>NC_063168.1:30576565-31226977 GCF_023159225.1 Perognathus longimembris pacificus | reverse complement strand
TTGAACTCAGGGCATTGGGCTTGCTAGGCAGATGTTCTACCACTCAAGCCAAACCTTCCACACCTTCTCAAATGTAACAAAACTATTTTAACTATTAGATAGATACCTTTAATTTAGAGGAATCTTAGTTTCTATGGAGATATATTATTTCTTTATGGTCAATGTTTATTTAATTCATTTTGCTTTTGTTTTATTCTCAGTTTAGGAAAAAACACCTTTACAATTCTATAGCAAAATTTCACTTTTTTCAGTTTTCATTTTGTGTCAATTCTTGTTAGGTAGAATCAGTCTTCACATAGAAGTTGGCAGTACAATTAGGCAAAACTGTTGAAAAATCCCAATCTGTTATTGATTCCTACATGATTCTAAGTGTCTCATTATTGATATTTGTTGTATATCTATGCAGCATATGTGCGATTCATATATGAGAGTTTTCTGGAACACTTTTCGTTGGAGATGTCCATTTGTTGTGTGCCTGAAGAAAATGATGGGGTATAAAGGATAATTTAATATTCGCTACTATTCTCAAAAAAGTCTACTCATTCCAGTGACTGAGGCCTATATAGAAACTTACCGATATGACTCCCATGTCTCATAGTTTCAATGACATTTAATATGTGTTTATTTTAAAGATTTGTCTACCTAGTTTAAAACTCTATTTAAAATTTTATCATTTTTATTTGTATATATTTTGATAATCAAGTAGAATATATGAGTTCTAGCCATATTCCAGTTTGTATTCATAATTAGACTGTGAATGTAATTGTTATCTCTGTATAATTATTATATCTATAAATATCATAGTCAACTGGTCATAGTTTCCTTAAAGTTGAATGCATCTTTTATTATGTGATGTTCTTTTATAGTAATTGTACAATATTGAGCATGTTTTGTAAAGTCTGAACTTATCTAAAGTTCTGGGGTAAACAAAATATTCTATAACAAGAGGGCAATCATCTTCATTGTATCAGATAATTGTCTTCTGTCATATTCAATGTTCCTTTTAAAAATGAAATACACTAAGAGAGATGACAGAAGTGGAGTACATGAAAATTAAAATTAGAAATCTAGGAATATCAATGCATCAAATTTGTCCATGCCTTGTAAAATATTCCACATTTATTCCCTTAATTGCAAAATTACTTAGGCATGGTTCACAGATGACTGTGATAATTATTGCCTAACCCTATGGTCCATGCTTCAGAAATAAATAAAATTCTTGAAAGATGTTTCCTGTTTTAATTATGGAATGTATTTCTTTTACTGTAATTACTAAGAACAAACAATTTGTCATGTTTCACGTCATGTGCCTTTAGTTGCATGTACTTTGGAGGCCTCCATAGGATAATTTCTTAAGTTCAGAAGTTTAAATTCAGCCTAGTCAACAGAGTTCAAATTTGTCACCAAAAGTATTTATTTTCACAAATAAATGTATGTTTACATTTCATGAATATATTTTAAAAGATTATTTATTTTGTAAATGTCAAGACTCCATTCTATAAATTATTTTAGGGTTTTTGTTTGTTTGTTTGTTTGTTTGTTTGCCTATCCTGAGGCTTTAACTCAGGGCCTGAGCACTGTCCTTGGTTTCTTTTTGCTCAAGGCTAGCACTCTAGCACTTGAGCCACAGTGCCACCTCTGGCTTTAACTATATATACTGAGCTGAGGAATCAAACAAGTACAAATATATCAAACATTGAAGGTTAGTGAAAAAAAGGCAGAAGATGCACATCAATTCCTTAACTTCTCCTACTGATTATGCAATAGTATTATAGGTGAATTCACATTTTTTGTACTTTATTGCCAGAATAGATTGCTTTATTGCTTGATAGATCTTCAGGTATGTCATTTTAACCTTACATTAAAGTTTCTCTTTCCATTTACTTTTTAAATTTTTGTTAGTGAAATGACATGTAAGGGAAAGTGAAATATAATCCTCTGATGTGTTGTGAATTATTTGTACAAATAGAAATGTTGATATGTGGTTTTATATTCTTTCTGCATGCTATATTAACTCTGGTACTGCTTACATTTAAAAGAGAGATGATCATTCTTGAATACATATAAGATATTAAATTCTTCAGGGAATTAGAAAGAAGTGTTATCATTTTTGAGGAGCAGGAGATGATATATGTCTCAGCAGTGACTTTGTCTTCATTTCCCTACACATGTTCAAATTACACAATGACCAATCACAAACCAAGTTTAAGTCATTATATATAATGATTTCATTTTTGCTGCCTTTGAACATGTTATATGTTTATTTGAAAATTTTAAGTGTCATGTCTGAGGGTTTAAAATAATTTAATTATAGCTGATGCAGACAAACATAAAAGTTGTACGTAATGAGGTAAAAATATAATATTTCAAACACATACACATTGCATAATATTTAAATAAAGCTAGATTTTTCTCCTCAATTGATTATTTTCTATTGTTTAAAGTCTCCATAATACTTCTTTTAGATATTTTAAAAATAAAGTATATTATATATTGTTATTCATAAAATTCTACTAAGCAACAAGATATCAAAGAATGTTACTTCTATTCAACAGTAAGTTAATCTACATAGATAATTTTCCTCACTCTGGGAACTTCCTTTCTAGAAATAAGTTGTGTGTGATCAACATTTTATATTGTAGTCATAAGTAAAATCACATCATAAAGTTCTTTCTGTGTATGGGATATTTCATTTAACACAAGGATCACCAGTTCCATTCATGTTGTTTTTCATACTTTTTGTATTTGTGTATATTGTTGGACTGGATTTGTGTATCAAGTTTCTTTATCCATTTTTGAGGTAATGGGCATTTTGGTCCTTTTTCTACCTCTTTTTTGTTTGAATAGTCCTGGAATGAACATGGGAGTGTAGATGCTCCTCCCAAATTTCTTTTTCTTTATCAATAGGAATATGTAGTCATATTTTTAAAAAATATTTTAAGAAGCTGTCAGAATATTTTCCATGACACAATACTAATTTACATTTCCACTAACACAGTGCAACACTCAGTTTCTCTATATTCTCACCATCAATTGTTATCTGTTGTTGTTGTTGTGATTTATAATAGTCATTCTAGTGAGCAATGGGGTATTTAATTGTAGTTCTAATGCATATTTTTCTAATAATTAATGATGAAAAGAACTTTTGCATATGCTATTGATCATTTGTTCACTTTCTTGTGAGAGATATAGATTTTATGTAAGGATGTTTTAATTGGGTTGTTTGATTTTTGCTGTTGAATTATTTATTTTTTATTTCTAGATCTGAAGCCTTTATTTCCTTACATTCTGTAGACAGATTTTCATCCTGTTGGTGGTACCTTGTTTCTTTTGTTTTACAGAAGCTTTATGATTTTCTGTAAACCCAATTGTCTGCTTCTCTTTTATTTCCTGTGATTTCTGGGATTTGTCCAGTAAATTACTGCCCATTTAAAAATGTTCTTGAATTCTTGTTGCCCATGTTTTCTGCTCATAATTTCATAGTTGCAAGCCATAATCATGTATCTTAAACATATGAAACTTTAATTTTGAGGTTAGTTATATATGTTGCATGAAGTAGAGATCTGGCTGCATATAGTTTCCATAGGATTGTATGTTTCCTTTTTTTTTCCTTTCTCCAGTAAATCTTGTTAGTACTTTGTTGAAAATCACTTGACTGAACATGTATAAGTTTAGTGTTCTTTTTTGTGTTCCACTGATCTAAGTGTCTATAAATTTCACAATGAAACAAACACTACTTACATTAGTGCAGTCTTCTTGCAAATTTGATGAAAGGTAAAATGCTGCTTTGTTCTTTAAACTAAAGGGAACATTTGCTATTCAAGTCTTCTTTTTTATATATCAATTTTAGGATTTATTTTTGTAGGTATGTAAAGTATGTCTTTGGTATTTTGATAATAGTTACTAAGAATCTGTAGATCACTCTCTGTATTACAGTCATTTACTCATAATATTTTTCCAATATATGAAAACAAAATGCAATTTTCTATTTTCATACATGTGTATTTCGATTTATTTCATCAGTATTTCACAACTTTCATTATGTGGATGCTTCTCTGTTTTGGTTAATTCAGTGTACTTTCTCGCTATTGTAAATGATATTGTTTACTATGTTTCAATTCAAATAATTCACTATTGCATACTACTTAATGCTGCTTTTTATAGTGATTTTTGTCCTGCAACACTTCTGGACCTGTTAGATTTAACAGTTTTATTGACATAGTTGGAGATTTTAGGATCTATGATCAAGACATCTCCAACAATGACCATGTGACTTTCACTTTTCTCTCTGGCTATCTTTCTCTTCTTGCCTGATTATTGTACCCAAGACTTACAACATTATATTTAACAAAATGCTTAAAATGGTCATCATTTTGCTGTTGTTACAATGTTTTCAGTCTTCCTGTTCATCATTGGTTAGCTGTTTACCTTTTTTCAACAGTCTTTACTATGTTGAGATATAATCTGTTTATAGCTAGCTGCTCAGTGTTCTTTTTCTACAGTGATGGAATGCTGAATTTTATTAAATGCATATGCTAAGGTAATCATATGTATTTTGTCTTTTGTTTATTTGGTGCCTCACATTATTGATTTGTGTATTTTGATCGATATTTGTAACCCGATGACCATTTTACATGGTATTAGACCTGTTTACTCTCATTTTGTTGAAAACTTTAAAATTCATGAAAGATGTTGTCTTCTAGTTTTATTTACCTGGTTTTTGGTAGCAAAGGAATGCTGAACTCATACTATGTGATTTGCAGAATTCTCTGCTTTTTTTCTTAGAATAATTAACAATACATTGTACTAGTTATTTTTCATATTTGGCAAATCTCAGCAGTAAATTTTTTTATCAGATTCTAGAACATTATCTTAAATAAGAATATGTCCAATTCTGATTTTATAATGCCAGCCTTGGTCTATTCAAAGTATCTGTTCTTCCTGATGCATTACTGTTAAAATTGTGAATATGTTTAGAAATTTCTCCTTTTCTGTGGCAATATAATTCATATTTGGTCACTAGATCTATCATAAATTTCTTGGTGACAGTTTTACATTCTTTATTGTCTCTGATCTTATCTATTCGATTTTCTTTTCCCCTTTTTTTGATTAGTCTGGCTAAAGACTAATTTATTTTGCTAAACTTTAAGCATGGTTCTTAATTTTAACCCCAAAATAATGTTTAGGCTTTGTTTTTTCTATTCTGACCGTCACATTTCTTCTGTTAATTTTATTTATTTCCTGGATTCTTTAGCTTCTTGAGATGCAAAGTAAGTTGTTTGATGGAAATATTTCTGTTTTTGTGGTGTTTGTACTGACTTCCTTAAAATTCCTTCCTAGTACTGATTTATTAAAATGTATCTCTGTGCTTCATTTTTTTTTTTTTGGCCAGTCCTGGCCTTGGACTCAGGGCCTGAGCACTGTCCCTGGCTTCTTCCCGCTCAAGGCTAGCACTCTGCCACTTGAGCCACAGCGCCACTTCTGGCCGTTTTCTGTATATGTGGTGCTTGGGAATCGAACCTAGGGCCTCATGTATCCGAGGCAGGCACTCTGCCACTAGGCTATATCCCAGCCCTGTGCTTCAATTTTTGTCTTAAATATCTTTAGTTTTCCGCTTGATCTTTTTTGTGTTTCATCTATTGGTTATTCAGAATTAATTCATGTGTAATTTTTAGTGATTCTAAAATTTTTCTTGCTAGGGATTCTCAGTTACTGGCCTGGGTCAGGGAAGATATTTAGTATGATTTCAAATTTTAAATATTTTTCCCAATTTCTGTTATGCTTATGTTATGATCTATACTGGAGAATGTTTCTCGTGTTGATGAGGAGAACTTGCATTCTGAAGCTTTTGTAAAGAATATTCTGCTAATGTACTTTATTCTCATTTGAATTAGGGTACAATTTATTTATGCTGCTTTTAGTTCATGCTATTGGTGTTATTGTTCTTTCTGTTGATGAAATTTTTATGGTGGATGATCTACCCATTACTAAACGTCAGATGCTAATTTTTCTACTATTATGTTTTTGACTATGTTTTCAAATTTATTAATATTTACTCTGAATATTTTAGTGCTCCAATATAGTTTACATTTTTTGTTAGTTGACCCTTTATGTCTTTCATTATCTTTTTTATTGTGTTTGACTTAAAGCAATTTTAAATGTTTTACACATAGTTACTACTGATTTCTTTTAATACCATTGCCATGGATATCTTATTCTACTTATTAAAATTTGCAGATTATTTATTAGAGTTAAGTTGAGATTTTTGTAAGCCACTGTATTCCTTTGGAATTAATTTAGTAAACTATTCATTTGAGGACTCAATCCTTTTACATTCAAAACAATTATTGGTTTAGTGTTATGCACATTTTATAACTTAATGTCTAGTTTTATTGGGATTGATTTACTCTCAACCTTTTAGTATCTTTTTTTGCTGTTAAATGTTTTTACTTAGTTTCATTGTTTGATTTCTTTAGGAGTTTTTATTTATTATGGATAATTGACTTATTGAATTCAGGAAAATTGAAAATGAATGTATTTATTCAAAGAAAGCTAATTCCAAATGATAGTAACTTTACAGGACTATAAAGAACAGATAAAATTAAAATAAAGAAATAAGATAGCCATTTACCAGTGGCTTATGCCTGTAATCCTAGCTACTCAGGAGGCTGAGACCTAAGGATCACAGTTTGAAGCCTGACTTGCAGGAATGTCTGTAAAATTCTCATCCCCAATAAACTGCTCAAAAAAGCCAGAAGTGGCACTGTAGCTCAAGTGAAAGACTGCTACCATAGACCAAATAGGAGTTCAGCAACAAGACTGAGGCCCAGAATTCAAGCTCTAGGTCTGGCAAAATAAAAATTTTATAAAAAAGCAAGAAAAAAGAAAAGAAACAAATGAGAACACAACATATACTTCTTGCACACTGAATTTTTCTGTATTATGTTACATTTTTCTATAGTGCTTACTTTACCATATGAATGTCAGTATCATATCAAAAATAATGATAAATAAAGGCAGTTACCAGAGCACTACACTCAGATGAATAATTTGTTAGGTTTTCTGAGGTTAGCATTAGTACAATTTCACAGGTACAAATTTATATTTTCTTAAATTAGTCTCATGTTTTCTTTAAAAAAAATTAAATTAGGGCTGGGAATATGGCCTAGTGGCAAGAGTGCTTGCCTCCCATACATGAAGCCCTGGGTTTGATTCCCCAGCACCACATATGCAGAAAATAGCCAGAAGTGGCGCTGTAGCTCAAGTGGCACAGTGCTAGCCTTGAGCAAAAAGAAGCCAGGGACAGTGCTCAGGCCCTGAGTCCAAGCCCCAGGACTGGCAAAAAAAAATTTTTTTAATTATATTTATTTATTTATTGTCAAAGTGATGTGCAGAGAGGTTACAGTTTCATATGTAAGGCAGTGCATACATTTCTTATCCAACTTGTAACCTCCATCCCCATGTTTTCTTAATTCACATTTTTTTATTCCAAATTTTAGTTCACATTAAATTTGTGGTTTAGCTGCCTGGAGCTTTCCCTTAAACATTGTACTCTATTCAATGTTATCACTTTAGGTTTTGTAACAAACTAGCTTAGGAAATTGTTTTTAAATCCTGTTGTTGTCAGTTTTCACTAGGAGTGAAGATTTCAAAAATCCTCCATAAGTTGTGAGAGTATAAATGTATATTATAACTTAAGCCTTATGACATGATACTATATTCAAAATAGAAAAAAAAAAACATATGGCGTGAACAAGTTTAATTTTTCATCACTTAATGAGTTAATTTACCTATTAAAAACTATCCTACATAAATATATGAATTAAAAATTTGAAAATGTTTTTGATAATCACTGTCAGTTATTTCGATAAATATCACAGATGAAGAAGATATGCTTTGCTGTATCCCTTAAGATTTTAAAATTTGCCAGTGGTACATTCTTTAATAGTTTGAAACATCTTTTAGATTGATCATTCCTGTAGTAATTCCTCTTTGAATGACAACCTTTGCATTTTGTGTTTTTATTTCACTTCTTTTTATGTAAGTAGAATTAAAAGAAACTAATTATAGTAGTTCTGGTGGTATGTATATGTATGTGTGTGATTGTGTGCGTGTGTATGTGTGTGTGCGTGTGTGTGTGTGTACCAATACTACTGGATACTTTTTTGTTATGAACCAACTAGCCTTTTTATGATAATGTGTATTTCCTAGTTCATCCCTTCTGCCTTATCTGTTGTTTCCTGAAGTCTCAAAATTTTCATGTAGCATATTCAGTTTATTAGCCAGTGCCTTGCAGGAAATCAAAGAAGAAATACATTTTCTTCTTCTTCTCTCGCAGTTGGAATAAAGTCATCAAATCACACTGGAATAAAAACCTCAGCATGTTCAAATTAGCAAGGATCATCTATGGACCTCCTACTCAATTCCATACATCATCTATTTATAAGGATATAAAAAGACACTCATTCAAGCTCAAAAAAGAATCGCCATTCATCAACCCATAACATATAGCATTTGATTTAAAATTGTACAATATTTTTATTAACTTTGTAAAACCACTTTGAAATTTTCAGTTCATAAAAACTACAATTGGACTTTAGAGCTTTAATATTCCTACAGAGAGAAATAGTGCATAGTGGTTAGTGCTGGTTCCTGAAATAAGTACATTAAAAAAAAATAAGTAACTCTTACTCCTCTTCTGTTTATCATGTGAAGTAATCATATCCTTTAATGTGACACTTTCTATTCTACATACCTAGAGAAAGAATCTGACAGAGGATAATGCATTGATTTTTAGAATAATAAACTGAGTAGTGATGAACCTGGAAGGAGAAATAGAGTGGCCTCCCACATATGACTGGCATTGATGGTTTGTCTGACATTGGGGATGTTTTTCCAATTTACATTAACACTTTGAATGATTAAGCACCTCTGAAAGCTGGCAAACAAGTACTTTTTGCACTGTTTAGATTTTATGAATTCTATCTATTTCAGCACTTGGGTAAGGACAGAGTCTACCTTCTTTAGTTTTCTCATTCTGTAATGTACAGAAAGGATGGATGACAAATGAATCTTTATGATAAAGCCAATATGTTGCTTTCCTTTGATGAAAGAAAATGGATTCTGATGAAAGAAAATGGATTCTGATGCTGGATTATTCTATGGAAAATTCAGCTTTGCTAAGTGGTTGATCTTTTATTTTTAATAGGTTATATTAATGCTGTGAACTTGAAGTTCCCCTCTGTACAGTGGGGATAATCACAGTTCCTGGCTACCACATATGTAGCAAGAATACAGTAGGCAAAATATGTGTGATAGTTTAGAACAGCACCTGGTATAGTATATGGAGCAAAGTTAGTTAATATTACTAATAGGAGTGAATAAATGAAATGAAAGTGTGGGAACTCTGAACATGGACAACCAGCAGAGGAGTGTCCAAAGCTATATCCCCATGTTGGTCCAATCTTCATATATGAAAATGATTGATCAATTACAGGTCCTTAATCAGTATGACAATATTAGATGTGAAGAAGTGACTCAGTCATTTTCTGTTACATTTGGATACATGTATTATTGTCTACACAAGAAAAAGGAAAATCTGCTCAAAGGCTGTTCAAAATGCTCTCTCTCACTCTCCCTCTCTGTCTCTCCCTCTTTCTCTCTCTCTCTCTCTTTCCATCACTCCCTTATCTCTTGCACATCACTAAAAGAGGCAAGTTTATTTTGCATGTCAATGTTGGGGAGTGTTTTATAGCTCTCATTACATTCCCTACTGCTGGAAATGTTTAATTTTCCTGTTACTAATAGCGGCACTACAGAGTACTCAGAGAGATGTCTATCTAAGAACTGCATTAATTCATTTTGTTGAGCTTGCTCGCTCTAGAAAGAATGACTTTTATTGTCCAGTGAACAGCTCCACATTAACACTGGATATGTTGGTTAAGTCTGTTGTTAATTTTCGGAGGACTGTGTGCTCGCTTCTCTTTGCATTGCTAACATATTCTAGAAGAAGAAACAATCCATCTTGATAGATAAAAGGGACAACATTTGACAGAATTCCTAAAGAAGACTGAACACATGCTGTTCAGGAGGCTGAGATATGAGGATCACAATTAGAAGCCAGTATGGGAAAAGAAAGAAAAGTAAAAGGGAATAGATAATATTTTCTGAATCAGCTAAAATAATCTGTTACAGGAAACAAAGTTGGCTCATATTTTAAGGGTTCTTTCTGACTTTCTTTCTGTCTGTGTATCCTTAAATGTAATTATCTTGTTTAGGTAGAAATCCAAAAGCTAACTTTACTATTTAGTCACAATTTGGTGAGGTTGATATGGGAAGGCAATGTTGTTTAATGACACAGTGTGGTCTGAATCAGAGCCCACATTTCCCTTATGTCAAATCTCAGCCTTTGCAAAACAAGCTAACATTAGGAACTTCTCTAACACACTAGGAACTGATAGAGAGCTCATGTGAATGATAATTGTATCGCTGCCATATGCTAAATTAGGCTATGGAGAACCAAGAGATATTTTCAGATGGAAAACTTAGAGTAATATATGAAATAATACTTGGGATGTAGATTGTGTGTATAATAACATATATATATATATATACTTATATATATATTCTGTTTGGGGGACAGAGATGTTCTGGGGTTTAAGTGAAAAGAACTGGCATTTTCTAGCTTACTAAGCAGAAATTCTAATAGACACTTTACTGCTTAAGCAATTCTTCTACCAGGACTTCTGTTATTGTTGTTGGTTTTTAGTTATTATATTAGCATGGGTCTCAAATATTTAATCAGAGCTGACTTCAGACCATGATGTTTCTATGCAGTGTCAATGTTCCTGTTTACTGGGAACATAAGTCCACACCCTTATGCCTGACTTGTTTTGTGAGATAGGATCTTACTAAATATCTCCCCTGGGATATCCTCAACCAGATCCTCTCAATCTCTTCCTCCTGAGTAACTGGGATCAAAGGCATTAGTCACTGTACTTGAAAAAACCTCTTTTCCAAAGTCACTAGGTCTGTTAGTGTTCTTTGTTTAGGAGTCTGGAGAGATTAGCATCCTGCTAAGTTGCTCAATGTCCAGTAAACCTTCAGGACTTTCTTTCTGAAACCTCCAGAGCTTTTACACAGTGGATTATTTGATGTTTTACTGTCAGTTGTACTTTGTTAACAAAAAAAAGTTCATTTCTCAAGCACCTGACTTCCCACACAGTCTTATGAAGTGAGTTATACAGCAGATGAAGAGACATTCATATTTACCATCATTAAAAAGCAGACATTAATGAAAATGGTAAATATGGGAATGCTTGACAGACAAAAACTTACAGAAAAATAAATGCAAAACTATAAAAAGGTACTTCTATATCCATAAAGGATATATTTCTATTGAAAAAAAAAATTGGAACCTCACATGTGATAATTATCACAGAAATAATCTTCACCTCTCTACCACACATTGACAATAAAGAAAAAAAATTAAAAAAGAACTTGAGCTGCTATGAATGATAAATATTTCATAGGTATGAAGATTAACTTGCAATTTAAAAGTAAAGTAACATTTTATTTTAAATCATATTTTATATCTATAGTTTAGAAAGATGTTTGCCAATGAGGAAGATTTGTTTCCATTACATCTGTGCACATACTCAACTATTTTGATCATGTGTGAAGTACAAAGGAAAAGAAAGTGTAAGAAAATTAATAAGGAGGCAAAAAATGATATTAGCTACAGTGTATTTTATGAGAATGAACATTTCCTTTAAGTAACCTTGCAACTGAAAATGCATATAACCTTAAAGACCTTCAGCATCCTTGTGCCTGATTCATGTATTTGTAATAGAAAACACACCATTCTTGTTGAAAGAGCATAGAAGTTCAAATATTATTATAAGGTTATATGGCTCATAGAGATTATGCATTTTAAATAGTGAAAACAACAGCTGAAAAGAACATAATTTGTAGATACTAAGAGTTTTAAATGCAGATTCAATAGAGCCAGTGGACTTACAAGGGCCAGTTTAGTATTTCCTGCCAGTAAAATGTTTCCCTTGTACAACTTCTTTGCTTTTGCCTTGGAAGTGTCCATCCATTTTATCACTTGGAATTTCTCAGATGAATTTTATTAGGTACTTTTTAGTTTCTATGACAGCTTCTACTTTTCTTCGGACTCTTTCTCTGAATCCTCGTTTAGTGTTGTTCAAAAATGCACCCAAGAACAATGAGTGCATTATGTGTTCTATACTCTGTCTTCCTCTATACTTCATCCCATTCCCCTTACATCTATTTCCATACAATTTTAAATATATCTCTGGAGAAAGAAATCTTAATAAATCACCCTTCCACAGGTAGCAGTTTATTTGTATACAGACTATTATATGGAATAAGAATTCAAAAAGAAAATGTGTCTCTGTCTTATACCATGAATGTGAAAAAATTATATACTTATTTTTGTATCGTTTATTATCATCCCTTGAAGGAAACAATTCTTCAACTATTTTTCTGGTAAAATAAACTTCAGAAAATTGTCAACTAGACTATTTTCTTATTTTTTATTATAATTTGATTATCTTTAAGTAGTTCTGAAAAGAAATTATTAGTTAATATAAATATAAACATAGATATAAATATATCTGTGCTTACTGTAATATAGAGATCATTCTGTGCCATCACTTAGAAACTATATTGTATAATACTTTTCCAAAATAAATTTTATTTGTAAAACTATGTTTACTTAGCATTAAACTACAGTTCAAGTTCCTATTTTTCTTATATTCTAAGATTTTTCTAAGTGCTTTTTTTTTCTTTTACCTTTCATGAATGATTTAATTTAAGTATTGGTTGTTTTTAGTTTAATTCATTTTTTTGAAATTTTACAACAAATTTTATTTGTGGCTCTGGTTACACGTTGGTCAGGTCATTTAAATTGCATATTTTCCAAGGAAAATGTCATGTGTACTTGCTTTATTTTTTTGGGGGGGGGAGCAATTCTGAAACTTGAATTTAGGGCACAGTCCCTGAGCCTCTCTGTGCTCAAGGCTAACACTCTTCCACTTGAGACATAACACCACTTCTAGCATTTTCTGGTTATGTGGTACTGAGAAATTGATCCTAGTGTTTCATGTGTACTAGGCAAGTGCTCTATCACTGAGCCAGATTCTCAGCCCGTACTTGCTTTCAACTTAATAATTTCCCAATATTCCAAGAACAAAAAGGGTACTCTTTGTAATGCAGATATTTCAGTACATAATCACTGAAGGGAAATCTTCCAATTGTATTATCCGAGTTCCTGATCATCTCCTTTATATTTATGTAGGTGTTATTGTCTTAGAGATTGTCTACTTCCAATGAGTATGAAATTAAATATTGATGAAATGTCATAGATGTGTAAGTTTGACTAGTGTACACAAACATATTCTCAGTGAGAAATGGGCTATTATCTCAGGAGACCAGACTATTGCATAAAAAGTGAATATCAAAACAGAGAGACAAAACACAAAAGGACACCCTATTCCAAAACATTTGGTGTAAATCAATTGCACAACTCTTGGGAGGCGAGGGAAAAGGGGAGGGGGTAGGTGGGGGAAAATGAGGGAGGAGGTAACAAGTTGAACAAGAAATATACTCACTGTCTTCCATATGAATCTGTAAACCCTCTGTACCACACTTTGACAATAAAGAAAAAAGTTTAATAAAGAATTTAATTCATATTATGTAGCGATTAATTTGCATCACATAGCAATCCAAATAGATTTCTGAATAAATGAACAAACATGGACACATGTGATCCTTGAATAATTAGAAAATATCCAGAGACTTGTTAGGGAAGCATGGTGAGAGGAATTTTAGAGACTAATTACTGAAAGGACAGCTCAGTAAAGAATTTTTCTCATCACTCATACCAAATATCTGACTGAAAGAAATATCTTAAAGGAAGAATATTCACTCCAAGCCATAGCATCAGATGATTTGCTCCCTGGTCACAATACTCCAAATTTCCTAGACTTTAGTGAGTTAAACTGCCATGCTGTTGCAATCTGTGACAGGGTGGTCATTTTGTGAGAGGCATGAAGCAGATATGACAAAATTGATGACAAGATACCCTTGGTACTTACCCTCAGAACTCATCACCTTCTCACAGACATGACTTTCTTCAAGCTAGGCCCTTCCTCTTAATTGTTACAGGAAATCCCAAATATTTCAACAACATCTGAGAACTAAGCTTTTAGTCTATAAATCTGTGAGGGATATTTCTTTTTTTCTCTCCCTCTCTTTCCCTTCATTTTCAAAGTGAAGTACAGAGGGGTTACAGTTTCATACATAAGTCAGTGAGTATATTTCTTGTTCATCTTGTTACCTCTACCCTCATTTTTCCCACGCCTCACCTCTCCCCTTTCCCTATCCCTCGCCATGAGTTGTACAGTTGGTTTACACCAAATGTTTTTGTAAGTATTGCATTTGGAATCCGTTGTCTTTTTATCCTTTGTACCTCAATTTTGATATTCCCTTTCCCTTCCTTGGTTCCAATGCACATATACACTGTATCCAGGGTACAAATATCAGATGCAGTGATATCAGGGGTACAGCCACAGGAAAGGCATACCAGAGAAACCAAAAAATGGTATGGTTTCACATGGCATATTGAAAATAATTACAACAGTGATATAACACTTGTTTCCATAATGTGGAGTTCATTTAATTTAGCATCATCTTATGTGATCATAAGAATCTGTTATGACTAGCTGAAGCATGTACTAGTTATTCCCTATGAGGGAAACCATAGAATCCGTGTTTCTTTGGGTCTGGCTCACTTCACTTAGTATAATTTTTTCCAAGTCCTTCCATTTCTTTACGAATGGGGCAATGTCATTCTTTCTGATAGAAGCATAGAATTCCATTGTATATATGTACCACATTTACATGACCCACACATTTACTGGGGGACATCTGGGTTGGTTCCATATTTTAGCAATGACAAATTCAGATGCAATGAACATTCTTGTGCTGGTGGCTTAGTGTGGTCATGCTTGTAATTTTTGGGTAGATGCTCAAAAGTGGGGCTGCTGGGCCATAGGAGAGCTCTGTGTTTAACCTTTTGAGGAACCTCCATACAACTTTCCAGATTGTTCGAACGAAGTGACATTCCCACCAACAATGTAGTAGGGTTCTATTTTGGACAAATCCCCTCCAGCATTTGTTACTGGAATCTCAATGTTGTTTTGATTTGCATTTCTTTTATGGCCAGTGATGTAGAGCACCTCCTCATGTGTCTCTTGGCTCTTCTCATTTCCTTTTCACATAAGTCTTTTTAGGTCATTAGCCCACCTGTTGAGGATGCGGTTGGTTCTTTGAGGATTTGTTTTGGTGGAATTTAACTTTTTGAGTTTTGCATACATTTTAGATATAAGGCCTTTGTCCACTGTAGACTGGTAAAGATCTTCTCCCAATCTGTGGGCTTTCTGTTTATCTTGCAAGCTATTTCCTTTGCCCTGCAGAAGTTCTGCAATTTGATGCAGTCTTGTTTTCCCAGCCTTTCTTTGATTTTTTGCATTTCTGGGCCTATATTAAGGAAGTTTCTTCCTGTGCCAAGCAGTCCAAGTGTTTCTCCTATTCCCTTTTGCAGTGTTTTCAGAGTATCTGAGGTTACTTCAAGTTCTTTGATTTCTTTGGAATTGATTTTCATGAAGGGTGATGCATAGGATGTAGTTTTAGTTTGTTACAGGTGTTGAACCAGTTTTACTGGCACCATTTGTTGAAGAGACTGCCTTTCTTCCATCTTGTTTTCTTAGCTTCTTTATCAAAGATTATGTCGGCATACTTCTGCGAGTTCATTTCTGGGTCTTCAGTTCTGTTCCATTGGTCCTCAGGCGTGTTCTTGTGCCAATACTAAACTTTTTTTTTTTTTATTACTATAGATTTGTAATGCAGCCTGAAGTTTGGTATGGTAATTCCTCCAGAACTGTTCTTCCTACTTAGGATTGTTTTTGCTATTCAGGACTTTTATTGTTCCATATGAATTTCTGTATTGCTTCCTCTATTTCATTAAAGCATATTATTGATGGGTATTGTGTTAAATTTGTAGATATTTGGTGAGATTGCCATTTTGACAAGGTTAATCCTCTGAATCTAAGAGCATGGAGATGTTTTCCATTTTCTTAGTTCTGCCTTAATTTCCTTCTTCAGATTTTTAAAGGTCTCATCATAGAGTTCTTTTACTTCTTTGGTTAAGGCTAATCCTAAATATTGTATGTTTTTGAGGCTATTGCAAAAGGACTTGCGTTCCTGATTTCAGCCTTGGTCTTCGGGTCACTGACATATAGAAAAGCCATTGATTTGGGTGGGGGGGGGCGGTTATTTTATATCCTGCTATTTTGCCAAAGTTTTGGATCAGCTCAAGTAGCTTGGGAGTAGAGTCTGCAGGATTCTTTGTGTGCATTATCATGTTGTCTGCAAAGAGAGAGAGAGAGTTTAACTTCATCTTTTCCTATTTAGGTGGATATTTCTTATTCACATCAGAACAATGATTAAGAATGGAGACTCCCATCTGCTTTCATAGTATATTATTAGGCTCAATGGTCATGAACACTTTTTCTTGGTAGAAAAGAAAGAATTCTGAACATTTTTCCCCTTAGAAAAGACTCTATTACTTTAATTAAAATTTCTAAATTATTTTTACTAGGAAAGGACAGTATTGATCAGGAAACAGAAACAAAAAGCTTTCCTTTTCTTTGCAAAGTAAAATCTTCAGCCAAATCATGAGAGAACTAATATGTACAATGGTATGATGAAAAAAATAGTTTTGTGAAACAAAAGAGCAAACATATAGAAGAATGTATAGGTGCATTATATATACATATATCATGTATTTTGCATATATATTTATAAGGAAAATTATGAACGTGAAAATTTAGAAAAATGATATAAAGTGAAAATATTATAAGCAATGCTACTACTCACAACATGAGATAATTGAAATTTTCATAATATACCAGAGGCAGAATATTCCTCTCTGGAAGAAATTACAAAATTGAAAATATTTTAGCATATATGTATCATTTAATTTGAAATTTCATATCATGGAGACTGACCCAAACAATAATGTCATTCATTATTACCTTATCTGTAGAAAGATTTGAAAAACAGAAGCTACTTCATCTATATTCATTTACTGTAAATCCTTCAAATAAAATAGAGGTACTCAACTAAAATCTAGATGATACGTTTGAGAGAAATTGTTTGGCCTTTTCTCATTATGTTAGTAACTTGTACTATCTAGCCTTGTCAATGGTACAGATTATATGTCCAAGCTTGAGTGGCTTGTGCCCACTAGGAAGATTATAATTACAAATAAAAATCATGTCAATTCATAGGGAAAGAAAAAAATATTTGTAAACCAGCACTATATACACTTCTATGAATGATTGAATTTTAGTTTCTTCATATAATAAAACAATTGATCAATTTGAAAAAAAAAAAAAAGATCACTTCACTTAGTATGATTTTTTCCCAAGTTCTTCCATTTTCTTATGAATGGAGCAGTGTTGGTCTTTCTAATAGAGGCATAGCATTCCATTGTGTATATATGCCATGTTTTCTTGATCCACTCTTGTACTGAGGGGCATCTGGGTTGGTTGCATATTTTAGCAATGACAAATTGTGCTCTGATGAATATAATTGTGCTGATGGCTTTAGTTTGGTCTTGCTTGTAATCTTTTGGGTAGATGCCCAAAAGTGGGGCTACTGGGCCATAGTGGAGCTCTATGCTTAGCCTTCTGAGGAACCTCTGTACCACTTTCCAGAGTCACTGAATGAGTTTACATTACCACCAACAGTGTAGTAGGGTTCCCTTTTGGCCATATCCCCTCTGGCATTTGTTATTGTTAGTTTTCCTGATAATGGACATTGTTACTGGGGTGATATGGAATCTCAATGTTGTTTTGATTTGCATTTCTTTTAAGACTAGTGATGTAGAGCACTTTTTCATGTGGTTCTTGGCTCTTCTCACTTCCTCTTCAGAGAAGCCTCTTTTTAGATCTCTGCAGTTTCCCTCATAGGGAATAATTAGTACATGTTTTTGTTAGTCATACCAGAAAAACCACAGTAGCCAAATAACTATTTTCATATGAACACACAAGATGATGCTAAGCAAAATGAACATGTTATGGAAACAAGTGATATATCATTCTTGTAATTATTTTCAACATGCCATGTGAAACCATACCCTTTTTTCCCCCTCTTGTACTCCCTTCCCATGATTTTACCCCTGCTATCCCCATATCTGATCTTAGTACCCTGGATATTGTTTATACATGCATTATAACTAAGGAAGGGAAAGGGAATATCAAAATTAAGAGATAAAGGATAAAAAGACAATTCCAAAAGCAATACTTGCAAAACCATTTGGTATAAACCCACTGTACAACTCATGGGGAGGAGGGGAGGGAGGGAAGTGGGGAAGGTGAGGAGGAGAAATGAGGGACGAGGTAACAAGTTGAATAAGAAATGTACTCACTGCCTTACATACGAAACTGTAACCCCTCAGTACTTCATTTTGACAACAAAGAAAAAAATTAAAAAAAAATAAAAAATGGATCAAATTTTAAGAAAGTACAAATTATTTTATAGTGTTTTTCTGGAAGAAAAGAAAACCTGAAATATGTGTATATAAGAAAATACTGTTTTAATTACTTGAGCACTTTATCATATTGCACATTTATTATTTTACCACAATTTCCAAAATTTTTAAACCCACAAACTACAAAAGTGACTTGAAGGCGAACATTTCTACAACTACCGAAAACAACTAATTTTCTCCTTGATCCTAAACATATTGGATTCAGAGAGATTATATATGAGTTCATTAAAAAGAGAAGAAAACCAAAGATTAATGAAGTATATATCAAATTGGTACCACAATCCCTTCGAGATTTATTTGAATTTCAACCATTCTATTATCTTACTCTAAACAACCTACTTTTTCATCCAAACCATATCTATTATATTTAGCCTACTTCAGTATTAATGGTGACATTTCTATAGAAACCTGAAATGACACATTGAAACAGATTCTGTGGCTGATTTATATACAGTAAATTTTCTAAGAATAGACAATTCAATTTAGTCAGAAAGCCATGTATGTAAATGTCCATGAATCAAGACAAGGAACTGATAATTTATTTTTAAGTATTATCTACAAAGTACCAGAAGATCTAGAAGATCTAGACAAATACATCTTAAACTACTAAATGTCTTTCATTTATCTCAATTTGTACCTGCTATTCTTTCTTTTCAATAGGCTCTCTTTTTGCCTTCCTTACCTCTTTCACTGTTTTCCCTTGGGTTAGGTAACCCTTCACACTTTTACATTTAAAACTTTTACTTATTTATTCATTTTTTTCGGTGTAAATGATAGGAGGAGAGAATGCATAAAATCACCTTAAATGGCATGGGCCACTCTTAATTTTCTGTCACTTAACCAGAAATGAAACAGCAACACCATCACCATCATGGACAACAAATCACATTATGTGTCTCAATCAACAAAACAAAGGAGTAACAGAATTTGCATCCTCCTGACTCACATTTAAAGCAACCAAAGTGCATGGAACACTGCTTGAGTGCCTATGATGGAATCAGAAAAATGATTATTTGTAGGCTTGGCATTACCAATCTTATGGAAGCTTCACTGTCAAAAGGAGGGTATGGTCCTCAAATGAGAAGGAAATCTCTTTTTCATTTCTCTATTAATGTCACATACACCAGTGTCAATGAAGCTGTCAACCAGATGTTTTGTCCTAAATATCCCTCAAGGTAACTTTATTGAAAATCAGCACAAATCACAATGAACTATGAGTTCTTACTCCCCCAAGTAACAATTAAGTCAAAGAGACAGCTAAAAGAGCCTCTTGAGGTGAAACGCAAAGCTGGAGGTCTGACTATAAAGGGATTTCTGCATCACAATTATCAAGCTAAAGAAAGGTCAATGGTCCTTTACTTGAATTTACTTGAGCACTAATTCTTCTCAGTTCTATAAAGTTAAAAAAATTACTAACAGAACTATCAGGTGAGTACTGTGCAAAATCCTTCATATTAGCCAGAAGGAAAAGCATCATTCAAGTCTCCTGATATTGTTGCATCTGTGTGTGAGTGTGTGTGTGTGTGTTTATGTGTGTGCGTGTGTGTGATTTTGAGTTTTTTATTTCAAGCCCTCTTATTACCAATCATATCTTAAAACTACCCCATTTTATGAATCCATTAATAAATAATTATTTCAAATATTGGAAAAAACATTGTGTTAAAATGGTACTCATTATTTAAATTTTATGTCATAACATTTAGTCATTTTTCAGATTGCTTTCATATTCATTATATTCATTGATTCCCAAGACAATCCAGAAATGTAGATAGGGAAGCTTGCAACAATTCTCCAAAAAGTGAACTAAATGTATCCTGAGTCAGAAGTAAATTTCATTTTCTCTGACTGTACTCTTGAGCTTCTCTCTGTATCAGACTAATTTCGTATTTAGCTCAAATTCTGTATAATAATAAATTATAGTATCACTTGTATGATAACAGTTACATGAGTTTATGTCCAACAGAATGATTATAGATTCATGTTAGAAGTAAATGTACTTGAAATTACCTATTTGTATTATTCATTTACTTGTCCTTTCCTTAATTGTATTAAGTATATAATTATTCACCAACTTCATCATGAATGGTACTGAAATAGTCAGGGATTAAGGTTTTACATTTTAGCAGTTAGAACTCTGTGACCTTAAGTGAGTTTTGACATCCTTGTTCTAAGCTTTTCTATATATAATAACCCCACAAGGTTCTATATATAATGTCTCCACATTGAACTATAAGAGGAAAATTATACAATAATAGATGGTTACTACTGAACATCTGATGTATTCCATGCTCAAATTGAAATATGGAAAATACATAAGAGAAAAAATTAAGCAAATCTCTGCTGTTGTAGAATTCCCTCTGTTCTAGTGAAAAGTTTAACAATAGTAACAAAAATCAAACCAGTAGTATGATTTATTCTCATTGTTCATCATAGATATGTTCTAAAATATTGCAAGGAATATTGAAGTAGCATATTAGAAACTGTTTACTACAGAGTAGATTTTTAGGAGCTTCTAATAAAAGATACTATTCTTGCCAAACTATCAGTATCTCATTTTTTTTCCAGTCCTGGGGCTTGAACTCAGGTCCTGAGAACTGTCCCTGGATACTTTTTACTCAAGGATAGCACTTGGCCAGCTTGAGCCACAGTGCCACTTCTTGCCTTTTCTATATATGTGGTGCTGAGGAATTGAACCTAGGGGTTTCACGTATATGAGGCAAGCACTCTTGTCACTAAGACATATTCCCAGCTCTCAGTATCTCATTTTTAATGTGTGTTTCTGTTTGGTTTTGTTTTTTTTGGCAGTCCTGGGGTTTGAACTCAGGGCCTGAGGACTTCTTTTTGCTCAATGCTAGCACTCTACCACTTGAGCCACAGTGCTACTTCTGGCTGTTCTACATATGTGGTGCTGAGGAATTGAACTGAAGGCTTTATGCATATGAGGCAAGCACTTTACCAGTAG
This sequence comes from Perognathus longimembris pacificus, assembly GCF_023159225.1. NCBI lineage: Eukaryota > Metazoa > Chordata > Mammalia > Rodentia > Heteromyidae > Perognathus > Perognathus longimembris. The sequence continues at coordinate 31,205,372 of NC_063168.1, read as the reverse complement.
GCCATATTCCCAGCCCCTACGTTTCAGTTTAAAGATACTGTATTTAATATATCTTGTTAATTCACTACCATGGAACTTTGAAACCAGAGTTTTATATCTCAGATCTGAACACAGTGCATCTAATGCATTGTTTTAATATAAAGCACATCTAAGCTTTCTTGTAGTAGTGTACTTGGTGACTAATTTCAGTAAGAAAATTATCAATAAAAAGCATCAAAACTGAAAAAAAGTAGTACAAAACATAACATGGAACTATTTTCTATACAAGAACTGAAATGTAAAGAATTCCAACTGAAAATCTTCTTCCAAAGCTGTAAGAGACCAGACAAGGAACACAATCATCAAAATTCAGATTTCAAGTAATTTTCCTTTAGTTGGAAAACTTTATACTACATACATAAAATGACACACACTATATGTACACACACATATATACTGTAGGTAGTATAGTGCATGTGTGTCAGTCGTAAAGAGAGTTATAAAATAATTAACCAAGGTGAAAAAGTTGGAGATTTCTACTAATTATGATGAGGATCATAAATATCCATAAATTCACCAAAGGCTTTGATGATAAACTGCCATTAGTGAATGAATGTCAAGAACATTTTAGAAGGTTGCACATATGAAGCACAATGGAATTGGGAATATTCTAAAGACCTGATAAACATATCACCGTGAATGCTTATTTCCATGGCACTATAAAAATCCAGCCTGGTAGTCCAGAAGAGTGTCCTAAGTGAAATGATTTTTTTTTCAAATTTTTATTAACAAACTGATATACAGAGAGGTTACAGTTTCATACGTTAGGCATTGGATACATTTCTTGTACTGTTTGTTACCGTCCCTCATACCCCCCTCCCTCCTCCCCCTTTCCCTACCCACCCCCCCGCAGAGGTGTTCAGTTCACTTACACCAAACAGTTTTGCAAGTATTGCTTTTGTAGTTGTTTGTCTTTTTTTACCCTGTGTCTCTCAAATTTGGTATTCCCTTTCAATTTCCTGCATCCAATACCAGTATACACGGTTTCCAATATACTCAGATAAGATTACAGAAATAGTGTAGATACAACCACAGGAAGGTGATACAAGAACGTCATCAATAATAGAAGCTACATATACACATGGGACAGTGAAAGTAGTTACAACTGTGATATAACAATTGTTTCCATAACATGGAGTTCATTTAATTAGCATCATCTTATGTGTTCATAAGGGTATAGCTATTGGGCCTTGTAATGCTCTGCTATGACTTGCCTAAACCTGTACTAATTATTCACAATAAGGGAGACCATAGAGTCCATGTTTCTTTGGGTCTGGCTCACTTCACTTAGTATAACTTTTTCCAAGTCCTTCCTTTTCCTTACAAATGGGACAATGTCATTCTTTCTGATAGAGGCATAAAATTCCATTGTGTATATGTACCACATTTTCCTGATCCATTCGTCTACGGAGGGGCATCTGGGTTGGTTCCAGATTCTCGCTATGACAAATTGTGCTGCAATGAACATTGTTGTGCTGGTGGCATTACTGTGATTTTGTTTGTGGTCTTTTGGATAGATACCCAAAAGTGGGTCTGCTGTGTCATAGGGGAGTTCAATATTTAGCCTTCTGAGGAATCTCCATACTGCTTGCCAGAGTGGCTGAACCAGTTTACATTCCCACCAACAATGAAGTAGGGTTCTGTAGTAGAGGTCTGTAGTCCTCTTTCCGTGATGAGTCTCTGCCTGGTTTTGGGACGAGGGTTATACTGGCTTCATAGAATGAGTCTGGAAGTGAACGTTCTCTTTCAATTTCATTGAAGAGTTTGAGAAATATTGGAGTGAGTTCTGTTTTGAAGGCCTTGTAGAATTCTGCAGTGAATCTGTCTGGACCTGAGCTTTTCTTGGATGAGAGATCATTTATTGCTGTTTCTATTTCAATACTGGATATGGGTCTGTTTAGAAGGTTTAAATCTTCATGGTTGAGTTTGGGGATATGAATTTTTTCTAGAAAATCATCCATTTCTTCCAAGTACTTGAATTTGGTGGCATAAAGGTTTGCAAAATAGTAACTTATTATTTTCTGAATTTCGTTTATTTCTGTGGTGATGTTACCTGTTTCATCTCTTTTCTTGTTTATTTGAGTGTGCTGCCTTTGTTTTTTGGTCAGATTTGCCAGGGGTCTGTCTATCTTGTTGATTTTTTTCAAAGAACCAATTCTTTGTTTTGTTGAATCTTTCGATGGTATTTTTAGTCTCTCATTGATTTAATTCTGATTTGATTTTAATTATTTGCTTCCATCTATTGACTTGGGGTTTGGCTTGCTGTTCTCTCTCCAGAAAATTAAGGTGCTTCCTTAAATTGTTGAGTTGCTCTTTCTCCAGTTTGTTGATATATGCACTCAGAGATATAAATTTTCCTCTGAGTACTGCCTTTGCTGTGTCCCAAAGGAGCTGGTACTTTGTGTCCTCAACTTGGTTGAAGTCCATAAACATTTGAATTTCCGTTTTAATTTCTTCAATGACCCACTGATGGTTCAGCAGTGTGCTGTTTAGTCTCCATGAATTGTAGGATTTTCTGTGGTGGCTGTTTGAGTTGAGTTCTAATTTTATTCCATTGTGGTCTGAGAGAATGCAGATAATGGTTTGATACTTCTGTATTTGTACAGATTTTCTTTGTGACCTAAGATGTGATCTATTTTGGAGAATGTTCCATGTGCTGCGGAGAAGAATGTGTATTCTGTTGTTGTTGGGTGAAATATTCTGTAGATTTCGTTTAAGTATAGTTGGTCTATGCAATTATTAAGATCTGTGGTTTCTTTGTTCAGTTTTTTGTGTGTTGATCTGTCCAGAGGTTATAGTGGAGTGTTAAAGTCCCCAACTATCAATGTGTTTGGGTCTATGAGTGTTTTTAGAGTCAGTAGAGTTTGTTCGATGACGTTGGGTGCTCCTGCATTTGGTGTGTAGATATTTAGAATGGTTATATCTTCCTGTAGGAGAGATCCCTTTACTAGTATGTAGTAGCCTTCTTTGTCTCTTCTTACCTTTTTTAATTTGAAGTCAATTTTTTCTGATACTAGGATTGCAACTCTAGCCTGCTTATGGGGGCCATTTGCTTGATAGATTTGATTCCAGCCTTTCACTTTTAGAAGATGTTTACTTTTGCTGGATAGATGTGTCTCTTGGAGGCAGCAGAAAGATGGATCTTGATTTTTGATCCAACTTATGAGCCTATGTCGTTTGATTGGAGAATTAAGTCCATTAATGTTGAGAGTTAGGATTGAGAAATGGTCATTTGTTCCTTTCATTATCACTATCTTGTTTAAAGCTGTGTCTTCCCATTGCTTGATCTGATGTTTACTATTTAGGGTTCATTTCTCTGTCTGTATTGGGATCTTGATTATTTTCCCTGTATAGTACATCCTTGAGGATTTTCTGTAAAGCTGGTTCGGTGGAGATATATTGTTTCAGTTTTTCCTTACTGTGGAAGACTTTTATTTGACCTTCAGCTATGAATGAGAGTTTAGCTGGGTACAGAAGTCTTGGTTGGTAGTTATTTTTATTTAGTGTTTTGTATACTTCATTCCAGGCTCTCCTTGCTTTCATGGTCTCTGCTGATAAGTCTGGGGTAATTCTGATTGCTTTTCCTTTATATGTCATTGTTTTCTTCTCCCTAACAGCTTTAAGGATTCTGTCCTTGGACTCTACTGATCCTGTTTTGATCACAATGTGTCAGTGGGATGTCCTATTCTGGTCTGGATGGTTTGGGGTTCTAAATGCTTCTTGTATCTGTATAGGCCTTTCCTTCTGGATATTTGGGAAGTTCTCAGCTAATATTCTGTTAAATAGGTTGCCTATCCCATTAACCTCTTTCTCCAGGTTTTCCTCAATACCTATTATCCTTCAATTGGGCTTTCTGATCGTGTCTTGAATCTCCTGTAGCGATCTGTTTTGTTGATTGGACTGGATTTCATTGATTTTTGATCTTTCTCCATAGAATCTAAGAAATCTTCAGCTCCTGAGATTTGATCCTCTGCTTCAGTTAGTCGGGACTGTAGGCTAGCTACTTGATTTCGAATCTCTTTTCCTTCTGACTGGTCTTTCCGGATGATTTCCATGTCATTTCTTAGGTCTTGTATGGACTTTTTTACTTCATTAAGTTCATGACATTGGTTTTGATTGTTGTCTCTCAAATCTTTAAGCTGGGTAGCTGTCTTTTCATTTGACTCTTGAAGTTCATTTACCTTTCTATTTGTGGATGCCATGAAATTCTCCATTAATTTTTGCTTTGCCTCCTCATGCTCTAGAATAATTGACTGAAGAGATTCAAACTTTTCATTTATCATGTTTATCAGTAGACTTTGTAGAGCATTTTGGGGGTTCTCTTCTGTGTCTTTGATTGACTGCTCTGCTTCCTGCTTGTTTTGAGTGGGGGAGAAGACTTCATTGTTTGCCATTTTTCTTGTGTTTTTTCTGCCCATTTGGATTGGGAATGCCATTCTACCAGCACCTGTGAGCACTGTTTAAGACCCAAAGCAGCCCTTACCAAGCACTGTTTGTGTAAACCATACAAGTTCACAATTATATACACATACCTTTTATACCTGTCTATAAAATTAGATTTGGTGGTCCTAAAGAATGCAATTCAATATAACAACCAATCCTGGGCCCTGTATTCAGTAGTTACTTATTTAGTGTTACAACCCTATATGCAATTCTTGTTTTTATATTAAGTTCTTTTAGGACTGGCTTTCTCTATGAACCCCTTTGATTCACTCGGATTAAGCTGGGATACCCTCTATCCAATAAGCAGGAGTCAATGGAACCTGGAGGTCTAGGCAGTAAGTCTGTAGGGTAAGTTGGAGGTAGTAAAGAGAATAGGGTAAAATGTATTGGGGGGGGTGATTTTGATTTAGTTTCAGTGACGTGGAAATGTGGAGAAGAGTAGAATCAGTAGAAAGAACAAGGTTAAAATGATAGACAATGGAGAGTTCGCAGAAAAGAGTGGAGATGTTATTCATAGGAAAGTAATTTTTAAAGAAAGAGAATGCAGAGAGAGAAATAAAGTAAAAATACTGGAAGACAGATGCACAAAACAGAGAAAAATTATTTAAAAATAAAAACATAAAAAGGAAAAACAACAGAAAAGGAACAGTCCAAACAAACAAACAAACAAAAACTTGATAAAACAAACTGGTAAAAATGGAAAACAAACTAACAAACAAAATCCAACAACATTTCAGAAGTGAAAAAATTAAAAAGAAAATTTTTTTAAAAAAAGTTTAAAAAATGTTTGAAAAGGAAAAAAAAAAAGGAGTCCTCCTTGTTTGGGTAGTCTTTCCCCAGTCTCTGGTTTCCTTGCAATGGTCTGCAGTCTATTTCCTGATTGGCTGGTTTGACTTGATTTCAGTTTGCAAGTGGTGGATCTTTTCTGACCCTTCCCCCCTGTTGGTGCAATCCTGGGTCTCTGTGGTTCGCACAGCTTGCAGTCAGGCCTTGGGCGTCCTCTGTAGATGGGGACGTGAGCAGTCTCAGAAACTGTGGTTCCACTGTCTGCTGTGGGACCGCTGCCTTTTATGCCTGGCTTTGAATAGGCTGTGGACTCAGCAGGGCGGGGCGCCTCTGGGCTGTTTTACCCAGCTTCGAGTTGCTTGCCTGGGGGAGGCAGCCTCCTCGGAGGAGGTGGCTATGGAATGCAGCTCCATTTTGGGCTGGGAATTGGGCTTCCTCTGTGACCGGACCGTTTAGCTGTCCCAGGAACTGTTTGCTCCCCCGTCTGGTGTTTCTGTGCCGAAGGTAGCTGCTGGCCGCTTTCACTTTAAATTTAGAAATTCCGGCGGGCAGGAAAAGGCACCTCTGGCTAAGCCGAGGCCCAGGACATGCCTCCCGCCAGGGTAGGGGGCATCCTCCTGGGCGGAGCTGGCTCTCACTGGTTGGTCCCTCTTGCCCTTTTCAAAGATGGCTCCTTTGACCTCACTTTCCCCAGGCCCGCTTTAGTTCCAATCTGGTCTGACCCTATGCCAGTACCAAAGATGGTGCTTTGCTTTGGCACTGGGGGAAGGGCTGCCTTCCAGAAGCTGCTCTGTGGGCGGGAGTGAGAATATCTTGCGGGGGGTACTCATGCTTTCTCTGTGATTTCAGGTCGTCCGTGCTCAGCCGCTGTCTGGAAGATTTTTCCCTGGTCTATGCTGTGCACTTTTGCAGGGCAGAGTGCAGGTTGCTGTGCTGGGCGCTGTGCTGGTGCCAGCACTGGTGAGGTGGCGGCATGCCGCCTGGAGCTCAAATCTGTGTTTTCAGACCAGCAAAGTCGATTTTTCCTTCCTGGCCAGAATCCCTGTACTGTTAGAACTTACTCTGGCTGTCTTTCTAGGAGTAAAAGTTTCTATGGGGTGAGAAAACTGTGATGTTGGAGGGAGCTCAGCTAGGGCTCTGCTGCTCCTCCGCCGTCTTCCTGGAAGTCCGTGAAATGCCTTAATATTATTCAGTAGATGAATGGTGATCTTATACTTTACATATACTTCATTAGTATTAATTGAGTCCCAGAGAATATCCTATGGCTTTTTTGTTTTTTGTGTGTGACTTTTTGTTTGTTTGTTTTAGTTAATTGCCCAGATTCTTGTATAATCTAACTCTTATAATCTAAATGGAGAGGCAAAGTTGTCATTGGCAAAAACATCAGGAGCTATTTTAAAGATTATGAACTATAATTTTCTGTTCAATACCTGCGAATGCAAAATAAGGCAAATGTTATTTAAAATTGAAATGAGGCAGCATAATCCACATGTGCCAATGCCTCATGATTGTAAGCCTAGCTTCCTAGGAGGCTGAGTTCTGAGTTCTGGATTTGAAAAGAAAAGTCAGTGAGACTTTCCAGCCAAAAGCAAACAAACATATAAAACAAATCAAACAAAAATCCTCTGGAATTGGAGATGTGGCTCAAATGGTAGTGTACCAGCCTTAAGCAAAAAGCCAGGCAAGTAGTCAAAGTCCCAAGTTCTGGTAGTCCCAGTACTAGCATTTAAGCACATATATACCTCCCACCCCCATACACACACAGATTCAAATGATCATAGTGGCACATGCCTATAATCCCAGATAGTAGTCACAGGGCTGAAACAGGAAGCTTGCAGGAAAAGTAGGACTACTTGTAATGAAATATTCTCCCATGATATGATTCATGACAGTGTTAATGGCCTGATCGCATGCACTTAAAAAAGCTTTTTCCCAGGGCTGGGAATATGGCCTAGAGGCTAGAGTGCTTGCCTCATATACATGAAGCCCTGGGTTCAATTCCCCAGCACCACATATACAGAAAATGGCCAGAAGTGGCGCTGTGGCTCAAGTGGCAGAGTGCTAGCCTTGAGCAAAAATAAGCCAGGGACAGTGCTCAGGCCCTGAGTCCAAGGCCCAGGACTGGCAAAAAAAAAAAAAAAAAAAAAACAGCTTTTTCCCAGTCTAAACATGTATTTTTGCTTTTCTGTTATTTCGTATGTGATCAAAGAAACTATACATTGTAGCTCTAATTCAATGCCTGAGTAATGTTCACTTTTATTCTAAATGAACCAACTATGCCTTTCAAGAAGAGTTTAAAATTTTACATTTCAAAGAATGGAAATTTACTATCATTAACAATTCTATGCTATATATAAACCTTTATTTTAATTAATTGTCCTAAACTATTCCACATGTAAAATGGAGATAATCCTATCTGCTTATATATCTTCAATAGTAGGGTAATACTGTCATAATGAGTACAAAATGCTTTGGAAAAAGTCAGGTGGTACTTTGAAATGTGTAAATTACAACATGAAGTATATTTAGAACAGTATGTGCATTCATATGTAGGTTTAAAATACATCCAATATATGCATATATAAAATTTTAATCATTTTTCTTTTTTGAAGAAGATTGATACCTTTATTCTGCTGTAATTCATCATCTCATTTTCTTAAAATCTTTTTATATATTCATCAAAATTAGGGCCTTTATTCTGAAATCCGATGAAAATGAATTGAAATCTTTGGCTTTCTCATTTACATAATTGCAAGATTTTGATTTATATGTTAACCTGGCACTAATTCCCATCTACTTCTCAGCAGAATCTTTACTGCTAGCAGCAAGCTTGTTTTTCTCCCCAACATTAACTCTCTATTACTAAATTTCATTTGAGTTCTCTGTAAGGTTTTTTTTTTCCTGCCCCTTGATACATTCTCCCTTTCTCCATCAAATAGGCTTCTGTGTTAGGAGTTTATTAGTTGCCTTCTGTCAAATAAAGCCTCTTCTGTGTGGGCTGTGGTTTGCCCAGGGTCCCTGCTTTCAGAGACAAACCCTTGCTGCTTTTTTGCCCAAGTATCAACTGTAGATTTCAGATTTTACCCCTACAGTCTTATTCCTCTCCCAACATGTAAATACTAAAGCAGAAATAAAGTGAAAGCTTCCTTTTTTTTGTATCCCCCTTCTTACATCCCCCTCACAGAACCTTTAGTAATAGGAAGGCAGCTGAAGTTGGGCAGTATAGGATCAGCCTCTCTTCTTACCTGAGGTACCATCTGTGCAGAGGGGTCATGGTTTAGTACCTCATAAGTAAAAAGCTGAATTAAAACTTTCAATACTGGTATGAATGTGGAAAAATGGACCCATAACAGATGCATGTAAGCATTAAAATCTCAAGTCAGGTGCTTTGGCTGGTGTTCTCACTGTGTCTGCTGTGATTACCAAGTTCTGTTTTGTTCTGGGTAGGGAAGAGAAAGGACAAAGGACCCAAGAAGGCCAGTCAGGGAGCAGGAAGTAGTGGGTAAAATCGTAAGACATACGAGATTTCTCCATTCAAATGTTTGTCACTAAAGCTTGTCCAAGAGCATCTGTAATGGCCTCAGGTCAATCTGGTCCTTGTAACAAGCAATTTTCCCTTGATATGTCTATCTTCTCCATTAGAGTCTAAGCAAAATGAGGACATGTTAACCATGTTTCTCAGACATTCAAGAAAACACAAAGGGCTGGGGATATAGCCTAGTGGCAAGAGTGCCTGCCTCGGATACACGAGGCCCTAGGTTCGATTCCCCAGCACCACATATACAGAAAATGGCCAGAAGCGGCGCTGTGGCTCAAGTGGCGGAGTGCTAGCCTTGAGCGGGAAGAAGCCAGGGACAGTGCTCAGGCCCTGAGTCCAAGGCCCAGGACTGGCCAAAAAAAAAAAAAAAAAAAAAAGAAAAAAAAAAGAAAACACAAACCTTACTTTCAAAAGTATCAATTTGAGTTTCCCTTAATTAATTTGGTAGTGCAGTGTAACACCAGCTTGCTTTTCCCAACTGCCTTCAACCCTGTGGAAAAAGTGTGTGTATAGTGTGTCATTGCATTCTCAATTAATGATGACTGTTAGCTCATATGCTTCCCAGTAGCATATCAAAGCATTGAACTCATAGTAAACATTAAGTATTTGTCACAGAAGACTGAAGTAGAACAGCAAGGAAAAATATCAGTGATAGTTAAGCACATAGGTAATGTAGCTTTGATGAGGGGGTCATCCCAACTGTTCTCTAAACTTTGGACTTAGAGAAGAAGCAAATGAGAAGGAATGGAAAGGAGAGGTAAGAAAAGGAAAAGAAAAGGGAGGGAAGGAGGGGACAGGAAGGGAAAGGAAGGAAGAGAAAGAAAGGAAAGGTGAAGGCAAAGGTGAGGTGAGGAGTGGGGGAAGGAGAGGGGAAGAGAGGAGTTGAGGGGAGGGTAGGGGAGGGGAAGGCAAGGCAAGGAAAGGAAAATAGGATTAAAGAGAAAGAATACCACAGCCACTGGCAAGATTATAAATTTGAATCAAATCACAGAAAATTAGATAAAAAGGGACATAATAACTCTAATAACTTAAAATACAAGAGTAAACCAAAAATCATGTAGCATCATCTCCTCAACACACACACATACACACACATGCAAATACTTTGTTCAACATAAAATTAGCACATGGATTTTGATGTTGAATTACAGTAACCACATTCAATTAGCAAGCAGAAGCAGAATGCTTCTACAACTCGGATTTATTTTTATCCAAACACCAAGTATTTTACTAGTGATACAGTTTTTCAGAATCAAAGATAGGCAAAGGAATTCTGTGGTTCTGGTGTTTTAAAGCTCAATTTCTGCCTTTACACAAAGAAAATCAATCATTGAAAAGCATGACATTATCACCTAAGTTCTAATAAAATTGTAAAATAAGATGCTTTAAAATGAGCTACATGCTTGAGATTGTTTATCAAGTGGATCTATAGATCTACATCAATTTTATTTTTCTTTGCACTTAAGACATCTCTCTACACTAACCTCACTTCTAAGGCTATAAATTCAAAGTATCTGTACTTAGCTGACAGATGTTCTATTATGTTTTTTTCTTTCTTAGTGGTAACCAAGCTCAATTTAATTTAGGTTTCCCTAAAATAATTAATTTAGGTTCTTTCAAAAATCAGAATTCAGAAAAAGCAAGGTTCTTTTTGCTTCCATCTAATTAAGTTCACAAGGCTTTACTCTCCCAACATGCTCCTTTCTGATAAGTTTTGTTTAGAACTGAAGCTCTGTGGAGAGCAGATCTGAATTTAATTCTATTGTTTCTAAGAAACGTATCTTATAGTTCAAATCTTTTTGTTTTTCTCTGAAATAAAGATCTTCTCCTTACATAAAAAGAGTCATGGTTGCTCAAGGCCAGAGTTAAACAAGTTTTATGTTCTGTGAATTGATTATAATTGCTAAGCCAGATAGAAATGCAGAGAAAAAAATAGTCCACAATGCGTTTGAGAAGCCTGCTGTTTTTACCATTACCTTAGGTACCAGCTGACTTAATGTGTTGTTTTAATACTCAGCTAATCATTAAATAGACCAGAAACACAATTGTCTGTGGACAAAAACCCCAGAGAAATTTCTTAAAAACAATAAATCTAATCCACTTCTACCACCACTAAGTTGCACACCCAACCTTGAAAATCTAAACATGTTTCTGAGGGCTCCTGACAGGTGAAATTTTTGAGACAAAAATCATACTAGATGAAAAAAATAAAGAACCCAACATTATTACAGTCTCACAAAATCATAGTTTTAGTGTTTTGGTGTAGTTTCAAAATATGATATAATTTTTTGGTGATCTAATGCCACCAGAAGCATGATAGTCAAGAAATTTGTTACTGATCATAATGTCTAATAACACACAGTGGTCAGCTACTTTTAAAGTACCTGGAAAATTATTATTCAATATGTGTTGAATTTTCAATGGGTAAAATCTTTTTTTTTAGTAAGAACACACATGAATGAGCTATCAACCTAAAATGGAACACAATCTGAATCAAAAAAGAGTGTGAAACATCAATCAGGTACATGGATTTCATTTAACAAACTTTAAATACATTTTACATATATCTTATGAGATTATCTAATCAAAAATTGTTAATAATGTGTTGTATTTTTCTCCTCCAAATACTTGTGTTTTTTTCCTTTGTTGTCAAAGTGAAGTACAGAGGGGTAACAGTTTCACATGTAAGAAAGTATCCAAAGAGATTCTCTTCAATCTGTAACTCTTCTTATACTGCTTTTTTGATAAGAGAAGGGGACAGAGAAAATGCTCCAAAGTGTATTAAATAGATACATGGTATACTTCTCTTACTAGCTTAAATTTAATTTAACCTGGTGAGACATTGGCTTTTTTACCTTAGGACAATTCTATGGATGAAACACAGTCTTAGAATCACTTTCAGTAATGTAAATTTTATAATGATCTTTTATTTACACAAAATATGATAGTACAGGTAGGCCATTTGTGATTTTAGTATTCCTTTTGTTGTGATAAATAGGGTGGATGCAAGTCATAGTTTTTTTCCATTTCCAAGGCTTTGGGAATATTTTATTTTCTGCGAATGCAGCAACAGCAGGAATATCAAGAGAACACTGTTGGTGGATTTTTCTACTACTTGTTTTTATTCTTTTAATTACATTTTCCTGGTGAGCCAATCCTGACTTGCCATATGCTAGAACATTTCCTTATAAGGGAATGACAAAAAGACTGAGTAAGAGAAGTTTGGGTTCTAAATGAGCCCTGTTGCTCATTTACAACCAAGTGTTTTCAAATTTCTTTCAAGACAAAGTGCTACACTCCTTTAATCCCTGAGTGAAGGAGATCTTTCCAAAGCTCTGGGACATGTATGATTTATATTTTGGAACTGAGCTTGTGGTTTTCACAGCATTGCAAGGGACGAAAAGCAACAAGAACTGAACTCTTACATTTGAATATAGTAAGAGTTTCCATGGAGTTTGACAAGAGATATTGTGTACATATAACACTTAAATCTCTTTTTTTGCAAAGAAATTATCCATTAAGTTTCTGGGTTATGTAAATAACTAGAGGAAAAAGAGGTAGATATTCTCAATTGTTCTCAGATTACTCTCAAACAGGAATGAATGAATTCAAGGTAGCATTTCATTTAAGGGTTATCCACTGGTTAATGTTAATTGCTGTGTTTAAAATGACAAAAACAACCAATACAGTTTTGCCAAAAAGCAAATCCATGTATGGAACAACTAGAAAAAGAAATAGCAATTAAGTTAGATATTTTAGTCAAGTAGCTAAAGGATTGTTTTATGTGTTCCTTTTTTATAATGATAAATATTTCTTATTAAAAATTACCTTTAAATAGTTGTGCAAAAGAGTTGCCATTTAACAAGGCAGTTTATGAATACAGTGCATCTTGATCCATGTAAACCCTATTAATATTTTCACAGATCCCTCCCAACTCACCCTTTACCTAATTTTTTCTTAATTTTTATAGGATACACATGGAGTTATTGACTGCATAAAATGCCTCTTCCCCCATATACACATGTTTTCTTCATTCTTTAAATCAGTATTCCTAGTTTAAGTGGCCAAAATTAGACAGGATGGAGAATGTCAATTTTAATGGCTATAATGTTCTCAATCAGGTGGAACTAGATTTCATATTGAGAAATTCCCATGTGCAAAAAGAATAAGCAGTATGCCTAGAAATTTCTCTGTGAGAAAAGCTTGGCATTTGTTATATAGAAAAGTCTAAATATAGAGCTCCCCTATGAGCCAGCAGCCCCACTTTTGGGCATCTACCCAAAAGACCACAAACAAGAACACACTAAAGCCACCAGTACAACAATGTTCATCGCAGCACAATTTGTCATAGCTAAAATATGGAACCAACCCAGATGCCCCTCAGTAGATGAATGGATCAGGAAAATGTGGTACATATACACAATGGAATTTTATGCCTTTATTAGAAAGAATGACATTTCCCCATTTGTAAGGAAATGGAAGGACTTGGAAAAATTATAATAAGTGAAGTGAGCCAGACCCTAAGAAACATGGACTCTGTGGTCTCCCTCATAGGGAATAATTAGCATAGTTTTAAGCTAGTCACAGCAAAGGATCACAAGAGCCTAGTAGCTATGGCCTTATGAATGAATAAGATGATGCTAAGTGAAATGAACTCCATGTTTTGGAAACGACTGTTATACCATTGTAATTACTTTCAACATGCCATGTGAAACCGTAGCTTCTATTGTTGATAATCCTCTTGTATCCCCTTTCTGTGGTTGTACCCGCACTATCACTGTATCTTATCAGGGGACCCTGGATACTATGGAAGGGAAAGAGCATATCAAAATCAAGAGACAAAGGATAAAAAGATAAAGGACTCCTAAAGCAATACTTGCAAAACTGTTTGGTGTAAATCAACTGAACAACTCATAGGGGGAGTGAGAAAGTGGGAGGAGGGAGGGGGAATGAGAGAGGAGGTAACAAACAGTACAAGAAATGTAACCAAGGTCTAACATATGAAACTGTAACCTCTCTACATCACTTTGAAAATAAATACGAAAAAAAGAAATAGTCCACTATAGGTAAATGATATCCTTTATCATTACTGATCATTTTTATAATTATTTTATTACATAGTGGCAAAGGGATGTAATAGGTGAAATATTTTTCTATTTCAATCTGTATGACCTGTTATATTCTTACTTTTTAATTAATTAATTAATTAATTATTTTGTCACAGGGTTTGAACGCAGGGCCTGGGCATTGTCCTTAAGTTGTTGTGCTGAAAGGTAGTGCTCTATCACTTTGATCTACAGCCCTACTTCTGGCTTTCTGGTTGTTAATTGGAGATAAATGTGTCATAGACTTTCTTTGCCTGGAATGGCTTTGAACTATGATCCTCAGATATCAGCTTCATAAATAGCTAGGATTACAGGCATGAGCCAATGACACTCAACCTGATGTCTGATATTATTAATCTGTGTAATGGAAAGCAAGTGCACATATCCATTTATCAACTTTAGAAGATATTTAAATAGCTTTCAAAGGAGTAGGATCAGGAATATTCAAGTACCAATGATGCTGAAAAGTTCTGGAACAGAATATATTCTCTGTGTTTAAGGATATGTACAACAAACACAAACAAAATAGACAAAGCATTTGGCTACTCAGTAGGCTCCTTCAGAGGATAGAGATTCAAAGCCACAGGCCTTTTCTTGGCAGAAAATTCCATGAGACTTCACACCCAAATTGAGATTGGAAGCATAGCTCAAGTAGTTGAACATCAGCTAAGACAACAAGACAATTGAGAGTAGAAATCCCTGAATTGAAACCCAAGTTTGATACATATGCCTGCATGTATATATACACATACATATGTAGAGAGACAGAGAGAGAGGGGGGAGTGTGAGAGGGATAGGAGAGGGAGGGAGGAAGGGAGGGAGGGAGGGAGGGAAGGAGGGAGGGAAGGAGGGTGGATTAGTGGGAGAAACTCAGAAAGACAGAGAGATACAGACAGAGAGATAGGCTAGAATATTAATCCTGGCATATAAGCTATGTTTTGTATTTGACAGTGTCACACAAAATGGTTAGAATATAAGTGATTAATTGAAAAGTATTTCCAAAACCAGAGTTAAATTGAAGGTATTACACAGGAATTTGTAGTATATTTTACCTTTTACTGAGGAACAGAAAGCCAGTTTCTGTAAGAAATGAAAAAATTCACTTCTGAATTGTTAGAACAAATATTTTAAATGTTTTAATCTTTTTAACCAGCATGTACTTAACCAACATATATTTAAAATAGCATCATTTAAAGTTTTTTTAAAAAAAATCTGATCAGTTAAATTTTGCACATGAAAAATTATTTTGACCAACTTCCCTAATGAATCATTATCTTTAATTCATTGTTATGGTAATCAAAACTTTCTAAAATGAAATTAAGAAATAGTTTTGCTAAGACAAATTTTAGGATTTTACTTGCTTGAACTAAATGATGTGCACAAAAGATTTATTACAAACATCCTCAGATTAATAGCTGTAATAGTTTCTCTTTTATCATAAAATACTTAGGTAACTGAAGTAAAGTTCTATAAGTAAAGACAGTGCAAATTCAGTACAGCAGTACTGTACATGTTTAAGTATGATATTACGTTTTTAATATAAAAGGTTAGATGCTGCAGTGTAGCTCTGCTGTAGTGCACTTGTGGAGCATGCATGAAGCCCTAGAGTCAGTCTTCAGGAGGGACTTAGAGGAAAGAAGAGAGAGTTGGAGGTAGGGTGAAGGAGGGTGAGAGAGAAAGCAAAAGGGGGAATAGTTTTGTGTGAGAGAGAACTAAAACTAGCCTTTGCTTAAGTGTAAGCCTATCACTATATTAAATATGTGCAAAAGCTGTGCTGATCAGCATCTATCAAGATATTTTGGTATTCAGTTAGCCCCTCAGATTTTCTCTTCTTTCTCTGAGCATTGGTAGACATGGAATTTTTTCAGTTAGTTCATTCAAGTTGAAAAGGAAATGCAGAAGATTATCATTTTTCATCATAAGCATAAATTAGATTGGGACTTGTTGAAATAGACATTGCAATAAGAATCATCATGCACCTAAGCATAGTAGTAGGCAGAAAACTATTGCTAGATGGCATGGTTCACTCCTGAACATTCAAGGTCCATCAACAAAAATGAATATGCAAATTACATTACATTTGGCATGAGGTGTCAGTGGTTTAGATTTGTTTATCATGTTGTTGATATACTGTCTCTATTAAAAGTACAAAACTTTTCAAGTGAATCTTTGTAAATGACCTAAGTATTCTTTTATTTTGCTGAAATACATTTTACAGGAGTTTCACCTGTTCTTGGTATTAAATGTTTAATAGGATCTGTTTATATAAGGGTCCAGAATTCCATTTATTTGATATAATTCAAAGGATCAGTGTTCTACAATACTGCATTACATTGGGTACTTTTCAAGAAAGTCAACAGTCAAAATATTTAAATTCAAATTTATATTTTATCAAGAAGGGAGTTAAAAATTGGTGCATGAGTTGCATTTATTAAAAAATAGAAAATTATCCCAGGCATAATGTCCTCAGGAAAAGATGAAATAACCATTTATTTGTGTGACTCCAAATGATCAAAGAAATCTTCATATACATTTACCCTCAAGTGATGCACAGCTAAATAACTGAGCCACTGAGTTTAAATGAACCCAATATAATTCTCTCAGATATGGAATGAAAGAAAATAACCATCCCCTCAGCTGTTTTATAGAGTTGAATAAATTTTTAATTATTACTCATTATTCTTGAACAAGAAATAGATGTCTGAATTTTTGGAATAAATACCAAACTTCAAAATAGTCAATATTCTCAAAAAATAATTTACATAGTGTTATATTATTTTTTTCCAGAAGACACCATAGTGTCAGAGGCAAAGAAAAATCCAGATAATGTTGTGTCAGGAGGCTTGGAATTGATAGTAGGATTGTCAGTCAGTAATTCAATGTGTATGAGTTATGGCTTGGATATAAAATAATCACCAAGGTTCATGTGATGAAGCCTTGGTGTTATGGTGATTGAAAAATGAGAATATTAACTTCATCAGTACATTCATCCTGTGATGAGTTCACAGCTGGATGTGGTGTTAGGAGCTGGATATGGTATCTGTTTGGAGGAATTTAAGTCAGTGTGAATGTGCTTTTGATGAGTGTGCATTGTCCCTGACCCTGGGCTTTCTTAGTCTTCACCTGTCATGAGGTGAGCATCTTTGCTTCCCCATGCCCTCTCTAACAAATCTTGTTTCTGCTCCCTTACTCTCTTGGTATTTCTTCCTTTATCTGTCCTGAGGTAAGCATGTATGCTTTTTGAAGCCATTCTGCCATATCTTGTTGCTGGTGGATGGATCTTTCGTTTTTCCTTCCCCTTTCCTGTCTTGAAGTAAGCATCTTCATTCTTGCCCCCTTCCCACCATGATACTCTGCCTTGTATAAGCCCACACTGATTAAACCAATTGACAATGGATTGAAATCTCTGAAACTGTGAGCACAGCTTTTTCATATTTTAAGTAGCTATTTTAATTTAAAAATAATACCTATAAACAGTTCACAAATTGCCTTTGATATGACATGACAAAGTGCACTTCATCTTGGTCATTGTCTTCCTCTCCCTTATGGATTCCAACCCCACCTGTCCATTTAAGCTTTCTTTAAAGAGTTTAACCTGTGTTTTGTCATCATGAGGAAAAATAAACTAAAAAGCACAATATTTCTGATAACACAGCTTACTTGTTTAAAACTTCTGGCTCATTTTTAAATGCCCATGGAAATTATCCAAATAAAACAACAAAATAAAAATGCCTAACAATATGAAAGTCTAAGATGCCACCGCAACATGGAAAACATTAGAGGAAAGCATACAAAATACATAGCAGAAAAGAACAGGTTAAAAGGAGAGTCAACCATCTGTTGATCCTCTGCAAGGAAGGAAAGCATGCCTGGATATAGGTACTGGTTAGGTACTGTGCAGCAAAATGAGTCTTTTGTTTGAACCAGCATAAGCCTGAGCAAAGGACAGGCTGTGGAGATCAGATGAGACGTACAAACTAATCTCATCATTCTCCCCAAATATATATCAAACACCAGTCAACTTCATGGGATCTCCCTGTTATAGTGCTGCCTCCCCAGTTACAATGGCATGTATGTCATTTAAATAATAAACAGGGCTATACTATAGCTGGCTCCAAATGAATGAAGCACTGCCACTCCAAAGAGTGCTGCTGACCCAGCTAATGCCTGCTGTTTTGAGAACTACAAAAAGAAATGACTTGGCAGATAGGTGAAGCCCTCTCTCTCTGCTCTTTCTGGCTATAGCCCCCTTGCTACTTCAACCTGGCAAGGTAAAGCAGGACAACTCTAAAAAATGTCCTTTATTCTTTTGTCTTGTCCTGAAATATTTGAACAGGGATAAACATAATCTGTGATAGATCCCATGTCAAATCCCAATGCTGGAAATGAATTATTTTCTTTTTGTATTTAGTACTAGTAAAACAATATTGGACATATACAAGGACCAGGATTTAGAAGGAAAGTTCATCAAAGGGTGCAAATCGATGATACCTATGAGAAAGTTTTTTGTTTGTTTGTTCCTTTTTCCTGGATTATTTGAATTTTATGCAAGAGGGCTATCACCTTGCAGGGTAACCTTGTTTCTCTAACTCAAACCGGAAGGACTGTTGCAGGGTTACTAAGAAAGCATCACTTAGAATGAGGTCTCTGAATAAAAGCCTATTGGGAAGTAGAAGGTGGCGGATTGATGATAACCTTCCAAGATTCTTCTAGACAAAGGAGACAGGTACACAAAGATGTCAGTTAGGAATAACTTGGGAATGATTGAAGGACACTGAAAATTGTGGAGTAAGGGTAGCTAAGGAAATTAGGAAGTGTACACTATAAAGACTGCATGAAATCTCATAGAAAACTTTAAAAGAGCAATGGGAAGTTCTTCAAAGGATTTTTCTTTGCTTCACTATTGCTAAGTTGATGAAATACTATTGAAACACAACACAAGCATACCTTTTTTTTTCTGGGCATTGAGAAAGTCTGTTTGTCACAGAACTCTGCTAATACTTAAGATCACAGACCTTCATCACCATGACCAGTTTCCCTCCATGAAGAGAGATTCTCATGGACTTTTCTGTCTGGTTTGGAATGACAACTTGATCTTCCCAATTCCAGCCTTCCTAAGTATGTGCGAATGACCAGTGTTTATCACAGAGTGTGGCTATTGGTTGAAAAAATTTCTTGCAATCTTTTGGTAGAGACTAGCCTCAAATAAGGATCCTTCCATTCTGAGACCTCCAAGTAGCTAGGACTATAGGTGTGATCTACTGGCTCCTGACTTTTTCAATTATTCTTAAGTAAATAGATAAATATAAACACATGCATATATTTTTATTAATCAACATACCTTCTTAAGGAAAGGGGGCAAGAATATTGGTTTGGAAAAAGGTATTGCATTGGTCCAAGTAAAAGTAAATGTAAGAAGCTCTGTAGTTTGATCCAATCCCATTTGTAGACACTTTCCTTGATTTGAAAAAAAAAAAAAGATTAAGTAGCCACAGGTCTGTGGGCTCAATTCTGGATCTTCAGTTCTATTCCAGTACTCCTCAGACAAATTCCTTCAGCACTGTTCTTTCTGCTTAAGATTTTTTTAGCTGTTCAGGTTTTTTTTTTTTTTCCTAGTCCTGGGGCTTGGACTCAGGTCCTGGGCACTGTCCCTGGCTTCTTTTTGCTCAAGGCTAGAACTCTGCCACTTGAGCCACAGAGCCATGTCGGGCCTTTTCTATATATGTGGTGCTGATGAATTGAACCCAGGGCTTCATGTATAGGAGGCAAGCACTCTTGCCATATTCCCAGTCCCTATTCAGGATCTTTTATTATTCCCTATGAATTTCTGGATTGCTTTCTCTATTTCATTAAAGAATTGTGTTCGGATATTGATGGGTGTTGTGTTGAATTTGTAGATAGCCTTTGGCAATATTGCCATTTTAACAATGTGAATCCTCCCAATCCAGAAGCATGGGAGGTTTTTCCATTTCCTTGTTTCTGCTTCAATTTCCTTTTTCAGGTTTTTAAAGCTCTTATCATAGAATTTTCTCACTTCTTTGGTTAAGGTTATTCCCAAGTATTTTATGTTTTTTGAGGCTATTGCAAAAGGAGTTGCTTTCCTGATTTCAGTCTTGCTCTTCACATTGTTAGCATGTAGAAAATCCATTTGCTTTTGAGAATTTATTTTATATCCTGCTGCTTTACTGGAGTTTTGCAACAGCCCAAGTAATTAAGACATAGCTTTCAAGATAAATAGAAAGGGGCTGGGGATATGGCCTAGTGGCAAAAGTGCTTGCCTCGTATACCTGAGGCCCTAGGTTCGATTCCCCAGCACCACATATACAGAAAATGGCCAGAAGTGGCGCTGTGGCTCAAGTGGCAGAGTGCTAGCCTTGAGCAAGAAGAAGCCAGGGACAGTGCTCAGGCCCTGAGTCCAAGCCCCAGGACTGGCCAAAAAAAAAAAAAAAAAAAAAGATAAATAGAAAGCCCACACATTGGGAAAAAAAATCTTTATTGGCCATACAACATACAAAGGCCTCATATCTAAAATATATGTAGAACTAAAAAAACTAAATTCCTGCAACATAAATCCTCAAAGAACCAAATGCCACTTCAACAAATGAGCTAAACCTAAAAAGAGACTTATCTGAAGAGGAAATGAGAGTGGCCAAGACACACATGAAGAAGTGCTCTATATCACTATCCATAAAATTAATGCAAATCAAAAGAACACTGAGATTCCACCTCATCACAATAAGAACGTCCATTATCAGGAAAACTAGTAATAAAAAATGCTGTAGGGTATGTGGCCCAAAGGGAACCCGACTATACAGTTTTTTGGGTTTAAACTTGTTCAACTACCTGGAAAGAAGTATGGTGTTTCCTCAGAAGGCCAAACATAGAGCTCCACCATGACCAAGCAGCCCCACTTTTGGTCATCTACCGAAAAGATTACAAGCAAGACCACACTAAAGCCACCAGCACACAATGTTCACAGTAGCACAATTTGTCATTGCTAAAATATGGAACCAACCCTGATGTCCTTCAGTAGATGAGTGGGTCAAAAAATGTGGTACATATACACGATGGAATTCTATGTCTCTATCAGGAAGAATGATATTGCCCCACT
Source organism: Perognathus longimembris pacificus (assembly GCF_023159225.1). Lineage (NCBI taxonomy): Eukaryota > Metazoa > Chordata > Mammalia > Rodentia > Heteromyidae > Perognathus > Perognathus longimembris. The sequence continues at coordinate 31,184,350 of NC_063168.1, read as the reverse complement.
CATAAGGAAATGGAAAGACTTGGAAAAAGTCGTACTAAGTGAAGTGACCCAGACCCTAAGAAACATACTCTATGGTTTCCCTCATTGGGAGTACACATCTAGAAGAGTTCTAGCAGAAGATCACAATAGCTCAATAGCTATGTCCATATGAACACATAAGATGATGCCAAGGGAAATGAACTCCAAGTTATGGAAACGTCATTGTGTTGTTAGTTTCAACATGCCATGTGAAATTATGCCCTTTTTCTTTTGTGTTTCTTTGTCATGGCTTTACCCCTTCATGTCAATGTAACTGATTTTTAGTAACCTGGGTATTCTATATATGTCTATTGGAACTAGGGGTGGAAAAGGGAATACCAAAATCAAGAGGCAAAGGATAAAAAGACAAACCAATGCAACAGCAATACATAGAAAACTATATGGTCTAAACCAACTGTACAACTCATGCGGGGGGAAGGGGAGAGAAATAGGGAGTGGGAGGCAGGGGAAAATGAGGGAGGAGGAAACAAGTTGGACAAGAAATGTACTCACTGCCTTATGTATGAAACTGTAACCCTTCTCTACATTACTTTGACAATAAAGGAATGAAAAAAAAATGAATGTGATTGGGTTGGACTTCAAGCCAGTGGGTTGGATTAGGGAATGCTCCATCACTGAGGTTGTAAAATGTTTTACTTTATTTCATTACTTGTTTGGGAAGGTTAAGAGGAGGAAGAGAGAAAGAAAATAAAATATCAAGATGATTTTTTGGTTACCATTCTCAAATTTATTGAGAAATGAAGATCCTGTGTGAAACCAACAGTAATCTCTGTATAGTGGTATGAGTCTACTTATTTCAAAATATCTTTTAAACTCCAGGTTGCTTTTAGGATAGGAAATGTAGTTTAAGATTCATCAGTATAGAAACTTTATGTGAAAAAATCACTTTGAGCAAACATAAATTGCCAAGGGGAAAGAATAAGCTAGCCAAATATCACCAAAAAGGAATAAAAAAGTATTTTGCAGAAAATAAAGGGTCAATAAAGAAGAGGAATTTTGGAGAATAAGAGGGAATTGAGGATGGTGGTACACAAAGCCTGAGAAGGAAGTATGCCTGTTGGAGGATAAAAACAACTGGTAACTCTTTAGAGCAGCTGAGGAATGAGGTCAGGATTTATGCCACTGGCCTTGCAAATTGGGCTGAATGATCAGCAGGTTAATACTTTCTCAAGAGTAAAAGGGTAAAAGATTTATTGAAAAATAGCTAGAAAGCCCAAGGCTCTTATAATTGTGGATCATAAAGTCAAAGGGAATCTTATTTAAGGGTACTACATTAACGTATGTGAATGATCTGGGATGAATGGATGTTCTAGAGACATAATGTAAACATATGAAATGCTAGGTATATTTCAATGACACAAACCGACTTATTAGCATGAGAAATCATAAGCTACTTTAGTTTGAGGATCAGGTTTGTGAAAAGAAGTAGCAAGGAATCCTAGATAATAAAAATAAAATTGTTTCTTATTTCAACCATCTTGCTGTGGCTGCATTAGGAAATACCAGTGGTTAAGTGTTTGATTCAGAGGAAAGTTATGAGTGGTTTTAAGTATCTCAGGTGGTCAAAATAAATGGTGTAGCAGTATTTTCTGGATTGGCAATATGTCACTTAAAGACCATTTTCATAAACGCAAAGTGAACTCAGTAGTAGGGATTTGTGATATCTCCATACAATGGTGAACTGATTGGATATAACTGGTTCTGGGATGTTCACAGAAGAGTGCATATTAGAAGAGGGTTTTTTTTAACATATTGACAAAAAATGTATTTGAGTTGTAGATAGCATATGCTAAACTATTTTTCAAAGGTCAATCATGTCAAAAATAGATTCTATTGATAAAATGCCAATGGACTACAAACTAAGCGATATCAAATAAGGCCTCGAGTGTGTTCTTGAGTACTGGAACATGATATTAAAGAGTGGCCTATTACAAATGGAGATTTAGGTAGAAACTCATTTTCCATAAGAAACAGTATGTAGTTTTGCAAAAGGAAGATTAATGAGCAGAGACTGTAAAACAACAATTAGATGTTAAAGATTTAGAAACTAAGAGGCAGGGGCTGAGCACATCAAGTATCATACATCTCCAGCAGGAATTAGATGAGAGAGAAAGACCAGGATCTATGAGGTAATCAACAAAGCGGAGGATAAGAAAGGAGAGAGAAGAGAAGACAGGTTTAGGAACAGTAGCATAAGGAGCAACGAACGCAAAGTTTTTCAAGAATTCCAAGATCTCTCTCATTCCTATGCAACCACTTCTTCAAGTATTATCATATCCTGCCTTCAGGAATATGAAAATAAAAACAAGTACAAGCAATGTTACAAACATTTACATTTAAGCACTATGAAACTGTTACTGACTCAAGACTTCTGAAGTTTTACAGATACCTTCATGTAAGGGCATTTAACAACCCATGAACAGAACTTTCTACCACAACTATCTCACTGTATCTGAAATTGCCTTTCCTCAGTTATGTCCTGTTATGTAACTGCTATTTTATTTATGTTCAAAGAAATCAATTAGGGAAGACAGATTCAGAGAAAAAGTGTGAATAGATATAATAATTATATTCAACATACTTTATATAAAATCTCATTTCTAATCTAGTGCTTTGAACCTCTAGGTTCCCTTTTCTGCTCAAAAGGAAGAAAATGAAAATTACTTTCAAATGACATCTACAAATTAATCAACAGATATCTACTGGTGGATTCTTTCGACTTGGAAACAGACTAGATGTTATTCGAAAGAGTAACATTTAAAGTCCCATGTTGATGCCACCTGTTACAGAGAACTGGGTGCTGTTTAACAGTGTTGGTTGTGAGATGCATCTCACAACTAAAATTTTAGGAGAGAATGAGATTGTTATGACTCAGAATGACTTCAGAAAGAGTGTTGTTCTAATAACTTTTTATAAAAGATGCACTGTGTTTGACTAGATTTAAAAAGTAATTCCACAATTACATATATGTGACCAAAAGAATGCTATGACACTTGGTATGAGGGACTGACAATGTTTTTATATAGTCCATGCAGAGTAATTTAGAGATTTTTTTTCTGAATAATTATTTATTCATTGTCAAAGTGATGTACAGAGGGGATACAGTTTCATATGTAAAACAGTGGATATATTTCTTGTTCAACTTGCTACCTCCTCCCTCATTTCCACCCCCTCCCCCCACCCCTTCCCCTTTCTCCTCTCTCCCCATGTGTTGTTCAGTTGGTTTACACTAAATGGTTTTGTAAGTATTTCTTCTGGGTCTTTTCATCCTTTGTGTCTCAATATTGATATTCCCTTTCACATCCATAGATATAATACAAGTATATATGGTATCCACGGTAGTCAGATAAGATACAGTGGTAGTGGGGGCACAATCAACAGAAGGGTCTACAAAAGAAAGAATGACAACAAAAAGCTACGGTTTCACATGCCATGTTGAAAATAATTACAACCGTGACATAACACTCATTTCCACAACATGAAGTTTATTTCACTTAGCATCACCTTATGTGTGCATAAGGAGATAGCTACTGGGCTCTTGTGATCTTCTGCTGTGACTAGACTAAATCGTTACTAATTATTCCCTATGAGGGAAACCATAGAGTCCATGTTTCTTTGGGTCTGGCTCACTTCAATTAGTATGATTTTTTTGCAAGTCCTTCCATTTCCTTACAAATGGGGTAATGCCATTCTTTCTGATAGAAGCATAAAAATGCATTGTATATATGTACCATATTTTCCTGATCCACTAATCTACTGAGGGACATCTGGGTTGGTTCCATATTTTAGCAATGGCATATTGTGCCCTGCTGAACATAGTTGTTCTGGTGGCTTTAGGATATTCTTGCTTGTAATCTTTTGGGTGGATGCCCAAGATTGGGGATGCTGGGTGCTAAGGGAGCTCTATGTTTAACTTTCTGAGGAAACTCCATACCACTTTACAGAGTGGCTGAAGAAGTTTACATTCCCACCAACAATGTAGTAGGGTACCCTTTTGGCCATATCCCCTCCAGCATTTGTTATTGTTAGTTTTCCTGATAATGGTCATTCTTCCTGGGGTGAGGTGGAATCACAGTATTGTTTTGATTTGCATTTATTTTATGGCCAGTGATGTAGAGCACCTCCTCATGTGCCTCTTGGTTCTTCTTATTTCCTTTTCACATAAGTCTCTTTTTAGGTCTTTAGCCCACTTGGTGAGGGGGCTGTTGGTTTTTTGAGAATATGTTTCAGAGGAATTTAATTTTTTGAGTTCTGCATACATTTTATATATGAGGCCTTTGTCCATTGTATGGCTGGTAAAGATCTTCTCCCAGTCTGTGGGCTTTCTGTATATTTTTCAAGCTATGTCCTTTGCCCTGCAGAAGCTCTACAATTTGATGCAGTCCCATTTGTCCAACCTTTCTTTGATTATTTGCATTTCTGGGCCTTTATTAAGGAAGTTTCTTCCTGTGCCAAGCAGTCCAAGTGTTTCTCCTATTCCCTCTTGCAGTGTTTTCAGGGTATCTGATTTTACTTCAAGTTCTTTGGTTCCCTTGGAATTGATTTGCATGAAGGGTGATGCACAAGGATGTAGTTTTAGTTTGTTACAGGTGTTAAACCAGTTTTGCCAGCACCATTTGTTGAAGAGGCTGCCTTTCTTCTATCCTGTTTTTCTTTAGGTCCATTATCAAAGATTAAGTAGGCATAGTTCTGTGGGTTTATTTCTGGTTGTCAGTTCTGTTCCATTGGTCCTCAAACCTGTTCTTGTGTCAATACCAAGCGTTTTTTATTATTATAACTTTGTAATACAGCTTGGAGTTTGGTGTTGTAATTCCTCCAACACTGTTCTTATACTTAGGACTCTTTTTGCTGTTTGAGGTCATTTATTGTTCCATATGAATTTCTGTATTGCTTCCTCCATATCATTAAAGAATGGCATTGCCATATTGATGGGTATTGTGTTGAATTTGTAGATATTTGGTGATATTGCCATTTTGACAATGTTTAATCTTCCCAAACCAGGAGCATGGGAGGTTTTTCCATTTCCTTAGTTCAGCCTTAATTTCCTTTTTCAGGTTTTTTAAAGGTCTCTTTCACTTCTTTGGTTAAGGTTATTCCTAGGGGTTTTATGCTTTTTCAGGCTATTGCAAAAGGATTTGCTTTCCTGATTTCAGCCTCGGTGTTCAGGTCATTGGCATACAGAAAAGCCAGTGATTTTTTTTTTTTTTTTTTTTTTGCCAGTCCTGGGGCTTGGACTCAGGGCCTGAGCACTGTCCCTGGCTTCTTTTTGCTCAAGGCTAGCACTCTGCCACTTGAGCAACAGCGCCACTTCTGGCTATTTTCTGTATATGTGGTGCTGGGGAATCAAACCCAGGGCCTCATGTATATGAGGCAGGCACTCTTGCCACTAGGCCATATCCCCAGCCCAAGCCAGTGATTTTTGAGGATTTATTTTATATCCTGCTACTTTGCCCAAGTTTTGGATCTGGTCAAGTAACTTGTGAGTACAGTCTATGGGGTTCTTTAGATACAGGATCATGTCGTCTGCAAAGAGAGAGATTAATTTCATCTTTTCCTATTTGGATCCCCTTTATGTCTTCCTCTTGCCTTATTGCTCTGGCCAGAAATTCTAGTACTATGTTGAAGAGGAAAGGAGTGAGTGGACAACCTTGTGTTGTTCCTGATTTTAGAGGAAATGGCTTGAACTTTTCACTATTAAGACTAATGTTCACTGTGGGTTTGTCATAGACAGCCTCAGTTATATTCAAGTATGTTCCCCGGAATCCTAGTTTCCCAAAGCTTTTTATCACAAATGGGTGCTGGAGTTTTTCAAATGCTTTTTCCCCATCTAGCAAAATGATCATGTGATTCTTGACCTTGCTCCAGTTCATGTGGTGGATTACATTGATTGAATGGTATATATTGAATTAGGTCGGCATAAGAGGAATGAATCCAGTTTGGACATTGTGTATGACTTTTTTTGATGACCCGTTGAAGTTGATTGGCCAGAATTTTGTTGAGAATTTCTGCATCAATTTTCATGAAGGATAATGGTCTCTACTTCTCTTTCCTTGATGGGTCCCTGGTTGGTTTTGGGATAAGAGTTATACTGGCATCATAGAATGTGTTTGGTAGTGAACTTTCACTTTCAAGTTCATTGAAGAGTTTGAGAAATATTGTTGTGAGTTCTGTTTTGAAGGCCTTGTAGTGTTCTGGTGCAAGTCCATTTGGACCCTGGTTTTTCTTGGATGGGAGATTTCTCATTGCAGTTTCTATTTCAATGCTGGATATGGGTCTGTTTAGGAGATTTAAATCTTCATGGTTAAGTTTCAGCATTTCAATTTTGCTAGGAATTCGTCCATTAGTTCCAGGTTCTCAAATTTATTGGTATAAAGGTTTGCAAAATATTCCCTTATAGTGTTCTGAATCTTTGTTGTTTCTGTGGTGATGTTACCGGTTTCATCTGTGATCTTGTTTATTTGGGGGTGTTTTTGTTTTTCATCAAATTTGCTAGGGGTCTGTCTATTTTGTTTTTTCAAAAAACAACTCTTAGTTTTGTTGATTATTTCTTTTTTTTTAAACTCTAAGTAGTTTAATTCTCATTTACCTTTAATTATTTGCTCCCATTATTTGCTTGGGGTTTGGCTTGTTGTTCTCGTTAAGGAGATTAAGGTTGTTCCTTAAGATGATGAATTGATGTTTCTCCAGTTTGTTGATGGAGGAAATTAGAGATATAAATTTGCCTCTCAGTACTGCCTTTTCTTTGTCCCAAAAGAGCTGATACTTTGTGTGCAAATCTTGGTTTAATTCCATAAATTTTTGAATTTCTGTTCTAATTTTTTCAATGACCCACTAATGGTTCAGCAATGTGTTGCTCAGTATCCATGAATTGTAGGATTTTCTGTGGTGGCTGTTGGGACCCCTTTCACCCTCACGTATTTCGCGCCCCGTCTCACCGGGCAGAAAGATGGAGTGTGGCCCAATTTGCAAACCTTGGTGGTGCATAGTTGCGAGACGCCCCTCCTCCCCTTGCACACTTAAAGAACAACACGGGAGTCACGCTGGCTGTCTTGGGGTAAGCTTCTGGAACTTCCACCGGTTTTACTCAGGGGAGGGGTTTATATAACAGTAATGGTGGCAGGAAGGGGAGGGACTAACTGCATACTAGCGATAGGCTGATAAGCTGCCCATCATAGTGATGTCACAGAACTTCCTTTATGGGCAGTCATCATATCCCATAGGACCGCCCCTTGGGCCTGGCCTGGCACCATTTTGACACACACACACACACACACACACACACACACACACACACACACACACACACACACACACGTGGCCGAGGTGGAAGGAGGGGCTAGTTTGCTACCTCTTCGGGTTCTGGACCTGGAAGGGGGTAGGAGTGGCTAACAGCCATGCAGCCCCAGGGTGGGAGAAGAGGCAGGCCTCTTGGGACTGCCCCTTAAAGGTATAGCCAGAGCCCAACAGTGGCTATTTGAGCTGAGCTCTAATTTTATTGATTATGCACTGAGAGAATGATTGGGATAATTTCCATACTTCTGAACTTGTACAGATTTGTTTTTGCCCATTTGATCCATTTGCCTTTTGATCCATTTTGGAGAATGTTCCGTGTGCTGCTGAAAAGAATTTATATTCTGATGTTGCTGGATGGAATACTCTGTAGATGTCGGTTAAGTCTAGTTGGGCTATGCAGTTGTTTAGTTCTGAGGTTTCTTTGTTCAGTTTTTGGCATGTTGATCTGTCCAGAGGGGACAGTGGAGTGTTAAATTCTCCAAATATCACTGTGTTTGGATCTATGAGTGGTTTCAGAGTCAGTAGCATTTGTTTGATGAATTTGGGTGCTCCTGTATTTGGGGTATAAATATTTAGGATGGTTATAGCTTCCTGTAGGAGAGATCCCTTTATTAGTATGTAGTAGCTTTCTTTATCTCTTATAATTTGAAGTCAATTTTATCTGATAGCATTGTAACTCCAGCCTGCTTATGGGGGCCATTTTCTTCATAGATTTTATTGCAGCCTTTCACTTTTAGAAAATATTTGCTTTTGCTGGGTAGATGTGTCTCTTGGAGACAGCAGAAAGATGGATCTTGATTTTTGATCCCACTTATGAGCTTATGTTGGGTAATTGGAGAATTAATTCCATTAATATTGAGAGTTAGGATTGAGAGGTGATGGTTTGTTCCTTTCATTATAGCTATATTTTTAAAGGCTATGTCTTAGAGTCCATGTTTCTTTGGGTCTGGCTCACTTATTGGGAATAATTAGTACAGGTTTAGGCAAGTCATAGCAGAGCATCACCAGGCCCAATAGCTATACCCTTATGAACACCTAAGATGATGTTAAGTGAAATGAACTCCATGTTATGGAGACAATTGTTATATCACAGTTGTAACGACTTTCAACACCCCATGTGTATCTGTAGCTTCTATTATTGATGATGTTCTTGTATCACCTTCCTGTGGTTGTACCTACACTATCTCTGTAATCTTATCTGAGTATATTGGAAACCGTGTATACTGGTATTGGAACTAGGAAATTGAGAGGAACAGGGTAAAAAAAGACAAACAACTACAAAAGCAATACTTTTAAAACTGGTGTAAGTGAACTGAACACCTCAGGGGGAGAAAGGGTAAGGGGGAGGAGGGAGGGGGGTATGAGGGACAAGGTAACAAACAGTACAAGAAATGTATCCAATGCCTTACGTATGAAACTGTTACCTCTCTCTGTACATCAGTTTGATAATAAAAATTTGAAGAAAAAAAAAAAAGGCTATGTCTTCACAATTCTTGCTGTAATATCCCAGTTTTCTATTTAGGGTTTATTTCTCTGTCTGTATTGTTATCTTGATTACTTTCCATGTATAGAATATCCTTGAGGATTTTCAGTAATGCTGGTTTGGTGGAGATATATTGTTCCAGTTTTTCCTTACTGTGGAAGACTGTTATTTGACCTTCGGTTATGAATGAGTGTTTAGCTGGGTACAGTATTCTTGGTTGGTAGTTATTTTTCTTTAGAGTGTGGCATTCTTCATTCCACACTCTCCTTCCTTTTATGGTCTCTGCTGAGGAATCTGGAGTGATTCTGATTGGTTTTCCTTTATATGTGATTATTTTCTTTTCCCTAACAGCTTTAAGAATTCTTGCCTTGGACTCTGTTGATCCTGTTTTGATCACAGTGTGTTGGTGGGATGTCCTATACTGCTCTGGTCTATTTGGGGTTCTAATTGTTTCTTGTATATGGATAGGCTTATCCTTATGGCTATTTGGAAAGTTCTCTGCTATTATTCTGTTGAACATATTGCCTATTCCATTGACTTCTTTCTCTAGGTTTTCTTTCTCTAGGTTTTACCTGTTAGCCTTCAATTGGGCTTCCTGATTGTATCCTGGAGTGCCTGATGAAATTTGTTTTGCTTATTGGATTAGTTTTGCATCATGTCTTGTTCTTTCTCCATAAAGTCTAGGGAATCTTCAGTTCCTGAGATTCAATCCTCGGCTTCATCTAGTCTACTCTGTGGTCTAGCTACTTGGTTTCTTTTCTCCCTTTCTTCTGACTCGTCTTTCTTGATGGCTCCCATGTCTTTGCTACAATTTTATCTTAGGTCCTTGTGGAGTTCTTTACTACATTAATTTTGTTCTGAGTGCTGACTCTCAAATCTTTTAGCTGGGTAGCTCTCTTTTCCTAGGACTCTTTTTCTTTTTGTTGGAGTTCATTTGTCTTCCTATTTGTGGAAGCCATGAAATCGTCTATTAATTTACAGGTGGATTCATAGTGTTCATGTATTAATCTTTTACTCACCTCCTCAACCTCTAGAATACTGATTCAAACTTTTCATTTATCATTTTTATCAGCAGAGTTTGTAGAGCATTTTGAGAGTTTTCCTGTAGGTCTTTGATTGACTGCTCTGTTCCCTGCTTATTGTGAGTGTGAGATAACATTCCCTGGCTTACAATCATTCGTGTGCTAGAAATGTCAATCTACAAGCACCTGTAAGCACTGAGTGAGACCCAAAGCAGACCTTACCAAGCCCTGTTGTATGAATCTTAGAGGTTGACTATCATAAAAAGATATCTTCACTCTTTTTTTTATATAAAAGCATATTACTTGTCCCCACAGAATACAATTTTAATATAACAACTAACCCTGAACCCTGTATTCAGTAGCTACTTATTTACCATTATAACCATGAGCAAGGTTATTGTTATGTTTGGTTCTTTTTGGATTGGTGGGATTTCTCTGTGTACTCCTTTGACTCACTCAGATTGAGCAAGGATACCCTCTATATAGTCTGCCAATGACCAGGGGTCAATGGAGTCAGGAGGTCCTGGAAGTAAATTTAGGAGGGTAAGTTAGGAGTAGTGAAGGGAATGGAGTAAAAGGAATGGGTAATGATGATTTTTGGTTTAGTTTCATTGAAATGGAACGTTGAAAAGGGAAGAATCAGAAGATTAAAATGATATACAATTGAGAGTAAACAAAAAAAGAGCAAAGGTCTTAGTCAAAGGAAAGTAATTTTAAAGAAAAAAATGTGAAAAGAGAAAAAATATAAAAAACAAAACAACAACAACAACAACAAAAAATGGAAAAGAAACAACAATAACAGACAAACATATGAAGCAAAGAGTTTTCCTTGTGTGGGTGGCTCTTTCCAGCCTATGGTTTCCTTTTGCTGATCTACAGCCTGCTTTCCTGGTGCTTGGCTGGTCTGGTTTGCTTTCAGTTTTCAGTGGGTGGATCTGCTCTGACCCTCCTCCTCTATTAGTTAAAACCTTGTTTTCTGTGGTTCGCACAGCTTGCAGGTAGGAATTGTGTGCCTTCTGTATTTGGGTGATACTGGAACAATCCTGGGAACCCTGCCTACTCCTGTCTGGTGTGGGGCTGCAGATTTTAACTCCTGCCTCTGGCTATGCTGGGGAATCAGCAGGGCAGGGCACCTTTCGCTTGGTTTATGTGAATGAATGCCACTTGCCCCAGGGAAGTGCCTCCCACCTGTGTGGGGAGACCTTCTCCTGGGCTGGGCTGTGATTCACCTCAGTGTTCTGGTAGGAGTTGGGCACCCATTGTAATGGAGACATGTATCAGTCTCAGGAACTGTTGGCTCTCCCATCTGTTTGTTCCATGCTGCCAGTAGCTGCTTGCTGCTGGTTTAGTTTAGTTTTAAAAATTCCAGCTGCTGGGGAATTGGCAGCCACACTGTCAATGGTGCGGGGCAGAGCAGGGTGGGACACCTCTGGCTGAGTTTACTTGAGGCTGTCTGTGAGCTGCAGCCCTGGGGATGGGAATACATTCTCCTGGGCTGAGCTGGCTCTCACTGTTCAGTTGCTCTTGCCCTTTTCAAAGATGGTCCCTTCATCCTTGCTTTCCCCTGGCCATTCCAGTCTGCTATGGCCTGGTCTATGCCAGAATCAAAGATGTTGCTTCTCTCTGCTGGTGGGGGAAGGGCTACCTTCCAGAGCCTTCTCTGTGGGCACGAGTGAGAATGTCTTTCATGGGGTACTCACACTTTCTCTGGAATTTTGGTCCATCCATGCTCAGCCTGTGATCCGTGTCTGTCTGCTGCTGTCTGTCTGCTCCAATGTGAACACGGGACACCATCCTGAGCTCAAATCTGTGTTTTCAGGCCAGCAAAGTTAATTTTTTCCTTTCTGGCCAGAATCTCTAAGCTGTTATAACTTACTTGAGCTATCTTTCTAGGAGTAAAAGATTCTCTGGAGTAGTAAAACTGGGATCTCAGAGGGAGCTTAGCTAGGGATCCCCTGCTCTTCCAGTGTCTTCCCTGGGTTTCTCCAATTTAGAGATTTATTTGTAAGTTACATTATAATGATCCTTGAATGTGGATCTATTTATAAGTAAATGCAGGCAATGCTGATTAATGTGGAAATATTAGTGAGTAATACGTTAGGATTATTTCTATGTTTTTGTATAATGATATGGCTGGTAGGAATTCTGAAGACACAGGTCAAATTTAAAATATTATAATAATCTAAATATAAGTTTATGAGTACTTCAACTAATCAGTACTTCAACTAATTGAAAATTGAAAGGAAGAGTTAAAACTGTCCAGTTGGGAGAACAACTATCAGATTCTGGGAAAATGTTTCAACTCTGCCATCTGAAGTAAAAGCATGAAAAGGAGTTGAAGGCTCAGTGAAAATTGATTTAGACTTCTGTAGAAAAACAGATTTCATTATTTTTCAGTTTATAAAATTTCTGTTGAGGGTTTGGTGATTTAGCTCAACGGAAGAGCACTTGCCTGGCAAGTGCAAGGCCCTGAATTCGATCTTCAGCTCCAGAAAAAAGATTCAGTTGAAAGATAGTGATAATTTTAGTCAATATATTGAAAACATAACTATAATTCTTTAGCTGCATTTGTAAGATTTTTTTTTTACATGTTATAGATTGTAGACTGGATCAAAAGGTTCTTTCTTATGTTATTTGCTAAAATTGAAATTAGGTTTAAATATTGGTAGACTATTACTAGATAATGAAAATCTTGGTTAATGAAATATATGATAATTATTTTGTGACATTTAATGTTTTCTAATGTAATATGCATGTTGGTGAATTTATGTATATACATGTGTGATTTGATATCACCCCTAAACTTTACTGGTATTGCTGTAAACAAATATAAAGCTACCAAGTAATGCCAAGTGTTACCAAAATATATTAGCAAAATTTTTAATGCATTTAATACTTCAATAATTAATTATTAATAATTTCCTGATTAATTTTTATCTGACAGTTATTTCTGAAGTAGTATAGAGGAAATTTACTCAGTAAGCTAGCATTTGGTTGCTCCTGCATGATCCAGACCCATGATATGGGGATTACACTGAACACATCAGACATAATTCCTCCTCTATTGAAGTTATATATATGGTTCCATACAGCATAGGTTCTGCTTAAGAATTCAGCCCACAATATCAATCAATGTTTAGTGCCAAAGGCAAGAGAAACTGGCTCTGAGCAATTTAAGTAGGAATATAATTCATTCACAGTAGAAAGGGAGAAACAGGATTTGGGGTGACATATCCAGTACCAATAGCCAAATGTATGTCAAAAATAATGATTGAGCAAAGCAGCACTGTGGTCACATGGCAGTAGAAGTTGTGGCTGGCATAGCTGACCCCAACACAAAGCAAACTGGACCACAGAGGTGTGCTTCTGGGAACTGGATGAGGCTCCTCTCAAATGGCTAACTTTTTCCACAATGAATGTTCTGTAATCCCTGTTGCTTCATATCATTGGTTTCTGGTTCAAGGTTTGTGGCAAGTCCACATAACTGGCAGGGCTATAGCCACCAATTTATTGTGCCCCAAACTAAGGGAGACTGGAAAATGAGCCTGGGATATTTAGTTATTACAATTTTCGCAATGCTTTTACCTCATGAGGCCTGAGACTCTATTAAAAGAGGAACGTGGTTCAAAGTCATAAAATGGCAAATATGCAAGAAACAAAAATGTAAACAGCTACTTCCTATAATTACCCAATTAAGACTTGCTGCATTACTGGTATAATTGTTTAAAACATGAGATATTCACATGCACATACTGTAATTAACAAGTGAAACAGCCAACCTGGAGCTGAATCCTGTCATGCTAATATGCAAATGATCACTGTTTGCATAATGTTTCTTCAGGTATACTTCTTGGTATCTTATTTATTTATTTATTTTATATCCAATAGATTGCTAAATGATATATTGTGTTAAATACGTTTCTTAACTAATTTAAATTTTCACTTCACTGTTTCCACAAATGGGTGAAACAACTTCGGCCTAATTTTGTCTGTTAGAGTTCTTCCTTGTTCAAGGTAAAATAGAAGTTTAAAATATGTTCAAGGTATATATTCAGATAGGTTGAAATAGCCTGGCTGGGAATGTGGTTTAATGGTAGAGTGCTTGCCTAGCATGCATGAAGTCCTGAGTTTCATTCCTCAGCACCACATAAACAGAAAAAAAATCTAGAAGTGGCTCAAGTGGTAGAGTGCTAACTTTGAGCAAAGAGGCCAGAGACAGTGCTCCGCTTCTGAGTTGAAGCCCCAGGGTGCACAATATCTATCTATCTATCTATCTATCTATCTATCTATCTATCTATCTAAATCTTTATGTGTGTGTGCATGTATCTTGTGCATGTATTTTGCATATATATATATATGAAAAATGTATATCCAATGACAAGAAAGAGAAGTATAAGTTTTAAGGGTAAATTCTCAGACTAAACTTTCATACTTTACATTATAATATATACTGTATATTCTTTCTCTCTCTCTCACACACACACACAAACATACACAACAGAGATGTGTAAGATTACTTCTAACTTATTTATGTTCAACATCACCAAATGTCAAAGAGGAAAATATTTGTTGTAAAGGTATTGAAATGCCATAAAGTTGACACCTCTCATAAATATCCTGAGCAGATCACTGTCAACTGCTACAGTTATATATGAGTAAATAATTTACTAAAAAGTAAAAATGCATTCTTAAATTCATTGGGAATACTCAGAAATATTACATGTGGATTCTTAGCAAAAGAACCCCTCTACTTTCTAAATTAATACATTACCAAAAAGATCACTGTAAAACTTGCTATTGGTATTCATAGATTGTACCTCACAAACACTTCTGCACACAAACAAATATCTACAGTAATATGTTCAAAATAACCAAATGGGAAATTCTACAGCATCCATTAACAGAGAGTGAAAAATAGATTTTTTCTTTATGCATTAGAATATTAAGATGAAAACACAATTTCTGGCTAAATGCAGCAACAAGAATATGAACATATGATGAAGGACAAGCAGCAAATCACTGTGTGTGTGTGTGTGTGTGTGTGTGTGTGTGTGTGAGAGAGAGACAGAGAGAGACAGAGAGAAAGAGAGAGAGAAAACATTGTCCAAATTATGTAAAGAGTAAAATCAGTAAATGTTTCAAATTAAGTAAAGATTAAAATCATGAAATGTTTTATAATACAATTAATTTGTTATATAATAGCAAAATTATAGTAAATAAGGAAAAGATTTATAAAAATAATACGCAGTTTTGTCATGGAAGACAAAAATAAACTATGATGTGAAATTGGTAAAGAAGGGGGTTTCTAAGATCGTAGCAGGGCTTAAAATTTTCTGTCTGGTGGTTTTTATTACTGCGTTCCGGAAATACATACAGGTTCTTATGGCATTGATTATACCATGTGTTGATGCCTGACATAGACTTAAGAAAGCAATATAAGAAAAATTTTTACTCTTTGCCCAAGTCCATTATAATAACAAAAATCATTGATTTTATGATTGCTTTGAAGACTCATGAGTACATTGGTGGCTAATTATGCATAAGGTATGTACTTAGGAAAGAATTTGAAATTTGAATAATTCTCCCACAGCCATCTTGTCTTTCTCTGACCAGAAAGCAAATGGAAATTTGTAATCATTATTTTTCACTTCTAGTCAAATAATATAGCTATTATTTTTCAATTTGTTGTTCAGGAATCATTGTCTACCAGATGCATTGCTTATTTTGGGCCTTGCCTATCTGTCATCCATAAATTCTTTTATTAATGTCTTACTTTCATTCTGGTTATAAAAAGGATACAATAGCTCAGTTAGATCTCACATTTATATATTTATTGCCCTACATAACTTTTAATGAAAATGTCAGTTATGTTAACAAACCTATTATTGTAGACTTTTAGAGCACATGCTAATTATACAAACTGAGGAAAGTATTGAACCATATCTTATTCGACCCTCCACCTTTCTTGTCATTCTTTTTACCCCAGCCTTCCTTTTTAACTTACTTTAAAAAATATACCCTGGATATTGTATATATGTGTATTAGAACCAGGGAAGGAAAGGGGAATATCAAAATGGAGAGACAAAGGATAAAAGACAAACCAATGTAACAGCAATACTTATAAAACTATATGCTGTAAACCAGCTATACAACTCATGCAGAGGAAGGAAATAGGGAGGGGGAACTGGTAGGGGGGGGATGAGAGAGGAGGTAAAAAGGATAAGCTATGTATGCACAGCCTTAGGTATGAAACTGTAACCCCTCTGTACATAACATTCACAATATATAAATAAATAAATTTTAAAAATGTATATAGTTTTCTTTAGGGCCTTTTTATACAGCCAACAACATACTGTAGTCATCTTGCCTCGTGCCCCCACTTCTCTTTTTCTGTACTTACCTCTACTTCACTCTACAAATAGCCCCCCATTTATAGTCAGATCTTTTTTTCTTTGCTGAGGTAGATTATGTATATGGAGAAATGTTCCAGAGTGTGTCTTATTTCATGTAACATGATAATCTCCAGTTTCATTAATAATTTTATTCTTAATTATGGTTAAATAATGCTCCAATCTGTATAAATATAAATCATATTTTCTTTATTCACTTGTCTGTTTGCTGGGTGGGAATTTATATTGATTCCATAGGATGACTATTGTTAATAATGCTGCAGTAAGCATAGGTGTACAGGAATCTCTTGGATTCTAACATGCATTCCTTGCATATCAACCCACAAATGGTGTAACAGCAGCATATCGGAGGGCTATTTTTATTTTTTTTTACAAACCCTCAATATTGATTTCCATGGTGATTACAGTAGTTTCTTTTCATAATAACAGTGTATAGTGGTTCCTTTCTCCAAGCATCCTTGTTAGACTTTCTTTACTGTCTGGTTTATTGATGATAACCTTTCTATTTGGGGGGAAACAGAATTTCAAGGTAGTTTTAATTCATTTTCATTTACAATAAGCATGATGATTTTTTGTTTGTGTATTTATTTGAAATTTGTAATTCTTTTGGAGACAGTTTAATTTATTTGCCCACCTCTTAATTGTATTTGAACTTCAATTCCATCTTTAGTGTTTACTTTTTAGAGTTCTTTGTATATTCTGGATAATGGCCTCTAAAAGAGGAAAAATAAACTGGACTTTTCTGTTATTTTGAAAGCTATCTTTTCACTCTGAAAATTCTTTCATTACTTTTCAGAAACTTCATGATCTGATGTGATGTCATTTGTTATCTCTAGTTCAGAAAGTCTATGTCTGTTCCTTTACATTAGATTCAATTTTGAGTCTTACTTTAAGGCATTTGAACCACTTTACATATTTTTAGTATATGATAAAATTAGAGAACTCATTTCAATCTTTAAATGTGGATGCCTAATTCTCTCTATGGCATTATTGAACAAGCCCTTACCCCCACCCCTCTGCCTTTGGTGCCTTTGCTGTGAATCAGGTAACTGTAGCAGCATGGGTTCATTTTGGGTCTTCTATTTTTTCCATTGGTTTATGTATTTGTTTATCTTTGCAAATATTATAATTTTTTATTTCTAGTAAGTTTCTGTAGTATAATTTGAAGTCAGGTATCGTGACAATCCAGTGTTGCATTTTTACTCAATATTATATCAGCTAACCTGATATTTTAGTTTTTCCATGTGAACTTTAAGGTTTATTTTCTATTTTGGTGAAGAATGTCTTTAGAATTTGATGGTGATTGAATTGAATTTATATAATGCATTCAGTAATATAATGACTTATTGAAAATAATGATGATCCATAAACATAGGAATGTGTTAGGTAATGTTTCTCATGTTGCTTTAAAAAAAATGTTTTATGGACCTTATGTAAATGTATTTTGCACTCGATTAAATTTTTTTATCTCAGGTTTTGTCCTGAATATTTAGAATGGAATTTAATTTTTCCTTTATTTATATTTCCTCGTATTTTTTATTATTATATAGAAGAACTGCTTTTCTGTATTGAATTTTTAAATAACTTCTTCACTGATTTTGTTGATAAGATCTAAGAGTTTTCAGATATGATTATTACCTCTTAATTATAAGACTAGTAATTATACCTCTTAATTTTATTTTTCTACCAGTCCTGGGGCTTGGACTCAGTGCTTGAGCATTGTCTCTGGCTTCTTTTTGCTCAAGGCTAGCATTCTGCCACTTGAGCCACAACGCCACTTCTGGTGGCGAGGAATTGAACCCAGGGCTTCATGTACACGAGGCAAGCACTCTTGCCACTAGGCCATATTCCCAGCCCACCTCTTAATTTTTATAGGATCAAATAAAGATAACAGGGAATCTTTCTTACTTATATCCCTTTTCTTTTTGTGTTGTTTTATTTCTTTATATTTTCTTTTAATTTTTATTTCCTTATAATATTTACTAAAAATTCAAGTATTATAATGAATGATAGAGTGTCACTTTCATCATTTTAAAAATGTTTCCAGGGGCTGGGAATATGGCCTAGTGGCAAGAGTGCAGAAGACAGAGACAGTGCTCAGGCCCTGAGTCTAAGGCCCAGGACTGGCAAAAAAAAAAGTGCTTGTCTTGTAAAAATGTTTCCAGGTTTTCTCCATTTGCTCAATGCAGACTATATTCTAGTTTTTTTTTTATGCTTTCATTAGGTAGAAGCATAAATTATGTTGAATTTTGTTAAAGACATATCTACTCAGATACTAATGTAATTTTTCCATGATGCTGTTATGTACTGTATTATGCTTTTTAATTTACATATCATTAGCCATGCTTAGATTCATGGAATGAAACCAACTTGATCATGGTGTTTGATCTTTGTGATGAAATGTTGTAAAGAGATCATTGAGTATTTTTGCATTGCTGGTCTAAATAAAATTTATCTATAGTTTTCTTTCTTGATACCAAAATATTATCTATTTTTAAAACCAGGGTAATAAAGGCTCCATTGAATGAGTTGCATATATGTTTGAATAACACCTTTACTACATGTTTGCTTTGTAAAAAAAGACCCCCGTCAAATTTTCAAGTATGAATTTTCTTCTCATTCAAATAAAATGTACTTATATTGTTAAATGGTAACTCCTTTATTCAACTATTTAAAGATTATAAAAATACAATTTTTAAAAGAAAAACTTAATTTGATAGTGTCCTCCACACATTTTCAAAACTTTTTTAAATAAAATTTAAAATAGGTCTTAGATAGTCATGTAACAGAGTAATAGAGACATTCATTGTGGGCATTAACTGATTCTAGAATCTGTTATAACACTTTCTCACTTTCAACTTTTGTCAAGGAGTTGGCAATGTATCTACAGCTCCTAATCTAAAGGGAATGTCTTAGTTTGAATATCTATGTAACATCTGTCTGTCTATTTATGTATCTATAATTCATTTAACACAGTTATTGTTTTGTTTATAAGACTCTTACCTGTGAATTCTCATAGTGAAGTCAAAGAAGACTTTGTTTTCCAGTTCCTGTGACTCTAAGATGAAACTTTCCTTGACTTTCACTGAAGACATAGATCCTTTTCTTTCTGGTGTTGGAGTATTTATTGTAAGAATTCATGCCTTATTTGGTTAGAATCCTATCTAAAGACCTTCTTCTCATTTATGATATTAAACTGCAAAGACTCTTTCTTGATATCTCATAAATCTGTAGTAAAGTTAGGAAAACTTACATTTGAATCACGTTTAACCAAAAAGGGAATCTATGAACCAGATATGCTTCACTTACTGGACATTTGATTCTTTTTCAGAAAAACATTCTCTGAAAGTAAAACTCTGAATTATTCAGGATTTAAAACACCGAAGGTAATTTTATACCCATCAAGATTTGAGAACCACTGCCCCAGATGAATATTCTTACTTGTTTGATTAGTTCCCCATCACTGATATTCATCACTTCCATCCATTATCCAATTTTATCTAAAAAAAAAATTATCAGCCTTAATTTGAGACTTAATGTTGAAAAAGTTCAGAGTTCAATATATCAGGAAGACACACTTAGAGAACTATATTTGCAATACTAATGTTGACAGGCCCTTAAAAATTTCAATGCCAAACTCTCAAAAATATATTTGAACATTTAGTGGGCTTTATTGACAACTATTTATTGAATTGATTTTACATCACTGAGTGGTATGGATTTAGTCCATGTTTGATTACTTATGCTCAGAACCTCATTTAAAAAGTTTTTAAACATTGTTAACACTTCAACTACTTAAGAACATAGCCAGTGTGACAGAACTGTTAGTGCTACCATATAAAATTTATTTCATCAAAATATTTAGGAAAATAAGATAAAAGATAAAATGAGACTATCTGTGTCAATTAAAAACACCTCAAATTCCTCCTACATATTTATCTTTAAATAACCATTATTTCCCAAACAAAACATTTTTTATAATATGAAATAATTTAAAGACAGACCCCAATGTATTTCATGATGGAGGGAAAAATGGAAAAATTGACACAATTGTATAATGTTAGTGATCATTTAAAAATATTTTTAATCCAATTAAAAACATATTATAATAAGGTATATAGAACTGATCTATATTCAGCTTTTCTTTCTTTGTAGGTCCTATGAGATGGCAAGGAATGAAAAAAGTCAGTGAAGCCCTGACAAACCTTGGTTAATAGGAAAAGGGTTGCAAAAAGCCATGTGTAGTCAATTATTGAGAAGAGAGTCTTTGTGGGTCCACTTCATTTCTAGATTTTTGGATACCTGCCCACAGTTGTTCCTCTGGGGATTCAAGGATGTCTGTGATTCAGGCTCCTAGTTCAGTCAGAACCAACTCGAGAAGGAATGGTTTGAGTATATGAGTTGGTGTTTGAGAAACAGAGAATTTAGAATTGATATTTGCTAGTCATAATGGTAGTCATCAAGAAAACAACAACCATGAGGCATGGGAAAATGAAACCTTATAAATTATTGGTAAGAATGCAATTTGGTACAGTTTCTAGGAAAATTTGCATGGTAGTTTCTCTAAAAGCTGAAATTCAGATTCCATATATGGGTTAAAGTCAAGAAGCAATAGAAATACCTATTCAGCCATATTTATTGTTATTCTAGAATCAGTATAGGTGCCCATTACCAAATGAATGGATACAAAAATTGGTGTTTGTACACCATTATTATTAAACCTAAAATAAATCATCTGATGTAAAACAGATGGACTTGAACAGAGCCAAATTGAGAAACACAAATATTACTTTCTGTGTATATCCACATACAGTGTGTGTGTGTGTGTGTGTGTGTGTGTGTGTGTGTGTGTGTGCATATATACATATATGTTGAGCGGCCTAAGAGGAATATGGAGACAAGCAACAAGAGGCAGGGGAACAAGGAAGATGAGCAGAGGGATATAATATGATTAAAATGCCCTATATTCTCATATGAAAGTATCTTTATAAAATTTACTATTTTGTACAATTAATACAATCTAATAAAATTATGAGTGCATAGTATCCAGGGAAGATGACTGAGAGTTATAATCCCAGCTACTATGATTCAGAGCAAATAGGGATACACAATTATGCCAGCAAGCAGTTAGCAAGGTATTTGAAAACTGAATTAATTGGTATTTAAAGCACAAAATGATTGCTAGTGAGAGAGAAATAATCAGCCAAATTTTAAAGAAATTATTATTGCTACTAGAGCTACATTCATAGTAGAAAATAAAAATGCTTCAAATTAAAAAAATATATCATTCGGGTTAGAAAAGTTCTTTATAATGATCAATGTTTCCATTTCCAAAGACAGAGAATATAATCACTGTAAAGATGCTATTAATATAACATTTAAATATTAGGCAATAAAATTACAATACTATAGTTATTACTAGATATATCTATCATTGGAGTGGCATATTTTAAAGTGACATACTCAATAATCCAGTAGGATAAAATATAAATATATAATAAATCCAAATAAATAATCTTGGACTAAATTCTTAAACATTTGCAGAATGCCGAACTCAACTATAGATATTTTCAGTGTACCCATATATCCCTTCTGTTTCTTTTATTTCATTTTAACTTTCAGCGCTCTATCCAGTAAAGACTATAGGACACATTGCTTTAATATGTATCTTAATAGTTCCCAAACACCAGCATGTTAAAATTTAGTCTCCAGGCAATGGTACTTTGTAGAAATTTTAACAAGTGGGACAACTAGATCATTCTGGTACACCTTCAAAGAGGACAGTGGGATTGTAATCACTTCCTCTCTCTCCCTTTTTTATACAATATAGGAGGTGAGGACAATGGCTGCTGCACAATGTGGTTACTACTATAAAGCAATGTGCTACCCAGGCCCAAAGAAATGGGGATAAATGTTCATGGGTTGAAATAAACATTATCTCATTATCCTCAAGCAAAGTTGTTTTGTTTTTAAATAAGAAATTCTACTAAATTACAACAAAAGGACTAGGGGCAGGGTTTAATTACACAGCAATTGCCTTGAAAATATGAATCCCTGGATTTACTTTCCATTATTACAAAAATAAATTAGGTAGATGACAGACAGATATAGATAGGTGAGAGATACACAGAGAGGAATTATAGAGATAATTAGAAGTTAGAGAATATCATGATGGAAGAAATAGCACAAGTGGAAATTGAAAGGACAAGCATGACTTCTATATTAATGTATTCAATGAGAACCAGGCTTGATTAATGTCTCATATTTTTGATCAACCGATAATCATCCTCTCCTTTGAGGAAACATGTGAGCAGG
This sequence comes from Perognathus longimembris pacificus, assembly GCF_023159225.1. NCBI lineage: Eukaryota > Metazoa > Chordata > Mammalia > Rodentia > Heteromyidae > Perognathus > Perognathus longimembris. Next base: position 31,161,788 of record NC_063168.1, on the reverse strand, counting down.
GGTAACTGGAGTTTTATATGAATAGAAAGCAAAAAGCATATATAAGTTCTAATTCTATGTCTTGTAATTCTTCCTCTTCCAATTTTCATTTCTCCTTTGTCCTTTTGGGTTTAGTGCTCAAAGCTACAAATCAGAGAAATGAACTTCTCTCCTAATTATTGTTATTTAAATATTCAAACAGTGAGATGAAAGCTCTTGGAAAGACAGAATGTATCCCTAAATACCCTGCATAAAAAATATGTCCCGATATTACTTCCCATTTCAACTCATTCACAGTCACAATCATATAATCACTGTCACCAAAGATTTTACAATGAAGAAGCTTATATGACTCAAGTATCAACAAAATGTGCCCTATGGTTGAGAAATATGTTATCTTACCACATTCAATAATTCAAGAGAGACTAGAATGCAGACAATAACTTTTCCAACCCTCTGTCCTACTTAGTGTCCCCAGGAAATAAAGTCTTCAGTAGTTATAATAAGGAACTCAGTATTTCTTCAAAATTAAGTCAGAATATCAGTATAGCAAATGGTAAGGATTGTGGACTCCGTGGTATTCCACTTAAAAACTGTGTGTTTCTGTTCTCCTACATAAAAACTAATAGCACACTCTACAAAAGGTATACTGGTTATATACAGAAGGTACTCAGGAAAAATATGGTATATACCAAATGTTACATTATTCCTCATACTAGGAATCAAGATAGAAAATTGTTCAATTCTCCTCCATTTGTGAGATAAAGGAAGGAAAAGAATGAAGTTGGTCAAGTTGGAAGAGAGAAAAAGCTCTTCCTCTTCAGTTCTGACATCATAGATTCCAAGCACCAATTTTTCTATTGTTGATACAAACACACTTCAGTTATTAATTATACATATGCATATATATCATAGTCACTGCAAAATGCATACTACACATACATATTATTATTTTTTTTGCCAGTCCTGAGGTTTGGACTCAGGGCCTGAGCACTGTCCCTGACCTCTTTGCTCAACTACTTGAGCCACAGTGCCACTTCTGGCCTTTTTATATATGTTGTACAAAGCAGTTGAACCTAGGGCTTCATGTATCCGAGGCAAGCACTCTTGTCACTAGGCCATGTTCCCAGCCTAAAATACTTTTATTTTTACTTTCATATTCTGTGGGTGGATGGACCTAAGAAGGAACACACTGTGAACAAAAATCATGTTTCACAACCTCCTTAATAAAGCATTTTGATTAAACAATTCCATAGTATGTTTTTAAAACTAGGGCCACAGAGATGAACAAGGATGATTGAAATATATTTTTATTTTCTTAATAATATGAATGGAATGAACAGACTCAAAGCTAAGTCCTTTTTGCTAGATATTTAGTTATTGTTGTAGGAAGACAGAAATTAAAGATGAGTTTAGGAATGGTATTGTGTATGTTGGGAGTAATAATTCCATCATTTTTCTTAAAGGCTGACCTCTATCGAAATCAGGTGTATGCAGGCCTTGCCAGTCATCCTTTGGTGTCTACATTTAAACCACAGGTTGGACAGAAGTTCAAAATATGCTGAGCTATTCACATCACAACAGCTGATTCATATGCAAAACTGAACTGACAGTGACAAAGAAGCTAATTCCACCTTCTGTGTAGTATGGAACATATCCCACTTTTGATTCCCTTGAGAAAAGATAAGAAATTAATTATAGAATGATGAAGGAAAAAGGACATTTTCATAATGTTTCCTCTCATTAATACCTTTTTACTGATTTTCCCTTATGATTCAAATGTTTAATTTGCTATTTGAATAAGCAGTGCCTTCTTTGCTTCTATGTAACACCGGAAAAACTAAAAAAATAGTTCTACTAATGCAACCCTGAGATTTCTGTATCCAATACCTATTATTAATTTATTTTTTGGTGGTAAATGTAAGCTAAATCCAAAAACACGAGGAAAGCTTACCAACATCATTAAACTTTGGTTAGAGGGCTGCTATAATATGCATATATGTCCCTAAAACCTACTGAGATATGCAAAATTATGTGATAAAATCTATAGGGCTTGTGAGAAAATGAAGGTAAGGATATAACACTCAAACGTTGCCTATAACAAACAGAGGAACCTAATAAAAAGTGTCACAAAATATATGCATGCTGCATGTTTAAGAAACATAGAAATACTATAACATTCATATATAAATACTGTAATAGAAACAGGAATACTATAATAATAGCAAATGACATCACTCATTGGAAACAAATGGTAGAATGGCAGATAGTTGTGAATTATTTGAGAATGACAGAGTAGGACTGTAGAAACTGGATTCAAAATATTGATGCAGATGGCTAAGAGAACAGGTAGGCAGGTGGCTCAATCAAGCAACCCTCAGGTAGGCACAGAGTTTTGCGTTTACTTAGTATTAGTGCAGGCACAGCTTAACATACACAAATATATTAATATATAAATGTCCTTATAAAGGTACTTATTAATTAATTTCCATGGAAAAAATTCACATTTTTGAAACATATCTTATAGTGCAATGAGGATGTTTGGAGTTAGAATAGTTTGCAAAAACTTGATAATAGATGGTGAATCTTCTCTCAGAGGTATCCATATGTAAATGTGTAAAGGAAAGCAGGTTATTATTTTCCATAAAATATCCACTCTTAAGTTTGTCTCTGCCAACATGTATTCCAACATGTTGTGTCTGCCAGCATGGTCTTCATATTTATTGCAACTGTGTCAAATAATATTTTGTTTGGTGGTGTGACAATTGTGGCTGTTTCCAAATGTTCTTCATTGATGCTCACGAAAACAGAAATTTTACTGGAGCATTTCCACTATGTCAGATTGAGCTCCAGAAATCATTTTCAGTGGCATCAGAAACTATGACTAAGAGAATGTATAAAAAGGTAGGAAGTGGGACATATGAGAAATTAATGATATGCTTGACATTTGATGTAAGAATGGTAAAAGAAAGGCATTTCAGTTTCAAGAACGGAAAGGAAATAGTGCCTTGGGGTCAGAGAAATAAAAACTGATTTTTGATAGACACCAATCATTTCTGAGCATTGAATGTGTTGAATCACATGATTCTCTCAATAACTTTCTTTTGAACATATGCTTGTTTTTAAAAATGAGAAAATTTAAGTACTGAGAATGAGAATGAGAAAACATTCATATTGAAAAGCTTGTATTGGCCATGCAGAAAGCAAGCAAACAAGGCAATATTTGATCTTGCACTTAAGAGCAGCAACATATTCATAATTCTACTCAATCTCAATTTAGAGAATATACTTAAAATCAAGAAAATGGAAGGCTGAGGATATCTGGAAAATAGCACATCATTCAGGAATCAGCAAAAGATAATCATCTCTATGTGTATGTGTGTGTGTGTGTGTGTGTGTGTGTGTGTGTGTAAAGAAAAGAAGGGGTAAACAAATGCACAGTATATAACTGTGAACTTGGTGCTTACTTTCAACAGGTTGTAGAAAAAATACATAAATATGTCTTTGAAGGACATCGTTTGCAACAAACACATAACTGGAGATTGAAGTGTCTTATCACAAGGAATTTATCCAGAAGTCCTATTTTGAGTCTAGAAATTATCTGTTTTGAATGAAATTATCATTAAAATGTTCTTGTATATTAAAATTTTACGTATTTAGCTGGATGTTTCTTAAATTACACAGCTTATATAAAGTCATAAATATTCAATATATAAAAAGGCACATGTGCAAAGTGCACAACACTTCTTATCTCTTCACATCACAGAAATGATTAATTTTGTCATCTCAAAGTATCTATGTAATTTCTTTACAAAAAATAATAGAATTAGGACGTATTCAAAAGTATTTTTATAGAGTCAGTGATTCATATCAAAAAGGCTAAATTTTTATAAGAATTATAAAGGGCAGTTTGGCTGTGGAAGAATTATAAAGGCCTTTGGAAACTTTATTACTATTTGACTTGTCTCATGCATGCCTATGTAACCCAGATATCTTATATGTGGACAACTAACTAGATATCTACCTATGAGCACCTAGAAATAATACAAGTGTCAGAGTGTTTGAATGGTACATTAATTTGTTAAGATTCCAACTAGGAGTGTTATTTTTGTTAATGTATGGGTGTTTGATAATGCTAATGGTATGAATCAGCTTGGTGAAACCATCTAATTTAGAAAAGAATGAGTCAACCATGTCATAAAAATGTCAATATTAATAAATATATTATGCTTTACTATGAAATACTATGATAATCTTTTGTGCTTTGAAAAATGCTTATGTTATGTTACAATTGTTTTCCCATTGATTTCAAAATGCTGCCCATGTTAATCATTTAATTATCCTAATGTCTCATTTATTTAACAAAAGAATACAGTAGCACTACATGGTTGCCATTTATGATGATTGATATTGGCTGTCAACTTGATTGGGTAGGAAGATGGACAGGAAATTAGCAATAGATTCCTTTTGTGTGTCTGTAAGGGATTTCCAGAAATGATCTTCAAGAGCTCTTGACCTAATGGTTTTAAATAATTAAATAGTTTGAAAATCTGTATATACTACTGGGAAATAGTGGAAAATGTAAAAGTGGATTCTGTATCTTCTGGCACATTTCTGTTTCATTCGGCTTCCTAGCCACCATTAGGTGAGTAGCTCACCAGTCCCTTGCTGCCATGGTAGACTGAGCTCTCTAAAACCATATACAAAATGATTTTTTTTTATCAATGATACATCAGCCATTCTGTCACATTGATGTGAAAGCTGAATGGCATATCATTTATTGAGTGTCAGACATTCTAAGATTAAATTTTATTTTTAATACTCTAAGAAAAACATATATTATTGGTCTAGCCATCAGTATTTTTCAAAATATTTTTAAAATAATAAAATATGTTAAGTCAGGAGCCCATGACTCAGGACTGTGATCTTAACTACTTTGGAGGCTGAGATTTGAGGATCCCAGTTCAAAGCCAGCCAGGACAGGAAAGTCCATGAGACTCCTATTTCCAATTAACCACCAGAAAACTAGAAGTGGCTCAGTGGCTCAAGTGGTAGATCAATAGCCTTGAGCTGAAGAGCTCAGGGACAGTGCCCAAGCCCAGAGTTTAACCCTCATGATGGACAAAAAAATTAAAAAAAAGAAATAATTTTTTTAACAACTATGTAGGAATTATGCTACTCGGGATATTTTCTCTGAAACCCATTCTATTTCTACCATGATAACCGATAGATAACTTTTCACCAGTTCAGTTCCTTGTCCAATACTGTAACTTGTTGTAGAAAGAGGAATCTTTCTTTCTTTCTTTCTTTCTTTCTTTCTTTCTTTCTCTTTCTTTCTTTCCTTCTTTCTTTCTTTTTTTCTTTGAAGTTGTACTGGAATTTGAGTTCAGGACCTTACACATTAGTCTACTGTAATAAATGTGTTCCACAGATCCAGATTTCTGTCATTATTATTTTGATACCTATGATTTTTCTCCTTTCATGCTTCTTCTTTTCACTGAGAATACTAGCTATAGGCATTGCCACTGTGTAAAGCTTCCCTCTTTGGAAAATGAGATGTATGAATTTTCTTCAAGGTAACCTGGTACATTGAGTTTCCAAATCTTAGCCTCCACATAGCTTTATATGACAGGCATGAACCACTAGGCCATACCATGAGAAGAAAATGGGTCGCATGAATATTTTTATCCCTGTCTAGTCTTGAATCAGGAATATCTCATGAACCTCTGACTTCCTAAAGGAACTAGGATAATAAAAGGAATTTGTAAGTTCAAACTTGATAAGTTCAACTTCATGCTTCCTTAATGAACTCTGATTTAGGATAAGAGGAAAAAAAACATAACTACAATCCATGTCTAAACTGTCTCCTACCTGTGTCTTCTGACCCATCTTTTAACCACACTGTATCTCTTTGAGATTTCTGAAATGCAAATCAAAACAATGTTGAGATTCCATCTCACCCCAGTAAGAATGTCACATATCAAGAAAACTAACAATAACAATTTTTGGAGGGGATGTGGCCAAAAGGGAACCCTACTTCATTGTTGGTGGGAATGTAAACTGGTTCAGCCAATCTGGCAAGCAGTAGGGAGATTCCTCAGAAGGCTAAATATAGAACTCCCCTATGACCCAACAGCCCCACTTTTGGGTATCTATCCAAAAGACCACAAACAAAATCACAGTAATGCTACCAGCACAACAATGTTCATCCCAGCACAATTTGTCATAGCGAGAATCTGGAACCAACCCAGATGCCCCTCAGTAGACAAATGGATCAGGAAAATGTGGTACATATACACAATGGAATTTTATGCCTCTATCAGAAAGAATGACATTGCCCCATTTGTAAGGAAATGGAAGGACTTGGAAAAATTATACTAAGTGAAGTGAGCCAGACCCAAAGAAACATGGACTCTATGGTCTCCCTTATTGGGAATAATTAGTACAGGTTTAGACAAGTCATAGCAGAGCATCACAAGAGCCAAATAGCTATACCCTTATGATCACATAAGATGATGCTAAGTGAAATGAACTCCATGTTATGGAAACAATTATTATATCACAGTTGTAACTACTTTCAACATCCCATGTGTATCTGTAGCTTCTATTATTGATGATGTTCTTGTATCACCTTCCTGTGGTTGTACCTACACTATCTCTGTAATCTTATCTGAGTATATTGGAAACTGAGTATACTGGTATTGGAATAAGAAATTGAAAGGAAATACCAAAATTGAGAGACACGGGGTTAAAAAAAGACAAACAACTATAAAAGCAATACTTGCAAAACTGTTTGGTGTAAGGGAACTGAACACCTCCGGGGCAGGGGGGAAGGGAAAGGGGGAGGAGGGAGGGTGGTATGAGGGACAAGATAACAAACAGTTCAAGAAATGTATCCAATGCCTAATGTATGAAACTGTAACCTCCCTGTACATCAGTTTGATAATAAAATTTTGAAAAAAACAACAACTCATGACACACAGTTTTGTAGCATTTATTTCTGCTAATAGTAATATTAATGAAAATATACTACTATTGAGGAGAATTTTACAAGTTACAGATACCCACAGAAGTACTCTATGTGCATATATCACTCAAATCTTATCATGGCCATAGATGTTTCATACAAGTCTATGATTTTTATCCTCATTGTTATTATCATCCAGTATATTCTCATCATGGAGTTAAAACCTTTTTCATCAACTAGTTCTCTAAAAAGTGTTTCTTTTTCAGGAATGTATTCCTGCTGATGTACATTTCAAGACATATTTGGGTTTGTTTTTTTCATCTCACAAGTTGGCACCCACTGACAGATACTAGGAAAATTAACTTTGTTCACTCTTGAATTCCCAGTTTCTTACATAACCTGAGAGATGGGCTAGGAATATGGCCTAGTGGTAAAGTGCTCACCTCGTATACATGAAGCCCTGGGTTTGATTCCCCAGCACTACATATATAGAGAACTGCCAAAAGTGGCGCTGTGGCTCAAGTAGCAGAGTGCTAGCCTTGAGCAAAAAGATGCCAGGACAGTGCTCAGGCCCTGAGTTCAAGCCCCAGGACACGCAAAAACAAAACAAACAAAAAAAACCTGGGAGATATAAAATACTGGGTTTTATCACCAGTACATTTGATATGTGGAGTTTCAAAGAAATATCATAATTTTTCATGTGTTCAGCAAAAATTAATAAAATAATTCATCACACACGTAGCTTTAAGGAAATTCAGGTAGAAGGTGATAATGTCATACTTGCTAAGTGATTATCAGACATAATATTTTGTTTCTGGAAGTAAGAAGAGTTTTGGGTTGTGCTTTAAAAAGTTTCATCCAGGGGCTGGGAATATGGCCTAGTGGCAAGAGAGCTTGCCTCCTACACATGAAGCTCTAGGTTCGATTCCCCAGCACCACATATATGGAAAATGGCCAGAAGGGGCGCTGTGGCTCAGGTGGCAGAGTGCGGGAAGAAGCCAGGGATGGTGCTCAGGCCCTGAGTCCAAGGCCCAGGACTAGCCAAAAAAAAAAAAAAGTTCCATCCTACTTTGATTCAAATATCCTAAAAATCCTACTACATTTTAGGAATTGTGAAATGCTAGCCATTGTGACATACAATCATATTTGCTTTCAAGACTATTTTGAGAAAATAAGGCTACCAGTGGAAAAACATCAGTCTTGTCAGTCTTGTGTGTTTCACTAATAATGTAAATTTCACTAATGAAATAGTCTATTTATTCATTTATTTAATGGAATGGAACATTGATAAAAGGAAGAGTATATTAAATAAATGGGTGAGAATATTCCTAGAACCTCTTTGCCTTTATAATCTGTATTATATTTCAAACTAAAATCCTTTGGCCATGTCTCTCCAAGATTTAGTGTTGTTCAGGGTGTACTGCATGCTGCCTCTGCCCTTTTAGCTTTGCTTGTTTTCTCATACACTGTATTTTTCCCTCCAAGATGGTGACTTGTATTCTGCACATGCTCTTGTTGATACATTCTTGGACATAGCAGGAAATTTTTGAAAGACTGCTGGTCAATAATCATAACTCCAATCTTATTGGAAAATGATCATTAAATAACTAAAATATTGTGAAGTCTCAACTGTACAGCTAAGCCACCAAGAAACAAATTTATAATTACTCAAGCAAGGAAAATTCTTCTTCCATTTCAGCTAAACACAATGAGAATTTTAGTTACTGATTTTTGGTTTTGGAGTTTTGTTGTTTTCTTTAGTTTTGCTTTTACCAATATCACAGTTTAAATTCAAGACTCACATTCATTTTTAAGGTTCAAAGAATACTACTCGTGATTATAAATACTAACTATATGTGTAGAATTGCAATAAATACTTGAAATATTTTTTGTTTTACTCATCAACAACTCAGATTGGATGAGTTTAAAACTGTCATTTTACAAATGAAAAGAAAGATGTTCAAAGAAAGGTATATGTAACATAATAAAAATTAGGGGACAAACAAAGCATTCTCTAAAAATGTGGAATAGAAAACTCATGAGTTAATAAGGAGATTGTAGCATTAAATGAATTAATCCACTTTAGACATTTAACAGAAAAACCAGGAAAATTATATGTTTCTAATCATGTTAATCATTTTACATCATTTATTTCTTAAGCAAGAGCATTTGAACATCCAAAAAGGAACAATTGTGGTTCTAGACATTAGCTAGTATCATTAAAATGCTTTAAAATGCTTTAAAATAATAAATAAAACTGGAGGGAGGGGGTATGAGGGAAGAGGTAACAAACAGTACAAGAAATGTATCCAATGCCTAATGTATAAAACTGTAACCTTTCTGTACATCAGTTTGATAATAAAAATTTGAAAAAAATAATAAATAAAACTAAAGAAACATTCATCGTAGTGAATTATTAATATATATATATATTGTTATTCATTCTAATTTATACCAGGTTGTCTTCAAATCTAGGTGACGTAGATATATAAGGTTCCTGAGATATTAACTTTCAAAAATTACTAAATTGTACAATTATATTAACAAAATTAATTCTTTAAAGATGACTACATTAGTAGTGGATTTAGTTCATTGTGAGAATCGTTATGGTGTGTGTGTGTGTGTGTGTGTGTGTGTGTGTGTGTGTGTGTGTGTGCTAGGCTACAGCTAAGGGTCTGGGCACTGCCCCTGAGCTCTTTGGTTCAAAACTAGCACTCTACCACTTCAGCTGCATCTCTATTTCCAGTTTTTGCTGGTTAATTGGAGATAGAGTCTCATGGAATTTTGTAGTAGACTTTTACTTTCTAGGCTTTTACTTAAGATCCTCAGACATTAGCCCCTTGAGTAGTTAGAATTATAAGCATGAGCCACCATTACACAGATATGAACCAATTTCTATGGGGAAGAAATGTAACTATTTCCAATATATACAAGCTCAGAAAAATCCATCTTCTTCTTCTATATATGTAGTGGTCAGTCATAATTACTACAATTTAAATTAAATAAGACAGTCCTGTAAAATAAAATCTATGTGGCTAATATGTGTAAAATAGTCTAAGGCATTTGAACTTTACTAGGACACGTAAGGGAATTTTTTAAAATTAAATATAAAGTTACAGTCTTTTTTATTCCTGATGTTTTAAAATTGTTAACAGTATCTTTCACTGCTACATCTAATTCCCTTTTTTTATATAAGAAATAATTAGCACAGGTTCAGGCTAGTCACAGCAGAGGATCACAAGAACCCAACATTTATACCCATATGAACACTTAAGATGATGCTAAGTGAAATGAACTTCATGTTATGGAAACGACTGTTATATCACTGTTGTGATTACTTTCAACATGCAATGTGAAACTGTAGCTTCTTTTATAGATGATCCTCTTATATCCCCTTCCTGTGGTTGTACCTACACTATCTCTGTATCTTATCTGAGTACATTGGAAACCGGGTATACTGGTATTAGAACTAGGAAACTGAAAGGGAATACCAAAATCGACAGACAAAGGGTAAAAGGACAAATGACTACAAAAGCAATACTTGCAAAACTGTTTGGTGTAAATCAACTGAACAACTCATGGGGGGAAAGAAAAGGGGGAGGGGGAGGGGGGAATGAGGGAGGAGGTAACAAACAGCACAAGAAATGTATCCAATGCCCCACGTATGAAACTGTAACCTCTTTGTACATCAGTTTGACAATAAAAAAGAAAGAAAAAGATAAAATAAAAAGGATTTTTTTTAAATGATACTCAGGTACACTCACATCCTAACATTTGCTAGCCAGGCAGCTGCTTTTACCATAAAGCCTCAACCCCAGCCCTGGTTTTGTTGGATGTTTTTGAGACAGGTCGTCATTCTTGCCTAGTAAGCCAGTCTGTCTGTTAAGCTTCCTCAAAAGCTAAGAAAAAGGTGTTACTGCACAGCATCCATCACTGTTGAGAAAGAGATCTTTTAAAAAAAACATTTTATTTCATTTATTCTAAAGGTGATGTAGAGAGGTGTTATAATTACATCAGTACGGTAATGAGTACATTTCTTGACCAAGGGTGTTACCTTTCTATCATTTTCTACCACTGTCCTTCCCCACTCCAAATCACTTCCCACCAAGTTGTAAAGTTCATTTCTAGCTTAGTGCCTTGTGAATATCCCTATTGCATTGGTTCACCCTTTTTCCTATGATAATACATTTTGTTGTTCCCCCTTCCCTTCCCCAAATCTGATAAACATAAATACAAGACACAGGATTCAAAAATCAAAAACAGTGACAACAGAGGATAAACAATAAGAAAAATATAAGAAAAAACAAATGACTTCATACAGTACATTAATAGAAAATAAACAAAAAACTTCTTGGTTAATTATCTTGGAGTTTATTTTGATTAGCATCATTTTAAATGGCCATATGTACATTGGCCATATGCCATTGACTTATTACGATTGTGTGCTAGGACTATCCTATGCATATACTAGTTATTACAAATGAGGGAAACCATAAAGCCTGTTTCTTTGAGTGTGGTTTACTTAACAATATGATTTTTTCCCCAAATATGTCCATTACTTTCAATTGAGGTGATGTTATTCTTTCTGCTGTAAGCCTAAAACTCAAATGTGTGTGTGTGTGTGTGTGTGTAGATAGATAGAGATATTGATTCATATTTTCTTGATGCATTCAATTGCAGAGGTGAATCTGGGATAATTCCATATCTTAGCTATGGTAAATAATGCTGCATTGAACATAGTTGTACTAGTAGCTTTAATGTGGCCTTTTTTGTGATTCTGGTAAAGAGATCTCTTGAACTATTGTGCTCTTAATCTTTCCAATTTCAGCCTCCTGATTAGCAAACATTACACATATGAGTCACTGAAGCCCAAGTGAAGAAAAAAAAAATTGTCATGAGTATTACTTAGTGGTTTGAAAGTAACTTGCAGTATGAGACACTATGGCTAAGAAAAATAAATTGCATTTGCACTGCCATTGTTAAGAATCATTTCAATATCACTTAATTAATTCATAACCACTGAATTGGTACTAATTTGCAAAGTTAAAAGGCAGAAGCTCCTGAGTTTTCATTTATTTGGTATTAGGATTCTGAGACATCACTATCCAAAATAAAATTACTTCTACAGCAAACATTTAATTTCTTATTAAACACTAGAAGCTAAACATATTTCTAGTTTTGGTCTCTAGAAGACTGCAATTATGTGAACTAATATCACTCTCACATGATTGCTAATACACCATTCAGCCTATTTTCAGTATATTTAATTTCATTCAATTTTTGCTTGCTAGTGCAATATTTTTAATTGCTATGCTGTTGAATAATATTATTCTATAGGGAGTATATCATTTTGTGTTTGTATAGGTATTATAATCTTTAGCACACTATCTGAGATATACAAGCTCTGTTCATTTTATAATAGCTGTGATATTTGAAATAAATCAAGTTTTCTCAGTCTCAATTAAAATCAGACTGCATCTGAGTAGTTTTATTCCAAGGGTTACTTGAGATAGTATATGTAAAAGAAATTAGGAATGGCTTTGGCGGCTAAGAAGTACAATAGCTCATTCAAGGAAGGACAGATCTCTCTTCATGTATTAGCACTAACTTTTTCCTGTAATCTGGTTTGCATTCTAAATGAGATTGTACCAAATTGAAAAATCAACTTTTGTTTGTTTCATTTCTTTACTGGCAAAGTGATGTACAGAGGGGTTAGGGTTTCATACATAAGGCAGTAAATACATTTCTTATCCAATTTGTTACCTTCTCCCTCGTTTTCTTCCACCTACCCTTCCACATTTCCCTCTCCAACTCGAGTTGTACAGTTGGTTTACACCATATAGTTTTATACGTATTACTGTTACATTGGTTTGTCTTTTTATCCTTTGTCTCTCTATTTTGGTATTCCTTTTCCCATCCTTAGTTCCAATATACCCTTAGAAAACATCCAGGGTACTAAAATCAGTTACAGTGATATCAAGGATAAAACCACAGGAAAGAAATAAAAAAGAAAGAGGGCATAATTTCACATGGCATGTTGAAAATAACAACTACAATGATATACCACTTGTTTCTATAAGGTGGAGTTCATTTTGCTTAGCATCATCTTATGTGTTCATATATACACAGCTATTGAGATATTGTGATTCTGCCCGGATTATTTTAGTCTTGTCCTAATTATTCCCAGTGAGGGAAACCATAGAGTTTATGTTTCTTAGGGTCTGGATCACTTCACTTAGTATGATTTTTTTCCCAAGTCCTCCCATTTCCTTACGAATGAGGCAATGTCATTCTTTCTGATAGAGGAACAGAATTCCATGTGTACATATACCACATTTTCCCAGTCCACTCGTCTACTGAGGGACATCTGGGTTGGTTCCACCCTTTATAATGACAAATTGTGCTGCGATAAACATAATCATGCTGGTGGCTTTAGTGTGGTCTTGCTTGTAATCTTTTGGGTAGATACCCAAATGTGGGGCTGCTGGGAGTAGGAGCTCTCTATGTTCAGCCTTATGAGGAACCTCCATACTGCGCTCTACAGTGGTTGAACAAGTTTACATTCCCATCAACAACTTAGTAGGGTTCCCTTTGGGCCATATCCTCTCCAGCATTTGTTACTATTAATATTCCTGATAATGGACATTCTTACTGGGGTGAGGTGGAATTTCAGTGTTGTTTTGATTTGCATTTCTTTTATAGCCAGTGATGTAAAGCACTTCTTCATGCGTTTCTTGGCTCTTCTCATTTCCTCTTCAGAGAACTCTCTTTTTAGGTTTTTAGCCCACTTGTTGAGGGGCCATTGGTTCTTTGAAGTTTTGTTTTGGAGGAATTTAATTTTTTTTTATTTCCATGTATATTTTAGATATGAGGCCTTTGTTCTTTGTGTGGCTGGTAAAGATCTTCTTCCAGTATGTGGGCTTTCTATTTATCTTTTATGCTATGCCCTTTGCCAGGTAGAAGCTCTGCAGCTTGATGCAATCCAAACTGTCCAACTTTTCTATGATTTATTTTGTTTCTGGGCCTTTATTAAGAAAATTTGTCATGTGCCAAGGTCAATAATCAATTTTGAGGAAATACTTAAAAAAACATTTTGTTTCTGAATGATCATTACTTTTCCCTGCTTCCAAACTGGGTGGGCTCAGTTTTTCATTTAAGAAAGTACAATAAATAGGTTGAAGCCATCCTTATACAAGTATTGTCCATTATTCCATCACATAAACATATGTTAGAAGGAACAGGGAAAAGTACATGAAAGGTCAAAAAACGAAAAATATTAATCAGTTACTCCTTGCTTATCACTGAGTGTGTTTATTTATAGATTTACCAGCACATTCCAGTCACCACAAATAAGTAAAACCAAGCAAAAAATTTTTCTCTGCATATGGTTTCTTTTGTTTCATATAATTATTTCCAAGTCTTTCCATTTTCTTTTTTTTTAAGTTTTTATTATAAAACTGATGTACAGAGAGGTTACAGTTTCATAAGTTAGGCATTGGATACATTTCTTGTACTGTTTGTTACCTTGTCCTTCATCCCCCCCTCCCCCTCCCCCTTCCCCCCCTGAGGTGTTCAGTACGCTTACACCATACAGTTTTGCAAGTATTGCTTTTGTTGTTGTTTCTCTTAATTTACCCTTTGTCTCTCAATTTTGGTATTCCCTCTCAATTTCCTAATTCTAATACCAGTATACACAGTTTCCAATATACTCAGATAAGATTACAGAGATAGTGTAGATACAATCCAAGAAGGTGATACAAGAACATCATCAACAGTATAAACTAAAGATACACATGGGATGTTGAAAGTAGTTACAACTGTGATATAACAATCATTTCCATAAAATGGAGTTCATTTCACTTAGCATCATCTTATGTGATCATAAGGGTATTGCTATTGGGCTCTTGTGATCCTCTGCTGTGGCTTGCCTAATTCTGTGCTAATTATTCCCAATAAGGGAGACCATAGAGTCCATGTTTCTTTGGGTCTGGCTCACTTCACTTAGTATAATTATTTCCAAGTCCTTCCATTTCCTTACAAATGGGGCAATGTCATTCTTTCTGATAGAGGCATAAAATTCCATTGTGTATATGTACCACATTTTCCTGATCCATTCGTCTACGGAGGGGCATCTGGGTTGGTTCCAGATTCTCGCTATGACAAATTGCGCTGCAATGAATATTGTTGTGCTGGTAGCTTTACTGTGATTTTGTTTGTGGTTTTTGGATAACTACCCAAAAGTGGGGTTGCTGGGTCATAGGGGAGTTCTACATTTAGCCTTCTGAGGATTCTCCATATTGCTTGCCAGAATGGCTGAACCAGTTTACATTCCCACCAACAATGAAGTAGGGTTCCCTTTTGGCCACATCCCCTCCAACAACTGTTATTGTTAGTTTTCTTGATATATGACATTCTTTTTTTTGTTGTTTTTGTTTTTGTTTTTGGCCAGTCCTGGGGCTTGGACTCAGGGCCTGAGCACTGTCCCTGGCTTCTTCTTGCTCAAGGCACTCTGCCATTTGAGCCACAGCGCCACTTCTGGCCATTTTCTGTATATGTGGTGCTGGGGAATCGAACCTAGGGCCTCATGTATACGAGGCAAGCACTCTAGCCACTAGGCCATATCCTCAGCCCGATATATGACATTCTTACTGGGGTGAGATGGAATCTCAATATTGTTTTGATTTGCATTTCTTTTATGGCCAGTGATGTAGAGCACTTTTTCATATGTCTCTTGGCCATTCTCATTTCCTCATCACAGAAGTCTCTTTGTAGGACTTTAGCCCACTTGATGAGCGGGCTATTGGTTCTTTGAGGTTTTGTTTTGGAGGAAGGTAATTTTTTTAGTTCTGCATATATTAAATTGGACTTCCTGATCGTGTCTTCAATCTCCTGTAGCAATCTGTTTTCTTGATTGGATTGGATTTGTATTGATTTTTGATCTTTCTCCATAGAATCTAAGGAATCTTCAGCTCCTGAGATTCGATCCTCTGCTTCAGTTAGTCGGGACTGTAGGCTAGCTACTTGATTTCGAATCTCTTTTCCTTCTGACTGGTCTTTCCTGATGATTTCCATGCCATTTCTTAGGTCCTGTATGGACTTCTTTACTTCATTAACTTCATTAATTTGGTTTTGAGTGTTGTCTCTCAAATCTTTAAGCTGGGTAGCTATCTTTTCCTTTGACTCTTGAAGTTCATTTATCTTTCTATTTGTGGATGCCATGAAATTCTCCATTAATTTTTGCTTTGCCTCCTCACGCTCTAACATAATTGACTGAAGAGATTCAAACTTTTCATTTATCATGTTTATCAGTAGACTTTGTAGAGCATTTTGGGGGTTCTCTTCTATGTTTTTGATTGACTGCTCTGCTTCCTGCTTGTTTTGAGTGGGGGATAAGACTTCATTGTTTGCCATCTTTCTTGTGTTTCTTCTGCCCATTTGAATTGGGAATGCCAGTCTACCATCACCTGTGAGCACCGTTTAAGACCCAAAGCAGCCCTTACCAAGCACTGTTGTGTAAATCTTACAAGTTCACAATTATATACAGATAATTTGTATACCTGTCTATAAAGTTAGATTTGGTGTTCCTAAAGAATACAATTTCAATATAACAACCAATCCTGGGCCCTGTATTCAGTAGTTACTTATTTACTGTTACAACCCTATATGCAATTCTAGTTTTTATATTAAGTTCTTTTAGGACTGGCTTTCTCTATGAACCCCTTTGATTCACTCATATTAAACTGGGATACCCTCTATCCAATAACCAGGAGTCAATGGAACTTGGAGGTCCAGGCAGTAAATCAGGAGGGTAAGTTGGAGGTAGTAAAGAGAATAGAGTAAAATATATTGGGGGTGGTGGTGGTGATTTTGGTTTAGTTTCAGTGAAGTAGAAATGTGGAGAAGAGTAGAATCAGTAGAAAGAACAAGGTTAAAATGACAGACACTGGAGAGTTAGCAGAAAAGAGTGGAGGTGTTATTCTTAGGAAAGTAATTTTTAAAGAAAGAGAATGCAAAGAGAGAAATAAAGTAAAAATACTGGAAGAAAGATACACAAAACAGAGAAAAATTATTTTAAAAAGAAGAAAAAGTAAGTAAAAAGGAAAAAAAAAACAGAAAAGGAACAACCCAAACAAGTATACAAACAAAAAAAACTTGATAAAACAAAAATGGAAAACAAACAAACAAATAAAAAACAAACAACCAAAAAACAACAACCAATGATGTTTCAGATGTGAAAAAATTAAAAAGAAAATTTAAAAAAATGTTTAAAAAATGTTTGAAAAGAAAAAGAAAGAAAAAAAAATGGAGTCCTCCTTGTTTGGGTGGTTTCTCCCCAGTCTCTGGTTTCCATGCAATGGTCTGCAGTCTATTTTCCTGATTGGCTGGTTTGACTTGATTTCAGTTTGCAAGGGGTGGATCTGTTCTGACCCTTCTCCTCTGTTGGTGCAATCCTGGGTCTCTGAGGTTCGCACAGCTTGCAGGTGGGCCTTGGCCTCCTCTGTAGATGGGGACGTGAGCAGTCTCAGGAACTGTGGCTCCTCTGTCTGCTGTGGGGCCGCAGCCTTTGATGCGCTGTCTCTGCGATGTCAGGTCGTCCGTGCTCAGCCGCTGTCTGGAGTATTTCTCACTTTAGCTGTGCCGAGTGCGGGTTGCTGTGCGGGGCGCTGTGCTGGTGCCGGCACAGGTGTGGTGGTGGGACGCTGCCCGGAGCTCAAACCTGTGTTTTCAGACCAGCAAAATCGATTTTTCCTTCCTGGTGAGAATCCCTGTACTGTTAGAACTTACTTTGGCTGTCTTTCTAGAAGTAAAAGTTTCTATGGGGTGAGAAAACTGCGATGTCAGAGGGAGCTCCGCTAGGGCTCTGCTTCTCCTCCGCCGTCTTCCTTGGGATCCCCTCCATTTTCTTCCCAATGGTACAATACCATTCCTTCTGATGGGTGAGTAGAAATCCATTGGAGAGTACCAGTGTAATAATTGCTATTAACTAAGTCAAAGCCAAAAAACAAGTACCAAGAAATCAGTATTTGCAAGTGAGGAGAATGAGGCCAAGGGAAGGGGAAATACAAATCAAGAGAGGGAAGGGGAGAATATGGGAAATAATTCATGTGTATACCACACAGAGAATTGAGAAACATAAGGGAAGGGATAGGTCCAAAAGGGGTGAAGATGCCAAAGTGATGAGTCAGATGCAGACTTATTGTATACATAAACTGCTTTGTCAAATAATAAAAAAAACTTCAATACAGAACCTCAAATTAAGAACAGTAAGATAAGTGTTGGTTGGAACTCCATGTTATGGAAACAATTGTTATATCACAGTTGTAGCTACTTTCAATGTGCCATATGTAACTGTAGCCTCTATTATTGATGATATTCCTGTATCACCTTCCTGTGGCTGTACCTACACTATCTCTGTATCTTATCTGAGTATATTGGAAACTGGGTATACTAGTATTAGAACCAGGAAATTGGAAGGGAATACCAAAATCGAGAGACACAGGGTAAAAAAAGACAAACAACTACAAAAACAATACTTACAAATTGTTTGGTGAAAATGAACTGAACAACTGAACAACTCATGGGGGGGAAGGGAAAGGGAGAGGGGGCAGGGGGAATGAGGGACTAGGTAACAAACAGTACAAGAAATGTATCCAATGCCTAATGTATGAAACTGTAACCTCTCTGTAATTCAGTTTGATAATAATATATATATTAAAAAAGAAATAAAAAGGACAAATTTTTAAAATCATTGTTTTCTTTCTATTACTAAGATTTGTACAAAGATTATACAATTCCATAAGTTAGATGATGAGTACAATGTTTCTTTACAATGTCACCATGCCTTCCTTCCATTGCTTCCTTGCTTGTTTCCCCATTTCCCCCTCTCATCTCTACCCACCAGTTACATAGCTCATTTGCTACATATGAAACATAGCATACATTGACTGCATTTATGCACCCTTCCTCACTCCATTCCTGTAAAAGGGGGCAACTTCGTTACCCCAGAATTATTTCAACCTCAATCTGAAAATTCTGAGCTTAATGATTCTGCCTTAGTAATATACTTCCCAGATAGTCTACTAAGTAAGCTTTGAGCTTGACTTTGACTGGAGTAACCTTCAGAAGTATTTCTTATTTTCTTTTTTTTTTTTCCAAATTTTTATTATCAAACTTATGTACAGAGAGGTTACAGTTTCATATGTTAGGCATTGGATAGATTTCTTGTACTGTTTGTTACCTTGTACCTCATACCCTCCTCCCTCTTTCCCTTTTACCTTCCCCCCCCCCCCCCCAGGGTGTTCAGTTCACTTACACCAAACAGTTTTGCAAGTATTGCTTTTGTAGTTGTTTGTCTTTTTTTACCCTGTGTCTCTTGATTTTGGTATTCCCTTTCAATTTCCTAGTTCTAATACCAATATACACGGTTTCCAATATACTCAGATAAGATTACAGAGATAGTGTAGGTACAACCACAGGAAGGTGATACAAGAACATCATCAATAATAGAAGCTACAGATACACATGGGACGTTGAAAGTAGTTACAACTGTGATATAGCAATCGTTTCCATAACATGGAGTTCATTTCACTTAACATCATCTTATTTGATCATAAGGGTATAGCTATTTGGCTCTTGTGATGCTCTGCTATGACTTGCCTAAACCTGTACTAATTATTCCCAATAAGGGAGACCATAGAGTCCATGTTTCTTTGGGTCTGGCTCACTTCACTTAGTATAATTTTTTCCAAGTCCTTCCATTTCCTTACCACATTTTCCTGATCCATTTGTCTACTGAGTGGCATCTGGGTTGGTTCCAGATTCTAGCTATGACAAATTGCGCTGCGATGAACATTGTTGTGCTGGTGGTTTTAGTGTGATTTTGTTTGTGGTCTTTTGGATAGATACCCAAAAGTGGGGCTGCTGGGTCATAGGGGAGTTCTATATTTAGCCTTCTGAGGAATCTCCATACTGCTTGCCAGAGTGGCTGAACCAGTTTACATTCCCACCAACAATGAAGTAGGGTTCCCTTTTGGCCACATCCCCTCCAACAATTGTTATTGTTAGTTTTCTTGATATGTGACATTCTTACTGGGGTGAGATGGAATCTCAACATTGTTTTGATTTGCATTTCAGAAATCTCAAAGAGATACAGTGTGGTTAAAAGATGGGTCAGAAGACACAGGTAGGAGACAGTTTAGACATGGATTGTAGTTATGTTTTTTTTTTTTTTCCCCTCTTATCCTAAATCAGAGTTCATTAAGGAAGCATGAAGTTGAACTTATCAAGTTTGAACTTACAAATTCCTTTTCTTATCCTAGTTCCTTTAGGAAATCAGAGGTTCATGGCCAGTGATGTAGAACACTTTTTTATATGACTCTTGGCCATTCTCATTTTCTCATCAGAGAAGTCTCTTTCTAAGTCTTTAGCCCACTTGATGAGGGGGCTATTGGTTCTTTGCGGTTTTGTTTTGGAGGAAGGTAATTTTTTTTAATTCTGCATATATTTTAGATATGAGGCCTTTGTCCGTTGAAAGGCTGGTAAAGATCTTCTCCCAGTCTGTAGGCTTTCTGTGAGTATTTCTTATTTTCTAACTAAAACTTGTCTTAATATTTGATTTTTTCTCGTTATCATTATCTGATATATACAGGTCACTTTTAGGTTGGAACATAAAAGTGTTTACTGTTAACAAATGATAAAGAAGCATTTAAAATACCAATGAAATTTGTTTGTAAAATTTTTGTTAAAAATTTTTAATTTAACTTTATTATCAAGGTGATATACACAGGAGTTATAGTTACATTTGTAAGGTAGCAAGTACATTTCTTGTGAAACTTACTATTCCCTCCATAATTTTTATCCCATTTTACCTTCCCCCAACCACCCAAGTTGTACAGTTAATTTCCAACATAGTGTTCTGTGAGTATGGCTGTTACATTACTTTCTGTGCTTTGTTCGACCATTTTGATGTTCTCTTTCCCTTCCCTACCCTAATTCAGATAAACATATATACAGTACCCAGTATACCAAAATCAAATAGAGTGACAACAGGGGATAAACCATAAGAAAGACAAACAAAAGAAAAAATGAATAATTTCACATAATGCATTAAGATTAACAACAATGAGAAACCTCCTGTTTCCATAACTTGGAGTTCATTCCACTTAGTATCATCATATAGAATCATATGCAGATAGCTACTGAACTATTGTGATCCTCTTCTAGAACTATCCTGGACACATAACAATTATTACCAATGAGAGAAACCATAGAATCTGTTTCTTTGGGTCCAGTTTACTTCACTTAATAGGATTTATCAAAGTATTTCCATTTCCTTACAAATATGTCAGTGTCATTCTTTCTAATGGAAACATGGCATTTCATTGTGTATATATACCACATTTTCTTGATCCATTCTTCTATTGAGGGGCAACTAGGTTGGTTTGATATTTTAGTTATGGTAAACAATGCAATGAACGTGATTGTGCTGCTTGGGCTTTATTTGTGATCATTTGGGTAAATGCCTAGAAGTGGGATTGCTGAGTCATAGGGGAACTCTATGTTTAGTCTTTTGAGGAATTTTCATGTAACATGGTCTATACCAAGATTAATTTTTACATCTTCCCTCAATTCTATAACTGGATTTACTTCTCTACTAAAATATATGCTTTTATATTAAAGCATTTGGTGATACAGTTCTAATATATTTATACAGGAATTGGGGAAGAAGGGAGGCAGGAGAAAAATGAAGGAGTAAGTAACAAGTGTGACAAGGAATGTACTCACTACCTTAAGAAGGTAACTGTAACCCCCCTGTACATTTCCTTGGCAATAAAAGTAAATTAAAAAATATTTAGAAGGTGAAAAAAAAAGTTTGGTTAGCACTTAAGAAATGTGAAAGTACTCATCAATGTGTAAGTACATGTTTTAACATAAAAATAAATTAATCTGAAGGATGAGTGCTGGAATTGCTTTTAATAATTAGATATGTTTTAAGAATATGTAAGTAGTTCATAAATTCATCCATTGAAGTGTTTTTGATGATTTATTTTATTTTTTTATTTTATTTTATTTTTTGCCAGTCCTGGGGCTTGGACTCAGGGCCTGAGCACTGTCCCTGGCTTCTTTTTGCTCAAGGCTAGCACTCTGCCACTTGAGCCACAGTGCCACTTCTGGCCGTTTTCTGTATATGTGGTTCTGGGGAATTGAACCCAGGGCCTCATGTATACTAGGCAAGCACTCTTGCCACTAGGCCATATCCCCAGGCCGATGTTTTTTTATTATTTTTATAAAGATAATTCTGGTATAAAATCTTTATATACAGTTTAATAAACACATATGTATTTAAATATAATTTTTACACTGTATTAATTTCCTGACTAAGAAATGAAATTCCATAATCCAGCTACTTAAAAATACACAATTTGCTCTTTGAACAATAATTGTTTAAATCCCTATACCAACTTAATAATAATATTAATATTGTAAGTATAGAAAATTTTAATTATGTGAAAACTAATTCATTAGAGTTAATAATTAATTAATTTCTTAGAATTCATTACTCATCCCTCCTTGTTTCCTTTTCCCTACCATGTGAGAAAACAAAACCTAAAAGGCAAATGTTATATTCCTAACACAAGGTAAATACATGGCTATATATTTATTTTATGGAAGAATAATATTCAAAATAGACATGACATAATATTAAATGTCCCAGGGAAAAATAAATCTAAAATAGTGATTCTTTAAATATTCTGGCCTTATATTTTCTTTCATATGCTTCAATTAAAAATTTAAATCTACCTTTTATGTTCTATTTAATCATGTTCATGATTCTTACAAGAACAATGTTAATGTTTTACATTTGTCTAGCAAGATAAATGTCCCTCAGATGTATTTGTTTTTCAGTTCAATGAGTTCTCATTCTTTTATGTGAAAATGGTTATGCCCCAATTTCCTCAAAGCACTCTGGATATTTTTTAATATATTTTTATTTCTGATGTACAGTGTAATAGTTGTATAACTATAGTGTTAAAGATAGTGGCATTGAGATAAAGCAATTATCTTGTTTTCTTGCATGAGCCAACAAATAGAGTTCATTAGAGGGTTGAAACTCAATATAATGTGAAGTTAAAAAGCATATAGAAATCTTGTATGCTTACCTGCCCAGAATGGCATATTTAATAACTTAAAGTTTCATAAATAGCATTCATATTTCTAATTTTTCAAATACATTATCATTTTTATTGATATAAAATTCAGATTAATAATATATTTAGTCAACTGGAAATGTAACAGGCCAGTATTATTTAAAGGTCATCTTAATTAGACAGTATATTCCTAGCAGATTGATTATACTCTTGGTCTTTTCTAATCAGATCACTGTCAAAGCAGACAATCATGACTTTTTTTTCTTATTCTACAAACCAGATTCTTTAGTTACTATTATAGATTGATTACATATATTAACATTTAAATGAACAGATATTGTTTGGAATATCAGTTGAGGAGTTGATGTTGATGTACCTAGAACAGATGATAAGTTTCAGAAAGGTGTTAAATTGTTTGTTAGTTTTTTTTAAAGGCTTAGAGAGTTCACAGAGTAAGTTTTATGCACGAATGAAGCATGATCTATATTACATACATCAAGTGACTATTATATATAATCATAGGACTAATAACCGAGAGAGAATTCTTGCTAAGATTGATGGCTGCTGGCTTTTCTTCCTTTTCTCTTTTAACTATGTTTTGTTGTCTAACAGTTTTATGTTATTGAATTAGAAAAGAAAGAGACCATGAATAATTTCATAATACAGTGCAAGTATATATGAAAAAATATGAATAATCAATATATAAAATGAAAATTTACTCATCCATTAAAAATAATATTGGACCATTTGTAAAAAATATGCAAAGACTTGGAAAATACGTTAAATGAAGTAAGTCAAACTCAGAGAGAACAAGGATGCATGTTTTCTCTTATATGTGGAAGCCAGATTTAGCTTACAGATTCATAAATAAATATGTTGAGTTGGATGCAAATATATACAAATGTAACAACTGAAATATGGAAAGCCAAATATAATATATACAACTGAAATATAGAAAGCCAAATTCAAAGTTCTGAAAAATAAAACCACCAGGAAGTAGGTACATGAAAAAGTCAGATGGGAACAAGGCAAAAGAGATAGATGAGTGAAGAGAAGAGAGGGAAAATGGGGAGAATATTCCAATGCATACCCTACAAAATTAAGAAGAGTGAAAGAAGGGATAGGTAGGAGAAGGATGATTGGGGATGTTGAAAGGAATGACATTCATCAAGATATTGTATTCATCTGCTTTGTTAAATGGTAACTCCTTTGTACAACTCTCTAAAGGTAATCATACACACAATAAATAGTTCTGTTAAATTCTTAACAATTTTTAAAAGATTGTGTGGCAAATGAAGATAAGATTCAGAAGAGAGGTACTGGGGAGGGTTCATGCAACAAAGAGACTAAAAGAGATCGAATAAAGACAAATAGATGATTTGAATGTATAAAAATAGAGCAATGAATCCTGTTAAAATTATTTTGGGAACTGGAGAATGGAGATTGATAAAAGGGTTAAGATGGAACTGAATACATTGTAAACATATATGGAAAGGAAACAATGAACTCTTACCTATAGTTAAAGTAAACTAATAAACTTTTTAAAAGATGATATGTTATGATTAATAACCTATTTGTCATGGCAAAGTTTTGTAGAAAATTTTGTTTGCTTTCGTGTCATTTTTAGAAGTAAATAAAATTGTACAATAAATTAACTTTTTCCATTATTTGTTTTTAATCCTTATTTTATTTCATTTTTTAGAGATGAAACTTACTGCCACAACTCTACCCTCAGGTGATAGGCTTCTAAACTAGAAGCAGATAAGCAAGGACTTGAACAATTGGTTCCCAGACATGTCAGACCTGAAGTATTAACTCTTGAGCTATGACCCTGCTCCCTGACCATGTTGTTTAGACCCCTTGGTCTCTACTGTCTTTGTGCCATTGTCTCCTGTCTCCTTTCCCTTCTCAGGTCACCATGGCCACTCCAATTGCCTACTAGGGTTGATGTGATTTGTTGAAATTGTTTTTCTACTCTTTCTCTATTACCCTCATGGCTTAGTTTTCTAATAGTATTAAGTGCATTCAAGGATACAAATTTGGGGGGGACATGAGTCCATGTGCTGACACTAGCTTTCTAATAAAGTCTTTTCCTGATTCAATCTCAAAATGTGGCTTCTCTGTATTTTGTGATTAAATTGCTATATAACATAGACAAGTAACTAAAACATGCAAAGTGGGCAGTAAATACAATAAACTGGATCTGCTCTTTTCTCAGAGCTGACTACATTCCCTAAATCTAACTACTAATTTCGTTGCCTTCATTTGTCCATATATTGTAAGGTAAATTATCTGAGAAGCCACATTTTAAAGAATCAAATCTTAGAGTCTTTATTAGAGCACGAGCAGTCTGCAGGCAACCCGTTGTTACAAAAGCTTGCAGCCAGCAAATACAATTAACACTGTTAGGAAACAGGCCAGGCCAGAGAGGAAAGACAGAACTAATACAAAACCAAAAACCAATTCAGCTCCAATGGAAAGCTGAGTTGGTGACAAGAGATGAGCCAGGAGAAAAGACATGGAGATAAGTGGCATGGCATCCCATTATTTCTAAATTTACTCTCTCTTAACATCAAACTCTATCCTCTAAGTTTAACTTATGTTGCATAAAGATCAATTCTGTGAAGTACATATTGCCATAAATATCATTTATTCAATTAACATACCTTAACTTTTATACTTATGTAAAAATCTTAACATCAAGATGTTAAAAGACAGATAGTTTCCTGTTTTTAAGTTCTAGTTTTACATTGGCAAAGCACCACACAAACAACAGAGTATATTGTATGGCCAATGAGTTAAGTGCATCACATTACAGCATATTTGCCTTTTTATAATCTATTACTGTTTCCAGTTGTTTCTTTGAGTATTCTGCCTTAATGGTCGACAAAAATAGATACTATGTTCTTACTTGACAATTGAACAATATTAATACTTCTATTAATACATTTTCTTACAATACCTAGTCTTGTTAAACTTATCAACAAAGCTCCTCACCATACATATTTCCACATAAATGGAGACTCAAACATTTCCAGAGAAAGTAGTTAACAAAGAGGAAATAATTCATAGTAAATGAGGCAGAAATAAAAAATTACCTGCAGTATAGCTCTTTGATTGCTCTTTCACCACAAGATCTGATCAAGGTAAATATAGCCCTAGTCTCCTGGACTTGTAGCTAACACTTTTTTGTGCTTATTGATTAATTTTTGATCGAGTGGATAAAATGTAATTTAGGAAATTAGAAAGTATACACAGATTAGTTAACTGACCTGGTCAGTAATTATTGCTGATCTAAAACAATTGAATTACAGGACAGCAGAGAAAGAAAAGTTTTCTTGAGCATTTTCCCCGCATAATTTGCAGATTTGTCTTTGCCTTGACTTCTGTGATTTAAGTCTTCAACCTCAATTATGAAATCAATAGAAAACTCAGAATGTAAATCAGGGTAGCTGGTGAAAATAAAGTCATCTGAGTAGGAATTCAGACACCTTAAATATTATCCAGTGATTCTGAAGCAGAGACTCTTTCCTTCTTAGGGCCTATTTGCCTATGTCTACAGAAAAAAATCTCTTTATATTTGGGGATGGGGGACCTACTGGCATCTATTGTCTAAGGATGTTTCTACATGTCCTGTCATATACACAATAGTTCATCAGACAAAAAGGTTATTCACTAAAAGGTATCAGCAGTAACAAGGCAGAAAGAGAGAATGATACTGACTTCTGCATCTGTGGAGCTAGAAAAGTAATTTTACATTCCTTCATAGCTTAATATAATAGATGTTAGGCATACTGCTTAGCCATCAGCTTGCTCAAAACTATGACCCTCTTCTCAACCTCCTTACTAGGTAGGAGATTTCAGAAATAAGCAACTGGGGCCAGCTCAATCTGAATTTTTCCTAATTTTGCTCATTTGATATTTTGATTATGACATATCTGTGGAGTTGCATGTCCTTCATATACAACTTCTATATATTCTCCTATGACACTGTGTCTGTGGGAATCTCACTAAGGAATTCTCAGTGTGAAACACTTCCTGCTTTCATACTATCACAGCATTCCATTCACTGTTGTAGCAACATATGCACATATATGAGAATGTCAAACCTTGACACTCTTGAAAGCTGGTGAAACCGGCTCAGAAAACCACTTCCCTAGGATTCCGAACCTTATCTAGACATTCTGTTTTTTCCACTTTGAAAGAAGTCCAGATCAAAGTGTAAGTGAAAGACAGTAATCTACTGTTCAGAAACTTATTTCAATGTCAACCTAATTTATTTATCATTCTCTGTCTGGCATTCCTTCCTTAGTGAATAACTGGGAGGAGAAAAATATATTTAAATGTTACATAGCACAACACTTGCTTAGACACTCTTTTCTGCTCCTGTTGAAATCCTATGTTAAGACTTCAGGGTACAAAATCTTGAAAGCCAAATAAGCTGAATGTGGCAGCACACACATGTAATCCCTACCTTATTCTTTCAACTCATATGTACTCAGATAAGGGGTTTAAGACCAGTTGGCTACATAATAAAACCATACCTTTGAAAAAGAATAAAGCAAAAACCCAAATAATCATTATTTTTTTCATTTTACTATATTGTTACAGTATCTGTTAATTTAGATAAGTTTTCCTAAATGTCTTGTGGAGATGAAGAATTCAAAATGTGCTGATAAACACAAAATTATTACATAATGAATGCATCATTACTTTTGACTTCACATATATATTTATACTAAGATACCTTCAAAGGTTTAGTATTTGAATTGTAGAACTCTCCCATTTGTTATCATCGGTGTGATGTTGAGATGGAAGGTTAGATTCCTTTCAACTTGAGAATCTGTTTTATCTTTAGAGTAGCAATGCTGGTTCTGTTTGATCTTTCAGTATTTTCATTAAAACATAATATTTTAGCCTTCAAGAATATCATATTCTATGCATCCTATACCTATTACATTCTGTTGCTCTGTTTTCTAATATTCCCATTTTAAGGACATTAATGAATAGCACGGTAGATGTCCTGTAGGACAGGAATACAAATAATTGATTAATTTCATAGTGATTGAGTAAGAAAGGTCACAGGTTACAAGGGAAGGATTTAGTGTCCAGATCCAAATGTTTTATTTCTTAAAACTTGCCTGAGTAATTTCGAAAGACTGCACATTTTATTTCCTCAACTTTTCCTTCACAATTTTCCTCTTAGAATTTTACAGAAGAAATATCCAACCCTCATTTAGCTACAATTTCTCTGCCACTGACAAGACAGATTTTTTTTTAAAAAAAAGTATTACACTTTGACAATAAAGAAAAAAAGGAAAAAAAACAAGAAAAAAATAGTTTTGGGGATCAAGCACATGGCTTGGAGTATGGTAGACAAGCCTAGTACCATTTGAGTGAACTCTCTAGCCCTTTCCTGTTGTTTGTGTTCCAGGAAGGAGCACAAAAATTTACTGAGCAGGAAGAGCTTTTCCTGAAGACATTCTTGTAAATAAGCCATTGAGAAATGTTTCTGGGTAGTTTTACCTAGCCATTAAGAGGACTGAAATCATGCCATTTGCTGGAAAATGGATGGATCTGGAGATCATTAAGTGAAATGAGCCAGTCCCACAAAGACAAGCATTACATGTTTTTCTCATTTGTGGAAGCCAAAAGAAAAGAAAAGAACGAAGTTTATGAAATTTAAAGGGGACGTACTAGAGAAGAGGAAACGGAAAAGGGAAAATGGGGAGGAGGATAAGAAAGAGTAGTAGTGGGAGTGAATGTGTTCATAGTATGTTACATGCATATATGGAAATGTAAAGATAAAATCCCTTACTATTTACAATTTAACAAATGACAACAACAACAAATATGCATTGATGAAGAATGGCAGTATTTTTCAGAAGCTTATTGATGGCTTCCAGATGAGGAATGATGGTAAAGTTCACTACTGTCTTCTTTGATTTCAATCCAAACTAATAGAAAGGGCCAGGGTCTGCGCAGGACCACCACAGTCAAAGTGAATGCAGTTACTGAATTGGACAATGGGGTCAGAGTGGTAATCAAGAATGTTTTGGTTCATGTAGTTCATTGGTGGTGTCTATTAATCATAATGAATTAAGGAGATGGCACTTTACCTAAGTAATTTTTGACCTATAAAATGAGAAAAAACAACTGTAATTATAGTAAGCAGAACCCTGACTTGAGCCACTATATGAGGAATCACTTTCTGCCAGTGTCTGAACAGAAGCCATTTCATGGGTCCCCAAGAAAGTACCTGTGACATAGCCTGTGAAATAAAAAATATGTCCTATATTTCTTTCTTCTTTTTCTCTCTAGAAATATCTAGAAGCCATTTTTCAGAGTGACAAGCACTAGGAAAGGAAAATTTTCCTTTGAGGAATCCCAACATACTGGCCATGAGTATGCTAATTGCCATAGGGCCCAAGAAAATCTGAGGGTTGCTCAGAGGCTAGTTAAATTTGAGCTCCAGTACATTATAGTAATTCCAAGATGAATGGAGAGAGAAGGGTGATTGAAAACAGTCATAATAGTCAATGTATATATATGAAAATGGAACCGGGTAATTTGGGAGGTTGGGTGGGGTTAGAGAGATGGAGGATAATGATGGAAGCAGTGACACTGATCAAGATGCACTGTACTCATAAATTGATGTATTGTATTGAAACCCCTAAGCACAACTACTTAAACATAATAATAAAACTATAAGCCATCAAAAAATAACAAAACAACAACAACAACTACTCAAAACCTCTAGGGAACCAAGGAAACAGACAATTGGAAATTCTTTTGGTCTTGAAAGTTAGTCTCAATAGCAAAGCAAGGGAGAAGATAAGTGGAAAGGGGATTTCTTATTTAGCCTTACATACTCCTTGTCTATAAGTAGAAGGGAATTGAACTCTTCCACTTGTATTAATCGTACACAACACATTCTTGGGGTGTAAATGTGTATATACTCATATAGATACCTATCTATACAAACATATATATATATGTATAGGTTCTATATAGCTCTATATGTATCTTTCCACATGTACATGAATATGCTTATACAAACACTTATCTATTAACATATGCACCTCTGTCAAAAATCAAAATTAACTAGTAAAAATTATCACAAGGACATATGTATATGTTGATTTTCATTTTTTAAAGTATTGCTTTTTCTGAGATAAAGATATCTACTTTGGAATGTTTGATAGTAAGTGATAACTTTTGCCAATGGAAACATTTTCTGTAAATTGAATGAAATAAATCTGTCATTCCAAAGTTGTATTCATATGTTTTAGAATAATGTGCCTTATGCAAGTTGCTAAACAAATTCCATCTTTTAAATCTTAAACTATCTAAGATAAATTTATGGCCTATAGGGTTGTAGATTCCAAAATACCTTTGATGACACCCGGTTACAATGTACACAGAGGTAATGATGTCTGGGAAAGGTTGGACACCCAATTCCAACATATGCGAGCTGCTTTATGGGCTATACCTAGCACAGACAGAATGTCAGGGCTACCTAAAATTTGGATATTAGTCCTCGTTTCTGTGTGTCCTGAAGGCAGAGTAGAGAATTAAGAGTAGAGAATTAACGGCTTTAGGTTGCTTCTCTTCTTGAGATACAGAATCTTTTACTCCTCCTCACACTCTCTTAAGTAGCTGTACAAAGAAGTTTCCATTTAAAAATACACTTTATGATTACAGTGTATCCTGATCAATGTCATCCTTTCTAACATTCTCACCCATTCCTCTCCTTCCTTCACACATTGTAATTTTGTAATATGTGTGTGTATTGAATTCTCCCATCTTCTCCTTTTAATTCATCTGCCGTTACTTCTCACTTAACACAACCACACTCTTTTCTCTTATTCCTGATGGTTTGCTGATTTTTAAAAATTTTCTAAGGAATTACACTATTTAAAACCTCCCTTGAATCTACCATATTTCAGTTAATAAGTTTCTATACAGTTGTATATCACCTAACATATTTTCTTATATGTGTATAAGCTAAATCCATATATGTGGAAAAACCTGCATCTGTGGTTTCTCTGGGCTTGATTAACTTCACTTAACATGTATTTTTTCCCCTATATTTCTATTTCTCCTTCCTTCCTTCCTTCCTTCCTTCCTTCCTTCCTTCCTTCCTTCCTTCCTTCCTTTCTCTTCTTCCTTCCTTCCTTCCTTCCTTCCTTCCTTCCTTCCTTCCTTCCTTCCTTCTTTCTTTCCTTTCTTTCTTTCTTTCTTTCTTTCTTTCTTTCTTTCTTTCTTTCTTCCTTTCTCTCTTCCTTTCTCTCTCTCTTTGTCTTTCTCTCTTTCTTTCTTTCTTTCCTTCTTTCTCTCTTTCTCTCTTTCTTTCTTTCTTTCTTTCATTGTTTCGTTCTTTCTTTCTTTCTTTCTTTCTTCCTTCCTTCCATCCGCCCTTTCTTCCTTTTTTCTTTCTTTCTTTCTTTCTTTCTTTCTTTCTTTCTTTCTTTCTTTCTTTCTTTCTTTCTTTCTTTCTTTCTGTCTTTCTTTCTTGGTCATGGGCCTGGGTACTGTCCTTGAGCGTTTGTGTTCAAGGCTATCTTACTCCAAATTTGAGCCACAGTGTCACTTCCAGTTTTCTGGGGTTAATTGGAGGTAAGAGTCTCACAAAGTTTCCTGTCCCATCTGGCTTAGAACCACATTCCTCAGACCTCATCCTTCTGATAATCGAGGATTACAGGCATAGCCACAACTACCTGGCTCAATTTCTTCACAGGTGGGACAATATCATTATTTTTAATGGATAAATAGAATTCCATTTCTTTAATCCATTCATCCATTGAAAGACATCTGGGCAGATCCTATACTTCAGATAAGGCGAATAGTGCTGCAATGGACATGATTGTACTAGTGGCATTGCTATAACCTAGTTGGTAAACATTTGGATAAGTATCCAGGAGTGGAATGCTGGATCATAGGGAAGTTCTATGTTTAATATTTTGAGGAAATCCAAACTGCTCTCCAGAGTGGTGAACAAGTTTACATTCCATATATTTCTGTCACATGTTTTGAGGCAATGTCTCACACTGTAGTCGAGACTAACCTTGAATTGAGGATCCTTCTAGGGCTGGGATGTAGCTCAGTGGCAAAGCGCTTGCTTAGCAAATGCAACGTCCTGTGTTTGATCCCCAGTACCAAAAAAAGAAAAGACAACAAAAAAAAATAGAGGTAAAAAGAATCCTTCTACCTGAGTGCTGATATTACAGATGTGTACAGCAAAACACAAATATAGTTTTTAAATTGTTGTATATGACATAGAATCAGAATTTGAAAATAGTTGGATAAACTTATAAATATTGATTGCTGACAACACAATGTGTTGAAAAATATGTGTGTTGTGAAATTACTCAAAGTCCCTAAGTAAATATATATGCATATATATGGTTTTACATGTTTATAATTTTTCAGATGAAAAATCTGACATATTGTCTCTCTGTTGTTTGTTAAAATATGTCATACCATAGATTCTGAGATATGTATCAGGGAATTTTACAATTTTATCCTTGTGTGTACATTAAAGAATATATAAAGTAATGCAACTACAATATCACAAAGTGAAACAATCTTATGGAATCACAATGGCATATTCAGTTTGCTCTTAAAATATTATTATATTGCAAATCACTAGATGGTGTTATTAACTATAAACACCAAGTTTGTCAATAGCTCTCTTAACTTTTTCCTCTATTGAACTGAAATTTTGTGTTATATGAATATCTTCCTTTCTTCCATCACAGACCCTAATAATAATGATTGTTCTCTACATCTCTAACTTTAGTTCTTTTAGATTCCAAGAGTGACAACTTGTAGCATTCATATTTGTATGCCTAATATTTTTTCTAACAGAATATTATTTCATTGTGACATACAAATATCTATTTATCCATTTGTAACAATGTATTTTATAAATATACATGATTGATGTATGTGATACAGAGAGAATAGGTAGAAATATAGCTCTTCATAGTATTTATGATGGAATGCTTAAGTTGGGTCCATTGGAAAATCTGCCCCAATAAACATAGGAGAGCAGATTCTTTTGAAACGCTGATTTTATTTCCTTTGGCTATATTGATATCCATCAATGGGCTTGCTTTTTGAATGAATGAACATATTTTAGTGCTTATACCCCTTTGCTGAATCATAAACTATACTTCACAGACTATTATTCTATATCTCGAATAGTTCTTTAAGTGCTTTGCTTTCTACATGCCCACATGTGAAGGAGCTCAATTGCCATTCTTACCCTACACAGGGTGTTGTACTCCCACTGATTCAGCATTCTTGTGCTTGGAAAAGCTGTGAGAGTTCACTGTGCACACCCACTTTTAAGTTATTTATAAAAATCTTTAAATAATATTACTGTCAAACCTGAGAAACTTTCCCACCGGCACAGATCTAATTGAGCTCTGTTCTTTCTCTCATAATTCTCTGTGCTCCCATCCACAGGAGTCAATATTCATTTGTTAACCAGCACATTGTGTGTTCTAAGACATAAAGGGGATTTTGCTGCATCACAAGATAATTAAACTACATGTGATTTTTTTTTTTTGCCAGTCCTGGGCCTTGGACTCAGGGTCTGAGCACTGTCACTGGCTTCTTTTTGCTCAAGGCTAGCACTCTGCCACTTGTGCCACAGCGCCACTTCTGGCCATTTTCTGTATATGTGGTGCTGGGGAATCAAACCCAGGGCTTCATGTATAGGAGGCAAGCGCTCTTGCCACTAGGCCATATCCCCAGCCCAACTAAATGTGATTTTTAAAACAAGCATAATAATGTAACTTTGCTTGATAACATGTGGTAGTAATATCTATCTCCTTCTCTTCTGGTTATTGATGAGTATATGACCTTCCTTGTTATTCATATCAGCAATTTATGGGGACTCTTACCTCGCCTCAGTTTGAACACTTGTTCAATAGATAACTGAAAATTACTCAGAGTCTATATCTGAAAAAATGGATATAATACCTTGAGATTTTAAATAGAAATGGACAAAAACAACGTTTTGCTGTCAGCTCAAAGGTCTTGTTATATATCTGATTTCCAAATGTCAAATTATGGACCAGGTCCAATGGCCTAATGACAATTTTACCAGGGAAAGATGAATTGATAAGCAATTGGATATTCACCATACTTTAACAAAAAACAGGACATTTATTTAATCAGAATCTATCGTAATGTCCTGTTTTTGTCATCGCTGCATTAATGCAGTCTCATTTTGCTAATTACATTATTACTGAAAAAGAACTTGAGCTTTTTTTGTTTTTTTCTTTTTGCATTTTCTTTCTTTTTTTTTTGGCCAGTCCTGGGGCTTGGACTCAGGGCCTGAGCCACTGTCCCTGGCTTCTTTTTGCTCAAGGCTAGCACTCTGCCACTTGAGCCACAGTGCCACTTCTGGCCATGTTCTGTATATGTGGTGCTGGGGAATTGAACCCAGGGCCTCGTGTATACGAGACAACCACTCTTGCCACTAGGACATATCCCCAGCCGAACTTGAGCATTTTTAATGTGAGTAGTAACATAGAATACTGGTGAATTTATTCCTTTGTTATTTCTTTTAATTTTTTATATGTAAGAATCTAATATTATTAACGTAAATGTATCACTAAGCAAAATATTCCATCTATATATTTATGTTTACATTCAAATTAAGTAAAGCTTATGTATCAAACACTACAGGGTTCTTCTACATATTCTTTCCCTATCGCAGTCAGCCAACCAAATGCAATAATCCAAAATTTCCTTTATTGAAAACATATCAATGAATCAACTGTACAACTATTTTACAGAACAGACTGATTTTCAAAACAAAATTTAACTATCTCATATTGTACAAAGAATTTTAGCTTCAAGCTACCAATAAGGGAGAAATTTCTCTGTATTGTTTGAATAGATTAGTTTTTCATGTGTTTATGTATGTTTTTCAGGGATATATATATATATATATATATATATGTTTACATATGGTTGTATGGAGGAAATAAGGATGCTAAGTGAGACTGTTGACCAATAAGTAATGATTCATGGAACTAGAGGCAGTGACTTGAGACATTCAATAGAAGCTGAAAAGGAAGCAATGGCTATGTACTTGATGTGTGAAGAATTAATTCTTCCTTAATGACAAACTGGTTGTGTATTTACCTAGGTATGGCTATTGTTACCTGAGGACCTAAGGGGGGAAAAAAATATATATATATATATATATATATATGAATAGATAAACCTTTAGACTGAGCCTTCAGAAATTAAAATAATCAGGACATGTAATGCTACAAAATAGGCAAAGAATAATTTTCTGTCCAAAGAAACACAAGAGAAATGACAAGAGAGTCAGGGCAATTCAAGAGTAGTTCAACAAGTGTAACCTCTGCTTGGAAGTCAAGTTATGTCAAGATCAGAAATATTCATTAAATTTGAAAACTCTCTGGTTAATTCATAGCCATCACAATAAAATTGGAACTAGACTGAGGATCAACTACTTTTGCCTTGAGCAAAAGAAACTCAGGGACAGTGCTTAGTTCCTGAGTACAAGCTCCAGCCCTGGCCAAAAAAATAAAGTTACACAATGGAGATAGAGTAGAATAGAAAGCTCTTGCTAGATGTTTACTTTTCTAAATTACTCCCTAGCTTTGAGATGCTTTATTACTTTAAATAGAGGAAATGAAAAAGGAAACTTGAAGAAATACAAATAAAAATGTGGACAATTATTAAATAATGAGTTTCTCACTGTATGATTGCATATTTATTTAGTATAGTTTTTAATTGGAACAGTTTTTTAATAGACACATACTTAATCATCCAAAAGATTTTGCCTCTGTGATTCAAAGATGTTGTGTACTCCACTTAAAATACAAAGCATCTAAAGTACAAAGAAAATATTAGTCAAATCTCCTGGAGTTTTAAAGCTTTCTTTTTTTCTAATAAAATGAACATTAATAATGGACTCATAGACAGTTGACTGTGCTATCCATTGTCATTTTTGAGTCTACAGTCAAACGTAGAGTGACCTCGACCATGCACATAGATTTCTTTTAAAAATATTTTGTTTTATTTAAAGGGTGATGTCAGAGGAGTTACAGTTACATAAGTAAGGAAATGAATACATTTCTTGTTGAACATTGTTATCCCCTCCCTTGTACTTTCCCACTTCATATATATATGATATATATATATATATATATATATATATGCACACACACACAAGACACAAGGTACAAAAATTAAAAAAAAAACAAAAAACAGTGACAGCAGGGGATAAACTAAAGGGGGGAGAAAGAAAAAAAAGAAATAACTCCACACAATATGTTAAAAAACAAAAACAAAGAAACTAACAAAAAAATCCTATTTTTGCATATCTTTGAGATCATTTTGATTAGCATCATTTTGCATAGTCATATGTACATAGCCATTGAGCATTGCAAGGATTACGTTAGACATATACTAATTATTACAGATGAAGGAAATCCTGGAGCCTATGTTTCTTTGGGTCTGGTTTACTTCACTTAATAAATGATTTTTTCAAAGTCTTTCCATTTTTTTTATGAATGATGCAATGCCATTCTTTCCAATGGAAGCACAGAATTCCATTGCATATATGTAACACATTTTCTTGATCTACTAATCTACTGAGGCCTTCTGTACTGGTTTCATATCGTTGCTATGGTAAATAATTCGGTGAGGAACATGGTTATGTTGGTAGCTTCAGTGTGTTCTTCTTTGGGTAAGTGGGTTTGTTCTGATGGATTCTTTGGTTAAAAAATCTCAAGAAATTCACATTGTCAAGGAGAGGACACTTTCTGTAATAGACTCTAGGGTTTCATTTGGAAGAATTTGGATGTTTTCCTTCACTGAAATATTTTACCTATCATGCATTTGCAAAGAAAGACAACACATTTTGAAATTTACCCTTTATTAAAATACAGATGTAGTGTGGTAAAAATTAATATTCCAGAAAAAAGTGAATTACTGAAGTCAGGTGCTGGTGACTGACACCTACAATCCTAGCTACCTAGAAGCCTGAGGTTTGAAGATCCAAGTTCAAAGCCAGCCCACACAGGAAAGTCTGTGATACTCTTATGTCCAATTAACCAACAGAAAACTACCAGCACTGTGGCTCAAAATATTAGAATACTAACTTTGAGCAAAATGAGTAAAGGAACAAGATCCAGTCCATGATTTCAATCCCCCAAACTGACAAAATAAAAAGACAATTATTTCATTATTTTTATCATTTGTGCTTTAGAACAAAGAGATTGTTTCTAGAGTAACGGTAAGCTTATTATATACTGTATCATGGGATACTTTTGGAGGCCAAGGAATTGAATATAAAAATCACAGTAAAAGCATTTTTCAAGGTGGTTGGGTGAAAGACTATTTAAATATTTTAACTTACATTCATATTTTTGTGATTATTTATCTTGTTAACAATGGCAATAATGAACTAAAGTGCATAGAGTGCCGCTGTATGTCCAGTAGTATACCATGTCTACATGCTTGCTCAGAATTCAAGCATCACAGGCAACAAAACAACTTGACTTCAGAAGACAAACTCACTTACTGAACATTGCCATCCCTAAATGTGTTGATATAAATACTTTAAAACACATAAATTGTTACTGAGATAATTACAAATCACATGTATAATTTAGAAAATATAGTAAAGGGAAAAGACAGACAACTTCATTGAGCAAAATTAATTCAACCTTATTATTATTATTATTAAATAGGATATGAGTAATTTTTCTAAAGAAATTATCTTTCAGTACCTTGAATTTCTGAACTGAGATTTGAATGATTTGAATTGGCTCATTGGAAATCCATGCCCAGCTAGTGTTATTTTCATAAACAACTTCTTGTTCAGCATGACCTTCCAGAACAGTTCCTACTCAAAGATGTTAGATACATTCTTAGGTTAACTTGCCCATCTCAAATGGTAAAGTTATCAACAAAGGTTCATAAATGTCTTCCATTCTGTTCTAATGTCGTCACCAGATACAGAGACAAAAATAATGCCAAAAGGATGGCCACCTCTCAGAAGAATAGAAAGAGCTTGTTATTGATGATAGCACAATGCTATAACATTAGGCCCTACCACTTAATTATCTGAAACTACCCAAACATTTCTTGTTTAGGTATCTGCAATAGGATGTTCAATTTGTTGTAACTAAATGCTTCTTTAATTACTGCACCGAGTGATTTGTCTTTATGTCTTAATAATGTTTAGAACTCTGAGCTCTTATATTCAGTTATATAAATTCTGGGAATTACTCCAAAGAGAAAGATTTATACAAGACCTATATGCCCAAGAATGAATAAGTTTGGATAGGAAATTATGTTTTGTGCAAAGAACATTACTTTAGCACTATTTATAATACAAAAATGGAGGAAAAACTAGATGGCAAGTAAGGGATGAAAAGTAAATTAAAGTAATGCTTTTTCAATGGCCCATTATCTAGATAGGAAATGACTCTTGAAAATGAGTAATGCAAAAAGAAAACTTATTTTAATATGAATACAAAGTAAAAATAATATTTCAAATTATACAGAGTATGAGTAAAATACCATTTCACCACATCTATAAATGCTAAGGGTTGCTACATTACTTTTATTTTTTCGGGTATTTTATCACTCTTTTATCTTAGCATGACTGTAGTAATTATTTAATAGGAACTTGTAAACTTTTAAAACTTTGACTATACAAAACTTCAAAAGCATGAAAAATAGAGGGAATGATTCACTGTTTACATGGCTCTAAACTGTTGCATCCTTATTCCTGGACACTCCTCTTCGTTCCAGATTATTTTAAAATAAATAGCAACAAATAACACCAATTTTCAAGAACAATTACACTCCATTTTTTAAAAAATAGGAATGTCCTTTTAAAAGAGGGTCATCATATCATTGTCACACCTGGAAGCCCCTAAATTGCTCCTTTTAAAATTGTCTTAATATAGGTTCTTCCTGTCACATCCATGTTGATCTTGAATTCCAGATTCACCTACATCAATCTCATGAATGGATACAGTTATGACTGTGTGTTACTATAAAATAATATTTAACTAACGGAGTCATATATTTTACTGTTTTACTAATTTCTCCTATAACTTCATAATATATTTTCCACTTTCTTTCTTAGAAGCAAAATGGATTCCATCTATCAAAATTGGTTGATGTAACCCGTCTGACTTTTTATGCATTTTGCAACTTAAGTTTTGATGAAACTGTAATGTCCGTCCACTAGTAGTAGAGTTTTTTGTTTTTGTTTTTGTTTTTGTTTTGGCCAGTCCTGGGCCTTGGACTCAGGGCCTGAGCACGGTCCCTGGCTTCCTTTTGCTCAAAGCTAGCACTCTGCCACTTGAGCCACAGCGCCACTTCTGGCCGTTTTCTGTATATGTGGTGCTGGGGAATCGAACCCAGGTATACGAAGCAAGCTCGCTTGCCACTAGGCCATATCCCCAGCCCCAGTAGTAGAGTTTTAAGTATATAGATTTAGCAGATTATATCTTGCTGAAGGCATTTATGTAATCTCCCACTCCCATATTACATAACATAAATCTATAAGAATATTAAGTGTATAATATACTGTTCTGTATTGTTATCATGACATTATCTATTACTGATTATGTCAAAATTCAAATGGTGTCATAATTTGCCACAGTGTAGTTTACTTTAAATATCCTTGCTTTATATTAACTGAAATACTTCAACAGAGAAAAATAATTATTTTTATCTCTTCTACTGTTTATTTCCAAGCTCCTCAAACTGATACTATTGATGATTTGGGACTACATGATTCTTTGTTGTGACATACCATTTATTCATTTGATATATAACTGGATTTATAGTCACATGCTTGATCTCTACCAACAAGCCTGCATTATGTTCTAGATAGTTTTGACAAGTAAAATCTTCTTTAGGCATTGTTAATGAACTCTAGGCACAAATATGTCTATAAGTAGGGACTGTGGGATAGCCCTAAAGCTCATACTGGAAAAGCAAGGTAAATAGTGGATTCTTTGATTAGTTTTCAAAATCATGAGTTATTTTTCAAACTTTCCTTGGCAAAGGTAGAGGAGATTCTCTTTTTTAGATATCCTTATGAGCTCATGACTCTAAATGCATTTTATGTATTTGATTTATTTGTAGCTACTTTTTCCATTTTGTTCACATCTTATTTTTGGTATGTGGGAACATTTAAGTTGATCTGAAATTCATTTTATACTTTTAGTATCCTTACTTTCTGCTAGAACATGCTCATTGAAGCTAATTTTGTACAATTCCTACACAGGCTTGGAATCCACTCTTTCTCCAATATGTTTCAAGGATTTTTTTCTCATTATTTTTTTTGTAGGAAACATAAATAAGAAAGTATAATTCGAGGTTCAAGCTCATTAGTTTGTTTTTCCCCCTGAGTGGACAATTACATGCACATGTGTTTTCAGATACACACGCACACACACACACACACACACACACACACACACTTAAAATTTAAACTTCCAGTTCAACCTCATAACTACAGGACTTTTACATCTTTGCCTACATACTTGTATTTGTCTTGTGTAATCCCATAAAATTATTATCTAGTGATATGTGCAGAATCATGTATTTGCTCTTTCTTTTTTGTGGTAAGCAGACTTTAAAGTTGTCCTTAAATCTCTACATCCTGGGAGTCTAGCCCAAGTTTAAGCCAATTCTCCAGTGAGAGCTGGACCCAATAGCACACAATGAATATGACTAGAGGAAAATGATAGGCTGTATTTCTGGGATTATGTTACAATGTTGTTTGAATTCTGTTTTCTCTTTCCAGTTCTCTCAATAATGTGCTCTCAGGTAGTCCATGTGCTCTGTGCATCATTCTATAAGTGAGACCTACAGGTCAGGAATATGAGGATGTCATCCTACTAGCAAAAGAATAAATGAGGCCTCCACACCAACAGCCCATAAAGAACTGGGTCTTGTCAACAATTAGGAAGCAGTTGACTTGGGAGTTGATCTGGATGACTCAAATGGCATCTCACAACTCCTTTGCTACCTTTTGAGCTACCTCAAGTTATTAAACTGCACCAAATTCTCCAACTAGATTTATGCATATTAGTTCTACCAGGAAATTGTTGTATGACTGAATGATATTTCTTTCTATTTCATATTTGTTTTCAATGTAATTCTTATATTAAATTTAAAAAGCTTAGTAGTAACTCAAAAGTTTAATTTCACTGAACAACTAATGTACTGTTTATCAGAATCAATACCATGAAATAGAAACATGTTTTGGAAGGTTGGAGAAAGGGAAAACACAGGAATGGAGCGAGGAAGGTTGAACAAATATAGTCATTATAGTCAATGTAAATTATATAAAAAATGTAGGCATTGGTACTGATGGCACACACCTCTAATCCTACCTACTCTGGAAGCTGAGATCTGGATTGGTAGAGTACTAGCCTGGAGCAAAAAAGCTCAGATACAATTGCCAGGTCCTGAGTTGAAGCCTTAGGACTGGCACAAGAAGAAGAGAGAGAGAGAGAGAGAGAGAGAGAGAGAGAGAGAGAGAGAGAGAGAGAGAGAGAGAGAGAGAGAGAGAGAGAATGAAAGGGTAAAATAGAAAGAGAGAGTGCAAGGGAGAAAGAGAGACAAGGAAAGAAAGGTAGAAATAGAGAGAAATAGAGAAAGAAAGAAAAAAGAAAGAAAGAAAGAGAAAGAAAGAAAGAAAGAAAGAATGAATGAAAGAAAGAAAGAAATAGAAAAAGAAAGAAAAGAAGTATGTAACTTGAGAGTAAAGATGGAAAGGAGAAAATAAAGGAAAGTGAAGGAAGGGGTGATGTTAACCAAGAAGCATCGTACTGTTTTTATAAGCTGAATGATGGAACTGTAACCCTATTTTACAATTAAATAATAATAATAATAAATGATGTGAAAGGTTATACTTTTATAACTGTATTTTGGATTATGCTCATATACAAAATATAAAATGATTTGCTCATGTATATTCCTTTGTAATTCCTGGATCATTCTGTATTTATTCCAGGGTTGACAAGAAGAAAAACTATTTTATATAATTCTATCTTCCTTAATTAATTGTCCAAAAGGGTCTGTAACTTAAATCTGTTCTCTAAAAGAGACACTATTTTATCTTTTTTAATGTGACTATCCAGTTATTCGACATTGCTTAAATTTTTATTTTATTTTGTTATTTCTTCTTGTTTTGGGACTTGAACTTGGGGCTTCGAGCTTCCCCTTGTCTTTTGGATCTAAATTAGCACTGTACCACTTGATACTCTGCTTCCCTACTGGATTTTTAGTCATTGCTTCGGGGTAAGAATTTTTTGGGACTTTTTTTTTTTTCCCGAGTCTAGCTTCAAATCACATTCCTCAGGCCTCAGCCTCCTTAGTAGCTAATGTCACAGTTGTGAAAGACCAAGCACTCAGCTACCAGAAATTTCAGCTTCTCAAACTGTTTGCAGGAGGTCCTTATGTTGGAAGCCCTACTTCCACAGGTCATAGGCCATTTTATTTTTATTTTTTACTTTAATTTTTTTTTTAATTTTTTTTGGTTCCCTGACTGGGAAACGAATGATGGCCACTTTAATGTTTAATTATTCATCTTAAGCAATATTATTGAAATATATCTTACATACCATAAAATCCTTTAAGTACATAATTAAGATTTGCATATGTTTGTAATAATACACAAGTATTGGTTTCTATCAAACCCATTACTTTGCAGCATTGCTGGCTTCCATTTTCCATCACTGGCTATTCTCAAGCCTGCCTCAGGAAACTGTGAGTCTTCTCTGTGTCCTCACAGATTACTCATTTCTAAAACCCTATGTAAATAAATTCATGCGGCACTTGATAGTTTGTATCTGACTACTTTCATCTAAGCATATCGAAATATTTAAGGTTCGCCTAGTTTGTGGACTATGTCATTTTTATTGCTAAATAGTATTACATTTTTCTGCAAATACATCAATTTATGTAAATTCAAGTCAATTGTGCTTGATGATTACTATGAATGATGCTGCTTTGTCACAGCACAAGTAATTACTGGACATACTGTTTTAAATTTTATTTTATTGTAAGGGTGATATACAGAGGGGTTACAGTTACATAAGTAAGATAATGAGTACATTTCTTTTCGCACATACATTTTTATTTAGCTGGTATCTTTAGAAAAGACTGAGGGAAGGCAGGTCCTGGTTGCTCACACTTGTAATCCTGGCTACTCAGAAAGCTGAAATCCGAAGACTTCAGTTCACAGGAAACCAGAGAATGAAAGTCCATGCGACTCTTTAAAAAAACAAAATAGTACTTATTTATTGTCAAACTGATTAACAGCAGGGTTACAGTTTCATACGTAAGGCCATGGGCACATTTCTTGTACTATTTGTTACCTCCTCCCTCACTCCTTCCTTGCCCCTTCCCTATCCCCTCTCCCCCCATGAATTGTTCAGTTGGTTTACACCAAATGGTTTTGCAAGTATTGCTTTTGTAGTTCTTTGTCTTTTTATCCTTTGTTTCTTGATTATGATATTCCCTTTCACTTCCCTAGTTCTAATACCAGTATATACAGTATCCAGGGTACTCAGATGAGATACAGTGATAGCACCGGGACAACTACAGGAAGGGGATACAAGAGGATCATCAACAAAAGAAGCTATGTTTTCACATGGTATGTTGACAGTAATTACAACAGTGATATAACACTCGTTTCTGTAACATGGAGTTCATTTCATCATCTTATGTGTTCATAAGGGTATAGCTATTGGGCTCTTGTGATCCTCTGCTGGGACTAGCCTAAACCTGTGTTTATTATTCCCTATTCAGCTAACCACCAGAAAACTGGAAGTGTCACTTTGGCTCAAAGAGGTAGTGGAGCAAAAAAAAAAAAAAAAAAGAAAAAGAAAAAAGCCCAGAGCTCAGGGACAGCGGCCAGTTCCTGAATTCAAACTCCATGAATGGCCAAAACAAAATATAAAAACAAAAAAAGAAAACAAGAAGTAACAAAGGAAGGAAAAGAAAACCCCCCAAAAGGGACAGAATAATAAGATAAATTTATGTGGAATGTTTTTGAACATTGCAAACACTCTTCCTCATTTTCCTCATTTTATCTTATTTTATTTTTTACATCTGGCATACTAGATTCTCCTCAATAAGGCAATGCTTAGGCAGCCATTCTCTTTAATGATTTTAGATGCAAGGATGGAAAAGAAAGGAAGTTTAAGATTGCAACAAATTTATTATAAAGACAAGATAGACATAGCAATGTTCATATGACAGTTTCACAAATGGAATATTTCCCCTTGTTCAAGTTTTGTTCTGTCTTATTTGTAGCAGAAATTTTGTATAGTCTTTGCAAGGTTTCTTTTGTTTCATGAACTGTTTTAAATGTACTATTCTATTCGATTACATCTT
Organism: Perognathus longimembris pacificus; assembly: GCF_023159225.1. Lineage (NCBI taxonomy): Eukaryota > Metazoa > Chordata > Mammalia > Rodentia > Heteromyidae > Perognathus > Perognathus longimembris. The sequence goes on along the minus strand of NC_063168.1, from coordinate 31,117,259 downwards.
GTAAGGGATTTTTTTTTAATTACAAAGCTATTGTTTTTTCTTGATTATATACTTTTCTATTTCCTTTAATTATAATGTTTATAGTTCCCCTTGACCCTTGAATTGTTTTTTCAAATGTATAGTACTATTATTCAGAACCTTTAAAACAGAGTTTAATGTCTTTCTTTCCAGTTCTTAACTATTACATTGTATTTACCTTTCTAAGTAGATTACCTAGTACCTACAATAAGACTGATTATATCTTTGTTAGCTGTTTGTTATCATGAAAGATACTAATTCTCCATTAATAATTTTTTTATGGGCTGAAGTATTTATTATCTTTTTATTGTGTAGAGTTTTCTTCCTGTGGGAACAGCTGGACCTGGGCTTTTGTTTGACTTACTGTTCTGCGAATGATCCTATTTCTTCTATGCCAATTAACCTTTTTTCTTGTACTGGTAACAACTACTTGTATTATTTTTCTTGCAATTTACTTGTAGAAATTATACATCTTATGTAGCTTTTCAAGCAATTCCTTTTTGTAAAAAATTATAGCTGATTTGTGGCTCACATTTGTAATACCAGCTACTCAGGAAGCTGCGATCTGATGATAGCAGTTCAAAGCAAATCTGGGCAGGAAAGTCTGTGAGACGCTAATCTTCAAGTAATAAAAATAGAAGCTGGGCATACAACAGTGGATCAAATGGCTCAGTGGCTCAACAGTGTGCTTGAGTGAGCACAAAAGCTCAGGGATAGTGTCCTGGTCATTCGTTCAAGACCAGGACCAGCTTACAAAAGAAGTTCTAGCTGATTCAATATTCATTTTAAGCTTATTATTTTTCTACATTGGTTTTCTTCCATTAACCCATACCTCGCTTTTTTGTTCATATTTTGTTGTACATCGATACAAATGATTAATAAATTACACAATTTGTTATTTTAAAATAGATTTATTGGATTGGCAAGTTTACCAAATGTTCTTTTTCTTTTTTTTTTTTTTTTTGGCCAGTCCTGGGCCTTGGACTCAGGGCCTGAGCACTGTCCCTGGCTTCTTCCCGCTCAAGGCTAGCACTCTGCCACTTGAGCCACAGCGCCGCTTCTGGCCGTTTTCTGTATATGTGGTGCTGGGGAATCGAACCTAGGGCCTCGTGTATCCGAGACAGGCACTCTTGCCACTAGGCTATATCCCCAGCCCCCAAATGTTCTTTTTCAATTGCAACTTTTTTATATATAAAAAATCACTGAACACACAAATTAAATAAAACTTAAATATTATATTAATGGTAATACTGTAAGATGGGATATAGAATGATTTGATTATGTATTCAAATTAAGGAAGGTTCAAGTCTTGGCAGTATGAAGAACAAATTTTTGTAAGGAAAAAGGTAAGGCATAGTATGATATATGTCACAGATAACTAAAATTATCAGCATTTATTTCACTTAAATATGAACAACAAAAGATGAATTTAAAGAAGATATTCATTCTGAGATACCTTGATAGTTATAGTTAAATCTGTGCATTTTAGAATCTCATTAATAAACATCCTTAAAAATCAGAAATTATGTAACTTTTCTGCATGTCACTTGTAAATTGAAAATTAAAAAGTAAACAAACTGTCTCATGTTTCAATAATTTCTAAGACATAAGCATCCTCTTGATAAAAATCCTTAGTACTACTTCCAAGCTGTGTTGGAAATATCAGCTCTTGACTGTAAGTATTCACAGTGAGTAGAAAGAAACTTGTGTGAGAAACTCTCTTCTAGAACACATACTGTGAAATGGACCAGTTATAGCTTTAGTCTAGAAGAGAAATTCAGTGTTTGCAGCAATCTCTTACTTTCATTCCTTATCTTCCTCTTTCCTTCTTCACTTCTTTCCTTCTACCCCCTTTTCCCTCCCCTCTCCACTTTCCTTGCTTTTCTCCTTCCTTCCATCTTTCCTTTCATCCTTGTTGCTTCTTTTTTCCTTTCCTCCCTTCCTTCCTTTCTTCCTTGTCTTAGTTTGATATATTTACACTCTTGAAATATTGAAATGGAGAAAAATATATCTGTGAGTCAGATGATGTCACCTGTCTTTGTGCAAAGTAGCATCACCTTTATTTGAGCATATATATGTATATTTATATGTATACACACACACATATATATACACATGTGTATATATGTATACACACACACACACACACACAGCTTTTTTGTCTTCTTTATTGTCAAACTTGGGCTCCATGGCACAGGATGAAACTTCCTTAATAAAGGTCCAGAAACACAACAAATTGAAGAAAGGTTGGACAAATGGGACTGCATCAAACTGCAGAGCTTCTACAGGGCAAAGGAAATAGCTTGCAAGATAAATAGAAAGCCCACAGATTGGGAGAAGATTTTTACCAGCCATACAATGGAAAAAGGCCTCATATCTAAAATAAAATAGAACTCAAAAAATTAAATTCCTCCAAAACAAAGTCTCAAAGAACCAATGGCCCTCCTCAACAAATGGGCTAAAGACGTAAAAAGAGACTCCTCTGAAGAGGAAATGAGAAGAGCCAAGGAACACATGAGGAAGTGCTGTACATCACTGGCCATAAAAGAAATGCAAATTAAAAGAACATTGAGATTCTACCTCACCTCAGTAAGAATGTCCATTATCAGGAAACTAACAATAACAAATGCTGAAAGGGATATGGCCAAAAGCGAACCCTACTACACTGTTGATAGGAATGTAAACTTGTTCAACCACTCTGGAAAGCGGTATGGAGGTTCCTCAGAAGGCTAAGCATAGAGCTCTCCTATGACCCAGTAGCCAGACCTTTGGGTATCTACCCAAAAGATTACAAGCAAGACCACACTAAAGCCATCAGCACAACTATGTTCATCAGAGCACAATTTTTCATTGCTAAAATATGGAACCAACCCAGATGCCTCGCAGTAGTTGAGTGGATCAAGAAATGTGGTACCTTTGCACAATGGAATTCTATGCCTCTATCAGAAAGAATGACATTGCCCCATTCCTAAAGAAATGGAAGGACTTGGAAAAAAAATCATACTAAGTGAAGCGAACCAGACCAAAGAATCATGGACTCTATGGTTTCCCTCATAGGGAATAATTAGTTCATGTCTAAGATAGTCATAGCAGAAGATCACAATATCTCAAATGCTATGCCAATATGAACAAGTATTTTTTTAAATGATCAGAAGTGATGGTCCTAAAACTACTATTGTTTCTAACAGAATATCAGCTTGTAAAACTGAACTGTCTTTTTCTTTTGTTCTATTCCATAAACAAATAAGCTGGTCAGAATTTATAGTAAATAGCCCATTTTGCAGGAAGACTGATATCTAATGATGTGCATATCTTAATTCAAATGTTTTCCCTACAAAAGTTCACATTTGTTTCCTTTTTATAACAATGATAATATTCAGAGGTTGAACTAGAGCTAGTAACCATGACAAAAATAAAATCTGTTGGACCAAGAATATTTTTTTTTCATATTTATTGACTCTGCACTTTCAGGGTGAGGTGATAGCTGGTAGGATTCTAGACAGATTTGGTTCAAGTGTCAGTTCTGTAGCTGACTTGTGCCTTGTTGATATGCCCTCCTATTCCCAAAATTATGCTTTTTATAAGTTCACCAATACTACAGTATTAGAAACCTGTTCATTTAATGTAAATTACCTACTGAATGCCATTTAAATTAAATTTTATCAATGAAAATTTTTGGAGAAAAAGTCATATTAAAAAATAAAGTTGCGGGGCTGGGGATATGGCCTAGTGGCAAGAGTGCTTGCCTTGTATACATGAGGCCTTGGGTTCGATTCCCCAGCACCACATATACAGAAAATGGCCAGAGGTGGCGCTGTGGCTCAAGTGGCAGAGTGCTAGCCTTGAGCGGGAAGAAGCCAGGGACAGTGCTCAGGCCCTGAGTCCAAGCCCCAAGACTGGCCAAAAACAAAACAAAACAAAACAAAAAAACAATAAAAAATAAAGTTGTTAGATTATGATCACCATTTGATATATTAAACTACACATTCATTTTCAACATTTGTTCCTTTTATTCTCATTTTCTTATTTTTAAATATATAATACATGATTTATGTGGTATACACATATGTGCATGCAAAATAGATATAACACATCAGAGAATGTGTGTAGAATATATACGTGTGTAAATATACTATCCATATAATTGTTTTTGCAAGAGAATCTTCCTCTTAAATTTTAGATTTTTCCCATATTAGTATGTTTTAAAATTATAATTACACAATACAAATATAAATAAATAAATTTTTGAAGAATGCAATGCTTCAATACATGGATATAATGAATCATTAATAATAAATTATGATCATTAGTGTTTCCATTCTACACTATTTTATGTTTTTCATAGAATGAATAATAAGTGATGCAAAATATAAGCTATTCTTATGTTGTGTAGCTCTTATCCTCACTTTTATTATCAACTCTATATTTGGTACTTGTGCAATCATCCTATATCTCTCATTTTCTCTACTTTGCTAACCTCTTGTAATTAACATCCTGTTCTCCTCTTGAGTTTATTTTTTTTTCAATTTCACATATGATAGAACATAAAATAGCTGTTTTTCTGTGCCAAACTTGCTTCACTTAAAATAACATCCCATAGTTCTATTTATTTTTCAGTTAGTAACAATTTCTTCATTTTATAGTTGAATAATATTTCATTGTATAAATGTACCTTATTTTCATCAGTGCTTACAGTGAACTGGCAGTGAACTGACAGTGAACTGATCTTATTTCTTTTAAACTAGTACCTATTTTTATTTTTCTTTCATTTTAATTTAATTAATTTTTTTTTCTCAGTCCAGCGCTTGAAATCATGGTCTTGGCACTGTCCCTGAGTGTCTTCGTGCTCAAGGCTAGTGCTCTACCATTTGGACCTTGGTATCACTTCTGGCTTTTTTTTGAGTGGTTTATTGGAGATAAAAGTTTCAGGGGGCTGGGAATGTGGCCTAGTGGTAAAGTGCTTGCCTCATATACATGAAGCCCTGGGTTAGATGCCTCAGCACCACATACATAGAAAAAAAAAGTGGCACTGGGGCTCAAGTGCTAGAGCACTAGCCTTGAGCAAAAAGCCAGGGACAGTGCTCAGGCCTCGAGTCTCAAGGCCCAGGACTGGCAATATCTATATATATGTGTATATATATATTTTATATAATATATAATATAATTATATAATATTAATATAATATAATACATAATATAATATTATATATATTTATATATATATATTTCGTGGGGACTTTTCTGCCCTGGCTGGCTTTGAACTCCAATGTTCAGATCTCAGCCTCCTGAGTAGCTTGGAATACAGGCGTGAGCCACCAGAGTCCACCTAGTCCTATTAAATATTTAAACCATTACCCAGAGGACATTATTTCTTTGAGCATTAATGTCCCCCAAACCTCTCGTTTTAGACGTTCTTGGGCAAACTTGTAATACCAGCACCATGGAGGCTGAAAAAGAAAGACCATACCTTTGAGACTCTTCTGAGGTCACATATTTATGAGAGAAAAAATAAATTGTATTTGATTGATTAATTAAGAGTTTAAGTACCGAGGATATGCAGCATGTTATCGTACTTTTTTCCCCACATATACTCCTTGATCTACCTCTACAACCCAGAGTTGACTTTGCTTAAAAGAAGAAAGGAAGGAAAGAAGGAAAGAAAGATACAGCAAGCATAAGCCTGAAAGTATTGTTTTGAATTATTAAAAAATAAAGTATGAAGGTTAATAAATTCATATTTTAGAAGGATTTTAAAGTACATTTTTATAATGAAATCTCAGTATATTAAATCATTTGAGTATTCATCAATGCTTCAATTAACATACTTCACTTAACATACTGACTTATTTTTATCATAAATTTATTTGGCCCAATTTCTTCAATATTCTGCCAGTAAGTATTCCCTTTGATGACATGGAATTGAAGTTTTATGTGAAATGATAATTGATTAAGTTTCTGTTAACTAATATTCATAGTAAAAAGCATATATTTATCATAGTAGTTTTGTTTATTTTTCTTAATTAATGCTGTTTTATTTTTTATTTTTGTTTTTAAAGAAACCTGAAACTCTACCTACTCTTTTTCTAGCAATGGGACAATTTGATTTTGTACCAATTTTTCTGGTTGGTAATTATAAACCTTTTTAAGATATACTGCCTTGTGAACATCCTAAAGAATTAAATTACATTAAAATAAAATATACAATTATAATGTTTTAAGAAATACCATGCGATATGTAAATTTAAAAAAAAGTTAGTGGACTAGAAAAATCTTTGTAACCATAGAATAACATTTATTTTAAAAACCAAAATAATACTAGCTCGTGTTCACTCTCCTGGATCTCACTCGTCTTCATGAACTTACAAAATCACCTTTTTGAAATGAATATTTTTGACTTGGCAACCATTTATCATTAATTCATAGTAATAAATTGAAAAAATCCCAAGATTTAATGGACATAATTCTGGAATTCTTCTGGGTGTAAGCACTAAACAAAATGACAACTTTAAATCATCATTTTACATTAAAGAAAAAGTCATATAATATAAACAAAGAATGAATATAATTGTATTATCTCATTATACTTCTTGATTCTAAAACTATACATCAAAAGAAATATTAGCCTTGAGAACAGATTTCCTGTGAAGAATTTCTTTCACAATCTACTAATCAAAACCTAATATAGATACACTTGGATTTAAGAAGTTATTTAACATATAGTCAATACCATGATTTGTTATTTGTTTATAACACAAATATTTGTAGAACAACTTTTTAGGTGTTTTTTTTTTGCTACAAATATTAGTACAAGGGTTTCACATGTTCATTTTTGTATACAGTGCCTCTTGATGAGAATCATGTCCTCCAACTCTCTTGGAAAATACTTTACTATGTAATAAGCCATGTGTTTAAGTTTGTGCCACAAAAGTTTTAAGTTTGTGACAGTCTTTGCACTAATGCAATTCCAGATAATTAAAATACACAGAAACAAGAAATTACTGTGCAAAATACAAAGAAAAACTAGGTGTTATCAATAAATATTTATAAGTAAAATATTTATAAATAAAACTAGGTTTTATCAATAACACGTAAACATGATATGTAAAAAGTTTTGTGGATAACTCTTGTGAAAAATTTATTTTTCTGCAAAATAATCAATTCCTGTACTGGGTTTGTACTATGGTAAAGGAACAAGTGTGTGGGGTTATTGAATGTTCCATGCACACTAATAATGTTTTGTATACATGATAAACTGCTGGTAGGAAATTAAAGAACAGTCATTTTGGAAGGAAAAAATGACTGAATTTTCTATACAGATAAATTTCAAAATAACGCATAAGTGTTAATTGATGCAAAACTAACAAGTGAGTAATTGTAAGACTTGATATGCTCTTGTACCTTTAAGAATGGAAATTAACCTTCACTTGGCAGATTTACACAGTGTAATATAACAACAAATAAAACACTTTTAAAATTTTTCTAAGCTAAGTCTGATACTTATAGTTAATATATGGTCAGTGTTCTGATATTAATAATTTGTACACTCTATGGTCTTTGTAAGCATACCCTCCTTAAAAAGATATATGCATCAAATATTTGAGATAAGTGGATAAACTTAGGCCTTCTTTAGTGATTTTCCAGCAGATCTGACTTGCCATGCACTCGAGTTCAAACACAGCATTGCAATTTGAAATCCTAATTGATATTCATGCCTAACCTAAATTGCTACCATCAAATCTCTCTAAAATGTACTTTCTCAGGAACATTGAAGACTATCTGTTCTTCTTCATACTGTAGAAAAATGCAAAGAATAACAGCTATTGTAAAATGATAAATCATATATTTAATTTTGTTTCAATACATTATTTTCATGCCAGATATCTCAATATAGATTATTATATGCAAAATATATGTAAAGGACACAAAGTCTATGAGGTAAATAGAAATAACTGTTTACAGATTTTGTATGACAGAAGACAACATGGATACTTAGTGATTCTCAGCAGTTGGTTTTGCTGCAAGAATGTTTGGATCAGAACAATCACATATCAGTATAAGAAATTGCAAGAGAAAGTACTTCCTTTACTGATTGAAAATTAGATTTAAAGCCTGTTCTTATAGGATTCATATTCTGGAATTGGTTTCATTGCTGATAGTGTCTGTGCTTGGCAATGAATTAGAGGCTACTAAAATAGGCCATGAGGTAAATAGAGTCATAAACTGGTCTCTTGAGAGCACAAGAGATCACTAACTTGAAGTTTAAGAGAAAGTACAGGAGAGGATTTTTTGGGGCAGTTGAAGCAGGTAAAATACATATAACAATTTCTGGTTCTTAGAGTATTTATCAGAAAATAAAACTATTTGTCTGTCCTTAAAACAAGGATCTGGCTCTTTGTTTAATCTAGAATTTCAATGTCAATATGTATTTGTTTTTTGTGTTTTTTAAGTTTTCACTAGGATGCTTTTTTATTGTTAAGGTTATGTACAGAGGGGTTACAGTTCCATGTGTAAGGTGGTGAGTACATTTCCTGTTAAACTTGTTACATCCTCCTTCATTTTTCTCCCACCTTCCTTACTCTCCAATTCCCCCTCTGCTAGTTTTACATTTGTTTTATAGAATATTGTCTTGTACTTATTGCTATTACATTGGTTCATCTTTTACCCTTGCCTCACCATTGTGATGTTCTTAATATCTATTTGTTGAATGGAAAGAATTTCATAAGGTGATAGAGAGCAATAGTGAAGGAAATAGACCAGAGAAAAGAAAAGGAATGAAACTTGACCTAATCATGTGGCATGAATATTTCAAATTTATTCTTCCTCGATCTTATAAGGACTTTACTACTAAGAATACTTCAAATATTTCCTTATTTTTTGTAGTAAAATGAAAGAAATTTACAATAGTTCTCTTGTTTTATTATTCTTATTCTCTCTTAGGGAAAGCCCTCATTAACTTTTGATAAGCAAGTTGTTTACCAAATTACCTTTCAGACCCCAGCTTTATAGTCTATAAAATATTTATTACAGATATTATGTTGAAAGCATGAGTCTCAATCTAATGTTATTTATATTTTCCAAGTGATTCTCTGCTTCCAAAACTTATGTCCATATGTGTCCACATGTTTTACCATATGAGAAGACCATGTGCACTTGGGTGGCATGGAGGAAAGAAAACATGTAGCAGCGATTGATTTATGTTTGGTTCTGGAAAATATTTGTCATACCATCTATCAGTTATCTCCTGTCTAATTTTTGGACACAATCACTCTACTGTATTGTCATCAGTCATTAGGAATAGAAATCTAACAAGCACTGGCAATTAGCCTAGAATAAAACACATAGTACATCCAGATCAAAGAAGATCAAAGAAGCACTTCCCTGGGCTTTTGAAAGAGAAAACCTTTCACTGTTTTTAAAATGCTTGACTGAGTTTAGGAGTGGGGTATTGCAGATCATTGGCTCCTGAGCAGATAGAACCATTCTTTGAAAGCAGGTCATACTGGAAAGAACCTGAGGCCCAAACCTCAGTATTTGTTTCAGTGTTAATCACTACCAAAGACAAACTGTTTATCTTATCTTTTCTTTTTAATTCCTTTCTGGTCTATAAATTAGTAAGTTTATTTTATATTCAAGCTGATTTGATCCAGATTTTTTTCAAATAAAAGGAGAAGGTCTTTTTATGATGCAGCCAATGGATAAGGAGCTATGACAACTACATTTGAGTCATGGTCTTGACATGATTGTACTGGAGAATAATGTTATTTGGGAGCAAGTCAATTCTATGGCAGAGAAAAATCAATCAGAAAAGAGAGGACTATGTTCTGCTTCCATCTAATCTTTATTCATAGTCTCAATGGAAAGTATATATGCAGAAACACATTTGAAGTTATGTCTTAATTATTAATTTTACCAATATTATGATTAATTCCTACAAGGAATAAATTGAGATGAATAGCATGTTCTAACAATAACCAAATGAATGTACAAAGACTAGAGTGTAAAACATTAAGTGAGGATATATAAACTTCCTCTCGAGATCTTCTAACTCTCTGGTAAGGCTTATTTTATTTTTACATGTTTCAAAATAATATTTCCCACTCACAACTGTCAAAATGGAGTAAATACTATTCACTGCTAAAATTTACATGCCTCCCTTCTTAGTACATTCATGGCCTAGTGAGGCATATGGGCTTTTCACTACACAAACCTGACTTGTGTTTTGATGTTGCCAAGCCTCCATTTCCATACAGTAGTGATTTGAGGAATCCAGTTTTCCTTTGTACAGAAGAATTTACAATGAAGCTGTTTGAGAAATGCAGGGAGTGGAGGATTGTTCATCAAGAAGGCATTATCCTAAGATTAAACACATCTAACCCCTTGAAAATGTTGTACAAATACAGAATATGCACAAGGTGGTTGAACAGATGTAACTTTAGTATGTTATTGAGATTTAGGAAACCTTTGGGAGTGGAATGTAAGAGACAACACTTTCTTCTGTTCCCATTTTCTTCAGAGATAGTTTATTGTTCTCAAATGCAATCCCTGCTATAATCTTGGCTATCTTGCAAACTGAAAACCATCCAATGAATATGTACTTTTGCTTTCCTTGTACATTGCATTCACTAACCTCTCATTTTGGGACAAGCAAGGTATTTAAATTGGAGCTATGTGGGAGCCCTATGATTAATGACCTAGGAGGAAGAATGGAGACTGTGGAATTCAGGGGCCATTTCTAAGCAGCTCCTATAAAGACAACTGTTAATTTTTGGGTGAACAAACAAAGGGAGAGAGTTGATATTACAGAATCTCATTGTTCATATAAAGTGGCAAAAGCCAGAGCAAAAAAGGTACATCCAATTATCCAACTTAATGTGCTCTTCAAGAATAAAAAATAGTAATTTGTTCATTCTTGACTTTCTTCTAGAGCCAAGTCTGCCTTGCATGATAACCAAACAATTGATTCGCTATATTAGTTAAGAAAAAACATTGGTGTAGTGGTAGATGAATAGCTATGGTCAAAACTCAAAGGCCTGTTATTGAATGTTTCGTAGCATATTTAGGGCAAAGTGTAAGAATAAGAGACATAAACCTAATCCTACCATCTCAGTTTGCAGATAAATACTTATAATCTCAAGACCTAAGACTAAGCAGACAAGGCTATGGGGCAGATTGGTAATGGAGTCTTGTGAGGGATCAAGAAGAGGTAGGGAAGAGAGTGAGCTCCTGAACTCATTGTAGGCATCCTCCCTGGAATTTCCATTCCATAAGTAATTTTCTTGGCATCATTCTATAGTGCCTCACAGATTAGGTTTAATAGTTCTTATTTATTTATTTATTTATTTTGTAATTTATTTTTTAATTTAACAAAATTTTTGGACAAAGTGTTGTGTAAAAAGTGTACAGTTACATAGTAGGGCAGGATGTACATTTCTTGTGATATATTACACCCTGTTTTTCTTTCCCTTCCCTAGGTCAGGTAGACATATATACAATACACAATGTACCAAGAACATACACAGTAGCCACATGGCCTATGCCCAAGAAAATTCACCTAGGGCTTTAAATGTAATGTCAATATTAGTCCATATGTCGACAGTAGTCTAATATGAACGTACATACATAGCTTTTGAGCTATTTTATTCCACTGAGAGGTCAATTTTTGACCTTCATATGTTAAGTAGTTGCTTGGTTTTAGTTACATAATGTTGGGTCGCTGACCCAATCCTGTGGGAAATACAATTTGACAAGCAGTTTTTGGTTTCACAGACCTGGTCTCTACTGTCCCTCCGTCACCCCAACTTAACAATCATATATCAGGAAGATCATGCCCCTTTGTTTTCTGTGTTCTAGGCTTGTCTCCTCAACATTATTTGTTCAAGTTCTGACCATTTTCCCTGCGAATAACAATATTTCACCATTCCTAATCGCTATGTAGTATTCCATTGTGTATAGGTACCATATTTTTTGGATCCATTCATCTGTGGAGGGGCATCTGGGATGATTCCATATTTTGGCTATTGTGAATTGTGCAGGGATAAACATGGAAGTGCAAATGTCTTTTTTGATATCTTGGGACCTGCTGTCCAGGATAGATGCCTAGGAGAGGTATGGCTGGGTCATAAGTAGGTCTATATTGAGCTTTTTGAGAAACCTCCATACTGATCTCCAAAGTGGTTGTACTAATTTGCACTCCCACCAACAATGGAGAAGGGTTCCTCTTTCCCCACACCCCTTCCAGCATTTGCTGTTGCCTGAGTTCAGAGTATAGGCCATTCTAACTGGGGTGAGGTGGTATCTCAGGTTTGTTTTTATTTGCATTTCCTTTACTACAAGGGATGTTGAACATTTCCTCATATGTTTCTCTGCCATTTTTATCTCTTCCCTTGTGAAATCTCTCTTTAGCTCCTTTGCCCATTTCCTAATTGGTTTATTGGGCTTGGAGGGGGTTAGTTTTTTGAGTAGATGACAAATATTAGGCCTTTGTCTGTCGCTGTGCTGGTAAAGATCCTTTCCCATATGGTTGGCTGTCTTTCTATTTTGGTGGCTATGTTCTTAGCTGTGCAGAAACCTTTTGATTTGTAGTGGTCCCATTTGTCGAGTCTCTCCCCTACTTGTTGTGCCCCTGGGACTATATTCGGGAAGTTCCTTCCTGTGCCTATAAGTTCTAGCATCTTTCCTACTCTGTCCTTCAGTAGTTTCAAGGATTCAGGTCTGATATTGAAGTCCTTGATCCATTTTGAGTTGATATTAGTACATGGTGATAGGCTAGGGTCTACTTTGAGCTTTCTGCATATGGCTGCCCAGTTCTCCCAGCACCAGTAGTTGAAGAGGCTATGTTTATTCCATTGTATGTCTTTAGATCCTTTGTCGAATATCGGCTGACAGTAAGAGGGTGGTTTTATTTCTGAATCTTCAATTCTGTTCCATTGGTCTTCTGGTCTGTTTTTATACCAATACCAAGCTGTTTTTGTTATGATGGCTCTAGAGTAGAGCTTGAAGTCTGGTATTGTGAAACCTCCTCCACTGGTTTTTTTCCCTAGAATTGTTTTGGCTATTCTAGGTTTTTTGCTGTTCCATATGAATTTATGGATTGCTTTCTCTATTTCAGTGAAGAAAGTAACTAGGATTTTGATAGGGATTGCATTTAATATGTATAAGAATTTGGGCAATATGGCCATTTTTACTATATTGACTCTGCCTACCCATGAGCATGGGAGGTCTTTCCATCTCCTTGTGTCTTCCTTGATTTCCCTTATTAGATTTTTATAGTTGTCATTAAATAGGTCCATCACGTCCTTGGTTAGGTTTATCCCTAGGTACTTTATTTTATTTATTTTTTTTTTTGGCTACTGTAAATGGAATTGTTTCCATAATTTCCTTTTCTGCTTGTACATTGCTGGTGTACAGAAAAGCTGCTGACTTTTGTGGATTGATTTTGTATCCTGCTACTTTGCCAAAATGTTTTATTAGGTGTAGGAGTTTAGGGACTGAGTTTTTTGGGTCTTTCAGATATAAGATCATGTCTTCTGCAAATAGGGATAGCTTGATTTCTTCCTTTCCGATGTGGATCCCTTTGATGTACTCCTCTTGCCTTATTGCTATGGCTAGGGATTCCAGCACTATGTTGAAAAGTAGTGGGGAGAGTGGGCATCCTTGTCTTGTTCCTGAGTTTAGGGGAAATGAGTTAAGTTTTTCTCCATTTAATATGATGTTAGCATTTGGTCTGTTCTATATGGCTTTTATTGTTTTGAGGAATGTTCCATCTATTCCTGTTCTCTGCAGAGCTTTTAATAAGTATGGATGTTGTATTTTGTCAAAGGCTTTTTGGGCATCGACTGAGATAACAATGTGATTCTTGATTTTAGTTCTGTTTATGTGGTGAATTACATTGATTGATTTACGGATGTTGAACCATCCTTGTGACTGTGGGATGAAGCCTACTTGGTCATGATGTATGATTTTCTTGATCAGTTTCTGGATCCTGTTAGCTAATATTTTATTGAGGAGCTTTGCATCTGTGTTCATTATTGATATTGGTCTGTAGTTCTCTTTTTTTGGGGGGGTCTTTGCCTGGTTTGGGAATGAGTATGATATTAGCTTCATACAATGAGTTTGGGATTTCTCCCTCTGTTTCTATTTCACGGAAGAGTTTGAGGAGTATTGGTACTAGCTCCTCACTAAAGGTTTTATGGAATTCATTGGTGAATCCATCTGGGCCTGGGCTTTTCTTTTTTGGGAGGTTCTTGATTACCCCCTGTATCTCGCTGTAAGTTATTGGTTTATTTAGTTGACTTATTTCTTCTTGGTTCAGTTTGGGCAGTTTATACTTCTCTAAGAATTGATCCATTTCTGTAAAATTATTGTTTTTCTAATGAGTAGTGGTTCTGGAAATAGTTCCTTATTTGAATATCGTGTGTATTTGTTATTTTTCTGGTGGCGTCCCTGATTTTATGTATATGAGTCTCTTCTCTTCTTTTTTTTTGTAAGTCTTGCGAGGGCTCTGTCAATTTTATTTACTTTCTCAAAGAACCAGCTTTTAGTCTTATATATTTGTTGAATGGTCTTTCTATTTTCAATCAGATTTATATCTTCTTTAATCTTTGTGATCTCTCTCCTCCTAGTCATTTTAGGTTCGATCATTTCTTGTTTCTCCAGCTGTTTTAGTTTTATCGTGAGGTTATTCACCTGCTCGGTTTCCATTCTTTTAATGTGAATGCTGAGGGCGATGATCTTGCCCCTCAGTACTGCCTTAGCTGTGTCCCATAAGTTTCTTTGTGATGTATTTTCATTGTCATTGTTGCTTATGAATTCGTTGATTTCATCTTTAATTTGGTCTGTGGCCCAAGTGTTGGATAACAATGTGGGAATTAGCCTCCAGAACATGTGTAGCCTCGGTGGTAACTGTTGTTATTGAGGGTTACCTTTAATCCACTGTGGTCAGATATAATACATGGAATGACATCAATACTTTTGTATTTGCTGAGGTTCTTTGTGTGGGCTATGACATGGCCTATTTTTGAGCATGATCCATGGGCTGCTGAGAAGAAGGTGTATTGGGTCTCTGTAGGGTGGAAGACTCTGTATAGATCTGTCAGATCCATCTGGGATATGGTGTTACTTAGGTCTTCAGCTTCCTTGCTAATCCCCTGGGTGTTGGATCTGTCTCTTGGAGAGAGTGGGGTGTTAAAGTCACCTACTATGATTGTGTTTGGGTCTATCTTGTTCTGTAGTTCTGTGAGAATTTGCTTGACATATGTAGGGCCTCTTTTGTTCGGTGAGTATACATTTATCACAGTGATGTATTGATTCTGGATTTTTCCTTGTATTAAAATATAGTGACCTTCTTTGTCTTTTTGAGTTGATTTTAATGAGAAGTCCAGCTTGTCTGAGATCAGGATGGCTACTCCTGCTGTTTTGTTAGGGGCGTTTGCTTAGAAGATCTTGCTCCATCCTTTCTTCCAGAGCCTGTTTTTATCCCTTGCTGTAAGGTGGGTCTCTTGTAGACAACAGATGGCAACTTTTTGTTTGTGGATCCATTCTGCCAGTCTGCTCCTCTTTATCGGAGAGTTTATACCGTTTATAGTCAAAGAGATCAAGGATAAGAGTGTTTTTTCTCCTTCCATTTTCTTGTTGGACTGTTTTTCCTCTTTTTTTTTCTTGTCTTTAGTGAGCTGCTCTTTCTGTTGGGCTCTGGCTATTGTAGTTTCTTTCTGTTTCTGTCTGTGTGTCCTGAACAATTTCTGTTGGGTGGGAGTCCTCTCTTACAATTCACTGTAGGGTTGGTTTTTTATTCACATACTCCTTTGCTATGGAAAGATCTGGTTTTCCCCTCGAATATGAACTCCAGCTTTGCTGGATATTTTATTCTAGGTTGGCAGTGGTTGGCCTGTAGGACTTGGATGGTGTTCTTCCATTCTCTTCGTGCATGGTAGGTTTGTGTGGAGAGGTCTGCTGTTATTCGGATCCTCTTCACATTGTAATAGATTTCTTTCTTCGCTTTGGCTGCATTCAAAATTTGCTCTATATTTTTGAGATCTGAAGTCTTGAATATTATGTGCCTTGGCATGGCATTTCTAGGGTCTGGTCTGCCAGGTGTCCTATAGGCTTCGGTTACCTGGAATGGGTCCCTTGTGAGATTGGGGATGTTTTATCCAATGGTATTATTGAAAATATGTTGAAGCCCTCTGCTCTGGTATTCAGCTCCTTCTTCTATTCCAATTATGCTCAGATTATATCACTTTTTTTTTGTCCATTAGCTCCTGGATTAATCAGCCCAGAAGCTTCACCGTTTCTTGGATTGTGGTAATTTTCTGGTTCTTATCAGCTGCATCATCATCCAAGAGAGAGATTCTGGCTTCCATATGGTCAATTTTTTGTGCTGTGGATTCAAGTGCGGAGTTTATGGATGTCAGAAAGCTATTTATGGTTGCCAGATCAGCAATGATAGTGGAAATTTCTTCCTTTAAAGAGATGTGTTTGAAATCTATTTTATCATGCATTTCATTTCTCAGGATGTTAAGGTCTTCTTTAATGGAGGTTTGCACTGTATCCATTTTTGGTGTCATTTCTTTCTTGGCTTCCTGGATGTCCCTCGAGACTTCCACTCTAAACTCCTGGAATTGTTTTCTGATTTTGTTTCTGAGGCTTCCCATCATTTCTGCTAACATAGCCTCAGATGTTTTTTTATTCTCCATCTTCTCTTCAGTCGTGCTGCTTTTTGCAGCTGGCTAGTTGGCTTGCCCTTTGATGAAATGTGTTATATTTCTTTGTGATTTGCGCATCTGGAGATCTGTGGGTGGCTTCCCTGGTTTGGCTTTGTGCTGGTTCCTGCTGGTCCGTCAGTTGGAGACTTGTTTGATTCCTGGCTCTGGGTTTGAGTTTGGCTGTTGAACCTTACTGCCCAATGGGTGAGCGTGACCATCTCAGTTGTTGCCGAGGTGGTCACCCTCACTGCACTTGGGGGTGGGTAGGTTCTGTGTCTTTCTCTGCGGGATAGTGTCCTGCGCTGTGTTGTGCTGACCCTAGTGTGCCCCTGGTGGGAGTTTACTGGTCGCTGATTCAGCGTGGCATGGAGGCTTTTCTCTTCTTTGGTTCTTTTTTCCACTCGGTATCTTGGTCAGAGGAGCTCACCTCTCAGGCAGTTCACCCTCCTGTGTGGATTGCTCTGGGGCCAGTGTTGTTGAGGGGCAGCCCACCCACTTGTGTGAAATTTGACAATCTGAGTGGGCGCTGCCGCTGTGGGGCTTTGCCCTCCTGTGTGGGTGTGCCTATCAGAGCAGGCGCTGCGGGTGGGGGGCCCTGCCCACCTGTGTGGGGTATGCCTACCAGAGCGAGCACCGGGTTGTTGGGGTGTGCTTGTGCCCTCCTGCAAGTTTGCTTTGGGGGACAGTATGTGTGGGCCCCAGTAGAATCAAGTGTCCAGGCGTGGGTTGGCGACCACAGACTGCGCCTCCGCTGTGCTGGAGGTATGTGCTCGGGCCCAGGTGTCACTGCTGGGCTGGTATTGCCCACCAGTGTGCCTGTAGCTTTTGTTGAAAAAGTCCGCGAGGCCCAGGCGCCTCAGGTGGGGCTTCAAATGCCTGCCGATCCCCAGGCCCCTGTTGGGAAGGGGGGCAGGGCCGGTGCAGACAGTTCAGGCTCCTCTGCTGCCTAGGCTCTGCTCTGCCCCTGCTAGCTCCCATGTCCTCCCAGAGTCTGAAGGGACCTTTTGCTGCCTGATTTGGGTGTTATTTGTTCCCTCAGGTGGGGAGGGGGAGGGAGGGAGCTCTAGATTCTTTGTAGGGTTTGGGTCTCTGATAGCTGATCTCCCCTTGGGGGAGGGGGTAATGGGGAATTTACTGGTCCTGGATTGTGAGTGTGTCCCACGCTGCTGTTGGACCTTGGGGGGGGGGTGCTGGGGTGTGGTGGTTGGTTGTTTGGTGGTGGCGGCCCTGGCTCTCCCCTTCTGCAACACCCGGTTCACCTGCCGCTCACTTCCCATCCCGGCCATGTGGTCGTGCACCTCCCGTCTGCTGCCATCTGTCTCGATTGGTCCCCCTGGGGTCTGTGGAGTCCTGCTGTTGGGACTCTGAACTCCTGGCGTGACTTTTCAGCAGTTGGTCTGTTGGCGTCGGGTTTCCTTGCTCTATTTCATTAAAAAATGGTGTTGGGGTATTAACGGGTATTGTATTGAATTTGTTGATAGCCATTGGCAATATTGCCATTTTGATTATGTTAATCCTCACAATCCAGGAGCATTGGAGGTTTGTCCATTTCCGTAGATCTGCCTTAGTTTCATTTTTCATGATTTTAAAGTTCTCATCATAGAGGTCTTTCACTTCTTTGGTTAAGGTTATTCCTAGGTATTTTATGTTTTCTTTAGGCTATTGTAAAAGGAGTTGCTTTCCTGATTTCAGCTTCGGTGTTCGGGTCATTAGCATATAGAAATGCCATTGATTTTTGAGGGTTTATTTTATATCCTGCAACTTTGCCAAAGTTTTGGATCAGCTCTAGTAGCTTGGGAGTAGACTCAATGGGATTCTTTAGGTATAGGATCATATCATCTGCGAAGAAAGTTTAACTTCATCTTTTCTTATTTGGATCCCCTTTATATTTTCTTCTTGCCTAATTGCTCTGGCTAGTAATTCTAGTACTATGTTGAAGAGGAGGGGAGAGAGCGGATATCCCTGTCTTGCTCCTGATTTTAAAGGGAATGGCTTTAGTTTTTCACCATTTAGAATTATGCTTGCTATTGGTTTGTCATAGGCTGCCTTTATTATATTCAGGAATCTTCCCTGAAATCCCAGTTTTTCCAGGGATTTTATCATAAATGGGTGCAGGATTTTATCGAATGCCTTTTCCACTTCCAGAGATAGAACCATTTGCTTCTTTACCTTGGTCCTGTCAATGTGGTGGATTACATTAACTGACTTGTGTATATTGAACCAAATTTGCATCCCTGGGATGAATCCAGTTTGATCGTGGTATATGATTTTTTTGATGACCTGTTGAAGACCATTGGCCAGAATTTTATTGAGAATTTTTGCATCAATGTTCATCAGGGAAAATGTTCTATAGTTCTCTTCCCGTGATGAGTCTTTGCCTGGTTTTGCGATGAGGGTTATACTGGATTCATAGAATGTGTTTAGTAGTGAACTTTCTCTTTAAATTTCATTGAAGAGTTTGAGAATATTGGTGTGAGTTCTGTTTTGAAGTTCTTGTAGAATTCTGCTGTGAATCTGTCTGGACCTGGGCTTTTCTTGGATGGGAGATGACTTATTGCCGTTTCTATTTCAATGCTGGATATGGGTCCGTTGAGAAGGTTTAAATCTTCATGGTTGAGTTTGGGGTTTCAATTTTTTCTAGGAAATCATGCATTTGTTCCAGGTTCTTGAATTAGTTGGCATAAAGGTTTGCAAAACAGTCCCTTATTGTGTTCTGAATTTTGGTTGTTTCTGTGGTGATGTTACCTGTTTCATCTCTGATCTTGTTTATCTGGGTTTGCTGCTTTCATTTTTCAGTCAGGTTTGCTAGGGTCTGTCTATCTTGTTAATTTTTTCAAAGAACCAACTCTTTGTTTTGTTGATTCTTTGATTTTTTTGTCTCTAATTCATTTAATTATGATTTGATTTTAATTATTTGTTTCCATCTATTGACTTGGGGTTTGGCTTGTTTTTCTCTTTTGAGGACATTAAGGTGCTTCTTTAAGTTATTGAGTTGCTGTTTCTCCAGTTTGTTGATGTAGGCATTCAGAGATATAAATTTCCCTCTGAGCACTGCCTTTGCTGTGTCCCAAAGGAGCTGGTACCTTGTGTAATCACCTTGGTTCAGTTCCATAAACATTTGAATTTCTGTTCTAATTTTTTCAATGACTCACTGATGGTTCAGCAGTGTGTTGTTTAGTCTCCATGTATTGTATGATTTTCTGTGATGGCTGTTTGAGTTGAGCTCTAATTTTATTCCATTGTGGTCTGAGAGAATGCAGGGAATGGTTTTGATACTTCTGAATTTTTACAGATTTTCTTCGTGCCCTAAGATGTGATCTATTTTGGAGAATGTTCCATGTGCTGCCGAAAACAATGTGCATTCCACTGTTACTGGGTAGAATATTCTGTAGATGTCGGTTAAGTCTAGTTGGTCTATGCAGTTTTTTAGGTCTGTGGTTTCTTTATTCTGTTTTTGGCATGTTGATCTGTCCAGAGGTGATAGTGGAGTGTTAAGGTCCCCAACTGTCAATGTGTTTTTGTGTATGAGTGTTTCCAGAATCAGTAGTGTTTATTTAATGAAGTTGGGTACTCCTGTATTTGGTGTGTAGATATTTAGGATGGTTATATCCTCCTGTAGGAGAGATCCCTTTATTAGAATACAGTAGCCCTCTTTTTCTCTTCTTACCTTTTTTAATTTAAAGTCAATTTTGTCTGATACTAGGATTGCAACTCCAGCCTGCTTATGGGGGCCATTTGCTTGGAAGATTTTATTCCAGTCTTTCACTTTTAGAAGATGTTTACTTTTGCTGGATAGACGTGTCTCTTGGAGGTAGCAGAAAGTTGGATCATTATTTTTGATCCAACTTATGAGCCTATGTCATTTCATTGGAGAATTAAGTTCATTAATGTTGAGAGTTAGGTTTGAGAGATGATAGTTTGTTCCTTTCATTATATCTATTTTGTTAAAAGCTGTGTCTTCCCATTTCTTGGTCTAATATTCTGGTTTTCTATTTATGGTTCATTTCTCTGTCTGTATTGGGATCTTGATTATTTTCCCTGTATAGTACATCTTTGAGGATTTTTTGCAAAGCTGGTTTGGTGGAGATACATTGTTTCAGTTTTTCCTTACTGTGGAAGACTTTTATTTGACCTTCAGCTATGAATGAGAGTTTAGCTGGGTACATTATTCTTGATTGATAGTTATTTTTATTTTCGTTTTGGTATACCTCCTTCCAGGCTATCCTTGCTTTCATGGTCTCTACTGAGAAGTCTGGGGTAATTCTGATTGCATTTCCTTTATGCGATTGTTTTCCTCTCCCTAACAGCTTTAAGGATTCTTTCCTTGGACTCTATTGATCCTGTTTTGTTCACAATGTGTTTGTGGGATGTCCTATTCTAGTCTGGTCGGTTTGGGGTTCTAAATGCTTCTTGTATCTGTATAGGCCTATCTTTCTGGATATTTGGGAATTTCTCAGCTAATATTCTGTTAAATAGGTTGCCTATTCCATTAACTTCTTTCTCCAGGTTTTCCTCAATACCTGTTAGCCTTAAATTGGGCTTTCTGATTGTGTCTTGGAGTGCCTGGAGTGATCTGTTTTGTCAATTGGATTGGTTTTGTATCGATTTTTGTATATTTCTCCATAGATTCTATGTTATCTTCAAACCCTGATATTCTCAATCCTCTGCGTCAGTTAGTCGTGACTGGAAGCTAGCTACTTGATTTCGAATCTCTTTTCCTTCTGACTGGACTTTCCTGATGATTTCCATGTCCTTGTTATAATTATCTCTTAGGTCCTGCATGGACTTCTTTATTTCATTAACTTCATTAATTTGGTATTGAGTGCTGTCTCTCAAATTTGTTTTCTGGGTAACAATCTTTTTGTTTGACTCTTGAAGTTCAATTATCTTTCTATTTGTGGAGGCCATGAAATTCTCCATTTATTTTTGCTTTGCATCCTCACATTCTAGAATAGTTGACTGAAGAGATTCAAACTTTTCATTTATCATTTTTATCAGTAGACTTTGTAGAGCATGTTGAGGGTTCTCTTCTATGTCTTTGATTGACTGCTCTGCTTCCTGTTTGTTTTGAGTGGCAGATGAGACACCATTGTTTGCCATCGTTCTTGTGTTTCTTCTGCCCATTTGGATTGGGAATGCCAGTCTACAAGTACTTGTGAGCACCATTTAATACCAAAAGCAGACCTTACCAAGCATTGTTGTGTAAATCTGAGAAGTTTACAATTATATGTACATACCTCGTATACCTGTATTTAAATTAGATTTGGTGTTCATAAAGAATACATTTAGGTATAACAACCAATCCTGAGCCCTGTATTCAGAAGTTACTTATTTACTGTTACAACCCTATGAGCAATTTTTGTTCTTATATTAAGTTCTTTTTGGACTGGCTGGCTTTGTCTTTGAAATCCTTTGATTCATCTGATTGAGCAGGGATACCCTCTATCCAATAACCAGGGGTCAATGGAATCTGAAGGTCCTGGAAGTAAGTCAGGAGGGTAAGTTAGAGTTAGTAAAGAGAATAAAGTGTATGGGTGGGGGTGATAATTTGGTTTAGTTTCAGTGACATGGAAATGTGGAGAAGAGTAGAATCAGTAGAAAGAACAAGGTTAAAATGATAGACAATGGAGTGTTAGCAGAAAAGAGTGGAGGTATTATTCATAGGCAAATAAGTTTTTAAAGAAAGAGAATGTGAAGAGAGAAATAAAGAAAAAAATACTGGAAGACAAATGCACAAAACAGGGAAAAGTTATTTATATAAAAAAAACACAGAAAAATGAACAACAACAACAAAAAACTTGATAAACAAACAGGTAAAAATGGAAAACAAAAACCTATGACGTTTCAGAAATGGAAAAAAAAAACACTTAAAAAATGTTTTGAAAAAAAAAATGGAGTCTTCCTTGTTTGGGTGGGCTTTCTATAGTCTCTGGTTTCCTTGTAATGGTCTGGAGTCTATTTTGCTGCTTGGCTGGTTTGACTTGCTTTCAGTCTACAGGAGGTGGATCCATTCTGACCCATCTCCCTGTTAGTGAAATCCTGGGGCTCTGTGGTTCACACAGCTTGCAGGTAGGCCTTGAGTGTCCACTGTAGATGGGGGACTTGAACAGTCTTGGGAACCGTGGCTCCTCCCATCTGCTCTTGGGCCGCTGCCTTTAACACCTGGCTTTGAATAGGCTATGGACTCAGCAGGGTGGGGCACCTCTGGCCTTGTTTACCTGGCTGAGAGTCGCTTGCCTGGGGTAGGTTCCTCCCTCCTGGGTGGGGCAGTCTCCAGGTGGAGCTGGCTATGGAATTCAGCTCTGTTTTGGGCTGAGAATTGGGCTTCCTCAATGATGCGACCATTTATCTGTCTTGGGAACTGTTTGTTCTCCTGTCTGGATGTTCCCTGCTGCTGGTAGCTGCTTGCCGCTTTTGGTTTTAATTTAGAAATTCTGGCTGGCAGGGCAGGGCACCTCTGGTTGAGTTCACCTGAGTGTGTGAGCCCGGGCCCAAGATGAGCCTCCAGCCTTGGCAGGGCTCGATTTCCTGGGCAGAGCTGGCTCTCACTGGTGGTCCCACTTGCCCTTTCCAAAGATGGCTCCTTTGTCCTCACTTTCTCCAGGCCCGCTTTAGTTCCAGTCTGGTCTGACCTCATGCCAGTGTCAAAGATGGCACTTTGCTCTGGCGATGGGGGAAGGGCTACCTTCAAGAAGCTGCTATGTGGGCATGAGTGAGAATGTCTTTCGTGGGGTACTCACGCTTTCTCTGCGATTTTGGTCCATCTGTGCGCAGCCTGTGGTAAAAGTTTGTCTACCACCATCTGGAGGATTTCTTCCTGGTTGCTGCTGTGTTCTTTAGGTGTATGGAGTGCAGGGCGCTGTGCCAGAGCTGGCACTGGCATGGTGGTGAGTTGCCACCCGGAGCTCAAATCTGTGTTTTCAGGCCAGCAAAGTCAATTTTTCCTTCCTGGCCAGAGTCCCTATACTGTTATAACTTACTTGGTCTGTCTTTCTATGAGTAAAAGTGTCTCTGGAGTGGTAAAACTGTAATGTCAGAGGGAGCTTAGCTAGGGCTCTGCTGCTTCTCTGCCGTCTTCCCGCAAGTCTGGTGTTGTTATTTTTTTTTTATATTAGACTTTTAAAACAACAGTATAAAAGTAATTTAAATCATGGCTTACACCTGCTATTTGACAAAGTTGAGTGCAGAGTGTTTATTAAGTTTATATATTTAACTTAAAAACTGAAATTACTGTATTTACCAATAATGTGAAAATTTAAAGCTTTATAAAGGAAGAGAGGGGATTATATTAATATTAGAAACATTAACTGCCAGATGATCAATAATCCTTGTATAATGTTACTAATATCATGGTTATTATTATTAATTTTTCCTTTACTCCATGCTGTTAGTGACTTAGAAGTTCCCTGTGGTCATTTTAATTAGTTTTCCCACCACTTTGTGTATTAGTTTTCCCACCACTCTATGTATTAGAGAGATGGTACTATGGTGAGTTAACTAGCTGGGAGAAAACAATACTTTTCTTTATGGAAATATTAGGGGCTATAATATGGTTGAAAGACAACTGAACTCTCCATTCCATTTGATATTTCATTAATCAAAGGTCATCAGATGTCAATACAGAAATTGTACTCCATGTTACTCAGTCCATTCAGACCCTTCTCTCTGCTAGCATTTCTTATCCTCAATATCACATTGCTATGCTAAGTTTGCTTAGTGAAAAGTGCTTTTCATCCTCTTAATGTGTCACTTTCTGAAGCAGTCTTTAATAGAGAAAGGGCTAATATTTTTGAAGGATTCAGAGATTTCCATATTACCATCTTGAGATGCTGAATGGATGCTGAACCATCGAACTGAATAAACTTCTGCCTGTGATGAGTAGCAGCAGTTGAAATAGAATGATGGGAAAAGTAGATATAGTAAAAGTAAAGTGTGTTCTTTTTTCCCCAGTAAACAATTACAACAATTTCAAATTTACTTTTCATTTCTTCAAATTAGATATGTGAACATATTGTAAAGCCAAAGTGACTTGCTGAATCAGAAACCAGATTATCATCATGAACCATTAGCATAATAAGAACTGATTTAAGTGCTATTCACTTATCAAAACAATAAACAGGAATAGAAATGGCACTCTCTTACTTATGCAGGCAAGAAAACTTATGAATCCAATACCCTCTTGTTGAATGCAAAGGCAGATCATTCAAAACCATAATAATGAATCACAATTGGTTATTACATATGAGAACATTTTCAAACAAAAAAACATATGGACATTTAATTTCTTCTTAGTAAGTAAAAAAGAATACCTATCAATTAAATTCCTCTATATGTTTATATATGGTATAATGCCATTATATATTACACATGAAAATATATAATGCAATATAGTATTATACATATGGTATATGGGATATATAACATACATATATGTATGCATATATAATATATATTTTATATGAAATATTAATTTCCCACATAAATTTCTAGAGGAACAAGTACAATTCCCTATTCATAAAGATTCTGAAACCAACAATTAATCATATTTAGAAACAGCCATTAAAAAGTAGGGATAAGGTTAATTTTAACTTAGATTTCAAGAAGAAGGTAGCAAAATGTGAAGCCTAAATCTGAAAGCATAGAGAACTAGGCTACAAAGCTGGTATTATCTAATCCCAGCCTAATTATCTAAAACCTACTTCTTGACAGTCATACTATTGAAGTTACAAATAATTCACTAGTTTCTTTTTTTCATAACAACATGAGGCAAAGAACAAATACAATGTCAACAAATCCACTAGTGAACTTCTCTTATCATGACTTCTACTCAAATTCCATTATTTATAATGCATTCATGCAGTGCTGTTTGATTTCACTATTAAGTACCTACTCTATGTCAAGCACTGTCTTATTCTAAGTACTGGCAACATAAACTAGAACAAAAAATAGTTACTTATATCAATATATGAAAGTCATATGTAAAAGACATGAAATGACCATAATTATCAGTATAGAGTTATAAATTCCAAGATAATACTCAGGGTTGAAATTAAATCTGTAGGAGTAGATTCATGAAATCAAGATGACATTAGAAGGTTGAACAGTATTTGGTAAATTATTCTTCCCTCCCTCCCTCTCTGTCACCCTCCCTCCCTCCTTCTCTCACTCCCTTCATTCCTACCTTTCTGCCTTCCTTTTTAATTATGTTTCCTTTAATGGTTATTGTTTCTTTTGGTAATAGAGAGAATGGGGGAAAAGAATAGTTATTACAAAGGCAGAATTTTTTTTTTAAAAAGTCATGTATCATGGAATGTTTCCTGAGCAGATTAAACACTTTTTACTTTACTTGAGACTGACAATGAGACTGTTTTCACAGTTTCTCTGGGAGAAAATGCATAATATGGTTTGTGTATACGAAGGAATTCTGTCTCAGTATAGAAAATGAGTGAGAGGAGGTAAACATGAAATGTTTCTAAGAAGTTAAAATATTTGATCTCCAATGAGGTTGTGATCAGTGTAAAGTATGTATACATTTTGTTGTAGTTGTTATTGGTCTTGGAGCTTGCATTCTGGGCCTAGGCACTGTCTATGAGTTCTTTGGCTCTTGGACTCTACCACTTGAATCATAGTGCAACTTTGGGTGGTTAGTTGGAGATAATCATCTGATGAACATTCCTGCTCAGGCTGTCTTTGAACTTTGATCCTCAGATCTCAGCCTTTTGAGTAGCTAGGATTAGTGGCATGGGCCAATGGCACCCAGGTTTGTGCACATTGTTTTGTGAGCTCGATCTGCAATACCTTCTTACCTGTCAGTACCATATAAGGGCCCCACATTATAGATGCTCAATAAATATATTTAGACATCTATGGAGATGCAAAGCATCAACAATATGAAAATTGTAGTATGATAATCTAAATTGAAAACTAATTCAATTGTAATTAGTATCACATTCTGGTTTAATAGTTTAGAATGAGAGACTTGAATCAAGCAGAATCATATATGATGGGACCAAAAAGAAGCCTATTGTCCAGATGCGAGTATGAATTACAACAGTGGTAAAAACAGAAATTAATATAAAAAAAGAATAACAAAGGGCGGTCCCAGCTCCCGAGTCTGGGCCCTGATCCTGCACACGTGGTTGGCAGTTTCGGCTCCCGAGTCCGGGCTGCGACCAAGGCCGGTCGGTTCACTTTTTGTTCACTTTTTACTTCCCCAATAAAACTGTCTTTTTGTCACCTTGTAAAAAAAACAAAAAACGAATAACAAAAAAGAATATCACTGATGGTCAAAAGCACAATTAGCAGACATATGATATTATAGAATGGAATAATGTCTTCAGGTTACATGGGAGACAGAAGAAATTATGTATGAGACATTTTGCTTAACATGGTTGCCTAGTTTAAAGCAGTGCAATATTGTTCACCATTGTTTATTATCATTACAGTAAAACTGTAAAGAAATCCATGCCGAGAAAAAGTAGAGTAGGATTTTTCAAGAGCCTCCCTTAACTGTCCAGAAAATATTCTAAGTCTGAACTCAGGCAATGGAATTGAAGAAGTGAAGGATAGATTTGTTTTTGTTTATAAACCACCTGCCATTGTGATAGATGCAACTGTGGATTAAAGAAAAATGAAGTCAAGAGGCAGTTCTGAGACTTTCAGTCATTGAAGCTGAGTGAGTTACAGGGCCAATTACTCAGCAGTAGTCATTACAGAAAATTAGAGAAGCAATTACTCAGTTGTGGGCAATAGAGAAAAGAGTAAGCATTGTGGACAGGAGGAACAGGCATTTAGCATGTGGGGGAAAATGACAAAAGAATATAGTATCATGTAACCAAGCAAAGAAAGCACTTAAGATTGCAGCCTACATTGGCAAATATTGGGAACTAAAACAGAAATAAAGATGGACAATTGGTCACAGCAATAACATTGGTACTATCTAAGGAACTAAGCTGGTGAGCTGTGAAGATGTGGGTGTGGTGAAAAGAAAATTTTTTACAACTGTTACAGAGGAATTTTACCAGCATGACGATCAAGGATGGGAACAGGGCTGGGGATATAGCCTAGTGGCAAGAGTGCCTGCCTCGGATACACGAGGCCCTAGGTTCGATTCCCCAGCACCACATATACAGAAAAGGGCCAGAAGTGGCGCTGTGGCTCAAGTGGCAGAGTGCTAGCCTTGAGCGGGAAGAAGCCAGGGACAGTGCTCAGGCCCTGAGTTCAAGGCCCATGACTGGCCAAAAAAAAAAAAAAAGGATGGGAACAAGTTTAGAAAGATGGAGCGACAGTCCACTGACATACATCTTTTAAGAAATATTGGCCAGAGCAAAATTACTCTGAAAATACCAGTTTAACAATACACATTTGACAAGGAAGGTACTCACTACCTTACATATGTAATGGAACCGCTTTGTACATTACCTTGATACTAAAATTAAATTAAAAAACTTAACAAAAATAATGCACTGAAAAGGAGATACCACAATCACTAAAAGAAGAACATGCAAAACAATGATGTGTACTGTTGTTTTATATGTGTGTGTGTGTTTGTGTGTGTGTGTGTATCCATGCATATGAATTTGTTTATACTTACAAATTTGAATTTTTGTTGTTTCAAATATTTTATAAGGCAGGGATAATTTGAAAAAAGTTATTCCAGAGATAAAGGAGACACACCACACTTTTGGGCAGGACACCCCACAACTTTATATAGCTTCTGAATGAGTACTCAAAGTCTCCTATCATAGCGCCTTCTCATTCTGTCTCTGTTACTGTTACATACTCAAGATCTAGGGATTTAGATGGATGCATTGTATTTTATTTAAGATGATAAATAATTTGATCCAGTTATAGTCACATACCACTAGTCTGTGAACTACCAAGTCTCTGTCAAATGTTATTTCATATATTTTTCCTGATTCATTGTCTATTGGTGCCTCCAGTTAATTAGCATAATTATCTCTGAGGTCCTCCTTCCACTTCTACCATCCATGTTACTGATTTTTTTTTGCATTATAATAAGGAAGGACTGAAAATATAAATAATAGGCATAAAATACAGAATCAGACTGAGTACCAGTCTTGATTTTATAACTTATTTTAAAATGAGAGTTTCGATAACACCTTTTGGACATCAATTATGCAAATGAAATATTTTATTAGAGACTTAGAAATGGGTTCTGATCTATATCATGAGGGTGCCTATAACACGAAGGAGAGAAATACAAGTCTGTTTAAATTGGGGGTGTCATTATGAGCTTTCGGCATTATGTACACTCAACACCCTTTAGACATTCATTCCTGGAATGAATAAAGAAATAAATGAGTCCAACCATTTGTTAATTATTATATCTTGCTGTATTAATACCACAGTGCATAGGTCCTTGTTTTATACAGTCTACATATAGATAACACAAAGAGTCACCGAAAGTAAAAATGCACTTTCTTCAATGTATAAATAGTCTTTCTTAAGAAGCATATTCCGACATTGATTTTAGTTGACCTTGTTTTTCAACTCTTGCAGAAACAATGCCACATAATCACCTTAGTGCTCCATGTGCTTTAAGAAAACAACTGCCTTGCAGGTTGCTAAGTCTCACTAATGAATAGCCTCCTCTGTCAGCAATGTCATTGGAACATAAACCTTTGACATTGTTGTTCCTTGAATTTCATAATTTTTTGTGCATTGATTGTTTGTCAGGGGAAAAAAAAATCTTTCATCTATTTTGGTCTTCAGGAAGGTTTGAGATTGTTTCCTATCACCCGAGAAGGGTTCAACAACAGATATATGTATGCCCTGGGAAATTTATTCAGAAAAGTTCTCAACAAGTGTAGACCATAGAAAGAGCTACCAACTTAGGTCCTTAGGTTTTGTTTTCTCTCTCTCTCTCTCTTTCTCCCTTTCTCTCTCTCTTTCTCTCTCTCTCTTTTTCTCCCTTCTTATTCTCTTCCCCTCTTTCTTCACTCAGTGTTGTTTTTTACATCCCTTTATTTATTGATTAATTTATTTTGTTGGACATGTTAACCTAGATTCAGACATTTGGGCCTGATTCAGTAATCAAATAAAATAGCCTTTTTTCTGTATTTTCTATGAAGTATTTGATTATCAGTTGAAACTCAGAGTGGATGGTAACTCTGCTAATATGCATTCTTTTTTTTGTTAGTTAGTTTGTTTTGTTTTTGTTTTTGTTTTTTTGGCCAGTCCTGGGCCTTGGACTAAGGACCTGAATACTGCTCCTGGCTTCTTTTTGCTCAAGGCTAGCACTCTGCCACTTGAGCCACAGTGCCCCTTCTGGTTGTATTCTATATATGTGGTGCCACTAGGCCATATTCCCAGCCCTGCTAATATGCATTCTATGGATAACTTTCTAACCCTATGAACTGGATGAAAAAACACAGAAGTTAGGTGTGGTCTTCTCCTATAAACAATTTCAATAGGTCACTGTAGATATTTCATAAAATTCTTTGTGTTATTTCACATGACAGAACACTGAGCAAGTGAGTTTTGGAGTACTCTCAAGCTTGCTTTAATGATGGTCATACCTAGTTAAAGTGAGGGGTCCTTTGTGATGTTGTCACTGAGAGACATAGCCTTATGAAATCATGTTAAATAAGCAGTTCAACACTGACCAAATTTTCATAATGTATTGGTTTCTATTATGCAATTAGTTGAGATGAAGAGTGAAAGAATAGTTTACAAGGAGAGAGGAAATTTGTGCTTTATGGGTTAACTGTCAAATTATAATTTAATAGTGATGTGGAACATGTAAGGGACCTCTATAAATAATAGGTATTCAATGAGTAGAATATGTGCATATGTGTGTGCTTTGTGTGTGCACATACAAACAGGATATATATATATATATATATATATATATATATTCTGTAAGTACAAGGGGGATTGAACCTAAGGACTTTCACATGTTAAGCAAGTGCTATGCTACTTATCCTCCCTAATCACCTTGTTTTTACTGCGTTTATTTGATAGGTTTTTATACTTTTATTCAGGTTGGCATTATACACTTGGTCCTCCTGGCTTTTCCTCCAAAGTAGCTGGGAATACAGGGGTGGATTGCTCACTACACCTATGATTCATAAGTCCTATAATCTTCCTTATTTTATTGACTCAAAAATGTTTATATCATTTATAAACCTTTTTTGTTGTTATTTTAGAAAGCATGACTAGGTGGCCAAATGAAAATACAAGAAATAATTACTTTCAACATAATATGGTAAGATGTGAAACTTGCATTAGTTTATTTAATGTTCATATTAAACTCATTTTACAGAGGAGATAGTTGTGACGTAGATTCGCATACCTTAAGTCAGGGGAAGTTAGGGTAAGGATGGAGTTAGTTCTGTTCCACTAAGGCCTAGACCACAGAATGCTGTTAAGCCCAAACACGTATGTGCTCAACTCCATAGTCATTTTTTTTTTTTTTTTTTGGCCAGTCCTGGGCCTTGGACTCAGGGCCTGAGCACTGTCCCTGGCTTCTTCCCGCTCAAGGCTAGCAACTCTGCCACTTGAGCCACAGCACCGCTTCTGGCCGTTTTCTGTATATGTGGTGCTTGGGAATCGAACCTAGGGCCTCGTGTATCCGAGGCAGGCACTCTTGCCACTAGGCTATATCCCCAGCCCCATAGTCATTTTTTGTTGCTCAACAAAACTACTCAGCCTATGTTTTGAGATAGTAAAAAAACAAAAAAACTGTCTTTACTAGTTTCAAAATGTTTAATTTTTTATCTGAAGTGATTGGTTAAGTTTCTAAGCACCAACATTTTGTTCTTGTTTTGTAGAAAAGTAAGAGGCTATTTTTTCTACATAATGTTTAATTCAGGTTACTGTATTTGTTATGATTAAATGAAAAGAATGTAATGTAGTTACTCTAGAAGACTATAGGTCCTGCACTGGTCTCTTTTGATAAAGGAGATTCTATATTGTGCATTAAATTTTTCCATGTGTCTACATGGCAGAATCAGGATTTGTATGCTTGGCTTTCTTGAAATACATGTGGTTTGTAGGACAACATTAATTTTGACAGTTTTCTGCTATTTTTCATTCATTTTAGAAAATTAAATATGAAAAGGAATATTTAACTGACATAAATAATTTGGTTGTTTTGTTAACTTTCCAAAAAACAATTGAGTTTGTCACAAGCTAACCCAATGAAAATTGTTTCTTATTTATTCATAAATCAGCAATTTTCAAAGGTGGCTGAAAAGAGGACTTTAACACTCACTGGGTACAAAGGGGACTTGCTTTCATGTTTTCCTTTTTGGGAACAATGTTTGGAATCTCTTTCCAAAAACAATTTGAGCTGGGACACTGACAGTGGTTTTTGTCCCTTGTGGCTTTATGCCTTGAGAGCATGCTGTGTCTCAGTAAGAGTGAGCACCCAGGTACAAAAAAGTCTTTTGACCAAGGTTGACCTCAACCTTCTAGTTCTTTGATTCTAATTCCTAAGTCATTCAACAGTAATTGTGCTGCAACATGTCTAATAAGAAGAAAGAACCGGCATGTGATTTCCATGACTGATGACAATCCCGATAGGCAAAATGTACCCTGGTTGTCAATAAAAGAGAAGTTTAACAATTAAATAAATCTCTGGGATTTTTCCCTCATACCTTCAGTGTAAAATATGCCACAGTATTTTTAGATAAATTTTTCTTTAATTTTACCCATTTAGCCCACAGGTTTCAATTGTTTGAATTGAATTTGCAATTGTTACAAATAATTATCAGTGACCATAATATATATTGAAAATACATTAGTCTTTTTTTCTTTCTCATTACAATTAGGTATACTTTGTTTGTTGATGCTTTTGATTATTGACCAAGAAAGAGAATCATCTTCATAATATTTGATGTCTCTTCACTGTCAGCAAATCTATTTCTAAACTACACTTTTTTTGAAGTTTTGATGGGAGAAAAATGACTGATATATGTCTATTGGGTCAGGTCAGTGACCTAGACACTTGTGTAAGGGTTGCCATGGGAAGTCTCAGTAGGAGTACTTTGAAACAGATGTTTCTCTCCTATGTTGTTCTTGCACCCAGATGTTGCTTTGCTTTTCCTCCTCTACATCTCCAAGATCATTTTAGGGAGGTTTGTAGCCACAGGAGACACCTAGATCAGAGGCAAGAGATTGTAGTTTAATGTGACCAAACTTCACTTACTCCTGAAAGAACTAGTACAGCAAATTTGGAAGTTGTTTCTTATTTTATTTATTTTTATTTTATTTTTAAATTCAGGATAGACAGAGGGGCTTCTCCAAAAAGAACCTTCTTTTCCTGACCTATAAGATTCTTCTTTTTTACCTATAAAATTTGTTCACTGGAACTAAGGTGAGAGCTCTTGAAGATGGGATGTCTTCCTTCTCTATTCACAATGTGATGCAAATATTCTCTGTATCTACATTCCTTTGTTCATGTAGTTCACTGTTTAGTGTGGAAAGAAAGACATTTTCAGTTGCCAATTATCAGGCCATTTGATTTTCCAAATACCCTCTGGAGCTTTGGATCTTTGGCATTCTTAGACTATTCAGTTAAGTTGTTATATCATGAACTGAGAATGTCATGCATCAATAGACAATATAGGATTGTATGATCAGAAAGTAGGATGATAAATCTGAAGTATTTTCTATTCCCAATTTAAATCCCTTTTCACCTCACATCTGCAATATGAGATGGTGGTTTATTGATAAAAATAATAACTTGAAGTTTAATACATTTTGTAATAAACAAAAGCAGGACATAAGTTCATTTTGATTAGAAACTCTTAAATGGAGGAAGCAAATAAACTAAATTCACTTTTCCTACCACTCACTTAAAAACATTTAACAATCTTCAAAGTATGCAAAGCTGTCTGTAGGCACAGTGGGGGATGTAAAGATGAATTAAACACAGCTCCTACCTGTAAGAAAAACATCTTAGGAGAGACAAAAATATGCATAAATAGCTAAAATGTAAGCAGAAATAAAATGACGAATGCCTTAAGGGGAGCATAAACAATATCTACTAGGCGAGCAGCTTGTTGAGATTACTTTCTTGCTGAAACAAAATGTGGAATAACTAAACACATTTACATGTCTGGATATGAATACACCCACACACCTATGAGAGGGTTCTATTAAATGCTACTCAGTCATTAGGATGGGTAAATCATTTGGTGATTTCAATAAAGATGCCAACAAATTAAACATGCTATGCTAGGACTAACATAACTTCTCAGTAAATCAAATCATAAGCCTGTTTTTAATGCTCACATATATATCTTAGTACAGATATAAATTATAAGACAGGAAACATAAAATGACTACTAATGAGTGAAATTAAAACCTGGGCAAACATCAAAAAATCATCTTTATTTATATCTAATTATTTAAAAGTAAATTGTGAGAAAACTGGACCATTAAAGAAAACAATAACATCTAGCGAGAACATCTGATATAATGCTGAAATAAACACAGGGAAATACAAAAGAATCAGTGTTTCTAAGTGTATTGAATAACTTGCAACGATGATTTCATCAGTAGACTTTAAGCACAAAAGTTTCTAATATAACAGCAGACAGGTTAATCTCATTCATTACTATGCAGAGATAAAGAGCAAATATTATTTAACTTTAAAATGATGAGCCCAAGTTAACTTTGTAAAATTTCGGAGAGGATCAACTCTGCAGGAGTTTTGAAACCTGAGAATAATTTATTAAGAAGTATAAATATATAAAATTCTACATGTTAAAAAAAAAAGGTTTAGAAGAAGTTCCAGAGCAAGTATTCCCTTGAAAGGCATTAATTATTATGGCAGCATGACCAAAACTATATAATCTCAAGTACGGGATACTGCAGGATCAAGGCCTGTAATTTCCACTGATTTAATCTGTTTGAACTACCTATACAAACTAGATAGCATTAATACCTACCTTATTAATTCTTTTTCAGTGTCCTATTCAGATCAAAGAGAAAAAAAAAAGAGTGACACTAGGAAATCAGGATTTGATTGTCAAAAAAAGCAGTGATGGTTTGTTAATTTTCTGCATAAAAATCAAACGCGGAAGCTTTATCGAAAATATAAGTTTCATAACAAAATAAAGATAAGTCCGTTGATTTTTTTATTTGAATTTACTTTACTTTTGTATATTGTATAATGCCTAGCCTTCTTGTATTCTTTCTGAACCTGTTTTTATTTCTAGTATATCCTTTTTACTGATGCATCTGTTTATATTTATAGAGGACCATATATTATTCTAATGCATGTATACCTTGTATAAACATCAAAAAAATTTAACATGTTTAGCCTCACATTTATCATATTTATGACAAAAATTATTTCTCTCTGCCTTGTTAAACATGTAGAAATATATAGAACACTATTATTACCTACAGCACTTTGTTCCTTAATAGCACAACTGAACTTTCTGCTTCTATTTGGACCCTCTGAGAAAGCTTTTTCTTCTTCCACTCTAGCCCTCATTCTCCCTAGTTTCTAAAAATCACCAGTCTCTCAATTCTATAAGATATACATTTTTTATTTCATTATTTTATTTCATTTATTTTTGTGTGTGAGGTTACTGAGGCCTGGGTTTTGTCTCTAAGCTTTTATGCTCAATGCTAGTTATACTATCTCTTGCAACAAAGAACCACCTCTAGAGTTGGATAGTTAAGTGGAAATTAGAATCTCATGCACTTTGCTGATCCAACTGGCTTTGAACCATGATCCTCAGATCTCAGCCTCATGAGTACCGAGGATGATAGATGTGAGTTACATTCACCTGAAAGTGCTACTGTTCTTGATTTAAAGTTATAAACTGAGCCAAATGAGGTGAAAGAATGTGGATACTCTACCTAGTACTATACTAGTATATGACTGACATTAAATATGGGACAGTCTACTAAATTTAAATTTCAAACAAATGAGGAAGATTTTTATATGAAACCTGTTCATATTAACAAAGTGATATTAATCAGAAATTCAAATTGAATTGGGACATAGTATAATTTATTGTTGGACTAGACAAAATTCCAAGTGCCAAATCAAACCCATCTCCTCTCCCAAATCAATCAACAAGTAGTTTCATCCGTTCATGTGTGTATCCCTTCCAACTTCTTCCTTTAGACCATAATTATTCAGACCCAACTAAATCCAAAAGCTTCACTGTTTCCCCTCTTTGAAACTACTCTACACCATGTAGTAGAGGAATTATTTTAAATGACAAACCTGATAACAGTGGCCTGATTGTTGAAAACTTCTCAATGGTTCCCCAGAGCCTTCTTCATAAAATATAAAGTCCTGAACACATAATGTAATGCCTTAGGTGGTCTGGGTCTGCCTTTTTCTCCAGTTTATTTGTTGGAAATTAAACTTCTGCCATTATAAGCTTCTTCTTACCCTGATTCCTCAGCCTAGAAAGATCTCAACCTTTCCCTACATCCTCCCCAGGAGAACTCTGCTCACCCATTTGAGCAATGTGCCCTTTCCTTAAGTTACGTTGTGGTGTTCCAATGTTAGCACATTATAATAATTATCAAATAGTTCTGCGATTGCCTTAATCTCCAAAGTAGAATTTATGCCCTGCTCTCTTTCTAAACTTTATACACAGTTTGATACATTTATTTTAAAAAGTGTATTGAGTGGAGGAAAAGAGTTTTAGTTTAATAATGCATCAAGGCAGGAGGTAAGATAAGATGAAAGCACTTTGCAAAGCGAAGGCAATCGGAAGAAAACTGCTTGAGACAGTGGTTATATGTTGTCTGCCCTTGGTTAGTCAGTATCACAGTGATTTTTCTAAATGATAAATTAAGAATATGTATATATATATATACATGTAAATGGAAGAAGTTATCTGTCTATATACATTCCATATATATGATATAGAATATAGAATAACATAACACATAATAAAAAGATCTATATTTATATCTATATCTACATATCCTGGGTAAGATATGTCTAGATATAGATAGGATACATGTGGATATAAGCAGGGTATATTTATATCTAGATATAGAGCATATACAGAAGAGTACAACATAATATTTTGATATATGTGTACATAAAAATGACCAAATCAAGATATTTAAAGAATGCAATTCCTCTACACTTTTCATGATTTTGTTGTGAGACACTGAAAAGCTACTTAGAGAAATCATCAAATATACAGTAGATTAGTATTAGCTAAAAACAAACCAATACAGAATAGTTTTCATGAACTTCTACTATTTCCTCCACAGCCTGACTATTTTCTTTGTGGTGAGTAATAATGTTATGAATGTGAGAGTTATTGGTATGGATCTTGACAACTAGCAAATGACTTCAATTAGTTTAGCCAACATTATATGTAATATCCCATCTAATGAGCATTAAAGATGGAAGAGAGTTGACTGATATAATCTTAGAAATAATTTCCTTATTGCTAAGTCAGGTATTCAAAAACTGTATAATTTACTTTCTAATAAATAATGTATAGGTAAAATGCACTTAATGTAGTAAAGAGCTTGCTCTACCCACATTGCTATTTACTTATCGTCCCAGAGATAACCATCTTCAGAGTTCTCCGTTTTCCTTTTCACAGATTGTTTATGCAAATGTGAGTAAGCATATGCAAATAGAAGCATACATTTTCATAGTTTCCATCAGTAATTAAACCTTTAAGGCATATTGAGTTATGAAGTTTTAATTTGACCCATATAAGCAATAGCTTTCATAAGAATATTTATTTGTGTTTGGTGCAATTGTTTGATTAGTAATTAAGTAATTAAATATTCATTAAGGAAGCATTTATAATGTTCTGATTGCAGATTTTCAGCGGGTCATGTTCCAAAAAATGTTATTCCTTTGTATTGTCTTAAGTTTTATTAAACTGAAAAGATTGCCTTAGAGAAGAAGCATATTTTTGTTTCTTTCAGTAGTTTCCTGCTTTAAGTGGATTTTAAACTTTGTTTTTATAACTATCATATTCATTTTAAGCATACAAATGCTTCAAAAGACTAAATCTTAAAAAAATTCACAAGTTAGGAACAGTTCATCACAAATATAAATGAATATAAATAAATAAAAACATTAACTTGGTTATTTTGTTCAAAATTTAAGCTTCTCCATTTTTAATATGTAAATAAAATTTCAGTCATTTGAAAATTAAATCAAGTTAATTCATTTCAATATAACATTTTATTTCTGTGAAAATGAAACTTGTAAAGGAGGATGTAGCCTTCTTTTCCTCCTCCTCCTCCTTTTCTTCTTCTTCTTCTTCTCTGTCAAAGTGAACTACAGAGGGTTACACTTTCATATGTAAGGTAATGAGTCTATATGAGTCTATTTCTTTTCCAACTTGTTACCTCCTCCCTCATCCCAGCCGCCCCCCCTTTCTCCTCCCCATCCCCCCCCCCATGGGTTTTACCGTTGATTTACACCAATTGGTTTTGTAGGTATTGCTGTCTCTCAATTCTGGTATTCCCTTACCCTTCCCTAGTTCCAATACATGTATATATAATATCCAGGATACTCAAATCAGATACAGTGATATATGAAGAACATTCTAGTTGTGAATGTTAAGATCAGTGATCAAACCTTCTATATGCTTTGTCATAGAGACTAGTTATTTCATAAGGCAATGTACCTTGGTGCTGTGTGACCCTCATATGATATATGAAAGGCTGTGTGAGCATTTCTGTGAGCACAGAATGGAATAATATCTCAAACTTATATCTCAAACTTATGGGAAATTATATTTCATTATTTAGGAGTTATTGACTTTATGGTAATATTAGAAATAAATTTGGGCAAGTTCTCTTCCCTTTCCTAACCTTATCTATTTCTTAGCTTATTCATAGTGTGGAATCAATATCCACTCTGTGAAGTTGTATAGCACACAACATTTTCAACTCTTATTTAGAATTGCTTTTAACTTAAAAAGGAAGGTGTCAGTATGTATAGAAGTGATTCCCTAGAGTATGCAAAGAGTTCATACAAAGGTAGATGTTTAAAATTACTATATTATGCTGAACCTTCATGCTAGATTAGGAGTGAGAAGATGGCAGTGGATATCTCAGTGTATTTTGTGATCTAAGGCCACCTTAGAACAAAGGTCCCTCTTATCCATGTTTAATGATAAAATTATCTGACAAAACAAACATATTTTCAACCTCATTTTTTCTATGCTAGTTGTTTCCACAAATGCTAAATGTTGGATTGAGGAAACCTAAGTACCATATCTTGTCCATGTAAAGATTTTAAGAAACTGCAAGAAAGGAGGAAGGGGGGTAAGGAAGGAGGAAGGAAGGCCAAAAAAAAAAAAAAAAAAAGAAGAAGAAGAAAAGGAAGAAGGGATGAAAGAAATGAGGGAAGGTCTGAAGTACATAGAGACTGATATAGATACAGATATATTTTCAGTAAATTGCAACAAATAATACTAAACTCCTTCACCAGCAAGACTACCATGCCTAATGCTGAAGGAAATCTGGTTCAAATTATCTAACGATGTTCTAACATTCAAGTATAATTAACACTAAGTGGATTCACTAATTTATTATTAGAAGGGCTCCTTCAGGGTTTGTGTAAGGGAATTTGATATAGAAATAAGTATTATTGAAACAGAAATATTATAAATCATTCTATGGGACATAGTTTGTATTAATCTCAAAGCTGTCGATATTACTTATAATTGTAACATAATTGCATAGAAGAAAAAGATAATGTCCATACTAACATGAAGGAATGAGAGAATGACAAAAGAAATGCAGAAGTATTTCCCTTAAAAATAATTTCAACTATGACTGCAGACTTCTTCAGTACTGCTGTCACCATTCTTGGTGCCTGATAGAGAGAGATAATACACTGGCTTATAGTTATGTGATCGTGTGCCACCAAATGCAGAATGTTACCCTAGAAGGGTGAATGAGTATCTTTACATCTGGACGAAATGCTATTTATGGTCCAAATCAACCTTATCATTCTATATATCATCTAATATTTCTGTGAAGATTTATTTTATTCCTATCTACCTCCACCATTTAAATAACTGCTTTCAAGAATGCTTATATCTTTCATATATTTTCTTTAAAAAATGAAGTTCCTAATGGGATTTTTCCTTAGTTGAAGATGGTCATGTTGGTCAACTTTCCACACTTTTCCAAGCAAAGCAATCCCCCATGAGTAAACAACATATCTTCACTTTATCATCATCATAAAAACCAAAGAGAAGATTGATTTGAGCAGCAAAAATTAAGGACCCAACTTAACTACAGAGTGTGAGGGTATTTTATATAAGCACTGTTCTCTTTTCTAAACCTATACCATGGTGAAATGAGTTCATAGTGTCTTAGATTCATGCTTCTCAATTCATTTCCATTTTCTTAGCTCATACAAAATTTTCCTCACCAGGCAAACTGGCTTCAGAGGAAGTTGACAGGAAGCTCATACAGGAACTTCAGTAGGGCATGTTTTGTGTCCAAATGAACTCCCCCACCTACTCTTAATCAATTGAGGTGAGACAGAACAATCCACCTGATCTTGCTCATGTAGTGATTTTTGTGGTCACTGAGAAACCTTGGTTTTAGGAAACCCTGGTAAGTAAAAAAGGCTGCTATCAGATAACCAGGATTATCACTTCACCAATTTACCCAGAGAGAGGTACATGGACAGAAAATAAATATAACCTTTATTCATAGGCATCCAAGAAGAGATTAAAGAAAAAACATACTGCACATAAAATCCAAGAAGAATTATCTCCTAAATATCTAAATAATTATTCTGTAAACAACAAATGAAAGCAAGTACAGTGTATTCACTTTGATACATACATTTGAATGCATATACTTCTGTGTATCCATTCTCCTGATGAAGTACATGGACACCACATCAAACAAACATTGTGGTAACTAGAATCTAAACATGTCCATATTTCCTATAATTTCCTTTTTTTTTTTTGGAAAAACTAGGATTTGAACTCATAACCTGGTGATTTGCTAGGCAGGTTCTCTACCCAGTCTTTGCCTAATCCTGCACCCAGGCTGTGAGTCTCTTATATTATGTTTCTTATCATTGCTGAGAAGACAAATACATGACACTGTGTGCAGCTACTTCCATTAACATTCAGTATTGCAATTTTTTTCCCCCCTGGACTGACATAGGACCTTGATCCTTCTCATCTCATCAAACAACTAGCTTGGATGTATGCATGAGCTACCATGTCTGACTTACAGGAATTTTTGTTAATACTTTGCTCTAATTCCTAATATAATTCTATGGAAATATTATAATATTATTAATTACAAAAGTACACAATCTCATATTTATGTAACAAGTACTATCTTCCTGTAATCATAATACTACTGCATTATCATACTGAGATTTAAATTTAAAATACTTAATTGCAAAGCAATTAAATGAATGAAGCCTTGTAATTGAGTGAATAACCAATTTTATCACAATGATTCTTTGGTTTTATTGACATAGTAAATACACTGGATTTATGTAAGTAAATTACTAAAAGGCAATAATGTTCATTCAGTAAATGTGCCAGCATAGGGTAAATGAACAGATTTATAGATTTATGATAGCCATAACACTTGTGTTAGGAAACCAATTTATTTAATTTCTTCAGTGCTACTTTTTCTTTTCTTTCTGACTTTCTGGCTTTCATTTTGCAAGTGTAATTTTTGTTAGGTAGTTTTATGTCAAATTTTGACATAACCATACAATAGTTTCTTTTAGAAATAGCCCATTTATTCTACATATTTTGTATATAGTAATGGAGACTGGTCCTTGGCCTCACTGAGCACACTACCATTTGAGCCATAATCTTGATCCTTTTGTTTGTATTTTTCTTTTGATACCTATTTATATTAAATTTGGCCCAGGCCTCAATCTCATAATCCTGTTTTTGCCTTCTGATTAACTGGTATTACAGACTGGTACTACATATCTAATTTCTGTATCATAACTTCTAAAGCTGTGTCATGCAACATATCACATTGTAAATACTTATTTTTATTGAAATTAAACATAAGAGATGATTATAACAATAGAAGCTTAAAAAAAGAATAGATGCTTATTCAAGTACTAGAACAGGAGCTTGAGGCTATTAGCTTTCCAAAGTATCCTTTGTTTTTAATTTAATTTTATTTTCAAGGTGATGCAGAGAGGGGTTATAGTTACCTACATAAGGTGGTGAGTATATTTCTTGTCAAACTTGTATGTTTTAAAGTAGCATTTTGATAATTTAAATAAAATCATAAACAAAGCTCTTCTAATTTAAGACTAGTATTTTTAAGTGTTATCAGTGCCATAGCACAGTTGTACATGTGATCAGTTAGTAAGCTAACTAAGTAAGAGTTACACTACATAAATATTATCAAAGCCAACAATTGCTACGAGGATTTGTTCTTACAGTGAAACTGCTTTGGAAAGCATTTTGGAGCCATGGTAAATACAATTCTATTCTCTTGCTTATTGTTAATGTAGCTGTGAGTTTAATTAGTTTGGTTAAGCCTTAAGGATAAAAGTTTGAAAATGGTACAGTTAGAAACATTAATGGAATTTATAAAATCAAAAGGGTCATTAGAGTACAGTATACTGCAGATAACTTTTGAAAAATTGTTTTCCATTATCTCCTGATCTATTTCTCAGACTCAGTGTTTAGCCTACTGAAATCCTGCGGTGATTATGTATCTCTTAAAAATGTATTATCCAGCGATATTACATTCCACTTTCTAAGAATGAGCTCATCTCCTCTTCATGTTGCTTTTCTGCACACTTCTTGCATTGCACTGGGGGGAGGGGGGTAAAAGGAATCCAATATACCTAAGAGATGACAGAAGTTTCAAAAATGCCTACTACTTGAGTTGAGCATTTTATTTTCACATTTTGTGATAGCATGAATATTTCACTCATAAGATTTGTCTTTA
Source organism: Perognathus longimembris pacificus (assembly GCF_023159225.1). Lineage (NCBI taxonomy): Eukaryota > Metazoa > Chordata > Mammalia > Rodentia > Heteromyidae > Perognathus > Perognathus longimembris. The sequence goes on along the minus strand of NC_063168.1, from coordinate 31,074,636 downwards.
CTAGAGCTGAATTGGGATTTGAAGCAAGATAAAATTGCAAAAAAGGAATCTGAAGCTTAAACATTCTCCATCTTTGTACTCTTCACTATAAACATTTCACACCCCACCAACATTAGTTTACTAATTTTCCCAGAACTCTAGTGACAAGTTTCTTTAAAATAAAAAAAAAAACAAAACTCCTTTACGTCTTAATTGAAAGGACATTCTTTAAATGGTTGCTTAAATACCACTTTTCATTCTTCAATAAACCTGTTTCTTCAAATTCTAAGTACATTAAAATATTGAAATAAAATGTCTAATGCTAGTACTGCTATTGATATTCATACTGTCAAGATGCATTGTAATTATAAATTGACCTGTTCAATTGCAATCCTTTTGTACAACTACTTAAAGATATTGTGATATAATTGAAAAAGCAATGGACATAAGGGAAATATGGAGAAATAATTAACATTAATTTACAGATGGATATATATTATACATTTTGCAAAATAGTTTCTGGATTTATTCTAATAAACTAATGAAGACTTTTTAGACATGAAATGTTTGAATTGCTAAGTAAGGTGTATTACATGGCACAAGAAATTAATGAGGAATTGTAATTACTCTTTGTGACATTCCAGATCATCCTAGTAAATGTTGTATGTTTAATGAAGTCTTACAAAAATTAAAATCTGCTTATTTTCCAATATGAGTTACAAGTTACTTGAGGGAATGGATGATGTATTATGCTTTTGCCAGCTTAATAGCTCAATTTCTTGCAGACTAAAATTTCTTAGTGGATAGGAAGTTCTTCATCAAATAAAGGAAATGGAATGTTGTTGGTTAAATTAGCGAGCATATAAAAATTGCGTGCATTAGTGCCTGATACATTAATAAGTGCTTGACAATTATTAATGGCATTAATTTTGCATCAACATAGTTATTAAGCTGTGAACATGTATATCAGTGGAACCTTTTTAGATTGCCCTTTCAATTGACATGCACAAGCAAGCATTGACAAATAAGACACTAAGCTTTAATTCTGAAACAGCAGAAAACCATCCATTATTACAAACTATGAGAAAGCAATTAATAGAATGAAGATCATTGGGATATTTAAATCCAAAACAATTGAATGTAGGCATCAGAGAGCTCCATTTGACAAGAATATTTCCTTCCTTCCCTTCTTCCTTCCTTCCTTCCTTCTTTCCTTCCTTTCTTCTTTCTCTCTTTCTTTCTTTCTTTCTTCCTCTTTCACTCCTTCCTTCCTTCCTTCCTTCTCCCTTCCATTCCTTCCATTCTTTCCATTCCATTACTTCCTTCCTTCTTTCCCTCTCTGTTTCTTTCTCTCTCTTTCTTTCTTTCCCTCTGTGATTCTTTCTCTCTTTCTTTCTTTCTTTCTTTCTTTCTTTCTTTCTTTCTTTCTTTCTTTCTTTCTTCCTTCCTTCCTTCCTTCCTTCCTTCCTTCCTTCCTTCCTTTCTTTCTTTCTTTCTTTCTTTCTTTTCTTTCTTTCTTTCTTTCTTTCTTTCTTTCTTTCTTTCTTTCTTTCTTTCTTTCTTTCTTTCTTTCTTTCTTTCTTTCTTTCTTTCTTTCTTTCTCTTTCTCCCCTTCCTTCCTTCCATCCTTCATTTCTTCCTTCTTTCCTCCCTCCCTCCCTTTCTTCCTTCCTTCCCTTTCTTCTTTCCCTCTCTCTGTCTTTCTTCTTTTCTTCCTCCTTTCTCATTTTAACAAGATCAATATATTCTAACTAATCATTTTGTGTAAAAGACCATTACATAGCCATTAATGTTAACAATGCATCTTACTGGCTTTTACACATCTCAGGAAACAGATAATAGGGAAAGAAAAGCAGACAAATTTTGCCAAATGGTTTATGCTTCCCTAAATTCTGTTCAAAGTCTGTTGCTACCTGCCCTGGAATCACACAGAAGGTTGGTAAGAATGTTAAGCTTCTTAATATCTGATCACCGAATTCCAATTTCTATGTAAAATTATGTGAATGATTTTTTTATTTTTTCCATATGTTGCCAAATTATCATTGAATGAAGTTACAATGCCTATTATATCATGCAATGTGCCTGAAGTTTTCATTTAAGTAAAATGTTCCTAATAATTGGCTGTTTTGTGACGTTAAAGAAATGAACGTTAAAATCTATGAAAATATAGTAGGATTGTTTTTTAAATAAATTATAGTTTCCTATACCATTTCTACGTAATCAGTCGAAGGAAAATGATTTATATAATTTAGTTCACTACTGGGAAATATAGATTCACAATAAATTGTGTTACTTAATGAAACTTGAGTTGCATATTGTCTTTTTGCTTATACTACAAATACAAGTAATATTAAACTATAGAGTACCAAACACCATGTATAAAATATAGGTAAATAGCAAATGTACAAATTAGACTGAGTCAGATTTCTAACTTGAATAAGATCACTAAACAAAAACTATATTTTTAATATACTGAGCAAAATTATTTCCAACATTCTGTAAAATAAATTACTATTGAGGAAAGATGATAACATGGTATAAGATAATTTATTCATAAGATTTTTTTTCTAATGAACAATCAATAGGGTGCAAGTGGCTCAGAGCTTTAAACCTAGCTGTTCAGGAGGCTGAGATCTAAGGATCATAGTACAAAACCAACTCATGCAGGAAAGTTCCCACCCTAAAACTTGAAGTGGAGCTGTGGCTAAAAGTGGAAGAGAGCTAGTCTGAGTACAAAAGCTCAGGCATAACATCCAGACCTTTAGTTTTAGTCCCATGATGAACTAAGCAATCACAAAGGTATGGTGAAAGAAGGAAAAGGAAAAAAATACTCAACAGAAAAATTAGAAACATGGCAATTGTTACAAAAAAAAGTTCATGTGGAAGGCATAAGGTTTACCAGTCAATGTAATGTATGACTGTAGATATGATGTCATTTAAACAGAGTAAGAATCTTCACAGACATCCATGTGTCCAGTACTTGTCAAAAGCAGACAGGAGTGTCCATTGTTCTGTTGAAGATACCTGTGCTGGGTGAAAGCTTCAGAGCTAACCTAACTTCACACATTTACCTGTAGATAAGGCAAATGTCCATCCATCAAACTTGGCTTCAAAGCTGATGCTGGGACAGAACTTTAGATGAGGCTACCACTATCCAACAAAAGATTCAGTGTCATCTCTGAAGAAATATTAACTGATAGTGTTTTCCTTACTGATATTATGTGTTCAGTGCTCTTGAATCATCCACATAAAGACATGATTCATTGAAAACCATGTATAACAAGAAGATATTAAATCCCACAAATCCATTCACACCCCTAAAAGGGGATAACTTCATGAAACAGTCATAATTGAAATTTTTAATCAATGAAAATACTATATAACTAAAAGTGAAGCAAATATAAAATAGTATTTAAAATAAAAATTATAGGTATAGATTAGAAGGAAAATAGAAAAATTGATAATATCATGAGGGGCAAAGGAAGATACATCCAAAATCGTAGTGAATATTCTATAAAAATAATGTAGACAATATAGTAGTTTATATAATTAATAAAATAGAGAATTCAATGAAACGTAAAGAATAAATAATATCCCAAGATGTGCCATTTGAAAGTGGTACATATATGGAAAAATTGAAAAAGGAAAATATTGAAAATGGAAAAAATCAGTATATAATATTTCAAAATAATTTTTAAACTATGATGGGATATTGTGAATAGTTACAAACTAGGAGGGATAAAGATGGGCATGATAAATATTCCTAAAAGTACCAATTACCAAAATATTTTAGATGTAACAATTTTATGATAAGAAAAACTATAAAGTAATTCAGTTAGTTTAAAAAATTAATACATTGGTATTTCTTTCAGAAAAAGACCAAACATAAGATATTAGCATATTCTACTGCATAGTTAATAAATAAATGGTATATGTTCTTTAAGTTAGAACATGTTCACAAAGGTATTCAATAATATTATAACAAAATATTTCAGCCTTTGGTAGAAAGATTATTTTTTTTAATTTGATAAGAGTGTAATCACAAAATTTTAGAAAATGCCAAACTTTACAAGAGCATTATAGCATTTGTTTGAAGATAAGTCTAAATAGCTTCCACAGGTATACTTTCTTCTGAAGGTTCTATCTAAAATAATTGGAATTCAAAATGGCATAAGATTTAGAATAAATGTAAAGTTGTGAAATACAATATGATTATCCACATGTAATATTTATCTGTTGTCTAGAAGATGTTTATTGATTTGTTTGTTTGTTTGTTTGGCTGGTCCTGGGGCATGAATTCAGGGCCTGGACATTGTCTTTCTTTTTTGTTTTGTCTTTCTCAAGGCTAGTGCTCTAACACTTCAGTGATGGTTCTACTTCTGTATTTGGGCAGTTAATTAGATATAACAGTCTCATAGACTTTCCTGCCCATGATGATTCATAGCTCAGTCTCCTGAGTAGCAAATATTACCGACTTGAGCCACCCATGACCAGTGACATTTACGTATTCTTCAAAAATGTATAATTTTGCATAAAACATTGATGATGACATTATATAAGGAAATAGAAAATACAGTTTAGAAAAAGGCTAATCAATTCCCCAGACTGTGTTGCTGAAACCTGTCTATAAGAAGTACAGTGAACTTGGAGAAATGATTAATGAACCTGGAGGACCTTCTAGATCTAGAAGGTAGTAAAGCACTTCTTGGAGCTCATCTTGGAAGCATTTCATTGGGATACATGAGCTCACTTAATGTCACTCTCCACTGCCAACAATAGAGCTATAGGTGCAGCCAAGTTAGCAACATGTACCCACAGCACTTGTTTAATATGGTGTGTCCAACAAACTAGTCCCCAGTGATACAAACAATTGGGACAAATGCAAAATGCAGCACAGAGCTAAATTTCCCATGCAGAAGAAGCACGTTTCTCAAAAATAGTCCCTCCACTTTAGTGAGAGGAAACTTAATTCCTTATTCCTTTTCAGTGACTCGAGCTTGATGACTTATTTCCAGAGAAGACACTGGATGGTGTTAAAAAAAAAAAAAAAAAGTACCTTAAACAGTGGTGAGATGTTACCCACTTCCTGGGTCTGCTGAACAAGGCTATCATTGTCAGTGATAAATCATCTGCTTAACAAGCTAAACCACAATACCGGATAATCATGAAAACTATGTTTTCTTTGTGTAGTCTTCCACAAACCTGAACCTGAATCTAATCCTGAGGAAGGTATACAATAGGAAATAATCAAAGAGCATACTAAAACAAATAACTGACTCATTCTCAAAACTGTTATCAAAGTAAAAGAAAATCTGAGAAAAGCAAAAGGTAAAGGTTTGAGATCTAAATGTACTTGGATATACATTGAGGATGAGCAAGTAAGATATGAATCAAAATTAGCTTGATTAGAACAGATCTGAGTTTAGTTAATAGCAGTGTACACTTCTTATTTGAGACAAATGTGATATAGTATTACTAGAATGTATCAATGAGGGAAACCAGATAGGACTATCACTGGAATTCTTTGTGCTATCCCATGATGAAAAGCTTATTTAGGGGCTGGGAATATGGCCTAGTGGCAAGAGAGCTTGCCTCCCATACATGAAGCCCTGGGTTCGATTCCCCAGCACCACATATACAGAAAATGGCCAGAAGTGGGGCTGTGGCTCAAGTGGCAGAGTGCTAGCCTTGAGCAAAAAGAAGCCAGGGACAGTACTCAGGCCCTGAGTCCAAGGCCCAGGACTGGCCAAAAAAAAAAAAAAAAAAGCTTATTTAAATATTTCTTTGTTGTTGTTGTTGTTGTTGTTTTTGGCCAGTCCTAGGCCTTGGACTCAGGGCCTGAGCAAGCACTCTTGCCACTAGGCCATATCCCCAGCCCTAAATATTTCTTAAAAGAAGAAATGTCTCATAAAAAGAAATCGTCAAGGTACCTAGCAATAAGTCTTACAAGATGTACAATTTTCATCTTAAAAAACTCTTGAAATACGTAAAGCTGAATGTTAGAGATATTGTTCATCGCTTTCAATGAGAATTCATAATTTATCCAAATCTAGCCAAAACTTAACTTATGCAGGGTCAGAAAGCCAGGTCTTACAGGCTATTTCCATCCTGTTTTGTAGAGCTACATAAGTTGAGAGGGTTTTTTTTCTCTTTTGAATTTTTAATATGTTGAAGAAGAAGTTCAAAGAGTAAGAAAGGGGCAGGAAAAAGAAGGCAAGAAATAAAGCGGGCAGGCAGTAAGTCAAAAGAGATGGCAGGAAGAAAAGATGGAAGGAAAACATGATTTAAAAGACTTAAAATATTTCTTATATGATCCTTTACAGAAATAGTTTATGTTAACATCAAGGCTTGTAACTGCATACAAACACATTGAGTTCTTTTAAAAAAAAATAGTCAAATATTTTCTAAGGGCTGTTCTAATTTTAACTTTTCATTCTGGTTACAAACATCACATGCAGCAATACCCGTGTTTTCCCATTTACAGAGAAAGTTGCTTGCCAGGATCATCAGACTAGGAAACAAACAATAGGACATAGATTGTGGCTCAGCTATCTCCTCCAGGGGTCATATAGTTTTTTTTGTTTGTTTGTTTTTGCCAGTCCTGGGCCTTGAACTCAGGGCCTGAGCACTGTCCCTGGCTTCTTTTTGCTCAAGGCTAGCACTCTGCCACTTGAACCACAGTGCCACTTCTCATCATTTTCTATATATGTGGTGCTTGGGAATAAAACCCAGGGCTTCATGAATATGAGGCAAGGACTCTTGCCACTAGGCCATATTCCCAAGCCCCAGTTGTCATATACTTTGCCTTGCTTCAAATGATCAAACTATCTTCACAAAAGAGCTAATAGCTAGGGTATGAGTAAGGCTAGAAGCTAGGGCTTGGGCAATAACTATAATGTATTTATTTTGTGCTTTCCTACCACTTGTATCTTTCTTAATTTGTTGTATCCTTTCTCCCACAGAAAGTTGAAGGTAAGTGTTGTAATTTAGCAATATCTAAATATCTTTGTTAAAATAATAGATGCATCACATCTGTTTATAAAAGAACAAGTGCTCTCTTATCACTTTTATCTGAGCTAGCTTCAAACACATAGAAACATGTATAATAGTGGCTACCAAGGTTTGGAAAGAGTAGAAAATAGGAATCTATCTCTAGATGAGATAGTGCATGCTTTTAATCCCAGATACCTATATGGCTCAAGAGGCTCATGGTTCTAAGCCAGCACAGGCAAAAACATGGTGATTTTGAATTATTATGCCAAGTATGGCAGTCTCTCCTGTAATATTGGGGGCCTAGGTAGAAGCATTGTGAGTGAAAGATAATGAAGGGAGAAAAGCCCAAGACTGCTTGTAAAATAAGGCAACTAAATAGATTTATGCTACAACTAATAAAGGCCATGCCTAGCAAATGCTAAATGCTGAGTTCAGTATTCAAGCACCATCAACATTTTCCAAAAGAACAGAAAATAGGGAGTATATTTAATATGTATAAAATTCCAAACATATACATGACTATCTTCTCAGACTTGCTATGCCACATTTTGCCTTCAGTATGCAATATTATAACTTGTGTGGAAATTTTGATGAGTATATCTCTTAGTGTTTATTAAAAATGAACCAATATTTATTACAAAATGAACCAATTTGGGAAAATGCACAGAAAGTTTATGCAATATGTGTGTTTATTGTATTATTATTGTGATGATCACATCTACATCTATCTATCTACAGTTATATATGTCCATCAATTTTATAAAATATATATTCAATTTTTTATGTCAAAATATCTTAACCAAACTGTTTATCAAAGAGGAGAAAATAAGCAGAGGTACATGTTAAATGCCCTGAAAAGAAATTTAGAATGATGTATATTTTTAAAATGAAAACATTTCTCATGTATTTGGACAATTCATCTGAACTTTGTAGTATATAAACACTCACAGAGTAGTAAGGGTCACACAGAGAGGAAAAGCAAAGTTCATGGAAGAACAGAGTGAATGGAGGTATGACTAACAAAGTGTATTGAAAAAAAAGAATTCGTTTCAGAAGAAACTTAAGGAAAAGAAAAGCTAAGAAGTGTTGAAGATTAGAAGAAATTTGAGCCAAGGAAAAAGAAATTCATAGAATTGTATGTTATTCTCTGACGGAGGTTCTTCTAGATATTTGTTTACAGGAGAAAAACAAAATATATTCTTTTCTTCAGTTCTATGGAGAGAGGGGAAACAGGGGCAGAGAGAGACAGACAGACAGACAGACATGGAGAATGTTGGGGGGGGTTGTTTTTCTCCAGATAACTTTTGGATTTTAAATTTCATAATAAGAGCAGGTTGCCTGTGGCCCACATCTGTCTGTAAACCTAGCTATTCAAGAGATCTTAGGATCTTGGTTCAAGCCAGTCTGGGATGGAAAGTCCATGAGACTCTCATCTACAACAAATCACCAGAAAACCGGAAGTGGCTCTGTGGTTCAATTAGTAGAGCACTAGCCTTGAGCTGAAAAGTTCAGGGACAAGGCCCAGACCCAATTCAATACCTGTCCTATTCCATTTCACTTCCTTATCAATTCCTTTCCATGAAATCCATATCTGATTTAAATAAATGAAGAATGAGACAGAAAAAGTGATAAAATCCAAGAATGTTCTTGCTTTTAATTATTGTAAATAACAAAACCAATTTTATTTTTTCATATTTATCCAGGGTTATTCCTGATGGTTCTTTTGCTTCAGTCAACATCTTATGTATATTATTGTTTCCAAATAAAAATTAAAATAAAGGCTGTACAAGAACACTGAAATATTCATGAAACACATGCTTATTTTAATTGAGGGACAATTGATCTACTTTATATTTTATATGAGCCTTGTATTTCTGAATGTAGAAATGGCAATATAAAATAAATGCTTTTCTTTTTATCTTATTTTTTAATTATTATTTTTTCTTATTTATTGTCAAAGTGATGTACAGAGAGGTTACAGTTTCATATGTTAGGCATTGGATCCATTTCTTGTACTGTTTGTTACCTCCTCCCTCATTCCCCCTCCCTCTCCTCCTTACCCTCTTCCCCCATAAGTTGTTCAGTTGGTTTACACCAAACAGTTTTGCAAGCATTGCTTTTGTAGTCGTCTTTCTTTTTATCCTGTGTCTCTCAATTTTGGTATTCCCTTTCACTTTCCTAATTCTAATACCAATACTAAGTGAAGTGAGCCAGACCCAACGAAACATGGATTCTATGGTCTCCCTCATAGGGAATAATTAGCACAGGTTTAGGATAGTCACAGCAGAGGATCACAAGAGCCTAATAGAGCCCCTATGAATACATAAGATAATGCTAAGTGAAATGAACTCCATGGTATGGAAATGAGTGATATATCACTGTTGTAATTACTTTCAACATGCCATGTGAAATTGTAGCTTCTATTGTTGATGATCGTCTTGTAACCCCTTCCTATGTTTGTACCTGCACTATCACTGTATCTTATCTGAGTACATTGAAAATAAATGTTTTTCTAATATTTTTCCCAAATGTGTTTTATTGTAGAAAACAAATTTTGGTTTTCCTTAATAAATCAACAACATACATGATTTATTTTACTTTTCTTAGCCAATTTTATTTGATCAATTCCTTTGATCAATGGTACTAGAATTTGAACTCTGCCTTAGATTCACTTTACATATTTGAGAGGCTGGTACTCTACTCTTTCAGCTACTTATACAGAAAATCTTTTTGCTAGCTATTTTGGAGATAGTTTCTCTTAGCATTTCATGGACTATTCTATCCAGGCTGACCAATAAACATGGTCCTGAATATCTCAGCCTTCTCTGTCTCTAGAGTTTCAACTGTGAGAGACCTGCACCTAATTATTTTGACATTCTTTGTGACAAAGTTTATGAGGTGTCTAATAATTTAAATATTAAAAGTTTTAAACAATTCTTCAGCTTTTAGCTTTTATCTCTCTACTTTCAAGGAGCTTTCATTTTATACTTCATTTAATATTGCTGTTTGTTTTGGGTAATAGAGCATGTTCTAGCGAAGTCTCTAAAATAGATGCCCTTTTAAGCCAAAAGTGTCCTAAATCAGGTTGATATTCTTTTTGACCCTTTTTAGTAAGCTTTTTCTCCCACAGAAATCATTAAGTTTGTTTCTGGGTGCAAGTAAATTGTGTTTGAGCAGCTGTTCTATTACACTCATTTCCAGAAGAATTGAATTTGCTTCTGAACTCTGAACTCACAATAGCTAATGTTGGCAAAATGTTTTTTTTTTATTCCTGTCTCAAAGACCAAGCATATACAGTTATTTAGTGTAATGTAATTTTGACTGTTGGCTTAAAATGAAATGGTGGCACACAGCAACTACACCAGTTTATTTTCATTGATGCTCCATTTATATGTGTTACAGAGTAAAGAAAGCACCAAGTATCCTAAGATATTGTTTGCAATGTATTTGTCTTTATTTGACCAATATTAATATATGTAAGGATTGTTTTAACCAGGTCTCAATACCCAGTGACGATCACAGTTTGTAATTTAATGGCAATGTATGATTTATGATTTTTAGTTAAGGACTTTTAAACATCACTGTACTTTGTGAAACATGTTGTGGGACTTACTGTTTTTATGAAAAATATAATAGGATTCTTTATTTAATTATTTATTTTTTTGCTGGTATGAGGGCTTGAACTCTGGGCCCTGGGTGCTGTCCCTGAGCTTCTTTTGTTCAGGGCTAGCACTGTACCACTTGAGCCACAGTGCCACTTAAGGCGTTTTCTGAATAGTTAATTGGAAATAAGAGTCTCATGGTCTTTCCTGCCTGTCTGGCATTGAACTGTTATCCTTGGATCTGAGCCTTCTGATTATAGCCATGAATGAGGGGCACCTGGCTTTGAGAAGATTCATATCTGATGTTATGCTCTGCATTTAACAAAATTTATACTATATTGAAAATGATAAGTCTACTTTAGAAAAATTATAATATATAAGCAAATGAAAACTGGTCTGTTGAGAAGCAATTCCCTAAGCCACTTTTACCTCTACCTTGGAGAACTTTTTGTCCAAGATTTTCTTTCCAAGGATGTTTGTATAACGAAATGACTTGGAAGAAATGGACAGATTCTGCATCAGAGACAGATTGGGTTTTCTATTGAGTGGAGTAGCAAAGACAATGTTTTCCTCCTTCATGGTGTCAAACTAAGCTTTCAGAGATCCTTGTAAAATTGGGGGTTTCCTCACTTTCATTCATTCCTGGGCTACAATAGAGAGACAGTGTTTGTGAAGTGTTCTCCTGAGCCATTCATATCACGGCAGTGGGACCTTATGGTCATAGGAATCCATTGGAAACTCATGCTTCTGCTTCTTAAGTATGGACTTCATAAGAAGTCCTGAACGTTTTCCACTAATAAGCTTTGGGTTTTTCACCTGTGTGCATAAAACTGTGCCTGTCTAGCCATTTAGTTCTCAAACAGACTAGAATCTCATTCAAAGTTCCTAATATGTCCATTTCCTAATATTTCATTAGTAGCTACAGTGAATCCAAAGTAAAGGGAAGTTACTAAGACCTGCAGCGTAGAATTGAAAGAGATAAACCAGAAGTAAAGGGATGTTTGACAGTTCATAAAGGAGCAAAAGTTGAACTACACGGATCATAGATTTGAATTCCAAAGATAATCTCAAAGGTAAAGGGAGAAAGATGGTTTAAGATTAGGGAAAGGCTACTTCATCCTTTGTGTCCTGGAAAAAGAATGGCCATAGTAGTACAAAACTGAATAGCAAAAAGAGGAAAATGAAAGGAAAGCAAGCCTGGAGAGGCAATTCAAAAATTCTAACAAGTCATATGTTATCACAGGAAAAGGAGAAGAGAGGAAACTAGAGTTACTGAGCTCTGCCATTGCAGATAATAGAAAATGTAGGTAATGCTGAGAGCCTGTCTGAATTGAAAGAATATGCATCTATGTATTCTGTATAAATCTGTAGATTACTTTGAACATACATGGTTAAATTGCAGTCTCTGTCAGAACTAAGTTGCTTTAAAGTAAGTGAGAAGGAAAATTTACATCCTATCTTTTTCCATTCTTTTTTTCAGTTTTTGTTGCTTTTAGAGGTATGCTTGCTCAGGAAGGAGGAAAATTGGTACTAATCCCTATGCATATTAAAATAAAATTTAAAATATTCTGTCTGTCCTTGGATCTCATTGATTGCAAATTTACATATGCAGCAGACAGTCACTATGAAGAACCAGAAAGTCACCCTTTGAATCTTTATAAAATGACATTTACATAATGCTCTAATACTGTTCTACTATTTTGTGATATCCCCTCCATCTAATTTACCCTGTTTGGGGTTTAACCCACATTCTTGGAGATCATATATTAATGAGGTGCCCTAGGCATGAAACTAGTATTAATTTGTAGGAAAATATCATCTCTGTTCATTTTTTAAATTTAGCCTGGCCATGTCACCAAGGAGTCATGAGTGATGGAGAACTTCAATGAACTACTTGACAAATGCATGTCAGAGAAATTCTTATTAATAATAGATCTTCTGATAGGACAAGAGCACTTACGTCTGATGGTGACAGTTTAGTTTACAGAAATAAAGCCAATGTTCTCTGATCCATTTTCATGTTTAGAATGGTTTTAATCATGCTGTTTGGCAGATAGCTACTCAATCCATATCATCCTATCTAAATTTTGCCATCTTTGTCTAGTCATCCACAGTCATAAACTTCAAAAAACCAATTTAATCACTTTTTTGTTTGCTTGTTTTTCAGAAGGCATCGAAATAACCTCTCATTCATAGTTTGGAAATTAATTAAATCACTGACAAAGGACACAATGCTCTATTTTCTTTAAATTAGGAATTTAGTATTTACTGTCAAATCAATTTTTTAGAAAGGTTTATGTTTTCCAAAGTAGCCTTGTTAGGTGCTAAATTTGCTGTGTTTAGATTCTATAACTTGATGGTATTGTAACTATAAACTTATTCCAATATTTCTCCACATTTGCTGCCCTTATCGTGATGACCTTAAGGTAAGGTCAGTGCTTTCTTTTTATTCTCTCAAAGTTTACTTAGCCTTAATGACAGAATAGGGCTGGGAATATGGCCTAGTGGTAGAGTGCTTGCCTCATATACATGAAGCTCTGGGTTCAATTCCTCAGCACCACACTGTGCCAGAAGTGGCTCAAGTGGTAGAGTGCTAGCCTTGAGCAAAAGAAGCCTGGGACAGTATTCAGGCCCTCAGTTCAAGCCCCAGGACTGGCAAAAAAAAAAAAAATCACTTCTTAATGACAGTATATTTCATTGGCAATGACATGCTATAAATAATTTTATATTACATCTGATCCATAATCTCTACAAATGACTCAACTATTGCCTTCTCTGACTGTGTTGCATTGGCTGGAAAAGTTTGACTTTGTCCTAGATTCCAGACTTTTCCTTGGATAATGATCATGTTGTTCACACAGCCTTACTGAGCCCAGAACCTTTAATCAAAATCCTTTCCTATAAATTGACCCATTATGAATTAAAGCTATAGCCAAGTATAATGTCTTTTCTTTACTTTACCTTAAGTTTACATTTATGTCCATTAAAGGATTACAAACAAATTACATGTAACTAATGTAAGCTGCATAAATTTGAATCCATACTCTATTACTTTTACTGAGCTCAAAATTTCCTTTTCTATGCATTAAAATTAAGACTTTTTTCATCTTTACCTATTTTTAAAAAGATAAGTCATATTTAAGGATTTTAGGGTTAACTCAAATTTCCCCAAATACAAGGACGGAGTGAAGAGTTAAAGTAAACCCTATTTTCAGGAAGTCGCCATTTTGTTGTCTGTTTAAACCATGAGTAACCCAGGCCACCAATTATCCTGGCTGCAGGACAAGCTTATTAGGGCCCAGCCAGTCAGGATACTCCCTGCTTAACTCTAACCGCCTGTGGGAATGCTTAACTCTAACTGACCTGGAATACCTTGAGCCCTAAGCCAATCAGATTTGTACCCGTATCCTAATCTTGCGTGAACACCTGATTGCTCTAACTTTGGTTTTTTGCCTTTATAAGCTCTGTGAAATCTCAGCTCAGGGCCTTCCTCCTAACCTCCACTGTGTCGGTGGGTAGGACAAGGCCCAATCTGCAGCTCGCCTGAATAAAGCCTTGCTTTTGCATTTCAGAACCTCTGGCTCTCAGTGGTCTTCTTAGTGGTCGTCTTGTGACTTGGGCGTAACAGGAGAAGTTTAAGAGAGAGAAGAGAAAAAAATAAAAAAACCAAAACACTGGATGTGCATACTACATAAGGTTCTCATCTCCCTTCACCTTACTGGCTTATAATATGTATGTTTCATCTCTTATATCCTATGCCCCTAATTCTCTAAGCCACGTTCTAGAAATCATTGCTTAATCTTCTAGGAAGAAAATAATTTTCACTCCACTGTACAATTTCCCAATTCTTCAGGAAAAGATAAGATTTTCTACCTTGGGTACATAGGATCCTAAGAAAGGGAGCAAGAGAGAATCCTCTAAGGCCAAACAAGAGAAATCTCCTTTTTTAAGCCACCACTGGCAATAGTGAGATCAGTATATTAATCTAGGTTTGAAGCAGAAGGATACAGCATTTCGCCATGACAGAGCATATGTACTAAAGCAGGCTATATCGAGCAACATTGTTCAGTGGACTTTCATACATTGATAGAAATGAACAGCTAGAATGCAGGTATTATATAAAAAAAAGTATTTTATTTTAATTCATTGAAACTTGAATAGTAGTATGTAGGTAGTGACTATTGTGATGGACAATGTAGCCACAGAATCATGCAGTCATCCAGCTCCAGCAGAAGCAATTATCACAGGATAATCTATAAGAGTGTAATACATTTATAAAAGACTGACAGAGTAAACGATCCTTTTACAATATAGAATGCAGAAGATGTGGACAGACTTATTATCTCATACCATTCAACAGTGGAACAAACCATCGCGGAATGGTGTCCTATGCCTATAATTCTAGCTACTAGGGAAGCTGATAGCTAGAGGTCTTTGTTTCAATGTCAACTTTGGCAAAATGTGATAAATACAACATCTTAATTAAAAGCTGGATGTGGTTATTTGTTCCTGCTATCCTGGAAAAAAACAAGGGGTGTAAATAGGATGACTGTGGTCTAGGCTGTCTCAAGCAAAATCTGAGATGTTATCAAAAATAATGAGAGCTAAAAGGGTTGAAGGCATAGCTCAAGAGATCTAGCAAGTATGAGGCCTGGAGCCCAAACTCTGGTCGTGGAAAAAGAAAAAGAAGAAGAAAAGACAAGGAACAAATAATGTATATTATATAATATTATATTGTCTATAATCTTGTATTATCTATAATATTTTCTATTCTTCATAGACATAGAAGTGAAAGTTTTGTAATAATAGTGTATTAGTGCTGCTCAGAAATTGCAGAAACTAACCAAAGCTTGCTCTAAAAGTTTCCAAGGCTGGAAGGAATTGCTAAGGGTGGAAGTGTTTTGCAAAACAAGAAAATGATAAATAATAATATTTACCTATTCAGTGTTTTACCTTGTGATGTAGCCTATAGATAAACCACTAAATCCAATAAGAAGGCTACTTCTGGAATATTTATTCTTGGTAATTTTCTCATTCCATGTTCTTACACTAATACCAAGTTGCAATTTTGAATGAAGATAGCTTTTTACCTTCATGTAACGTTGTTAGTTTGATTGCTAAACAAATCAAATACTGACAATGCTATGCATAAATACTTGGAAACCTGGCAGGAGTAAGGATGGAACTTAGCCTAGATTAGTAGGAGGAGATTACTTCTTTTCTTTACTGCATACTAAAAATGGAGCTTAAGGTAGTTAGATTAGCAATGCCAGAATGATCACTCCAAGTAGAGAAATGAATATTGCTCAAACTCCAGTGCTGAAGAGAATTCAGAGGCAAATATACAATATGAAGAGAATGAAAGGAGAGTAACATGACATGACTGAGATGGTAGAAGAAAAGTGTGGAGAGGTAGCATGATGCTTAAAGAGTTTATTTTTTTAAGTGCAAGGGAAAATCATTGAAGAAGGAGAGAAGGAAAGGAGAGAGCTGGTGATACAAGTAGACTCACCTGGAGTTTGAAATCAGGGCTTTGTGCTTGCTAAGCAGGTATTCTGCTTGAGCTTCTACAGCTTCTTTTGCTACTTTTGAGATGTATTATCACTCTTTCTGTTAAGAAGGAGTCTCAGGGAATGTTCACCCTCTAGGGTTGACCTAGCACGACAATACTCTGACTCAGGTGGAGAAGACAGACACCACCTGTCACTATACTAAGCTGTTGGTTAAGAAAATCCCTGAACAACTTTTTTCCTGGGCTCCTAAAATCACAACCTTCACATACTCTGCCTTACCAGTTACCATGAATACAGAGACGTGGTTTATTTTAATGCTAATATGCCATGTGAAAGTCAATTAAGTTTAGGCAGGTAAGTAAGGTAAAGCATTATTATACTGTCTGAGGCAGAGGAGGATATAATGTGACAAGGATATTGATTGTTTGAAAAAGAAATTTATAGTCCTGAACAATATAAGTACAATGATTGAGACAGGAGAGGACATAGGATCTAATAGTTCAATGTTATGTCAATCATGACATTATTGATATTTCTTTGTCTCCCATACTGAGTCACAGGACAACTGAGGGTAGGGATATGGTGTGAATGAGGAGAAAGGATTGTAGATCCTTCTTGGATGATGTGCTTTTTGATAAGTTAAAATAATTGCTTAAATTTTTCAGAAATAATCAGTTCTGGAGATATGAATTTGTGAATTATCTACTTGTAGGCACAGAACAATGTTTGAGATGAAATGAGGCAAATGAACAAAATACTACAAATCAAGAAGGGGGAGGGTACCTAGTAATGGGCTTTGATATGTGTGGATATGAAATAGGTAGAAATTACCACAGTTATAAAGATAAACAGAATGAGTAGAGAAATTAAGTAATAAATGTTTGTCTCAGAAGATGAGAAAAAGTTTGTTTGAAAAGAAAGAATGGTTTACTAAGGCCATTGCAAGTAAGAAATTAACTAAGGAAGATATTTTAAAGTGGACATTAGATTTAAGTACCTTAATGAAAGCTGTTGCAGAGGCTAATGTTTGGAGGAAGTGAGACTGAGTTGTGTGACTGTGGGAATGGGAGGAAGAGCAAAGGAAACAGAAATTATCCATGTATGTTTTAAGGAAAGTCAGCAGTGAGGTAGAGTGCCAGTGTATTTATTATTGCTTATTTTCAGAGAAATACGTAAGTGAGAAACAAATCATTTCCTTTTCATCTATTGTGACCCTGGAGTCAATGTTTTATGAATAAGTAAGAATTTAGTGTTCATAATTAAAAAATAATATGTACCAATGATGAAAATAGGCCTTCGCAATTCTAGTGTTTTCCCAGTTACTTATATTTTTAGTTTCTACATTCAGTGATGAGATTTGCATTAAATTCATGGATACAATAGACAGAAGATGTCATTTTAGCTTAAGTACTCATTCTTTTTTATTATACCAAACATTTTACCTACTGCAACAAAAATTTCTGAGCTATTTTAACGACAGAATAATATTCCATCAAATTAATTAGATCATAATTTTAAGCACTATAATTACTAGCTGCAATTTTGAAACAGACTATTTACAGTAATAGGAAATATTTACATTAATATGCATTAATTGCACAACTCAATTCTTATTGATCTACCATCCTCTTTATGCTGAGTTCCCCACAAATTAATTTGGAGAATGCAAAATATTATTGACCTTTTTTTTCTGAGAGGAAAAAACATCATCCCTCAGAAAGAATGGGATTGTACCATTGGTAAGGAAAGGAAAAGACTTGGGAAAAATTATATTAAGTGAAGTAAGGCATATCAAAGAAACAAGAGTTTTCATTGTTTGCCCCATTTGTGGTAAATAGACTGTGCCTATAAATCTACAGCTAAACACCCTGGGTGGTAAAAGAAAAAAAATACTCTGGGACATGATCAATTATACAGATATCTAGTCATTTATACAAAGTGAGACCAAAGGAGGATATTTTAGTAGAGGGTCACAAAGGCACTATAGCTATGCACATCTGATCAAATAAAATAATTTTTATTAAAATGAAGTCTAGGAAATGGAAACAAGAAGGTAGAAAATTGGGATTTTTTTGTTGTTACTTCTTTTAAATTATGCTTTTGTCTGGTTTTTTCATCTATCTGTGTTTACTCAGGAAAAGGGGGCACAGAAATGTCTGAAAAATGAAGCTGTGATACTCATAGACAGTATGTTGAAAATGAACTACACAAGTTGAGGATGGGATGATAGGAAAATCTGGCAGACAGCGAGGGAAGGAGTGACATTGTCTAAAAAGAAATGTACTCTTCATCTGACTTATGTAACTCTAAGGCCAAGTATTCCAACATTCAGCAGGCTAAGGTAGAAAGTTAGTGAGTTCAAGTTTACCCCAGGCTATACATGGAGACTTTTCAAAGAGGATGGGTTTTATGCAGAAAGAGGTCAATTTAGAGTTACATTGTCAATTATTTTATCCAGAGGATGGAGTTGAATAAATGTGTTTGGAAAATCAGTAGGTGATAACATTTTCTTCACTGACCATACCATGTTTCTGAAAATATCAATAACATATCACAACATATAGCTGGGTAAATTTTACTCCACTTAAGGCTATTTTACAAAATAGCATTGAGTCAAGTTATAAGAAACAACAAGAACAGACTAAGTGAAGTGAGCCAGACCCAAAGAACCATGAACTCTATGGTTTCCCTCATAGGGAATAATTAGCACAGGTTTAGGCTAGTCACAGCAGAGGATCACAAGAGCCCAATAGTTATGCCATTATGAACACATAAAATGATGCTAAGTGAAATGAAATTCATGTTATGGAAAAGAGTGTTATATCACTGTTGTAATTACTTTCAACATGCCATGTGAAACCGTGGCTTTTTTTTGTTGATGATCCTCTGTATCCCCTTCCCGTGGTTGTCCCCGCGCTTTCACTGTATCTCTCTCTGGATACTGTATGTACTGGTATTAGAACTAGGGAAGGAAAAGAGAATATCAAAATCAAGAAACAAATGATATAAAGACAAACGACTTCAAAAGCAATACTTACAAAAACATTTGGTATAAACCAACTGAACAACTCATGATGGGGGAGGGAAAAGTGGAGCGGAAAGGGGGGAATGAGGGCGGTGGTAACAAACTGTACAAGAAATGTACCCACTGCCTTAAGTATGAAACTGTAACCCCTCTGTATATCACTTTGACAATAAATAAATAAGTAATTATTTTAAAAAGAGTCAAACTATAGATATGAATTATTCCAGTGGAAAGTGAACATATTTCTCCTTTTATCCCTTTAAAGATTATTAGTTTCTTACATCTCATTAGCACCCATATATACATTTGAATAGATTAAGAAATAAAACTTTGGATTCTGAAAATGTTGATGGAATCTTTTTTTTTTCTTATTCATTGTCAAAGTGATGTACAGAGAGGTTACAGATTCATATGTTAGGCCTTGGGTACATTTTTTGTACTGTTTGTTACCTCCTCCCTCATGTCTCCCTCCCCATTCCCCTTTCCCTCTCCCCCATGAGTTGTTCAGTTGGTTTACAACGAATGGTTTGGAAGTATTACTTTTGTAGTCGTTTGTCTTTTTATCCTTTGTCTCTCAATTTGGTATTCCCTTTCACTTCCCTGGTTCTAATACCAGTATGTACAGTTTCCATGTACTCAGGTAAGATACAGTGATAATGCGGGTACAACCACAGGAAGGGGATACAAGAGGATCATCAACAATAGAAGCTACGGTTTCACATGGCATGTTGAAAGTAATTATAACAGTGATATAACAGTCGTTTTCATAACATGGAGTTCATTTCACTTAGCATCATCATATGCATTCATAAGGGCATAGATACTAGGCTCTTGTGATCCTCTGCTGTGACTAACCTAAACCTGTGCTAATTATTCCCTATGAGGGAAACCATAGAGTCCATGTTTCTTTGGGTCTGGCTCACTTCACTTAGTATAATTTTTTCCATGTCCTTCCATTTCCTTACGAATAAGGCAATGCCATTCTTTCTGACAGAGGCATAAAATTCCATTGTGTATATGTACCACATTTTCCTGATCCATTTGTCTACTAAGGGCATCTGGGCAAATCAAAACAACACTGAAATTCCACCTCACCCCAGTAAGAATGTCCCTTATCAAGAAAACTAACAATAGTAAATGTTGGAGGGGATGTGGCCAAACAGGAACCCTACTTCATTGTTGGTGGGAATATAAACTGGTTCAGCCACTCTGGAGATTCCTCAGAAGGTTAAATATAGAGCTCCACTATGACCCAGCAGCCCGACTTTTGGGCATGTTCCCAAAAGACCACAAACAAGAACACACTAAAGCCAGCAGCACAAAAATGTTTATCGCAGCACAATTTGTCATAGCTGAAATATGTTGATGGAATCTTAAAAGTAGAATGCTTGTTGCCAGAAGGATCAATGTTGATTTCAAAAGTTTGATTTACATAAATGTTTATCTGCTAACAGGTATATTTATATGATTATTTATGGCATTCCACTAAGTCTAAAAAGCAGTCATTCTTCCCACACAAAAATTGCTACACCAATGACAAAAGAAAAATTAATAAAAATCATAAAATCATTTCTGGTTATAATGGGACCTTTGTGAGCTATTAGCTCTTTTCTTTGCTTGCCTATGGTTCACATGGCTATTTATTGTGATGGATTTAGTTAGACTGCAGTCTTACTTCTGAAGACAGCAGCCAGATTGTATATTACTAGGAAAAACTGTCACAAAACAGTGGATGTGGCAACAGGATAGATGAAAAGACATAATGGGAATTAGTTAGGATCCAATAGAAATCCAGTGGGCTCTGTAAATTCAGGGAGACATATCTCCAATTCTCATTTTGGCTGCTAGGCAGTCTGTGATGTCCCCTTAAAATGAGTCCAGTAGAGATGTCTCATGTAAGTGAATATTAAGTCCCCTTTCTCATAACACACACATTCTTGTTTGCCATTGAGTCCACTATTTCCTCTAATTTTCTAAGTCCTTTAAAATGGAATCAATTGTATACTTTTCCCTAAACACTTTCCCTATCCATAATAGTTAGCTTGAAGACTTCTTCTGCTTTTTTATTTTTTGGTAGGAGTTTAAAGGAAATGTGTTGTAAGCGGCAGAAAGTAAACATTCCTGTGCTCAGAGCCACCCAACCTGCTATGATGTGGCAGGTGTGCTGATGTCTAACGCAAATGTTCTGAAAAACACTAAGGAAACACTGACTTTTTTTTTTTTTTGCTAGTAATCCCTGCCATTCTCTACTTCTAAATACACAGGTGCAGCAGAGAGCCTTTACCAAGTGAAATTTGCCTTTTGGGATTCAAATTTAAGTGTGTGGTGAAGGAACATGTGCAGCTTATTAATCTTCAGTCATTCAGTAGCTGTGATGAGTGTCAATCATGTGTGCAATTATATACCACTTGTATACATCACTTGTAATAGAAGCTTTTCATTACATAAAAATGTATTTTAGTTGATTAATTATTTTTTTAATTCTGAGTTATATATTTAGTGAATAAAGTATGCATCATTCCTCCTAATAATGTTTTGAAGAAACAGTTTGAACTCTTGCATATGTGAACTTTACTTTCTTAAATCTATGATCCACACACAGTAGATGGTATCCTTCATCGTAAAGTTGTCTCCCACCTTTTAGGAAAGATTTGATGCTAATGAGACAAAATTTGTGAAAACACTTCCATTAGTCATTGAATATTTAATTCATAATTTTGAATCAAGACGGAATTCCTGATTACTTAAAAGATAAGTAAAATTGCCATTGTACTTGTCCCAGGATATGACAGTAATAACACCTGGCTTTTTTAGATTTCATCTTGTGTGTGTAATTAGGGACAATGCAGGAGTCTTCTTGAGAGCATATTTCTTCTCTTCTACTTTTCTAACTTACACTTTTGCTATTTTTCTTCCTTCCCTTGTTTTTTTTTTTTGTTTGTTTTTTGTTTTTTGTTTGTTTTTCCAGTCCTGGGGCTTGAACTGAGCACTGTGCCTGGCTTTTTTTTGCTCAAGACTAGCACTCTGACAACTTGAGCCACAGCACCACGTCTGGCCTGTTCTGTATATGTGGTGCTGAGGAATCTAACCTAGGGCTTCATGTATACGAGGCAAGCACTCTTGCCACTAGGCCATATTCCCTGCTCCTATTTTTCTTCCTTTCTTCCAAGTTTTTCTATGATTAATGTGTACTTTTCTGAAGAAATGCTTAGAAGAAATCAAGAAGGAATGGAATGAAATATGAAACTATTTCCATTTTGTTTTATTGCAGCCATGGTAAATTTTTCTACAGATTTTAACTATGAAGATTTAAAACCTAAAGGGACAAATTGACATCACAGGGCACAAGAAGTTAACATCCTGGGACACAAGAAAGAATAGTTCTGAGTTTATGGTGATATCTAAGCAGATTTTCTATTTTTTTAGCTGTGATGTTAACTTGTTCATGTGTCCTGGAAACAAAGGACCTGGCTTCAAATTCCTGTTATTGTCATTTAAATGTTGACATTACACTCATTTTTAATATCATTATCCCACAATTTTCTCATTTGTTAAATGGTTAGCAATAAAATTTATACTCCATGGATATGTTGTTAAACACTTTAAAATATTTAAAATTAATATTTTATTGCCTGTCTTCTTTGGTCAATGTGTATTACAAAGGAAGACACAGTCACAGACTTCTATCTTCTGGTCCTGGTAGCAGCACATGTTCAGCACCACTGGCCTTCTTTCTACCAGACACCTTTATACACCATCAATGGACTTCTATTTTTTTTTTTTTTTTGGCCAGTCCTGGGCCTTGGACTCAGGGCCTGATCACTGTCCCTGGCTTCTTTATGCTCAAGGCTAATACTCTGCCACTTGAGCCACAGTGCCACTTCTAGATGTTTTTTATATATGTTGTGCTGGGTAATCAAACCCAGGGCTTCATGTATATGATGCAAGCACTCTTGCCACTAGGCCATATTCCCAGCCCCAATGGACTTCTATTGAGCAAAATGAATGATCCAATCCCCACACCCTGTTGATGGTCTACAAGAAAGAACAGTGCTGGGTTTATGGTACTATCTGAGCAGATTGAGATGGGTTGGGATTACAATAACCACCTGAAATCCAAGTTTGGCCTGTTACATTATTCTCTTTTTAGTTGTGATCCTTTAATTCATCTGGTTTCTTCAATTTTTTTCATAAAAAGTAGTTAATATGATCTTTGATTGATTTATATCCTTCTAGTCAAATTTAAGTGTTCCTAAGTTAGAGTTTATGTTTATCTCACTTTGCCAGAGTAATTTAGTGTATTAGAACCTTCTTCTGAATAGAAAATGTCAGTAAGACTGTATTTAGTGAAGAGATTTCTCCAACAGAAGATTAGAAATTCTCTACTCATTCACACATGGTGGTCATGAACCCTAGTAACTTCAAAATTAATTGCATTTCAAATTAATTCACATTACTGTGAATTAGTACAAAAATCCAGGAGATTCATATATGAAAATAAAGTAGGAAACACAAAAAGAAACACAAGCTAGCAGAATCTTCTGATGAGGATATCACATCTGGGAGCAGACAACTCAATGGGTAATCATTTCTTTGTTCTCTAAGTGGACTGAGGAGTTTCAGTTCATAACCAATTAAAAGTCAATCAGGAAAATGATTTCAATATAGTACATAGGGAAAAGCTGAGTCTAAATCAGCACAAATCATAAGAATCTAATTTTGTCTCACGTATAATATATTGAGGCAATTAAGAAACATCAACAAATAGAAAATGTATTAAAATAAGTAATATATTCTAAATGACAATAAATATTGAAATAATAAACTTGCATGCTGAATGAATTTACCAATTTGCAGTGCTTTTTTGTCACTGAGATGAGCACTCATTACTTTTAAAATGTATGCACTATGTATATTTATAGTATATTAAGTTATTTAAAAAATAAAACATCTAATAAATAAATTAGGCTACCTGTATGTTAAACTTAGAAAGTTCAAGTTTGCTGTTATAACACTGTGTTGTTTGTTAAATGCCTTTGTCTTAACTCCTAATGAAGTTCCAGGTATAGTTGAACAATGAAATTAGGTTCAGCAAATGAGTGAAGCTCACATGTATGTGCTAAAATTTGAGAAGAGTTGAAACAGACATTTATCACCACTAGATGTTCTCCCCTTAATTAGTATTCTGGAGGGCTGGGAAAAGACTTTTCTAAGCAATGATTAAAATGCCAGGATAGATCTGAATATTCAGTCATGGTCCTTCATTTTCTGTACAATATTCCAGCTGTGATAACTTTGTATATTGTAAGAAAGGGAAACATAGGGAAAGTTTCCCATCATCTTTATGCATTTTACAACACACTATTGACACTTTTTAGTTGTTTCCCCCCTTAGTTCTCATCTGATCTTTTTTTCCTCAGTGACAATTGAAGTTAGCCTCTGCTCCTTCCATTATCATAAAAAACTAAATAAATTTAGATGTTCTGAAGTTAGAGAAAATCAATGTGAATGTCATGCCTACATATAATAAAATAACTCAGGTAAAACATAATTTAATCTGACTCTGGTTTATAACCATGAAACATGAAAGAATATAAAGTACAGTATCTAATTACTTCCATCACTGACAACTCAGGATTCCACTGTAAATTTCTTCAAAATAAGAGAAGGCACAGTGAAGCATTGAGTGTAAGTACTTCATAATTATGGCAGGAAAGGACACATTGTACATGTTCAGAAAATTCAAATGCATTAATTATTTTGACCTTCATCATAATTGGAATGCCTGAAATATCTCTAACACCCTCATTTTGCAGGTAGGAAAGATTCCACAACAAAAGGTTAAATGATTTATCTAAAATATCACAACCTAAATGAGGTCTGGTGTTTGGATTGGAATTCAATTATTTGTTTTCATAATGATTTCAAGTGGGCATTTGTACTTTTGTCCTGGTACATACTTAGTGTGACTCAAATGGCAGAATAGGTAAAGCAAACATCTGGATAGATGATCTCACTGTTTCATTTTGATAGGTAATTCTCAAACTGTTTTCATTCTCAGTTCTATCCAAAAGGAAGATCTCATTTGATTTTTATGTGAGTTGAAATGCTACAATAGTTTATGAAATGCTCGAGCCAGCCGGCAGTGAAAGGTAATCTGACTGAGGGGGTGAGGATTAAAGAAAAAGAAAGATACAAGACAAGAGAAAAAAGACGAGAGACAAAAGATGGGGTTCAGGGGGTCTGCAGCTCAAGACTATAGCTCAAGACTGCAGCCCCATTTATTCTTAACTTCCAGTTTATATACAGTTTAGGAAGTAGGGAATGGCATAGGATTAACTAAGGTTTAAGAAAACAGGAAGGCCCTGAAGTTGGTAAATGACAAGAGGCAGTAAAACAAGATAAGGTTGAATGGTTTACATAAAAGAGACTCTTGTGGACATAATAAAACATCTCCGATTAGTGCTGTCCTTCAAGCAAGCCACGTCCTTGCATGCCCTTGAGATGACAACATAGCCAGAGGTAAGGATGAACATTGCTGTTGGCTCCCTACTTCGAGTAGGCCATGTCCTTGCACGTCCTTGAGAAAAACATAGCCAGAAGTCAGGATGAACTTCACTGTTGGCTCCCTACAATGAAACCCTACTCTCCCTATTCTCCATCTGGCATTGAGTATGTCAGAACAATCTTTGGGTTTCTGAGGTTCTTCAATATTCCTTTTCCCATCTCCCTATGTCTTTTGAGACCTCCTCTCTTGATAAAATGTCACTGTCACAACTTTGGTAGTAGAAACTTACAACCTTAAAAGCCTACAGTATTTTTTGCCTCTCTCACTGTTCTAATTTCCCTTAGAATATTTTTCAGACAATCAATGTCTAAATAGTAGCCAATAAATCTTTTTAAAAATATTGCTATGATCATGTTTCTCCTCTCAATAAAATCTTTAGTGTTTCAATGAGTCTAATATCTGATTATTAAAAACAGTACCTTCTGGCATTGTAGGCCTAAATTTATTTTCCAAATAAAGTACAAGGAACAGTTGACTCAAGTTCCCAGCCTGGCTCACAGAGGCTTGTTTTCTTTTATTCCAGGTTGTTGTTTTTTATTTGCATGTCTGTTTTATGTATATATTTAAGTTTACCCTTCCTGTCATTTTGGGACTAAGAAAAAAACAAATGGAACTCCGGTTCTATCTGTTGGTGTTGTTTCCTAAATCTGTAATTATTTTTTTTCTCTTGTTGGTTGTGGGACTTGAACTCTGGACCTGGGCACTGTCCCTGAGTTCTTCAACTCAAAGTGAGCACTCTACCACTGAACCACAGCCCTACTTCTGGTTTTCTGGTGGTTAATTAGAGATAAGATTCTCATAGACTTTCCTGCCTGGGCTAGCTTTGAACTGTGATCCTCAGATCTAAGCCTCCTGAGTAGCTAGGATTACATGCATGAGCCACTGGCTCCAGGCATGTATGTTATTCTTTATGACAATATTCACACAAATTTGTCCCTTAAAATGATCAAGAAAATTAGTGATGAATAAGGATAAATCATTTTGATACAACATATATTTTATAGCATAATACTTTGTGCAGACTGGGAAGAAATCCTTAAGGAACTTTTTTTTTTTTTTTTTTTTTTAATTTTTGGTGCCAGTGCTGGGCCTGATTTCAGAGCCTGGATGCTGTTGCTGAGCTTTTGTGCTCTACCACTTGTACTCCATTTCCAACCGTCCTGGTGGTTAATTGGAGACAGTGGTCTCAAGGTTTTTCCTGCTCATGTTGTTTCTAAATGCATATTCTTAGATCAGAGTCTCATGGGTAGATCAGATTACAGGTGTGACCCACAAATGCCCAGCTAATTTCTTTCTATTTTTATCTTGATGCATATCCTATACAAGCCCATTCAGAAAATAATCAAAAACCATTGGCCAGTAGAAGACAGGGAAGAGGGATCTGAAGATACAGGGGTATACAGCTCAGCTAGAAGTGTTTCTGCTTGTCAGCAAGGAGAAGCCAAAGGTGGAGCTAGGCCTTCCTTCTTTCCCCTCCTGCAGAAGGCCTTAGCTACTGACTAGTGTGGAACTGAGAAGACCATTGCCCATACTTGGAACTAAAGTAGTTCAGTGCAATTTATACTCTGGAGGCTTCTGTGATGTTTGACTAAAACTGAAACTGCCTGACGTCACTCCAGTGTTTGTCTTTCCCTTTACTGCTTATGGATCCACAAGTCTCTCAGCACCAATTCTGTCCTTGGAGTATTTCCTTCAATAAAATTCTCTGTCATGATTGCTTTTGGAAAATTCACTAAATTTTATGTTTGACTAGTGACAGCTAAGTTGGGAAATGTTTCTCAATGCAACAGCCATTACATTTCCTGAGAAATGCAAATTCTATGACCCACATCATGCTTAAGCAATAAAATGTCTAGTGTGTCAAACAGTTTGTATTTGTAAAAGATTGGAAAGTGGTATTTATACATGCTGACTCTGAAGGCTCATTTTGCACAGCCATGGGTTTCATTAAGTTCAAAATTCTTCTACATTCTTGTGTTGTTCTTCTACCCTCTTTTTTCCACACCTTGTCTTCTTTCTACCTTGCCATCTTGAATTCATCTCCCTTTCTCTCTCATACTCTCTCTCAATCTGTTTCTTTAAAAAAAAGTATGTGTGGATTGTGGATATGTGAATTTATGCATAAATGATACGATTTTTCCTGTATCATATGACATGTTGAATGTACATGGTGACAGGCTATAACGTAGCTAATTAACATGATTTTAGTCAGATAGTTTACATTTCACAGTAAGAACACTTAATATCCATCCATCCAGAATGGCTTAAGAATATGGTGCAAGGTAGTCATTTACAATATATTTGAGGAATCTGTTCCTCCTATATAACCATAATAACCATTCTAGCTAACAATCCTAATGTCTCTGGCTTGAGAGTAAATATGAGTATCTGCCAAAGGTTCATTTGTAAAGGTATGGTCTCTAAGATGATGATATTGAAAAGTATCATGGATCACCAAGGGGTAGGAATTCATTAGGTAATCAGGAGCACAAATTGAAAAGTGATTTTATGACCCAGAATATCCTCTCTCATATGTCCTGGCTCATTGCAGTATATGCTCCTACCATTGCCACATTGCACCCTAATCAGAGCCCAAGCTGCTGAATCCTGGACAAGGACCTCCAAAATTGTGAGCCAAATTATACATTTCTCTTTATTAAGTTATTTATCTCAGGTATTTTGTGGTACAGATGCAAAGTTGACTAATACACATAAACTATCTATCATTTCTCACTCATTTCGTATCATCTGGCTACCAAGACAAATATTCCTAATATATTGTAATATAATTTTACTGAAAAACAAACTCAGATCTATAGATAATATTGTAGTTTAAAATAGTAAGATGCTCTCACACTAAAAATACAATTCACACCAAATTTGAGAGACACAGGGTAAAAAAAGAGAAACAACTACAAAAGCAATACTTGCAAAACTGTTTGGTGTAAGTGAACTGAACACCTCAGGGGGGAGAGAAAGGGGGGGGAGGGAGGGGGGCATGAGGAACAAGGTAACAAACAGTACAAGAAATGTATCCAATGCCTAACGTATGAAACTGTAACCTCTCTGTACATCAGTTTGATAATAAAAATTTGAAAAAATAAATAAATAAAAATAAAAATACAATTCACCACAACTAGACGAAACAAATATTTATATAATTTCAAGATGGTACTATTATCACTCTAAATAACAACTGAAAATGTATACATACACAAGAATGTTAAGTGCATTTTAATGTGAAGTAAGGGAAATGCTTAGTCTATCCCAATGAAATGTCTGAAATTTGTTACCAATGTTTTATAGTATGGTTTAGCCACAGAGACAAAAATAAAATAATTAGTCTTCATGCAATGCGTTAAAGAGTTTAAAAATGTTAAAAATAAGTAAGATATAAAAGGAGCAATAAGAGTTACTCACATCTTAATATCTTTTTCACAAATATAATAGTCTTAATTAGAGCTCAACTCAAGCAGCCACCACAGAAAATCCTGCAATTCATGGAAAGTAAACAACCCATTGCTGAACCAGCAGTGGGTCATTAAAGAAATTAGCACAGAAATTCAAATGTTTATGGAATTAAACCAAGTTGACCACACAAAGTACCAGCTCCTTTGGGACACAGCAAAGGCAATACTCAGAGGAAAATTTATATCTGAGTGCCTACATCAACAAACTGGAGAAACAGCAACTCAACAACTTAAGTAAGCATCGTAATCTCCTTAAAAGAGAAAAAGGCAAACTCCAAGCAAATAGACAGAAGCAAGTTAATAAAATTGAATCAGAATTAAACAAAAGCCCATCAAAATAATCAACAAAACAAAGAGCTGGTTCTTTGAAAAAATTAACAAGATAGACATACCCCTAACAAATCTGACCAAAAAGCGAAGGCAGCACACACAAATAAACAAGATCAGAGATGAAACAGGTAACATCACCACAGAAACAACCAAAATTCAGAACACAATAAGGGACTATTTTGGAAACCTTTATGCCAAAAAATTCGAGAACCTCAAAGAAATGGATGGTTTTCTAGCAAAACTGATATGCCCAAACTTAACCATGAAGATTTAAACCTTCTAAACAGACCCATATCCAGCACTGAAATAGAAACTGCAGTGAGAGAGATCTCCCATCCAAGAAAATTCCAGGTCCAGATGAATTTGCAGCAGAATTCTAAAAGGCATTCAAAAAAGAACTCACACCAATATTTCTCACACTCTTCAATGAAATTGAGAGAAAGTTCACTACCAAACACATTCTATGATGCCAGCATAACCCTCATTCCCAAACCAGGCAGGGACTCATGAAGGAAAGAGAACTATAGACCGTTTTCCGGGATGAAAATTGATGCAAAAGTTCTCAACAAAATTCTGGCCAATCAACTTCAACAGGTCATCAAAAAAAAATCATACACTATGACTAAACTGGATTTATCCCACGTATGCAGAGCTGGTTCAGTGTACACAAGTCAGTTAACGTAATCCCCTCTCTTCTTCAGCATAGTACTAGAATTCCTACGCAGAGCAATAAGGCAAGAGGAAGACAAAGGGGATCCAATTAGAAAAAGATGAAGTGAAACACTCTCTTCACAGATGACATGATCCTATATCTAAAGAAACCCATAGACTGCTCCCAAGCTACCTGAGCTGATACAAAACTTTGGCAAAATAGAAGGATATAAAATAAACCCTCAGAAATCAACGACCTTTCTATATGCCAATGACCTGAAAACCGAGGCCAAAATCAGGAAAGCAACTCCTTTTGCAGTAGCTTCAAAAAACATAATATACCTAGGAATAACCTTAACCAAAGAAATGAAAGACCTCTATGATGAGAACTTTAAAAACATGAAAAACAATATGAACTTCACATTACAGATACAAGAATTATACCACTGTTGTAATTATTTCCAACATGCCATGTGAAACGTACTCTTTTTTCCTTGTCTGTGTGATTGTTTTGTTTGCTTTTGTTTCTCTTGTATTCCCTTCCTGTGGTTGTATCCCCACTACCACTGTATCTCATCTGAGTACCCTGGATACTGTATATACTGGTATTAGAACTAGGGAAGGGAAAGGGAATATAAAAATCTAGAGGCAAAGGATAAAAAGACAAATGATTCCAAAAGCAATACTCATAATACCATTTGGTGTAAACCAACTAAGCAACTCATGGGGGAGAAGGAAAAGGGGAAGGGAGAGTGGGGAAATTATGAAGGCGGTAACAAATTGTGCAAGAAATGTACCATCTGCCTTGTGTATGAAACTGTAAACCTTCTGTGAATCACTTTGACAATAAATTAGTAATCATTTTTAAAAAAGAAATGTGATACAAAGAACAAAGAATAAACCAATTCAGCAGTGATCTTCACTAGGCACTATGTTGGAAATGAACTGTACAACTTGGTGAGAAAAGGGGGTCAAGAGGAAAAAAATTGGGAGAAAATGAGGAAGGGAGTCACACTGTCCAAAAAGAAATGCATTAATTACCTGACTAACTGTAACCCCTCTGTACATCACGTTTACAATAAAAAATAAATAAAAAAGAATTGAAAACAAACAAAAAACTATAATCTTCAAATATGCATTACATCTTAACAGCTATCAACTCAAGGAAGTAAAAAATATATTTACTATATTTTCATCCTTAAGTATTTATTTAATTTTTGAATTTTCTAAGATTACTTATATCTAAGCTTTATTGCATAGTACATACAAGGACTTTTTAAAAGAAAACTATTTTTGAATTTATTTTTCTTGTAATTTTGGTATTCTTAAATACGGAAGTCAGTATTTGAAATTGCGTAATCTATGTTGTATTATTCAAATTTATCAAGAAATTAGCCTAATTTTTACCTGAAGTTAGGTATAAGCTTATATAAATTATATAAATTTGTTTTTAATTATAATCCATTCTAAAATTTTGCAATTATATTCTTAGCCTTTTTATTTCTTAAATCAACTGGTTAAATCTCACCAAAAAGTCATTTATAGTTGCTTATACTAAGAAATAAAAACAGAAGTACTCATTCTTTATCTCCTCCACAATCTATAATTTTAAGCTCAAATTGAAGTACTCATTCTTTATCTTCTCCACAATCTATAATTTTAAGCTCAAATTGAATAACAACAAAATAGTGTGTAGTGGTTTTAAAAATGGAATTGTGGGCTGAAAGGATCTCAGTACTGTCACATTTAGAGCAGTAGTTCCTCATATAGTGTAGCTGTGCTAGCCTGGACGAACTAACTGTCACTCCTGAAATGTAAAGACCAGGAGTCATGTGATCTGATTAAAGCTCAGTCCAAGCAGTCCCTCGGGAAATTTAGTATTTTAGATGAAATGATCCATGCATAAAACTAATTGCAATTCCTGGAGTTCACCAAACGATCCACCGATGATGTGGATGACTTAATAATTGCCAGAATAATCTGTGTTCAGTGTGTTAGGTCACTGAGGGAGAACATATATTTATTCTTCATTGCAATCAAACATTGGAAACTCAAAAAATCTCCCTCTAGCCATCTGGTGTGTTGTACATGAATTCAGTAATATGACTTTATTCCTAAAATCTAATTTTTATGGCAACATTTATAAGAACTGAACAAATCACTTTACACTGTTATTTGATGAGATGATCACCAGGTCAGTACAAGAAGAGAGTGAACCGCCTACACAGAAGGAAGTTGTTTTGCAAAAGTAGAATCTTCTTTCATTTCCAGTTGATGTTCAGGCTGTTGACTAGGGATTATGACAGGCTTATGCAACTAGACCCTTCATTTCTCCATGGTCATTCATATTCTCAGATGTTTCAACCAGAGGAGAGATGTAACTTCATTAATTGAGTTATGCAAAAAAATATGGACTATGAATGTAATCTAATGTTTCTGTGTATTTTATGGCTATTATTATTTGTGCTTACAAATGCTACTACAGGCACAAATTAAATCCCCAAACATACACATATTTTCTCATATATATTTGAATTGTGTTTGCTTCCCTGATATGTGAAACACAGGGTGATACTTTTTCTTAATTTTTTGTTTGCTTCACATGCCTTCCCTTTACACACACCAACCATTAGTATTATCATTTAATGGCAAAGTATAAAACTTATGTTTTCCTCAAAGTTCATACCTTGATAGAAAAGTACATGTGTGCTTATAAACCTTAAAACACATCTATAGGGACTAGTTTATTATTCTTTCACAAAAGTCTATTGTATTAATTTCTTACTTTTATCACTAAGAAATGAATCACAATATTTTTAATTTAAAAACTAATAAGCTAGGCATAGTAATGTAAATCTAATATTTTTGTTTTGTTTTTTGCCAGTCCTGGGGCTTGAACTCAGGGCCTGAGCACTGTCCCTGGCTTCTTTTTGCTCAAGGTTAGCACTTGAGCCACAGCACCACTTCCAGCTTTTTCTATATATGTGGTGCTAAGGAATCGAACCCAGGGCTTCATGTATATGAGCCGAGCACTTTTACCACTAGGCAATATTCCCAGCCAAATATATATATATTTTGATGTTTGAATGGGTCTCAAAGGATTTAATTGGGAGGGGGTTTATATAGCAGTAATGGCGGGAAAGGAGGGGGGCTGGCCAAAGGGCCACTCATAGGCTAAAGACCGTGTCCATCAGGTGATATCATGAAACTTCCTTTGTGGGCTGGACAATCCCTATCATGGTGGCACGCATGTGTTTGCCTCCCCCAGGGACGGGGTCTTCTCTTCCGGTTGAGGCCGGAAGGTGGGAGTGGCTAGCTTTAACACTGTCCCAGGGCTGGGAGAAGGGCAGCATCTCGGGAGCTCTTGTGGCCCTTGCCCCATTAAGGCCAAAACTAAGTCCCCAACATCTCCCCCTTTTTTGTTTTTTAAATGAGCAGGGATGCTGTAAATACATGGCATATGTGGGCATAAGGCAAATGCTCACAGAAGATCTCTGGGGCCCCTTCCACAAAAGGGGTGAGGGGTAGGTAAGGGGCCATCCATGTGATTTCGTCCAGAGACGCTGGAGTCCTTAGCTGGTCTCGCGCCAAGTGCAGACATTCCTCTTTTGGCAGTGAGATAGAAGTAGGCTGAAGCTCTGGCATCCCTAGTAGTTCACAGTAGCTGATAACTTAAACATAAGTGATTAGTAAAGCATTTCTTTTTATTTATAAACATTGAAGTGAAGGTGTTAAACCTTTGCTTTTACTTTTTTTCAAACATTTCTATCATAAAACATTGGGGTTGAATGTCAAAACCCTCAGTTCCTATTTTCTTTCCAGCTGGACTCCCCAAGTCTAGCAGCGGGGGGAGAGGAAAGGAAGAAACACAGTGCAAAATTTCTTTAGTTTTTGTGTGATGCTGTGGGCAGTATCGCCACGGCAAAACATTGTGCCATTAGACGCTCAAGAAAGAATTTAGAAAGCAAACAAGGAAAGGAAGCATGGTTGCCTCCTACCGGCCTCCTGCCATATGCAGTCAGGCTTTCCATATTTCCCTGGAAGAGCAGAAGTCCAACATGGTCCTTGGTTTCCTGGAGAGAACAAGAAGAAAACATTTCTCCAGAGCAGGTACTCTGGGTTTAATTTTCCAATCTGGAAAAACACATATACAGTACTCCATCCCACACTGATTCGGGATGATTTAAAATTTCTTGATAATTAACATAAGCACAACTATCCTTAATGAATCCTGGGGGCTACCCCCGCTCTTTTGTTTTTTTAAATTATGACACCAGCAGGCACTAGGCAGGGATTATGGGTGGAGGTCTCTTCTTTTGTAGCTACTTTCTGTTGCCATGGGGGTGATGTAATCAAGGGCCTGGCACCGTCCAGTGTGGCTGGCAAAGGTTCCCATCATTACCACGAGAATGGTCACTGGGGCCAGAGAGTGCTATGGTTTCTTCTGGCTCCTCCTGCATCTTGGGCATACCCAGAAGTTTCCAGGGCTGGGCCTCCAGGGTTCAGGGCTATGTTAGGGTGATGGCTATGAACGGCAAATTCCCAGGTGGTGATCTCAGCAAGAGATTTCATTCTGTTAAAAGAAGCTTTTGAAAAGGTCAGGCAAAGTATTGACAAGTTCTCAGAGCTGGTTGGCATGAGTGATGTAGAACACACCCTGGGCATAAGCCAGGAAAAGTTCCTTTTGGAGCATAAACCCTATTGTAAAGTGAGCAGGTAAGGAGAAATGACTGAAAGAAGTGTTTAGTGATAGAAAACCAGTTTGGCGTAGCCACTCAAAGGCAAAAATAAAAATAATATATATATACATATATATACATATATACATATACATATATACATATACATATATGTATATGTACATATATGTACATATACATATATATACATATATATATGTATATATATATATACACACACATATACATATATACAACTGGCAGAAAAAGGAAAATGGACAGGTATTACCTCTCTTGATTTCCCGGCTCTGATCCATTTGAAAGGGCGAGACAAGGCAGCTCCGTTTAGGATATGACACCATTCTCCTTTCACTCCACTCCACATTCCCGTCTCCTGGACTGGCTAAGTCCCAGGACTTCCAGTGCTTGTTGCTGGGATGGCATGCTCCCATCCGTATTTACAGGTTTTGAACTTGGGGCCTGAGCACTGTCCCTGAGCACTTCTGTTCGAGGCTAGTGCTCTACCACCTGAGTCACGGTGCCGCTTTTAGCATTTTGTTGGTTCTCTGGAGCCAAGCTCTCAGTCTGGCTCTTTGCTGGTTAACTGGGAGGTGGAATTTCAGAGAGATTTTCCTTTTACCTGGTCTGGCTTTGAACTGTATCCAGGGAGTCTTAGTCATACAAGCCCTTTTTAATCTCCAATTGAGCAAGAAGGAAACCAACAGAGATAATTCATTTGTAACTCGTTGAGAACTGACCAAAAACTGCTTGTTAAGGATTTGCTGTAACACTTAGAGAACATGAGACCTATGCGCCATCAACCTGAATCACACCATTTAATCTTACTGGCAAGAGAGAGAGAACACAGATAAATGACAACCGAGGGCAAAGCAGTGTGGAATCCTCAGTCCCAGCAGTGGCTGCTTCCATGCCATGCGATGGATAGATTTGGGCCAGGCTGCAGTGGCATCTCTGGATAGACTGTCACATCATGTTTTGGGTTACCTGCAAAATTTCTATACAGACTGGTTAATATTTAACCCCTCCCCCCAGCATTACTGGCTCTGGTAGGCTGATGCCCTTCTGGTTTAAGCAGGGTGAAAATATTTTCTTAATCACAAAATCCACATGGTTATCTCTGTGGCCACCAACATAACTATGGTGATTTAACCTGGAGTAACTGTTAGGATAGGACTATTTATGAACCCAACTCTAATTTTGGGAGAAGATCGTTAGTAGTGAAACCAGGCAGTTTGGGAACAAACTGTGGTGGCTCTGTCACAGTCCATGCAGCTAATGCACACATGTTGGACCTGTATCCTAGGAAGCAAAATGTTAGTTTTGGGTAAGGAAAATTTAGGTAAATAGTCACATTTGTATGGAACGATTCCAATTTCTTGATCTTGAGAGTTTATGAGAACACAGGGGAGAAAAAGGGGAAGGAAAAATCTTAATTTATGCCAAAGAATTGTCAGGACTAGATGCACAATTAACTTTTTTTTTTTTTTTTTTTGGCCAGTCCTGGGCCTTGGACTCTGGGCCTGAGCACTGTCCCTGGCTTCTTCCTGCTCAAGGCTAGCACTCTGCCACTTGAGCCACAGCGCAGCTTCTGGCCGTTTTCTGTATATGTGGTGCTGGGGAATCGAACATAGGGCCTCGTGTATCCGAGGCAGGCACTCTTGCCACTAGGCTATATCCCCAGCCCCCACACTTAACTTTTAACATACTGAATATAAAAATAACACACTGGTTTTACATTACTGTACTTATACCACATGCTGCATATTTGAACCCTTTTGGAGTTTCTCTTAGGCACATTTGTTTGTATCTGAACTTTGGGCTGAAAACCTATTGTTCTGCTTTTAAATCTTACCAACAGCCACACACACACACACACACACACACACACACACACACACACACATAAACCCTGAGCGCTCTTAAAATTGCCTTTGTTTTGATTGGCAATTTAAGTTTTCTGGAATTCCAGAGGCAAATGGTTTTAATTTGCCCATAATGGAACCATGTGGTTGAATAAAAAACAAAAAGGAAACCTCTCCTAGTCACGCAATCCCAAGAGGAATCTGTGACTCCCAACATGACAATTTTTTTTTTTAAATCACAGCAGACAAGCAAACTTTTCCATCCATTCAGAAAAACTCCTCCAGTTTTTTTTGTATCTTTGAACTGGTAATTATAGGAGATCCAACCAAATTACCTATTGTTGTATTAAAACTCTTTGTTTCCCTCTTTAATATTTTGTTTTAGTTCACAATTTGAAGTTTTCCCTGGCTTTAAACCCGCCTGCAGCTGTAAGTTTGACATGGAGAGAGAACATGCAGCAGCTGCACAGTGTGGGGGGGGGGGGGTTGAGCTCGTAGATGCAGACTCTAGTCCCGCCCGCTGTAACAAGACTGGCAGCCCAGCCTGAGAGCCGCTGCTGCTGCCGCCGTTTCCCAAGCAGCGGAACCGCACAGCGGCAGAACTGTGCTTCCGCCATGCCATGCTCCGCCCGCCACACTTGGCAGCCCAAAGATTTCCACACTAGAAGCCCAGCGCTGCCCGAGGCCACGTGGGCCCTAGCACACGCCGCTGCCTGTGAACCTGAGCGCCCCCCCCGCCCATGGCCAAGCGGAGGTCAAACGCTGTCTGTGCACGCCCCACCACTCATTCTGGGGGCTCATGGACAGGATGGTGGCACCCGCTCCGGGAATCGCCTCCGCCTGTGCTGCCACCATCCCTAGCACTCCTGCCTCTGCCACTCCACTGCCGCATCCCCGGGGAACGTACGCCCCGCTCCCTCTCCTGCCTGGCACCAAATCGCCGTGGCAGGGCAACTCCCTCCGGTGCTGTGTCCCGGGACTCGCACATGCCTGCCTTCTCTCCATGATTCTGCCCCATCTGGATTGGAACAACCCTCCTCTGAAAACCCACTTAGTGCAATCTGTGGGGTTGCTGTACCCCAAATTCCCAGCTGTGCATTCCTGCCCCACGTGGGCGCCATATGTTGGGACCTGATGGATCCCTTCTCCTCACTTCTCCGGAGGAGATGCCCAAATGTTGGAGTCTCTAGGACCCCCTTCCCCCTATCTCCTGGGGGAATGCCTGAACCCAAATTATGAAAGACACTCAGCCCTACCCCTCCCACCTGCAGAAGGAATAAGGCGTATCTTCATGGGTTATGCTAAGTTGAAGAAAGGTCGCTAATGTCTCCCTCCCCCCCCCACCCCCCGTCCCCTCACGTTTCAGGATCAGCGGCGGAAGAAGACATCAGGGAGACACCTGGATGTTTGAATGGGTCTCCCCAGCCCAATATTTTTGCTATATCTAGGTAAATACGATTAAGGTCTTAGACTCATTTGGCCCAAAACTAAGAGTTGACTTTGGTGATAGCTTACTATGGTGAAAAAACTTTAGTCATATGCTTCTCCACGGTTCAGTATGAAGAACTTCCAGTAAGATATTTTTGTTTACTTATTTCCCCAATAATTATTAATGCATATCTCTTTTTCTTTTCTTTTGGAAAATTCCTTATCATTTGAATTGCACTCTCTTTTCCTTTCTCTTTCTATCATCTGTCCATCTAGCTGTCTGTCTGCTTAGCTGTCTACCTATTTATCTGGTATTAGTAATGGGATTCTAACTGAAGATTTCAAACTCTGCTTGGCTTTTCCACTTATGGCTGGCTCTGTACCATTTGAGCCAAACTTCTACTTCCAGATTCTTCAGGCTAATTAGAATCAAGAATCTCAAGGATTTGTCTGTTTGGGCTGGTATTTAACCAGGATCCTTATATAGCAACTTTCTGAATATTTAATATTACAAGCTTAGGCCACTGATGTTCAGCATGAAAGTATATTATACTTTATGGATATTTATTCTCTGTTCACTGATGAAAGTAGGAATTTGTGTCCTAAACATATTATTTATCCCATTAACTGTTACCTATGAATTTTAAAATCAGATTTAAGTTATGCTTGTATTTAAATATATGCTCTCTTGGAAAACTTCTAAAATTTAATCCTGATTGCAAAGTATTTCTAACCATTAAATTGCATATTTTATTTAATAGCAATTTCTAATGAATCTTTATAAAGATATTGAGGTATTTACTTCAAATGTATTGATTTTTTTCTCAAATTCATCTAAATTCTTAAGACTTCAGTATCAAACTGTTGTGGAAAAAATGAGGGATAAGTTGAAGTTTTTGAAATTAAATTCGTCATTGTTTTCATTTAATTTTTAAAATTTTATGATTAAGTAGCTGTACAAAGAGGCTACAAATATCATCCTGAAGTTACATAGTTCAGTTTTTATATACTGTACATTGAATACAATGCCTGCACATCGCCTGGGAATATGGCCTAGTGGTAAAGTGCTCGCTTTGTATACATGAAGCCCTGGGTTCAATTTCTCAGTACGGAGTGTACTCAGATGGAGGCACTAGGGCTCAAGTAGTAGAGTGCTAGCCTAGAGCAAAAAGAAGCCAGGGAGTGCTCAGGTCCTGAATCCCAAGCCCCAGGACTGGCAAAAAAACAAACAAACAAACAAATAATGACTGCACAAAAATGAATTCATTGGAGCCAAGCTTTGACAGACTTAATATCTTTTAACTACATGAACGTATAATTCATGGAGATGGACTGATCTTTGTCAATAGATAAGATTCTAAATATATTGCAGGTTATTAATTGAAATTTATAATTGTATGTTCCTTAGGATCAGGAGAAATTGTTTATTCTTCCAGTGGTTTAATGTAATTGATACATTAAGTAATCTTCAGTCAATTTTTTACATGCTGTAACAGAACATAACTTTTGCAGTTTATATTCTTCTGTACAGTGGTTTTATTCTTATGGCCATATTGTATATTTTATAACAGATATATGGATAGTATTACAGTGTTTATTTTCATTTCTTTTTTCTCCATTGTTTATTAACTATAACATGAACTTCTTGTGTATCTCTTATTTCTTATTAATTTGAAGGACAATTTACTAGCTTACTCAACAAACACATTAAACTATTACAGCCACAACATTCACATGGTGGTTGCCTCCATAACTCAATGATAATTTATAATGAATAAATTAATAATTGTGTAGTCATTTTTATGGAAAACAACTTTCTGGTCAATAGCACAGAGTCTCCTTCCATTTAAAATCTTATCTATTTCATTCAAAGTAGAGAGAGAGAGACAGACAGACAAACAGAGAGAGAACAACTACTATTTCAGAGCATGCCTATAAGCAATCTTAATCTAGCATGTTACAGCGTGAGGCTATGATTTTAAAGAAAGTATTTTCATTATTTCTTTTTGGTAATTAAGAAAAATTCGTTCATATTGAAGAAGCTATCCAGAAATTCATATGGAACAATAAAAAACCACTAAGACCAAAAACAATCCTAAGTGGAAAGAACAGGGCAGGAGGAATATCAATACCAAACTTTAAATTGTATTACAAACTATAGTAATAAAAACAGCTTGGTACTGGCACAAGAATAGGCCCAAAGACCAATGGAACAGAAATGAAGACCCAGAAATGAATCTGCAGACCTACGGCTACCTAATCTTTGATAAAGAAGCTAAAAATATAGGTTGGAATAAAGAAAACCTCTTTAACAAATGGTGACGGAAAAATGGGCCTGTAACAAAATAAAACTAGATCCCTATTTATCACCTTGCACCAAAATCAATTCCAAATGGATCAAAGACCTAGAAATAAAAACAGATACCCTGAAAACACTACAAGAAGGAATAGGACAAACTCTAGGACTCCTTGTCACTAGAAGAACTTCCTCAACAAAGGTCCAGAAATGCAACAAATCAAAGAAAACCTAGACAAGTGGGACTGTATCAAACTTCAGAGCTTCTGCGTGGCAAAGGACATCACTTTCCAGATAAAAAGAAAGCCCATAGATTGGGAGATCTTTACAAGCCATAATCAGACAAAGGTCTGATATCTAAAATACACACAGAACTCAAAAAGTTAAATTCCTCCAAAAAATAATCAAAGAACCAACAGCCCCCTCAACAAATGGGCTAAAGAACTAAAAAGAGACTTTTCTGAAAAGGAAATGGGAATGGCCAAGAGTCACATGAAAAAGTGCTCTACATCACTGGCCATAAAAGAAATGCAAATCAAAACAACACTAAGATTCCACCTCACCCCAGTAAGAATGTCCATTATCAGGAGTACTAACAGTAACAAATGCTGGAGGGGATGTGTCCAAAAGGGAACCCTTCTACATTGTTGGTAGGAATTAAAACATGTTCAACACCTCTGGAAAGCAGTGTGGATGTTACAAAGAAGGCTGAACACACAGCTCCCCTATGACCCAGCAGCCCAACATTTGGGCATCTACCCAAAAGACTACATGTAAGACCACACTAAAGCCACCAGCACAACTACATTCATCACAGCACAACTTGTCATTGCGAAAACATGGAACCAACCTAGATGCCCCTCAGTAGACAAATGGATCGGGAAAATGTGGTACATATACACAATGGAATTTTATGCCTCTATCAGAAAGAATGACATTGCCCCATTCATAAGGAAATGGAAGGACTTGGAAAAAATTATACTAAGTGAAGTGAGCCAGACCCAAAGAAACATGGACTCTATGGTCTTCCTCATA
Organism: Perognathus longimembris pacificus; assembly: GCF_023159225.1. Classification (NCBI taxonomy): domain Eukaryota; kingdom Metazoa; phylum Chordata; class Mammalia; order Rodentia; family Heteromyidae; genus Perognathus; species Perognathus longimembris. Next base: position 31,033,184 of record NC_063168.1, on the reverse strand, counting down.
GGGAATAAAACGCAGGTTTAGTAAAGTCACAGCAGAGGATCACAAGAGCCCAACATCTATACCCTTATGAACACATAAGATGATGCTAAGTGAAATGAACTCCATGATATGAAAACGACTGTCATATCACTGTTGTAACTACTTTCAATGTGCTATATGAAACCGTAGCTTCTAGTATTGATGATCTTCTTGGATCCCCTTCCTGTGGTTGTACCTGCACTATCTGTGTATCTTATCTGAGTACATTGGAAACCTTGTATACTGGTATTAGAACTAGGAAACTGAAAGGGAATACCAAAATCGAGAGACACAAGGAAACAAGACAAACGACTACAAAAGCAATATTTGCAAAATTGATTGGTGTAAATGAACTGAACAACTCATGGGGGGGAAGGGAAAGGGGGAGGGGGAGGGGGGAATGAGGGAGGAGGTAACAAACAGTACAAGAAATGTATCCAATGTCTAATGTATGAAACTGTAACCTCTCTGTACATCAGTTTGACAATAAAAATTTAAAAAAAAATAACGAAATATACCCGAAAACATGCTCAATAGTGCTATATTAGGCAATATCCCAGGGGTTATTGAGAGCAGCTGTGGCCTGTTAATGTAATTATATCGGGGAATTAATAAACTACAATTTTCTTTTAGAACCTGTACTGTGCTACATTATGATTTTATTTAAACTCAGCTTTTGTTTAGACTTCTCTTTATCTCTATTTTTCCTTATTTTATGAATATTACTATTAAGTTTAATCATCAACTTCAAAGTATGCTTACATGAACACTTAGATGAAAGATGGTTAATTTTTATTTCCATGGTAGTATATGAAATAAATCTGAAAGGTTATCGATGGGCATACAATGCTGTAGCTGTCATAAATGAGCAATTGCAGAATGATGTTTGGATGTTTAGAATATCCAGCGCAACATTCATAAATTTTGTTATTTGGAGTTAGTGCGCAATAAGATATATGTCATTAGTATCTATAAATAATAAACCATCTTTTTATTCTGTAAGCAACTCTGAAAAGATAATTAATACTATTACTATTTTACTATTTAAAATATTTAGCAATACTATTATTGGAAGAAATTTTATTATTCCTTATACAAATTTTATTAAATTAGCCAACAATATAAGTCAATCTACAATCAATATATTTTATTCTACCTTCTTAATATTTTTATTTCCTTCCCATAAGTAGTATTTCTCTATATAGTGTTATAATCATGAAAGGAATATTGTATAATTGTTTTTTTCACAGACTATTTATGCATTTATTTCTCAATATGTCCGTTTGCTCATGTAAGTTTATAGACTTACACACACTAATTTAAGTTCTTGAAAATACCAATTCTCTAAGTTGGTTTTTGAAAATGTATTTTTTTTTGAAAATTTAATTCATTTTACAAATTGTTTTTTCTATTTAAATTACTTGTATTTATTACTCTCATATGAATTTACCAGTGCTTTTCTTAGGTACAATTTATAATTAAATTGATGTTTTAAGTAAACTGTGGTTAATAATCTAAATAAGTATGTGCACAATGAATAGTTCCCCTAAATACAATCTGCTTTTCATTTTTTACACTCATCAATAAGATCTTTATTTTCCTCTCAGATTCGCTTTGTGTATGCAATCTTAAAAAGAAAATAAACAACTCAGTTGGTTTCTATATTTATTATTTAAATTACTGCAACACAACTAATGTTTTGCTATCACATATTACACTGTGATTTTTTAATACATGACCGCATTTATGCAACCACCAAAATTATATGAATACAAAGCAGTCTGTTCTCTTCACCAAGCACTGTTTGTGCCAAACTTTCTGCAGTATGTGTAAACCTTTTCTTTTTCTTTTACACCATATTGTCTTGTGAGTATCAGTATTGCATTGGTTCGCCTTTAGCCCTTTGTCTTATCATTTTGATGTTCCACTTCCCTTCCCTGATTCAGACAAACACATGTACACTACCCAGGGTGCCAAATTCAAGTACAGTGTCAACAGGGCCTAAACCGTAGGGAAAATAAACAACAGAAAAAGGAAATAATTTCACATTGTTCTCTAAAAATAACACTAGTGATGATAAACCACTTGTTTAAATAATTTGGAGTTCATTTCACTTAGCATCCGCTTATGTGACCATATGTACATAGCTACTGAGTTATTGTGATCATCCGCTAGGACAATCTTCGACATATATTAATTTTTACCAGTGAGGGAAAATACAGAGTATGTTTCTTTGGGTCTGGCTCATTTTACTTAATATGATTTTTCCAAGTATTTCCATTGCTTTATGAATGGGGACAATGCTATTCTTCCTGATAGAAGCCTAGAATTCCTTTATGTATAGATAACACAATTTCTTGATCCATTCATCTACTGAGGGGCATCTGGGTTGGTTTCATATTTTAGCTATAATAAATTGTGCTGCAATGAGCATGGTTGTGCTTGTGGCTTTAGTATTAAACCATTCCTTAAGCAAAGTACCAAAATGTTCCGTTTTCTTACATTTTACCATTTCCAGATGACATTTAATAGAATCACACCTTACAATATATGCCACTTTGATAAAGACATCGTATATTCACTGTACTGACTTTGAGATTTGTAGTGTTATGTTTAGTGATAATTTGAAGTCCATCACTATTTTTTGATAAGTAGTATTCTATTTTAAAAAGTGTAACTACTTATACAGTCTGTTGAGAATGCACATGTAGATTGTCGTTATTTCTTTTTCACATTGATAAATGTATCTATCAGAAACATCCAGTTCAACGTTTTGGTGAATGAGATCACAAATTTACAGAGCAAATGAGTGTTTAACTTTAAAAATAAATTGATAGTTGGTTCTCAAGTAACTGTCATTCTTCATTCCTGCCTGTAATTATGAAAGTCCCAGTGATTGCACATTCTTAACCACAGTAGGTATGTTGTGATGTTGGCATGCTGGTGGGGTGGTGTTGATGTTATTTAGCCTAATGGGAATATGGCAATATTCATCTGGATTTTTTCATGTAAATTCCAATGTAATCAATGGGTGGATATCACTTAAATTGTTTACTAGTCATATATACATATATATACACATTACATATATATATTTATCTTGAGGTATCTGTTCATATCTTTACAATATTTTCCTTCCATTGTGTTGGTTTTCATTGTGGACTACTGTGAGTTCTTTATACATTCTGATGAAAAGTTATTTTTAATATCTGGTATTTTAAATTACTTTTTCCATATTCGGGGCTTGAATATTATTTTCTTATGATTGTACAATTTAACTTTGATTAAGTTTCCAACTTTTTTTTTTTTTTGACAGTCCTGCAGCTTGGACTCAGGGCCTGATCACTGTCCCTGGCTTATTTTTGCTCAAGGCTAGCACTCTGCCACTTGAGCCACGGCGCCACTTCTGGCCGTTTTCTATATATGTGGTGCTGAGCAATGGAACCCAGGGCTTCATGTATAGGAGGCAAGCACTTTGGCCAATAGGCCATATTTGCAGCCCCGAGTTTCCAACTTTTTAAAACATGCTTTGACAGTCTCTATTATTCTTTCATGTTAGTGTGTACATGTTTTTCATACATGATGCAATTACTGATATCTTTTATTAGATTTGCAATTTTATTGTCTTCTTTTTTCTGTTCTTTAAGACTTTTTTTAAATAATTCAAGCAAATACTATTACAGTTTAATTTTCTGTAACTGGGTGCTATACCACTCATTTGAACAACTCAGTTATTTCTGTAGAATTTGTTCTTTTTGGTTTTAACACATTTAATTGCAGTACAAATTGTTGTGGATTTCATTGAATTCATTCATTTCATTGGGCACATGAAAAAGTTCATCACTTTACTAAACTTGTAATTATGACTTTCAACAAATTCCCGAAGTTCTCAGTCACTAGTTATTTACTACAATTTTTTGCATGAGATCTCTCCCCAACCCCAGCACTATAATGACATAAATATTAAATGTTCATGCTGTCACACAAGACTCTATGCCTCCACATTCATTTTATCCAAACTTTATTCTCTTTTATGTTAAGTAACTCCTCTGAACATGTCTTCAAACTGCCTTTTTCCCAATGTTATTCTTCTGTGAAGATCATCTGCTTGATTTTAATTATAAATTTTGCTTTAAATGATCATTTATACCTTCTTTTTTGGTCTGAAGTTTGTTAGTTCCTGTTCATTTTATATATAGAGAGAGAGAGAGATTAATTAATTATATATAGTAATAATATAATTAATATATTTATCTTTTAAAACACTTCTTGGGAAATTCAAGTATAGGGGCTGGGAATATGGCCTAGTGGCAAGAGTGCTTGCCTCCTACACATGAAGCTCTAGGTTCGATTCCCCAGCACCACATATATGGAAAACGACCAGAAGGGGCACTGTGGCTCAGGTGGCAGAGTGCTAGCCTTGAGCGGGAAGAAGCCAGGAATGGTGCTCAGGCCCTGAGTCCAAGGCCCAGGACTGGCCAAAAAAAAAAAAAAAAAATCAAGTATAGTCATGTTAATAAATTTAATACAGTTAACAAATTCATATTCTCTCTGTATATATGAAAAAGGTAATTAAAATTTTTAAGTGGCGTACAGAATAAAATATATGGACAACTACTAGTGTAAGAACAACTATACTTCATGTATCTAAGTAAAAAACACCTCTGCAATATATTTTTTAAAGAAATCTCCATTTTCTATTGATAAAAGTAACTATAAACATATTTCTTTGAGATTTTTGGGTTGCAAGCTACAGAACTTCAATGAAGTGGATAATGAAAAGCTGATGATGCAATGTTTCTATTTATCTCTACTGACAGGAGAACTGGCTTCATTGTTGACTAACTATATACTTTGGTAGTTCATCCATCTTGATACTAATAATGTGGGATAAACAATGCCCTTTGCAAATTGTCTTTTTTAAACCACCATTGTCTTAAAAAATATTTTACAGTTGTTAATAGTCATGGCCCTTTTATTGCTTTTTCAAAAACTTTCAATCTTTAAATGTTTTTTTCTCCCATATGCTGTCTACTGAACTCCTATCTACGTTTAAAGTATTTATGTGGAGGTTGATACCAAATGCAAATTCCGTTGTCTTCCTCCAATATAAATTATAACAGCTAATAGACCTAATGATGTAAAAACATAACATTCACATTTTTAATTTGTTCAACACATATTTTTTAGATTGACTGGGTTTTTCTGAACAACATGTTCTACATACATGTTTCTATTCTTCCTAGGGTATAAAGCTACCAGGAGAAAATAGTATATAATAAATTATTAATGAAAATATGATAGTGACCTTTTAGGACATCGAGACTGTTCTACAGTAGCAGAAGTAACTGAAGATAAGATGAGAGCTTATGCAGGGCAAAGGACATAGCTTCCAAGATAAATGGAAAGCCCACATACTGGGAGAAGATCTTTACCAGCCATACAACACACAAAGGCCTGATATCTAAAATATACACAGAACTCAAAAAGTTAAATTCCTCCAAAACAAATATCAAAGAACCAACAGCCCCCTCAACAAATGGGCAAATGATCTTAAAAGAGACTTTTATGAAGAAGAAATGAGAATGGCCAAGAGTCACATGAAAAAGTGCTCTACATCACTGGCCATAAAAGAAATACAAATCAGGGGCTGGGGATATAGCCTAGTGGCAAGAGTGCCTGCCTCGGATACACGAGGCCCTAGGTTCGATTCCCCAGCACCACATATACAGAAAACGGCCAGAAGCGGCGCTGTGGCTCAAGTGGCAGAGTGCTAGCCTTGAGCGGGAAGAAGCCAGGGACAGTGCTCAGGCCCTGAGTCTAAGGCCCAAGACTGGCAAAAAAAAAAAAAAAAAAAAAAAAAGAAATACAAATCAAAACAACATTGAAATTCCACCTCACCCCAGTAAAAATGTCCATTATCAGGAAATCTAATAGTAACAAATGCTGGAGAGGATGTGTCCAAAAGGGAACCCTACTACATTGTTGGTGGGAATGCAAGCTGTTCACCCCCTCTGGAAATCAGTGTGGAGGTTACTAAGAAGGCTAAACATAAATCTCCTCTCAAAAGACTATAAGCAAGACCACACTACAACCACCAGCACAACTATGTTCATCGTAGCACAACTTGTCATTGCTAAAACATGGAACCAACCTAGTTGCCCTTTAGTAGATGAGTGGACCAGGAAAATGTGGTACATATACACAGTGGAATTCTATGCCTCCATCAGAAGGAATGACACTGCCCCATTCGTAAGGAAATGGAAGGACTTGGAAAAATTCTTACTAAGTGAAGCCACCCAGACCCAGAGAAACATAAACCCTATGGTGTCCTTCATAGGGAATAGCTAGTACATGATCAGGTTGGTCATGGTGGAAGATCAAAATACCCCAGTAGCTACTCACATATGATCACATAAGATGATGCCAAGTGAAATTAACTTCACATTACAGAAACAAGAGTTATACCACTATTGTAATTATTTTCAACATACCATGTGAAACACTCTTTTTTTCCTTGTCTGTTTGATTGTTTTGTTTACTTTTGTTTCTATTGTATTCCCTTCCTGTGGTTGTGTCCCCACTACCACTGTATTTCATCTGAGTAACCTGAATATTCTTTATATGGATATTAGAACTAGGGAAGGGAAAGGGAATATCAAAATCAAGAGACAGAGGATAAAAATACAAACCATTCCAAAAGCAATACTTATAAAACCACTTGGTGTAAACCAACTGCACAATGCTTGGGGGAAAAGGGTGGGGGAAGGTGGGGAAAAATGGGGGAGGAGGTAACAAGTTGAACAAGAAATATACTCACTGCTTTACATATGAATCTGTAACCTCTCTCTACTACACTTTGACAATTACGAAAAAAGTTTAATAAAAAAGTAAAGTTTACACAAAGGAGTAGCATTATGTAAATGTCTCAAAGTAAAGCAGAATCCACCCATGATGAAAACAAAAACAAAAAATATTTTTTCCCCACTTGAGTATTTGGCCAGATGTTGAGGAATATACCCATGCAATATGCCCAGCAACTATCTGGCTGTTGTTAGTTTATAATGAAGCTTATTCACTAAATGAACCCTCGTATTGTAGCTAGCTCATGGGGTAATGCGAGCCTTCTAGTATATACCTACATGCCCATACAGTATTTCACTTCATAAGTAGATCATCTGAAATTTAAATTGCAGAATATTTTATATTAGGGATTTAACACTGGTTGATTGCTTGCTAACATAAAAGTATTTTATGAACTTGTGTGACATGTACTGTTAAATATTTACTCCATACTATTTTTTAAGAAAGTTCTTCTTAACTTTAAAATATAGACTATGCTCCCTAGGCAAGTTCCATATTTTCATTTTATTAGCTAACTTCTGGTGTCAAATGCTTAAAAAGGATATTGAAACCATGAGTTAAGGAGACCAATATTAAAATCAGTTCTGATGCTCCATAAGTGATAAATCAAGAGAATAGTAACATTTTAAGGTTATAAATTACTTTATTTCTCTGTTAATGTTCATTCCTAGCCCATAATTCCATCCCTACCGATTTTCTCCATTTCTTCTTTCAGCCTATGACAATAAAAGTGATTCAAAAGTCACCAATCCATGTAAAGTTTTATTGCAGTTAATTTACTATTATTTCAGCATTTAAGTTTATATTTGGTGTGTTGAATCAATGTAAGTAACCTTTATTAATGACTTACAAGAAGCCAGGTAGTGTAATCAATTCCTTAGATGTATTAAGCCATGCAGTTTTTCATAAAATAATTGATTATATTCCACATATTATACTTATAAGTAGCACCATATGATTGTTCCTCCAAGATCTGTAAGCTCATAAATTGTGAATCAGTGTCTTTTTGGTTTGTCAATCCTACCTAATTCTTCAATCTCTAGCAATACATGATTGAAGCTGTGAATTACATACATGAATTCTATATGGATGTGTGAACACAGATGTAAACATACATCTATACATTAATTAGGCCACACTAATGTAAACTAAGTTAGTCAAATTTACTCCATTCTGCAATCTTTCCTCATAAGCACTGCACCTATTTCCTGTTCACAATTTCTTAAATAATATAGCAGAATGTGATACACTGCATTCATCATGGCATCTATTTTATACTAGCATTCACTCAAATCCATATAGACCTTTTCAAACCAGGATACAGATTAATGGCCTTCAAGTGGCTTCCCATTTCTTTTGTTACAGACATGAAGGTGCATCATTCAATTTAGGAAAGAAAGCAGGAGCCAACAGAGAGGATAAACCAGGCGTGATAGTTAGTACAAAAGCTTTGCACAACCTTTACTTTGCTCTGTAGAGGAAACCCTTCCCACTTCATTTCTCACACAAGCCTTGGCCTCTGAATCTGGAGATCTGACATCTCTTATCTTCTACTTTCTATAGATCTTACCTCAGTACACAATATATTCAAACTGTAACAATTTCAGCAACTCCACATGATCTTTTCCACTTCACTACACTTTAAGAATGTCACTTTCCTCATTCTAACTGACGACATTAATACATGCATTCCAAGTACATAAAGTTAATTTAATCATTCAGTAACGAATTTAAGTCCCCCACCCCCAGTGCTTTTGTCATGATACCATTATGTAATTACACGGAAAGCCATACACTAAACAAATCAATAAATGTAAGGAGCACTGCCAAATAGTGCTTATTATTTCTTATGAAATACAGCAGTAAAGGGAGTGGAGCATCATCGGATTCAGGAAAGAATATTCTGGAAGTATGACTAGGAAATACCTGAAAGTTGGCATTTGAATGAGGCATTCATGGACTACTGAAGAAAGCCATGTCTTTCTGAATGATAACAAAATATTTGCGTTTCATTCTCTTCAAATTATTGAGAGACTACATCAATGAGGAGGGACATAGGTCTTAGAAAAATGAGGTTGGTAGAGCAGAGAAAAGCAAGGTGTTCATCTAGGTGGGGGTGCATGGCTCTTTGATGCCTTTGCATAGATGTGAATTCTATGTAATGCCTGTGCAGATGCATACACTATTGAAATTGTAAGCCAGTGGCCAGAAAAATGTCAGCATACAGTTTTTTTTAGTAGGCCATTTAATGTATTGCCTTACTAGATAAATGAGAATCATTGATGCAATGGCTACACTACTGTGAATATGGAATATCTTCTAACAGACTAAGAAATATTCCGTTCTTCGTATGTGCACAAGCACACACATACACATGCCACATTAAATAAAACAGTGACAACCTGAAAGATACTTGACATTCTCCTTTTGTAGAACTGCAATGTGTCAGTAGGAAGCAACTTAATCTTGTGAGAAAGATCATTTTAGAGGCTTGCAAGGGTAGAAATGCTGGAATTGGTTTCAGGCGCCAGCAGGTTTTAATAATGAGAGGCCTTTGTTTGACATATGGTACTAGAATCAGCAGCTTTCTCAGTGCCATGCAATAATATACTGAGAGCCAAAAAAATACTGTTTTACGTTTTCTAAATTCAGGAAAAATTAAGTCACATTTAAAAGAATTGTTACAGAATAATTTCAAGAAATCCCTGAGAATACATAACTATGCATTAAAATGAAGAAGAAGAATTGGGTGTTAAGTATAGAAAAATGATGTCATACTACATGCTGATATTATGTCTTCTCTATTTTTCTTCTTTCATGGAAAGTTAATGCAATTACTTCCTGAGTAGTGGATGAGCTGCTTATTTCTGTAAGTGAAACTGTTAAAACGCAGGTCCTTCTCTTCATTCTGCCTTATCTGCAATCTACAGTGTTGTTATGCTTCAAAAGACAAGGTATTTGTGACAGAGCTGTATGGTATTATATCACAGCTCATTTGCTAGCTGCTTTTTGAAGGAAAGTAAGAATGAGTGAAAGAGAGAATGAAAGAAGGAAAGAAAGGAGGGAAAGAAAGAAAGAGGAAGAAAGGAAAGAAGGGAAGAAATGACAAAGGAAAGGAAGGAAGGAAGGAAGGGAGGAAGGGAGGGAGGGAGGGAGGAAGGAAGGAAGGAAGGAAGGAAGGAAGGAAGGAAGGAAGGAAGGAAGGAAGGAAGGAAGGAAGGCTGGTAACCCCTACAGTCAACTCTAACTTGTCACATCCAGGATTATTGGGCATGTAATATTGCAATTCGCTCCAAATCTGTGGCTAAACACACACACACACACACACACACACACACACACACACACCACAGACTTAATTAAATATAAAGTTACAGTCTTTTTTATTCCTGATGTTCTAAAATTGTTATCTTTCACTGCTACTTCTAATTTCCTTTTTGTAGCAAGAAATATTCAAATCATTACCTTATAAGGAGCACCTCACTAAGAATTTTCATTTTGGCCTCACCTTCTTCCTTTTGCAAGATCAAATTGGGGGCGGGGGTGGAAAAGACAAAAGAGATAATTTCACAGAATACATTAAAAAATAGCAAAATAAACTTTTTTCCATATCGGAGTTTATTTCAGTTAGTAGCATTTTATATGGTCATATGTTCATAGGTATTGAGCTATTGTGATTCTCTACTAGGACTATCCTAGATATATATTAATTACTACAAATGAGAGAAACCATGGCACCTATGTATCTATATATCTTTGAGTCTGACTTGCTTCACTTAATATGATTTTTTCAAAGTCCATTTTCTTAAAAATGGGGGTGATGTCACTCTTTCTAATAGAAATATAGAATTCCATTGTGTTTACATATCACATTTTCTTGATCCATTCTCTACTGAGGGGTGCTGGTTAGTTCCACATCTTAACTAAGGTAAATAATGCCACAATGTTTCATTGCGTATACATATCACATTTTCTTCATTCATTCTCTATTAAGGGGTTTGGTTCTACCTCTTAGCTAAGGTAAACAGTGATGCAATGAACATAGTTGTGTTGGGAGATTTGGTGTGGCCTTGTCTTTGGGTAAATTCCCAGGGGCAGGATTGCTGGATCATATTGTGTGAAGTTATCTTTTTGTTGGATCATATTGTGTGAAGCTTTCTCAGTTTTTTCCTTTGGTTTATCCCTTGTTGTCAGTGTTTTTGATTGTGGTACCCTGTGTCTTGCATATATGTTTATATAATTTGGGGAAGGGAAGGAGAATATAAAAATGGTGAGACAAAGGGAGAACAAATTGCCTTAGTGACACTCACAAGACACTATGTTGGAACTTGTTACACTATGGACACTATGTTACAACTTGAGAGGGTATCAGAGTGGAGGAGGGAAAGTTGGAGAAAACAAAGAAGGGAATAACACTGTTCTACAAGAAATGTACTCATTACCTTACTTATGTAACTATAACCCCTCTTTACATCACCATTACAAAAAAATAAAATTCAAAATGATTGAAGGCCTAATGTTTAGGGCTCTGAGACAAAATAATAAGTAAATGTCAGATTTTGTGTCAATTACCAGTCCTGCTAGACTTCAGTGTCCATGCCTTTATTCTATTAGTTTGAAAGAATATCTCCAATAAGATATATTCCACACATTAAAAATGGCAAAAAAAAAAAACCAGGAAACTAGAAGAGGATTCTTTTGCTATCTTTGCTAAAACATGATTTATCTCTAAATACAGTTTTAGTATAGAAAATATGGAAGAAAATTAGGGAGAATGAAGATAAATGCACCAAGAAGGAATGTAACTATTCCAGACTCAATTGAAGGTTAGGGCTTCCAAAAATTAAAATGTGAATACTGGCAATCATGTGGTTATATAGTAGAAGTGTGACATACAATGCAATTCAACAATTATTGACTATGACATTCTGAAAATTAAAACAAATCCAATGAAGAATTAAAAGCTACAATTAAGTTATTGATGATGGTTCATTTCTGTACCATTTTAAAGGAAAATAAAGCATTTGAGACTATAATCTTATCCTTTTGAAGTTTAACAGACAAATTTGATTAGTAAGATAGTCTTAAAATCTGTTGAAATGACAAAAAAATCTATGATAAGTTATAATAATCTCTCTTCACACAGCAGTTTGACAGGCAATTAAAGTATTTACTAACAATTGTGATACCAGTATATTACAATTCTATTCCATTAGCTCTCCCCAGAGATTCTCAAACATTCAGTCCATTTTTTATTGTGAAATGTATTTATTGTTTGGCTTACTTCTGTCAAAGTTCCTGCCTTTCAAGCCCTATTGGAAAAAATAATTGTGAGGAAATGTAAAAAAAATTTTGTTTCTTTTGTGTTGAACCAGATTGTATTTAGAAGTTTACCTTATGCTTTGAAAAAAATCAATAAAGGAATTTAGAGAGTTTACAATATGAAACGGATTTTACGGTAAAACTAGAATGGAAGGTTCTTCCCAGAAAGCATATTGACATCTGTAGTATTTGTTAAATATTTGCCTTTTAGGTACTTAAATTGATCTTAATGAAAATATGCTGTATTCCTCTTCTTATGTACTACAAATAAACCCAATGAAGACAAAAAGACAAATAATTACCCTTAGACGCAATTGGTTAAATAGCACTAAACATTCACACAGTGAGAAAAAAAGGAGGATGTTCTTAGGAGATGATCACAAGTGCTCCATATCTATGTTCACATGATTCTATAAAATGATGCTTATCTAAACAAACTACAAGAAATGGAAACCAGAGGGTTTGTTAAGATATTATTATACTTTTGCGGTTTTCTATCTTCCTTCCTTCCTTCCTTCCTTCCTTCCTTCCTTCCTTCCTTCCTTCCTTCCTTCCTTCCTTCTTTCTTTCTTTCTTTCTTCCTTCCTTCCTTCCTTCCTTCCTTCCTTCCTTCCTTTCTTTCTTCCTTTCTTTCTTTATTTTCTCCTTTGATTTTCTCCTTTTGTCATTGTTAATGATTTCTGTACCCTTTATCTTGTATGTAATTTAATAGGATTTGGAAAGTGGAAGGAGAAGTACAGAAACAGCATGACAAAGGGTTAAATTCAGCAGTGACACTCACTAGACACTGTATTGGGCATAAACGATACAACTTGGGGGGAGAGGTGTCAGGAGGGAAAAATCTGGGAGAAAATGAGAGTGACATTTTTAAAAAATAAATGTACTCATTACCTGAGTTGTGTAACTGTATACTCATCATCTTTACATCATCTTTACAATAAAGTTTAAAACAATTCATATTTAGTATTTAGAGAATTGTAAAACTTTGTACTTGTGTATATCCATTTGTTTTTAAAGAAACATTCCCAGTAGTGTTCCACATATTTCTTACAACTTGAACACAAATAACTGGATCGTCAAATTGGATTTTTTCTGTACTACCAAATATTATGAAAATTACTAAAAATATAGTAGTCATGAAACATATTTCAGGATGTGAATGGCCATTACTTTCACTGTTATTACCCAAGTCATCATCTATATTAGCTCTACTCCAAACTAGATCAACATAGGAATTTTCTATATAATGTAAGCAATCATGTGGCCTCAGAGAAGCTATGTTCTTCTTAGAATTCCTCATTTTCATTTTCATATGTACTTAACTTATCTGTATTATCCCTTCCACAAGAAAAATAGAGAACAAATTGCAGAATCATGACGCTTCCCTTTCCAAGACAGCATAATCATGGATGGCCAGTGTTTCTTACTTTATTATCTTAGTAACAGTGGATGGAGCAATGGCAGATATGCACATCAAATAGAGCAGCTGTGGGGTTGGTATATAATCCTAGGAGATATTTTTAACTTAAGTTATATCTTTCTAGGATTGCTAAGCCTGCATCATTAAAAAAAATACATATTTAAAGTAAAATAAAATCATTCAAACATGAGGAAGAAAGTAAATTGGAGAACCACACAGAGGGAGATTGAGAAATAGCAAAATGAAAATATTCTTTAGTCCTGATTAGGTTCTTAAAGTTGTCTTTCCACTATATGGCAATCCTTTTATAAATGTAATTTTCATTTTACTTCATATGCTATAGAAATGTCAGTACATTACTAATGTTCTTTGTCAATAGACTTTTAGATAGGAGTTTATCAGCTTATTATTTTTTATCAGTTCATGAAAGAACTAGCTGAAGGCTCTCTTCTCTTGTCACTCTATAAAACATAAACAACTAGTAATATTTTAAATATCACTCCTTGATTGCAATCAGAGCTACTGAATAAAGCACTTTTAATTGGATATTTGTCAGTACCTTCTGTGGGTAGTTAACAAGTCGTTTAAACTATGTTGGCACATTATAAATAGTTAAGATTAGGAAAGCAAGCAAATAATAAGGTAGATCTCAAGTTTTTCTGAATGCCTAATCTGTCCTGAACAAATGATTCTCTACCTACAATCCTGTTCTGATGATTACCTCCTCTGAATCACATTTCTTAATGGAGTAATGTTTCTAACATACAAATTGAAGCCATTAGCTCCACTGCCCATTTCTACCCAAATCAAACATTTGGTGGGAATTGAGCATTGATAAGAACTTCTGGAGGAGCACTCATAGCTCAAGCCTCAAATCATAACTACTCTGTTTTATTTTATTTTTTTGCCAGTTCTGGAGCTTGAACTCAGGGCCTGAGCACAGTCCCTGGCTTCTTTTTTCTCAAGGCTAGCACTCTGCCATTTGAGTCACAGTGCCGCTTCTGGCTTTCTCTATATATGTGGTGCTGAGGAATCGTACCCAGGGCTTCATGTATATGAAACGAGCACTTTACCACTAGGCTATATTCCCAGCCCAAATTGTAACTACTCTGGGGGCTGAGACCTAGAGGATCTCAGTTCAAAAGGGTAGGATTCTTTATTTCCAACCAACAATCAAAATCTGTGGTGTGGCTCAAGTGTCAACTTTAAGTGTAAACCCCAGTACTAGCACCAAGACAAAACAAAAATCCTATCCCTACACATATTAGGTAATCATTAAATTTGTATGCATTAAAATAAAAACATCATTTAGAAAGTCAGAGGGCATGAGCCATGAATGATGCTATCATGTGAATATTTATTTTGCTAACATGTTCTCAGTTCTGAGGTTTTACATCGTTGAGTGTATTGTAGTTACTGGGGCAGTTCAGACACTTGTGTGATGAGCAAATGACTGTTCTGGGGGAGTCTTACCTTCAGACTAGCTGCCTGAATTGTACTCCCACAGAGGAAAACACCATTGATATTAATTTTCTCGAGTCATCTTAGCTGTGATTCATGAAACTCTTGCTATCCTTTACACTTTTCAAGTAACAAAACTCAGCACAAAAGGAAAATAGCCTCCCAAACCTGAGTCTTCACTGAAATATACTGACAAGGAGTTAAAACAGGAGAGGGACAACCAATTTATTAATGTGAGAAAAAGGAAGAATCACAGCATGGCAGAGAAAGTGTCACCAGGTTGGATTACCCCTAGGTGAAAACCATTCATAAAATTACATGCTCATTTTTCTATACTATAGGAACTATGAGGAATATACACCATTTTTTTGCTTGTTTATTTTGTTTTTGTCATTGTTGTTTTAAGTGTCTTGCTATGTAGCCCCAGTTTGCCTTGAAATCCTAATCCTTGTGATGTTTCCTGAATGCTGAGGATACAAGCAAATATGCCTCCATATCTGCCTAACATGTAGGGAAATCACAATAGATTTAAAGAAGAAATAAAGTGACCTAGAAGAAAGACTTTTTGACCTTCAGTCAATTTTTGTAAGTTTTTTAAAATCTTTTTGGGATTGTAATAGAGTAAACAGTATGTAAAATTTCTGTCTAGATGTTTCCACAGACTTTAGTTCCTTCTTGCAATGTGAGCTTTACTAAAGAAAGCTCATGGAGGAGATCACAATTGAGTAGTCTAGAATTGAGGCAGGTAAGGGAACTTTTCAGAAGACTTTAAGAAACAATGTCATCAGGATCTTGATTCTGAAGTCTAGGCCCATAAAGCAATGTCAAAGAACTCTAACAATGTCAAAGTATCTCTCTTAACGGTGTCCCAACAAAACATGTCAGCAGTAGACAAAAGTTTCTGGATAGAGAAATGTTGAACTAAATGGGCTGTTATTGTCTCATTCAGTTTTCAGGGAGTTCTGCTCTAAATCATACACAATACCTTTTTGAGATATCAGGGCTGAAGTATTGAAGCCCATTTGTCAATTTATGTGCCCATAGTGCATCATGAAATCCCTAAATTGGAATAAATCACCTGCTGAGTTCTGGGAAGAGTCCTGTGTAACTTTTCCCTACAACGGCACTTGTAAACCATAGATCATAGCCCACTGCACTTTCCCTGAGGGCTTCACACTTTGCTCATGAATGTATAATATAATTGGGAAGTTAAAGTTTTAGTAACTATCATTAAAAGGCATTCTGTGATTATTGTCTGAAAATGTAGTGACTTGATAGTAATGATCAATGAAAGAATGGGAATCTTTAAAATGAAAAAGAATATAGGGAGAAGGAGAGAGAGAGAAGGAGTAAGGGAGGGAGAGAAAGAGAGAAAATGGCAGACAGACAGACTCACAAACAGACACAAAGATAGACATAGAAACAGAGGTGAGAAAAGATCACATCTGCCCTTCCACTACTAAAAAAATAAAATCCATTTTCAACATACAACTGTAAAAATGTCAGCCCAAACAGCCAGCTTCAGACTTCTCCTTAGCAAGATCAGTGCATTCTCTGTCAGCAATTAGAGTGAAGCTGGCTAGGCGGCTCTGCCTGCCTGAACACGGTTTTTATCTGGTTGGGATTTTGCAGAGCTGTTATTCAGTTAGACCTAATAGCAACAACCTTCACCTACACCTTTGAGCTCACTTGGACTTTAAATTTAACTTAATCTCAGGTTTTATCAAATGGGCTGTGGAGTTAATGGATAAAATCTATTTGCTGAAATTATAACTTTTATTACAAAAATAAGAGGTCACATAGGATTTAGTACAGTATGTAATAAGAAATGCAATGCTGTGTCTCTCAACACATGCATTTCTGAAAAAGGCACATTCTAGCTCTAAGTCCCTGACATAACCAATGCACCCAAGAGTCTACTTCCCATGTGTATTTTTTTCTTTGTAGTTTTTTCTTTTCTTTTCTTCTTTTTTTCCGGTGATTTCTCAGCTCTTCCTTAAAACATTTCCTCCTCTCCATTTCTCCTCACTTTTTTCTTTTTATCTTTTCTTCAGTTCTAATTTTTACTTTATTCTGTGTCTTCTCCATTTTTTCTTATTAATTTATATTGTGTTTCTTCTTACAATTGTCCCCTTCTACATTAGCTACTGTGGACAGATCTGAGTGAATGTAGGCCTGGCTATAATTAATTGAAAAAATTGAAGGCAACTAACAAGTGTCACCAATCCCAATGTTATAATTATATAAAGTAATAAAAAGTCCCATGATTTCTTTTCTGTTTAGTGCTATTCAACCAAATTACAAACTTAGGTTCTTCCCTTTCTCTTATTTATACAGAATTAAAATTATTTCTTGAAATAAAAAGGTACCATGATAAGGGAGCTGTTTTACATAACAATCTTTATTATATACATATACATATCTTCATTTTTATCAATATGTTACTAATTACCCTGGTTTAAAACAAAAAGAAAGAAAGAATTATGTACCCACAATGTTGTAAAATATTGGGAAGTTGGTGCAGCATTGTTTTGAAATTACATACAAACACAATTTTTATCAGAGATACAAATTATTATCCTTTAGAATTTTTATACCTGCCAAAGCATAAAAAGGCTGAATGGAAAGCTGACAAGGCTACCTTTTACATTATAATGTAATGTAATATATTATATTATAATGCAAATATTAATTAGAATCTTTATCATCCTTCAGTCTAGGAGAGAAACTTTTCTCTACATTTAACTTTGAATTTCTTTTCCTTAGTCCTCTACTGTATTCCCCTTTGATAAGACTGGTGTAGATACAAGTATATAACATACAAATGTATTTAATGTCTTGAGATAGAAAAGATTACATAATAAAAAATATTCCAAAAAGAGTAAACATGCATTTTTATGCTTAACTTGGCTAAAAGACAGAAAATCATAGGGAAATCTTATGAACAAAAAGATATTTAATCAAATGCTATTAATCTGTGGCAAGCTTAGCAAACCTGTTGGTTAGAGTGTATCTATTTCTTCAGCACTTTTCTTCTGGGAATGAGTAACAGGAGTATCTACAATGAGGATCTTCAGGGTAGATGGGTGAGGGAAAGAAAGAGTAATTTTCCTAACTCTCTTACTTTCTCAAATCTCAGGGTATCACATTCAAGGATAGTGTGACTCTTCAGAAGCTAATTATGAGTGACCTATATTTCCCATTTCATTCTTCTAGCCCTAGGTAAAACACAAGTTCTGTTTAGGGAAAAATAAAATTTTACACAATTTTCCCAAACACAGTACCAAAAGCTGACAGCTGCAGAATATTTGATACCATTTCAGAAAGAGTCTCCTCAACCAAGCAAATCAAATGGTACCTGTCTCAAGATTAAACGTGAATGAATCCTCTGAAAAAGAATTGAGATGACGGCATTGACAAGTGATTGTGTTGACAAACGATGAACTAGCAATTCCAAAACCTTTGTGGGAAGCTTGAACCTTTTCCTAGACCTATGTTTTCTTCTTTCTATGCTGCATTTACTTTTTATCATATCCACATGAACTAATTTTATTTCCATTCCTTTCTGAATTCCACAGCCCTCTATAGCTAAAGAATCACTTGACATCTGTATTTGTTCAGCTCATATGGGTCTTAAACTCAATTTATCCCAAACTGAACTACCATACATGATGAGTTCTATCTCCAGTGCACCCAAGAATTTGCTAGACTAAAAGATTAAAAACCATTCTGTCAGCTGTCCTAGTTATTATTTTGGGTTTCCTAAAAAACAAAGATTATGGCAACAATTTGAGAAAAAAATTTCTGTAAAGTTAAATAATTATTTGTTGGTATAAGGAATATACAGTTGTTCATTACTTCAAAACATGTCTCAATTTTGTTCTCTGTAAGGGATTGATTCATGGTGTTTCTAGCAGCCCACTTTAACAGGAGATGGTTTAGAAAGGCGGAGTGGGTAGATACCAGAGCACTGGCTCCACCACACTCAATTGACATGATTTTTAAGACATATTAATTCAAATTCTTAACTAATAATTCAACTAATTACCTTTATTACCAATCACCTTTATCCAAGTCAATACTGTTGCTCCAAACAAATAAGATATCCTATTAACTTATCTTTACAAATCCACTTTCATGAATTAGTCTCTAAATCCTTTTCACTGAAATCTTTAAAATATAAAATGAAACTATATCCCTGTCTTGATGTGTTTTGGAAGAGTCTCTAAATCTATAACATAATATCTAAAATGTGATATGATCCTGTTTTGTTTTGTTTTTTTTAACATTACTAGTTAGACACTTCCTGAGCTATGTATTCCGTGCTTTTTTCTACCTTACCTGTAAGGAGATGTTGGCGTTTTTTTGAAAACAGGAAGTTGCTTTCTGCCTCAGGGTTATTGTCTATTCTATTGATTCCTTCCTGAACACTTCTCTGGAGGAATCTATTTGTAGATAAAACACTCATCTTCCCCTTACTTACTGAACTCCATTTGAGCTTGCTTTTACCTTTTCTTAATGCATACTACAACTTCAGTTTGTGACACTTTTTCACAATAATACGTTTATGGGTTTATGAGCTTACACTTTTTAAGTAGCCTAGCTCCTTCTAGAGTTCACTGTACTATTAA
Source organism: Perognathus longimembris pacificus (assembly GCF_023159225.1). NCBI lineage: Eukaryota > Metazoa > Chordata > Mammalia > Rodentia > Heteromyidae > Perognathus > Perognathus longimembris. The sequence goes on along the minus strand of NC_063168.1, from coordinate 31,013,468 downwards.
GTACTATTAAGCCTCAAGAAGGTAAAAGTGTTATCCATTTTACATTCACTATTGTCTCCCATCTCCTAAACACTTTTAACACAAGCTAAGTTCTCAATAAATATTTTCAAGAAAAAATATCAATAAAGTCAAATGCATGTGTGATAAAGACACGGAATCAAGAATGTGATAGCCATTCTAATCTAAGCTCTACGAAAATCCTGGGTTATCCTACTTACTTGGGTCCACTTACAGTCATTAATGGAGTGCCTAAATAATTTGCATTCTGTCACTTAGAAAACCTAAGCCGAAAGCTAATAAAGCAAACTTAGTAATTCTCAAAGGTACTATCGCTTATTTTGTGATTAAGATACTAAGAGTACTTTTCTAAGTGCTTTACAAGTATTAACTACTTGATTCTTGTATAAAGACTATTATTCCTGAAATGTACCAGAAAAAGGAACTGAGATCCAACAAAGTTAGTTTGCCCAAGATAACACATATAATAAGAGCAAAACCAATTTTCTGCACCATTCTCATTCAGAATGTCCATAGTTCAGGTTTAAAAATATGAGTTAACAACTATGAATATATGAATAAGCACTATGAACAGTAGCTCTGTTTATTGACTAGATGAAAACTTTTAAGGAAGTCTCCTCACCAAGTTGTTTCTCTTATCATTGGGACTGGAAGTAATAAAAAAATGTTGGCTTCCCAAATAGGATTTAACATAATACTGTTTCATTGAGGACCAACCAAATAATCTGAACTTTTGTTTACATTAATATTATGTGTTTATTTTCAAGTAGCAGGAGCATAAAGTAAACTGTTATAAGAAATAAAAGGAAATGGTTGGCTCAGAAAAGTGAAAATTCCTAATGTAAGTTGAACTCCAGTCGAGGATTATAGCTGTAAAAATATTTCCCAGGTTCAATTTATTTCCAACACTGCTCTTGAGTCTTTATCAAAAGCAGGTTCATTATGATCTCAAGATGGCAGCCAGCAAAGGCCTACTGGCTTCTTTATGATTCAGGGAAACAATGTTTCCCAATTCCCTTGACAAATTCTGGGGAAAGAAGTTTTGGAATTTACAGTGTTTGGAATAACCTTAACCAGGATGTAACCATACAAGATTTACTGTTTGGAATGACTTTGATCAGGAAGTAACCATAACCCATATGAGATTGTCAAAGGACAATCTGCAAGGGCCAGGTCATTGTTCTCTAAGAAGATGAGTATGGTGGAAGTTGGTGTATTATCACCAGACTCTACCCAGAATGCAGTGTCACCATACCTTATGTCCATGGGAAAGCCCAGGGTCCCTAAGTAACTTGCAGATCTTATTGAGAGACAGTGGATTATATTTGACGGACAACAAATGAAATTTGACTAAAAGTATTACCAGAACACTTTTTCCAATGTAAGTATTTATGCACTAGATACCTGATGCTGACATTCCTGTTTGTGCAACTGGTTATATGTTGAAAACAATGACAAAGAAAGGTAGAAATAAAAACAAAATAATCACAAGATCTTCATCTCAGTTTTGGACTCATACATAGGTAGATAGATCGAGAGAGAGAGAGAGATAGAGACAGAGAGAGACAGAGAGAGGCATAGCGCGCTCTCTCTCTCTCTTTCTCTGTCTCTCTGTAGATATATCTACTGGATTAAAGAAAAAATTATGTGGACTATAGATTGAAAATTTCGTTACGTATGGGTGTATTTTTCCAAAAGACGACAATTGAGGAATACACAGAATTCAGTATTCTAAAGTAACTCAAATGGACCTCTATCACACTTACATTATGTCTGAGTACTTATAGCTTGATACTTCACAGAGAATACTGCATTAGTAATGGAAAATTTTTGTTGTACACACTAATACTGCTCACCAAAAATTAGGCATTTTTTCATGCTCTTCTTGAATACTGAAGGTGTTTGATTCATTTTCCTCTGAACTTCTTGCTCTGTCACTTAAATTAACGAATCCATTTTTCTTCATTTTGAGGACACTATTTGCTTATGGGGGGCATATTTTTACAAAATTAGGGCAAAGAAACACCACACAATTTAAATAATTTTCATACAAATAGTGATAATTCATGACTGACAAAGACCTCCCTATGTCAGCTGAAAGGCTGAATGTGTATGTGAGAATTAAACATTATTTTTTAAATGTATTATTTTGATGCTTAGTCAAAATTGAATTTGATGAGTTTACATGTAAGACAGACTTCTTACGTTGTGCTTTTTTTTGACAGCTATGAATCTTGAATTCAGGGATTGGACACTGTCTCTGGGCCTCTTTATGCTCAAGGCAAGTGCTCCACCACTTGAGCCACCATGAAACTTGTAGTGTTTGAGAACTTTATTTGGAGATAAGAATCACACTAGGACTTTTCTGCCCCTGCTGGATTCCAGCCTCAATCCTCCTAAGTAGCTAAGGATACAGGCATGAGGCACTGGCACCCAGCTTCTTACATTGTACTTTTTAAGACTAACTTGGGCATTATTTTGGTGAATCCTTCTTGATACTGTGCCTTGTGAAGGTAAATGTTTCTGAAAAAGAACAGATTTTTGTGGAAAAGACACCAACTCTTTATTTTTATCTCAACTACAGGATTTATGTGAACATATTTTTGTTCTCGCTGGACTCATTAATGTTTCAACTCTTGGGAAATTTTGTTGAATTATTTGTTGAATTTTTTCTCATTTAATAAATATAGAATCTTAAAATGGTAGAACTTATTCTTGAACTTTGAGTTTATTATCAAAGTGAATGGAAGAGTTAGATGTAATATATATGCAATTAAAGTCATTAAATAATTTCACTATCAGAGGTATATTTGGCTCCTACAGAAAGACTGATAATCACACAGCATTGTGTAGTTTAGAGAAAGATACCAAATTACAGGGAAAATTTGTAGGTAGCCTCAACTATTCATCTCCAATATTTAGAAAAACATACAGTGACATAAGTGACAACCTCTTGTGTAAAGCTGAAATTATCATCATTGGTAACAAAGGGTTTAAATTCAAATGCCACCTTCTAAGATGTGACTTTATCTTAGTTGATGTTGAAGCGTTTATTCCATAAGTAAGGGGGCTAAATTCATTTGTTATATAAAATAAAGACACGTTTTCCCTTCTCTGTAGCTCAGAATTTCCTACATTGAATTTCAATTTAAAATAATGTACTCTAATCCTCAAGATAATGCAAAAACTAAGTTCTATTCAATTTACAATAAAGTAATGGAGGAATAGTAGATTTCTCTTTCTGGTTTTCATAAACTTTTGGGTGAAATATTCATTCTAATGGCCCTTTAAAACTTCTGGAGTTTATTCCTTGCCATATGTTTTGTTTTGTTTTCTGCCAGTCCTAGGGCTTGAACTCAGGGCCTGAGCACTGTCACTGGCTTCTTTTTGCTCAAGGCTAGCACTGTACCACTTAAGCCACAGTGCCACTTCTGGCTTTTTCTATATATGTGGTGCTTCATGTATATGAGGTGAGGACTTTACCACTAGGTCATATTCCCAGTGCCTCCTTGCCATATTTTTGAAATCTAAAAAAAGAGAAATAAATGAACAAAATTTATTTTGTGCTTAATTAATCACCTATTTTAAATAACAAAGACCAGAATCAATTATTCCATGCTGATGTTAATTTCAATAATCACATATTGGCATTGTAAATATATCTATTTAATGAATATAAAATATGAGAAGATTATTCTTCCTTTTCCTCTTCTTTCATCAATATTTATGTCCAGTCATAACAATTAGTTTATTTTTCCTTTCTTTTTCTGTCAACAATTACCTAAAATGTACTTGGTATTAGTATCAGACAATAACATGGGGAGTTAACAGACTTCATTTTAGATTTTGAAGTGCTCCCTAAAAGCAAAGCCTCTGAATTTCCTTAACTGACAATTGCCTTCTGGTTCTGTAAAAGGGATTTAGATCAAAAAGTGCTCTCATTTATATACCTAACATTTCCAATGAAAGGCAAACTGAATAATTGATTTTCATTTCATAGGCACACACATAGACTAAAACAGTTGACCGGTACAATCTACCTCCTGTTTCTTTAGACTTGAAACTTCAATATGCAGAGAAAAATGTGTGCAGTTATATAAGAGAGAAACATTTTTCTATTCTTTTATCAGAGGATCTCAGGACAGACAGATTGATAATGTATCCATGACTAATAGCCAGCAGATGGTGCTTTCAGTAATAAAGGTATGAGTTTACTTGAATATTCTTATTGCAGAGATAAAACTAAACAGAAATTAAAAAAGTAGCATTTGGCCAAGATATGAACTGCATATATGGTTTATTGAAATTGTTATGTGATTTACAAAGATCAGTATACATTTTTGAATATCAATATCAACTGCCTAGTATGTAATGAGAGAAATCAAAGTCAAAGAACCTGAGAAAGCATAAACTAAAGATTTTAGTGATCCATTGAAGATAATAGTGATTTTTTTGAAATGTTGGAAGCGTGTATAGATGGAATTTTTTAAATACTAAGAAGATTTTTACAAATAAACTCACAACTATTGATTTAATACAAAATTGATTTGATAACACATTCTCTTTCTTTTTTTCTGTTCTATTTGGTCTCCTTTTATTTCTTTTGTTTTTCAAATTTTTATTATCAAACTTATGTACAGAGAGGTTACAGTTTCATACATTATGCATTGGATACATTTCTTGTACTGTTTGTTACCTTGTCCCTCATACTCCCCTCCCTCCTTCCCCTTTCCCTTTCCCCCCATGAGATGTTCAGTTCACTTACACCAAACAGTTTTGCAAGTATTCCTTTTGTAGTTGTTTGTCTTTTTTTTACACTGTGTCTCTTGATTTTGGTATTCCCTTTCAATTTCCTAGTTCTAATACCAGTATACATGGTTTCCAATATACTCAGATAAGATTACAGAGAAAGTGTAGGTACAAGCACAGGAAGGTGATACAAGAACATCATCAATAATATAAGCTACAGATACACATGGGATGTTGAAAGTAGTTACAACTGTGATATAACAATCGCTTCAATAACATGGATTTCATTTCACTTAGAATCATCTTATGTGTTCATAGGGTATAGTTATTGGGCTCTTGTAATCCTCTGCTATGACTTGCCTAAACCTGTACTAATTCTTCCCAATAAGGGAGACCATAGAGTCCATGTTTCTTTGGGTCTGGCTCAATTGACTTAGTATAATTTTTTCCAAATCCTTCCATTTCCTTACACATGGTGCAATGGCATTCTTTCTAATAGAGGCAAAAATTCCGTTGTGTATATGGACCACATTTTCCTGCTCCATTCGTCTACTGAGGGGCATCTGGGTTGGTTCCAGATTCTAGCTATGACAAATTGCGCTGCAATGAACATTGTTGTGCTGGTAGCTTTACTGTGATTTCGATTGTCATCTTGTGGATAGATGCCCAAAAGTGGGGCTACTGGGTCATAGGGGAGTTCTATATTTAGCCTTCTGAGGAATCTCCATACTGCTTGCCAGAGTGGCTGAACCAGTTAACATTCCCACCAACAATGAAGTAGGGTTCCCTTTTGGCCACATCCCCTCCAACAATTGTTATTGTAAGTTTTCTTGATATATAACATTCTAACTGGGGTGAGATGGAATCTCAATGTTGTTTTGATTTGCATTTCTTTTATGGCCAGTGATGTAGAGCACTTTTTCATATGTCTCTTGGCCATTCTTATTTCCTCGTCAAAGAAATCTCTTTGTAAGTCTTTAGCCCACTTGATGAGGGTGCTATTGTTTCTTTGCGGTTTTGTTTTGGAAGGAGGTAATTTTTTTTATTTCTGCATATATATATATATATATATATATATATTTTTTTTTTTTTTTTTTTTTTTTTTTTTTTTTGGCCAGTCCTGGGGCTTGGACTCAGGGCCTGAGCACTGTCCCTGGCTTCTTCTTGCTCAAGGCTAGCACTCTGCCACTTGAGCCACAGCGCCACTTCTGGCCATTTTCTGTATATGTGGTGCTGAGGAACAGAACCCAGGGCTTCATGTATATGAGGCAAGCACTCTTGCCACTAGGCCATATCCCCAGCCCTCTGCATATATTTTAGATATGATGCCTTTGTCTGTTGAATGGCCGGTAAAGATCTTCTCCCAGTCTGTAGGCTTTTTGTTTATCTTGTGAGCTATGTCCTTTGCCATGCAGAAGCTCTGCAGGTTGATAGAGTCCCATTTGTCCAAACTTTCTTTGATTTGTAGCCTTTCTGGGTCTTTGTTAAGGAAGTTCCGTCCTGTGCCAAGGAGCCCAAGTGTTTCTCCTACTCTTTCCTTTATTGTTTTCAGGGTGTCTGTTTTGATTTTGAGGTCTTTAATCCATTTGGAATTGATTTTGGTGCAGGGTGATATATAAGGATCTAATTTTAGTTTGTTGCATGTGTTGAGCCAGTTTTGCCAGCACCATTTGTTAAAGAGGCTATCTTTCTCCCAAACTATTGTTTTAGCTCCTTTATCAAAGATTAAGTAGGCGTAGTTGTGTTGGTTCATTTCTGGGTCTTCAATTCTGTTCCACTGATCTTCAGGCCTGTTCCGGTGCCAATACAAAGTTGTTTTTATTACAATAGCTTTATAATACACCTTGAAGTTGGGTATTGTAATTCCTCCAGCACCGTTCTTTCTTCTTAGGATTGTTTTTGCTATTCTAGGTCTTTTATTATTCCATATGAATTTCTGGATTGCTTCATCTATTTCATTAAAAAATGGTGTTGGGATATTAATGGGTATGGCATTGAGTTTGTAGATCACCTTTGGCAATATTGCCATTTTGATTACATTAATCCTCCCTGTCCAGGAGTATGGGAGGTTTTTCCATTTCCTTAGTTCTGGCTTAATTTCGTTTTTCAGGCTTTTAAAGTTCTCATCAAAGAGGTCTTTCACTTCTTTGGTTAAGGTTATTCCTAGGTATTTTATGTTTGGGGGGCCTATTGCAAAAGGAGTTGTTTTCCTGATTTCAGCCTCAGTCTTTGGGTCATTAGCATAGAGAAAGGCCGTTGATTTTTGAGGGTTTATTTTATATCCTGCAACTTTGTCCAAGTTTTAGATCACCTCTAGTAGCTTGGAAGTAGACTCAATGTGATTCTTTAGGTATAGGATCATGTCATCTGCGAAGAGAGAAAGTTTAACTTCATCTTTTCCTATTTGGATCCCATTTATATTTTCTTCTTCCCTATTTGCTCAGTCTAGGAATTCTAGTACTATGTTGAAGAGCAGAGGAGAGAGTGGACATCCCTGCCTTGTTCATGATTTTAAAGGGAATCACATTAGTTTTTCACCATTTAGAGTTACCCTTGCTGTTGGTTTGTCATACACTGCCTTGATTATATTCAGGAATGTTTCCTGGAATCCCAGTTTTTCCAGGGCTTTTTGCATAAATGGGTGCTGGATTTTATCAAACGCTTTTTCTGCATCCAGAGATAAACCCATGTGGTTCTTTACCTTGCTGTGGTTGATGTGGTGGATTACATTAATTGACTTGCGTATATTAAACCAACTTTGCATCCCAGGGATGAATCCAGATTGATCGTGGTGTATGATTTTTTTGATGACCTGTTGAAGTCGATTGGCCAGAATTTTGTTGAGAATTTTTGCGTCTATATTCATCAGGGAAATCGGTCTATAGTCCTCTTTCCGTGATGAGTCCCTGCCTGGTTTGGGGATGAGGGTTACACTGGCCTCATAGAATGTGTCTGGTAATGAACGCTCTCTTTCAATTTCATTGAAGATTTTGAGAAATATTGGTGTGAGTTCTGTTTTGAAGGCCTTGTAGAATTCTGCAGTGAATCCGTCTGGACCTGGGCTTTTCTTGGATGGGAGGTCATTTATTGCCATTTCTATTTCAATACTGGATATGGGTCTGTTTAGAAGGTTTAAATCTTCCTGGTTAGGTTTGGGGATATGAATTTTTTTTTTAGGAAATCATCCATTTCTTCCAAGTTCTCGAATTTGTTGGCATAAAGGTTTGCAAAATAGTCCCTTATTATTTTCTGAATTTTGGTTATTTCTGCGATGATGTTACCTGTTTCATATCTTATCTTGTTTATTTGAGTGTGTTGCCTTTGTTTTTTGGTCAGGTTTGCCAGGGGTCTGTCTATATTGTTGATTTTTTCAAAGAACCAACTCTTTGTTTTATTGATTCTTTCGATTTTTTTTTTTGTCTCTAATTGATTTAGTTCTGATTTGATTTTAATTATGTACTTCCGTCCATTGACTTGGGGTTTGGCTTGTTGTTCTCTTTCAAGGAAAATAAAGTGCTTCCTTAAATTATTGAGTTGCTGTTTCTCCAGTTTTTTGGTGTATGCACTCAGAGATATAAATTTTCCTCTGAGTACTGCCTTTGCCGTTTCCCAAAGGAGCTGGTACTTTGTTTCCTCATCTTGTTTGAATTCCATAAACATTTGAATTTCTCTTTTAATTTCTTCATTAAACCACTGATGGTTCAGCAGTGTGTTGTTTAGTCTCCATGAATTGTAGGATTTTCTGTGGTAGCTGTATGAGTTGAGCTCTAATTTTATTCCATTGTGGTCTGAGAGAATGCAGGGAATGGTTTTGATACTTCTGAATTCAGCAGATTTTCTTTGTGCGCTAAGATGTGATCTATTTTGGAGAATGTTCCATGTGCTGATGAGAAGAATGTGTATTCCGTTGTTGCTGGGTGGAATATTCTGTAGATATCGGTTAAGTCTAGTTGATCTATGGAATTATTTAGGTCTGTGGTTTCTTTGTTCAGTTTTTGGCATGTTGATCTGTCCAGAAGTTATAGTGGAGTGTTAAAGTCAGCAACTATCAATGTGTTTGGGTCTATGAGTGTTTTTAGAGTCAATAGTGTTTGTTTGATGAAGTTGTGTGCTCCTGCATTTGATGTGTAGATATTTAGAATGGTTATATCTTCCTGTAGGAGAGATCCCTTTACTAGTATGTAGTAACCTTCTTTGTCTCTTCTTACCTTTCTTTATTTGAAGTCAATTTTGTCTGATACTAGGATTGCAACTCCAGCCTGCTTGTGGGGGCCATTTGCTTGATAGATTTGATTCCAGCCTTTCACTTTTAGAAGATGTTTACTTTTGCTGGATAGATGTGTCTCTTGGAGGCAGCAGAAAGATGGATCTTGATTTTTGATCCAACTTATGAGCCTATGTAGTTTGATTGGAGAATTAAGTCCATTAATGTTGAGAGTTAGGATTGAGAGAAGATGGTTTGTTCCTTTCATTATCACTACCTTGTTAAAAGCTGTGTCTTCCCATTTCTTGATCTGATGTTAAGTATTTAAGGTTCATTTCTCTGTCTGTTTTGGGATCTTGATTATTTTCCCTTTATAGTACATCCTTGAGGATTTTCTGTAAAGCTGGTTTAGTGGAGATATATTGTTTCAGTTTTTCCTTATTGTGGAAGACTTTTATTTGACCTTCGGCTATGAAGGAGAGTTTGGCTGGGTACAGAATGCTTGGTTGGTAGTTATTTTTATTTAGGGTTTGGTATACTTCATTCCAAGCTCTCCTTGCTTTCATGGTCTCTGCTGAGAAGTCTGGGGTAATTCTGATTGCTTTTCCTTTATATGTGATTGTTTTCTTCTCCCTAACAGCTTTAAGGATTCTTTCCTTGGACTCTACTGATCCTGTTTTGATCATAATATGTCGGTGGGATGTCCTATTCTGGTCTAGTCGGTTTGGAGTTCTAAATGCTTCTTGTATATGTATCGGCCTATCCTTCTGGATATTTGGGAAGTTCTCAGCTAATATTCTGTTAAATAGGTTGCCTATCCCATTAACTTATTTCTCCAAGTTTTCCTCAATACCTATTAACCTTAAGTTGGGCTTCCTGATCGTGTCTTGAATCTCCTGTCGCGATCTGTTTTGTTGATTGGACTGGATTTGTATTGATTTTTGATCTTTCTCCATTGAATCTAGGGAATCTTCAGCTCCTAAGATTCGATCCTCTGCTTCAGGTAGTCGGGACTGTAGATTAGCTACTTGATTTCGAATCTCTTTTACTTCTGACTGGTCTTTCCTGATGTCATCTCTTAGGTATTGCATGGACTTCTTTACTTCATTAATTTGGTTTTGAGTGCTTTCTCTCAAATCTTTTACCTGGGTAGCTATCTTTTCATTTGACTCTTGAAGTTCATTTATCTTTCTATTTGTTGAGGCCATAAAATTCTCCATTAATTTTTGCTTTGCCTCCTCACGCTCTAGAATAATCGACTGAAGAGATTCAAACTTTTCATTTATCATGTTTATCAGTGGACTATGTTGAACAATTTGGGGGTTCTCTTCTATGTCTTTGATTGACTGCTCCATTTCCTGCTTGTTTTGAGTGGGGGATAAAACTTCATTGTTTGCCATCTTTCTTTTGTAACTTCTGCCCATTTGGATTGGGAATGCCAATCTACAAGCACCTGTGAGCACCGTTTAAGACTCAAAGCATCCCTTACCAAGCACTGTTGTGTAAATTTTATAAGTTCACCATTATATACAAATACCTTGTATACCTGTCTCTAAAATTAGATTTCGTGTTCCTAAAGAATACAATTTCAATATAACAACCAATGGCCCTGTATTCAGTAGTTACTTATTTACTGTTACAACCCTATAAGCAATTCTTGTTAAGTTCTTTTAGGACTGGTTTTCTCTATGAACTCCTTTGATTCACTCGGATTAAGCAGGAATACTCTCTATCCAATGACCAGGAGTCAGTGGAACCTGGAGGTACAGGCAGTAAGTCAGAAGGGTAAGTTAGAGGTAGTAAAGAGAATAGAGTAAAATGTATTGGTGGGACTGGTGATTTGGGTTTAGGTTCAGTGACATGGAAATTTGGAGAAGAGTAGAATTAGTACAGAGAACAAGGTTAAAATGATAGACAATGGAGAGTAAGCAGAAAAGGGTGGAAGTGTTATTCATAGGAAAGTAATTTTTAAAGAAAGAGAACGCAAAGAGAGAAATAAAGTAAAAATACTGGAAGACAGATGCACAAAACACTTAAAAATTATTTTAAAAAGGAAAAAACCCAGAAAAACAAACAGCAAAAACAAGCAAACAAAAAAAAATACTTGATAAAACAAACAGGTAAAAATGGAAAACAAAAAAAACAACGACGTTTTAGAAGTGAAAAAATTTAAAAAAAATTGTTTTTTAAAGTTTAAAAATTGTTTGAAAAGAAAAAAAAATGGAGTCCTCCTTGTTTGGGTGGTCTTTCCCCAGTCTCTGGTTTCCTTGTGATGGTCTGCAGTATATTTTCCTGATTGGCTGATTTGACTTGCTTTCAGTTTGCAGGGCGTTGATCTGCTCTGACCCTTCTCCCTTTTTGGTGCAATCCTGGGTCTCTGAGATTCGCACAGCTTGCAGGTAGGCCTTGTGTGTCCTCTGTAGATGGGGATGTGAGCAGTCTCGGGATCTGTAGCTCCTCTGTCTGCTGTGGGACCGTGGCCTTTAATGCCTGACTTTGAATAGGCTGTGGACTCAGCAGGGTGGGGCGCCTCTGGCCTGGTTTATCCAGCTGAGAGTTGCTTGCCTTGGGGAGGTTCCTCCCTCCTGGGCGGGTCGGCCTCCTTGGAGGAGGTGGCTATGGAATGCAGCTCTGTTTTGGGCTGGGAATAGGGCTTCCTCTGTGACAGGACCGTTTATCTGTCTCAGGAACTGTTTGTTCACTAGTCTGGTGTTTCAGTGCTGCCGGTAGCTGTTCGCTGCTTGCGCTTTAAATTCAGAAATTCCGGCGGGCAGGGCAGGGCACCTCTGGCTAAGCTGCAGCCCAGGAAGAGCCGCCCACCTGGGCAGAGGGCGTTCTCCTGGGTGGAGCTGGCTCTCACTTGTTGGTCCCTCTTGCCCTTTTCAAAGATGGCTCCTTTGTCCTTGCTTTCCCCAGGCCAGGTTTAGTTCCAATCTGGTCTGACCCTATGCCAGTGGCAAAGATGGAACTTTGCTCTGGCGGTGCGGGAAGGGCTACCTTCCAGAAGCTGCTCTGTGTGCTCGAGTGAGAATATCTTTCCTGGGGTACTCATGCTTTCTCTGCGATTTCAGGTCATCTGTGCTCAGCCGCCATCTGGAGGATTTCTCCCTGATCTATGCTGTGTGCTTTAGCCGCGTGACTTGCAGGTCGCTGTGCCGGGTACTGTGCCCAGAGCTCAAATCTGTGTTTTCAGACGAGCAAAGTCTATTTTTCCTTCCTGGCCAGAATCCCTGTACTGTTAGAACTTACTCTGGCTGTCTTTCTAGGAGTAAAAGTTTCTATGGGGTAAGAAAACTGTGATGTCGGAGGGAACACAGCTAGGGCTCTGGTGCTCCTCTGCCGTCTTCCCGGAAGTCCCTCTACATTCTCTTTCTAATACATTCTCTTTGTATATATTATTTTAAGTGTTAAAACTAAATTGCTTAAACATCTTACCTGGGTAAAGTTTCTTACAAAGTATAATTCTTGATCACTTATAACAACATTACCATTTTCTTTTAACATTTTTTTGGTTTCTTTCTTTTGATATGTGCTCCATTTTTCTCATATCAACTGAACGATATGATGCTATTCTACATGCCCTATTGGAATCTATGTTGGAGAGCAATTGACTTGAAATAAATACAAAAATAACATGATTTTGAAAACAATGCAAATTAAACACAATCTTTAAAAACATTAAACAAGAAAATTAGGTTAGCTTGATTTTGATTGAAGAACAGTATATATAAGTAATCACAATATAAGAAACAAAAAAATTCTAACCTAGCAGGGCACCTGTAGCTCACACTGTAATCTTAGCTACTCAAGAAGCTGTGATTTGAGAATCATGGTTTGAAAGCCAGCCTGGGAAAGACCTTGAGACTCTTATCTCCAATTACTTTCCAGAAAACTGAAAGTAGATCTGTGGTTCAAGGTGGTAGAGCTCTATCCTTGAACAAAAGAGCTCCTGGACAGTGCTCAAGCCTTGCGGTCAAGGTCTACAACCAAGAATAAGAAAATCTAACCAGAAATGACTGTTTTTTCTCCATGATCAATGACTGTGAGGTGTATCCTCCCTTGTAGAAATTAAAGAATATAATTATGTAGCCATCAGTTTTGCAATCCAAAACATAAGAACACAAAATAATTTTGTTGCTTTTGTTTTTAGTCTTCAGTCACTTGTTAAAGTGTCATTAGTTCTCTGCATGGTGCATACTGTTCCTTTTTCACTTGAGAATGCAAAAATTATAGCAGGCCTTATATTATTAAAGGAAACATGAGAATATAAAGTATAAACTGTCTGAGATCAAAACACCACAAAGTAGGTGCAGCAGAGGCAAGATGGGGAGCTAAAACAACCAAGACCATTTCCCCTAAAAGTGCAAGGTAGTGGCTTGGGTCTTATCTTTTATTTATACATGTATTGGAAGCCAATGAAAATAAATTTCCTATCTAAATAGGCAACAATCAAAAGAGTGTCTTGTTGCAATTTGCATAAAAATCACCGGAGAACACAAGCCTAAAAATGGAAAAAATATATTAATTTTTGCCTCTTGAATGAATATTATATTTTTCATAGAAAACAAGTCTTGATTTTAGTATAACCAGTATATTATATTGACGTTACAAGTACTGGTTTCTATAGGTTTTTTTTTTTTTTTTTTGGCCAGTCCTGGGCCTTGGACTCAGGGCCTGAGCACTGTCCCTGGCTTCTTCCCGCTCAAGGCTAGCACTCTGCCACTTGAGCCACAGCGCTGCTTCTGGCCATTTTCTGCATATGTGGTGCTGGGGAATTGAACCTAGGGCCTCGTGTATCCGAGGCAGGCACTCTTGCTGCTAGGTTATATCCCCAGCCCCATGGTTTCTATAGTTTTTAAAACATACAATAAAATATGCTGAAAGTATTGTCTTTGTACAACATCTATTCATGTCTGAGTACTTTGATAAGTTTATGTAATGGGAAGTTGATTTTCCAAACATCATTAATTCTCATATTCACAATGACATCAGAGAAAGAAGAGAATAAGTTGTAAAAGATCAACAAATCTCTTGCCTTCTAAATCCCTCTGCCTCCACTCCATCTATCCTTTGCTTAGCCTCTACACTTGAAAAGGCCAAGTCATAGTTAAATGGAAACAATTAGTTTAATTGTACTATTTTCATTAGGATTCTGTTAACTTAAACAATGATCGAAAACCCTGTCTGTCTCATCAGAAAGAGAAAAGCTGAATTGAAAATGTAACCAGTAGAATATTTTTTTAAGTTTAATGGGAGAGAATAACCAAACTAAGAGTGACTGCTGATATTTAACATACTTAGGATTTTTCAATTTACCCCATATTTAATTTGAAGTTAGGAGAAATGATTTTGAAAACAGATTCACTATTCTGTTTTATTTTTGCTTTGTTTAATATATTTACTTTATTTTCAAATTAAAATGAAATTACTGATATTTGTGTTTGATATTTGAAAGAAAATGAAGTGGCTAGTAAAAACAGCCTGCTTTCTCTCAATACATTCTGACTACATGACAGAGGTACAAGATTTTTTTTTTTTTTTTTTTTTTTTTTTTTTTTTTTGCCAGTCTGGGGGCTTGGACTCAGGACCTGAGCACTGTCCCCTGGCTTCTTTTTGCTCAAGACTAACACTCTACCACTTGAGCCACAATACAACTTCTGGCTTTTTCTGTTTATATTCTGCTGAGGAATTGAACCCAGTGCTTTGTGAATACTAGACAAGCACTCTACCACTAAGCCACATTCCCAGCCCCCAAGAATTATTTTTGTTGTTGTTGCTGGTGGTGGTGGTCATGGGGCTTGAACTCTGGGCCTGAGTGCTATCCCTGAGCTCTTCAGTTCAAGGCCACTGTTCTACCACTTCAGCCACAGTGCCACTTCTGGTTTTCTGGTAGTTAGCTGGAAATAGGAGTCTCATGGACTTTCCTGCCCTGGCTGGCCTTTGAATCACCATGCTCAGATCTCAGCCTCCAGAGTATCTTGGATTACAGCCTGAACCAGAGGCAACTGGTCAGAATTCTTGTTTTAACTCTTTTCAATATTCATTTGCTGGCATTAATCTGTATGGCTATCCAAGTGCATAACTTGCTCTAAATAAAACACAAAACTATAACCATTTGAAATGGAATCATAAAACTCTGTAATGGTAGTACTCTGTGTGATTTAACCACTTTACTATTTTTACCAAAAGTCTATTTTTTACTCCACACAATAGAAAACATCAGAAAAATAAATAAGGTAAATTATACTAGAAAAGCATACTAATATTCAACAAAAGAGTCAAAATCATTGGCAATTCTCAAAAGAATGTCTGTTGAATTGTCACAGATTGGAAGATTCAAAGTAGGTATGAAAACTAAATGCAATATAACATGTTGGATGGGATCCTGAATTTGAAAAGTTTATGACTGATCTGATTGAAAACATTGAAATAACTATAAAAACATGATATGAATATAATTCTTATATACCTTCATGTTTTTATAAACTTTTCAATGTTCAGGTAATGTAGATGAAGGCATGTAAAACTTATTCTATGATGACAGCCTTTATAAACATCATATTTTTAAGAAGTCATATATTTATCATGTTCATAATATTCACACATAGAAGATAATCAGATTTATATTAGCTTTCAAATGTCAAGTGTTTTAAACTTTTGTTAGTCTATCTTCTAATAAGAATATTGATAAGAAAAGTGTTACTAAATTATCAACTAAAATTATAATTGTCAATTTTATATTCAAAACAAACAAATACAGAATACATTGAAATATATCATTGAAATATATCAGTGTTGACTCCTCCTTTCCCCAAATTGGATATACTAGATTTCAAGCCATAATGAAATTTAGCAAGAGGATTATTAGATTTGTTTTCTGTCCCTTGAAAATGGTAGTTCTGTTTTCCAGGTGTCATTAAAATTTCCATTCCGAAGGTAACATGATCTGAAGCAATTCTATAGAAATTATGGGTATCAATTTTCTTCCTCATAGTGCATTAAAAAAGGTCAGGTGTCTCCCCGTTTCTCTACAAAAACTATTTCTAGTTATTTAAATCGATGTCATTTATTCCAATTAATTTAACTAATAAGGATTTTTCTTTAAAGAGAGAGAAGCATTTAAAGAGTCTGTATATAGATATTAAAAGAATCTGTATAGAGACAAAAACCAAAAATGCAATATCTTCTGAGAAAATTAAATCTTCTCTATATATCTTTGTTAACAAAGTCACAAACCTATGTTGAGTAAGTATATTTTATTTTCATAGTTCTTAGATGTCAGGAGCTTCTCCTTTTTGTTTTTCTTGTTTTAACCACAGTATGCAGTCTGGAACATGTCTTATCTATGTGGATAACAGAAATAAACTAACAAGCCCTGTGGACTTATCAGTCCAACAGACTGACTTCCAGACTCCCCTATATCTCTACCTCAAGAGTGTTTTGCCAAAACTGATTAGAGTTCTCTTGTTTCAAAGTAGCCTCAGGTAGAATCCTCTAATTATAGGAATTGTTGCTGACATCTACCTGAAGCAAACGCATAAGGGGGAAAAAAATTATTTAAGGTGTAGGTTTGTCTTGCAATCATACAATAATAGCGTAAGAAATATGATATTTATTGAGAGATAAAATATTTTACTAAAAAGCTCTACAAATATTATAGGAATGTAATCAGAAAAGTTAAGTCAAGGCTGTAAGAAGAATATAAAGAGAAGACAGCAAAGTATTGATATTTGTTTTAATATGAAGTGGATAAATTATGACCTAAAAGAAAAATCTTGCTTGTAAACTTGATAAAGACACCAAACATGATTAAATTAACCAGTCAATAATTTTAGGAATTTCTTCTGACATGACACAAAATGGTAAAGATTACTAACATATTTAATATTTTATACTACATATATTTTGATATGTAACTAGTTTCCTTTATATAGACTTTATGTTTCACAAAACAGAAACTTTTAATTTAAAATTATTTTTATATTTTATTGTAAGGGTGTTGTACAGGGAGAGTTACAGTTATATAGGTCAGGTAATGAGTACATTTCCTTTTGAACAGTATAATGGGAAGGTCTTAAATGTTTTTGTCATCAAAATTTTCAGTTTCCACAGTGTATTTTATTTTGTATAATCCTACAATGATTTATTTATGTTCTATGAGTTGATTTCTTAGATCACTTCAAATATTTCATGAGAATATGACAGAATATGAAATAGTACTTACCAAGGATGAACGACTTCTTGACTCTCAATATAGAATTGCAACATACTTAATAAGGATGAATGACTTCTTGTCTCTGAATACAGAATTGCAATATAGAATCGTTTAATTTTTTTTCGAAATTTATTGAAAGGCTACTATTCAAAAAAGTCAATAGCTGTTTTTGTTTATAGTTCATTTGAGATTACTTGCTTTGCCAAACCTTTTCCAGCTATACAAGCATTTTTTTTTTATTATCTTAAGTAGTTTTTTCAAAGAAGTTTCCATTAAAGAGAGCAGGTTATGAATACAGTGCATTTTGGTCATTGTCAACTCTTTCAACATACTTACCCATCCTTCCACTGTCTATCCCTTCACTCATTTTTCTTAATTCTCTACAGTATACACTGAATTTTTTTTTTTTTTTTTTGGCCAGTCCTGGGCCTTGGACTCAGGGCCTGAGCACTGTCCCTGGCTTCTTTTTGCTCAAGGCTAGCACTCTGCCACTTGAGCCACAGCTTCTGGCCGTTTTCTGTATATGTGGTGCTGGGGAATTGAACCCAGGGCCTCATGTATAGGAGGCAAGCACTCTTGCCACTAGGCCATATCCCCAACCCACACTGAATATTTTTTTTTTTTTTTTTTTTTTTTGCCAGTCCTGGGCCTTGGACTCAGGGCCTGAGCACTGTCCCTGGCTTCTTCCCGCTCAAGGCTAGCACTCTGCCACTTGAGCCACAGCGCCGCTTCTGGCCATTTTCTGTATATTGGTGCTGGGGAATCGAACCTAGGGCCTCGAGTATCCGAGGCAGGCACTCTTGCCACTAGGCTATATCCCCAGCCCCCACACTGAATTTTTTACTGTACACTTTCCTCCAAGGGGAATTCAAATAGTGTAATTTCTTATAAACGCACAGCTAAAGTTCAACATAATCAAGTATAAGCACTATTTTATTTTTTTTTTAACAACTATGACCCTTTTGGAATTTTCATACTTCTGGCTTGTTGAAGGTTCCACTGCTATCTTCAACTTAATTAAAAAGAAAAAAAATATTGTGATAGACATACAAAATTTACATTGAGTAGTCATTGTCCGACTTATTTTTGATTACTTAATAATATCTTAGAAAATATATTTGCTTCCAAGAGTCACTATGTAATTCCTAGTCATCTTTCTGGAGAGAGCCTATATAAATCACTTCATCTGATATGAACAGTATTCTATTAGAAAAGTGTTAGAAAATCCAATTTACATACTGGGAAATGAGGTTAAATCTTCTACTTGACCCTGAGAAGATTGACTCACCTTACCTCTGTTGAAGAAAATATTCACACCAGGCAAGATGAACATACAGAAGTTGGTTTATTCCTACAAGATTGCCACCTACAGCACAAACCAAGGCTTGCTTCCCTCTTTTAGTCAATAAGCAGAAGAATTTCTAAGCATTAATATATAAGTCATCTATGTTTTCTAATTAACTTCACCCAAGAAAGAGAGAACGTTCTTTTTTTTTTTTTTTCTGGACAGAGGCTCTTTTCTAGATTGGATCAAGTTTTCCACCAAACTTGGGCTCCAGTTTCTCAATGCAACTTAGAAGATGTAAATCTATTTTGCATGACAACTACATTTTTTTTGCTGGATATTTTTATTTTTTTCTGAATAATTATTTATTGTCAAAGTGATGTACAGAGGGCTTATAGTTTCATACATAAGGTAGTGGGTACATTTCTTATACAATTTAAATAAACAGCTTCTAGATCGTTGAGAGACAGTACTGGTTTTGAGACTGAGAAGAGGCTTTAGGAAAATAATTGCATCTCAAAGTGCAGAGAAAGGATCCACAATTACAATACTCCTACAAAAAAGGTAGGAAATGTAATTACATAGGCAAAAATATAATTCCCTCAAATGATACACCCAGTAAATGATCTTCAGAATAACATATTATTAGTAGACCTACCAAAACTCGACCATATAAGTGAAAGAGGTAAATATATTACACTTTTATCCTTATAAAATTTATACAGATGTGTTATAAAATATATAAAGAGCCTATAAACCAAAATCTGGACCGGCCAAAAGTATGATTTTTACTTTCTTAATTTGAGTGTAGTAATGTACATTTATAATCTTAGACTACATTAAATATTTGAAAAGCATGATTGTTTTCCTTTGCTCACTGAACACTAAAGCACAATATAGTTATGGAAAAGAAACAAAATATTTTGAATATGAGACAAGCTCAAGAGGGGGGTAACAAGTTTGGGAAGAATTGTGCTCATTACCTTATGTATGTAACTGTAACCCTCTGTACATCACCCTGACAATAAAATTAAATTAAATTTAAAAAGAATAAAAATACTATGGATATAATAAGTGTGATCTAAAACATGTGAGAAACTTTGATGTCTTTTATAATTGTTTACCAACTACTTCTTTAACCACTGACATATTGTAAATTGCATTTAAATATTTTTGATTATTACAAAGGAATTTGGGGCAAAATTGAACATAATTATTCTTACTGCATTTTTCCTATTGCAATAGTCCTTTATAATTACAGCAGAGACAAAGTATTTTATCTAAGGCCAATATTAATCATGGGTCCCAATAAATTCATTTGAGACAGATTGTAGTTTCTCAAGCAATTTGGTTGACCCTGGATAGCTTTTGATGGTATCATTGACATTTATGGATGTTTAATCATTGAAAATGAACAGTGTTGGGATTTTGAGTTAGGCTTGGGGAATATTTTGTCCAATGTACTTGGGAAGAGAGATTAAGGGTGAAAATATCACATGGATGAGTTATGGTTACCACAAGTAAACAAGAAGGACATCAAATAAAAATAACTCAGGGCAAATGAGCCTCTAGAAGGATGCTTGCAGAATTCAAGATGGAGGGGGTAGATAGGGCAAGTCATATAGCAACAGCTCCCAGGAGGTTTAAGTTTTGTTTGCTTTAAAGAATATCAAAATCTATTTCTATGCTGTAGTTATTCGCATGACAAAAATAAAACAAGCTAAAAGTCTGTTTTCTTTTTCATTTTAAAATAACTTTATTCATTTATCCTCTTCTCTGATATTAACCTTTGACATTCTCAAGAGAGTTCTATGCATTCCTAGGATTTTGCAAAAGGGTCTCTATTAATACCCCCCCCCCCTTTTTTTTTGCTTTTTCATCTCAACGTCTCAATATTCGCTCTTGTTTTTTTATAATCTACAAAGGACATATTAAATTGTTTCTTAGTTATAGTTATTTGATTTAGTGGACTGTTACTCTGCTTTTTTTGGATTTGTCTTCTTGGATGACTGATTATCATTAAATTATATATGACTTTAGGAAGAATATGACATGTTACATACAATTTGAGTTGGAAGGGTATGTGTATCTGTGAATGTGAGATACATAAGTGAACATGCATAACTGAGACTATACATTTTTAAAAACAAAGAAAATAGAGAAGATTATACATATTAACTAAAAAGTAAGTTGAAAAACATTTTCCTTATCAAAGTATATTTGTTTTCTTGTTCTAAGGGCCTTCAGCATGGTATACATGCATAGTGGGACTGACCCTCAATTCTCAAGATTTTATATTTTTTTATCTTTAGCTGTACAAAGATGTTTTAGTTCAACAAGTCAATTTATGAATACCATCAATCTTGATCAATATTACCCTTTCTATCATACTTCCCTATATTTATCTCAACCCCCCCCCCAAGTTACCTGATTCCAGTTTTACATATGTACATTGGAGATTATGCCTGCATTCCCTCACCCTTCCCCCCTTCACTACTTTTAGTTCCACTGTAGATGACGGATGCTGGTTCTTTTGATATAAAAATATCCAGAAATGTCAGCCAAATAAAGTTTTATTTTCATAAGTGATTGATGCAACTACATGAAATTCAATAGCAACCATTTTTGGCTTAGTGAGACAGTACTGGGCCTGAACTTGGAGCTTCATAACTCTCACTTGTCTTTTCTTCTAAAGTATAACTTGAGCCACACCTCTAGTTCTGACATTTTGCTGGTTAATTGGAGTAATAGTCTCATGTTCTTTTCTGCTTGGGCTGGCTTCAAACATCAATCCCCACACCTCAGGCTTTTGAATAGGTAGAGCACAGGCATGAGCCACTGGCACCAAGTCAACAGCAGCATTTTTTTATGGACTGAAATGATTCATGTACAGAAGAGTTTGAAATATAAATAAATAAGGAAATCAGTTGTACATTATTAGAATGATTTACATAATATCTAATAAATAGTTAAAATGATACTTTTTGGTGGAACTCATACATTGCTGAGAAACGAATGTGGTATCAATGACAGTGATGTTTGAAAAGTGAAATAGACTAAAGGCAAAAACATTCAAAACAAATGCCACATTTTTCATAGTTTTAATACCCATGGCGGGCATAGAGAAAGAGAAGTAGAGTATGTAGGTGGAGGTTATAGAACTCATCAACACTTCATTGCTAATGATTAACAAGAACGGAAAATACACTGCATCATCTAATCATTTGTGGAAAAGTTAAAAGAAAAAAGTCAGTCTTACTCTACATGCCATGTATCAATATAAGCATAAAGTAAAACACTGGTGTTTTATTTGCAATTTTGTTAGACTCTCCTCTGACTTTTAATGCAACCTCATTTTCCAGCATAGAATTTTCAATGTTCTGGCTCTTCAATATGTTTGTTTTTAATCTGCACTTGGTCTCTGCCTTGATCTAAACTACATTTGTATTCGTTTCTTCAATGCTTCATCTTTGCTTCCTCCTTCAAGTGGCTTTGCAGTGGAGGAACATTGGGGTGTTCCAGTAAGGATACCATGAATTGCCATGTATTTAATCCATACATGAAGCCTCTGACACATGCCATAGACCAAATGTTAACCTTGTGCAGTATCAAAATAAGTTTACTAGAGTGGGAAGCACTGAGTCCCTGCTCTTGATGATTTGCAGATGAGCTTATGAAGCTTTTCACTTAGATACTTGGCTTTATCCCACATGACATTCCCTGCTTTGAAATACCAGATAAAGCAATTCATCCTAAGCTTTAGCTTTTTCACTCACATACTTTTCCAAGACAAAACTAAAATCTTACTTAAACACAAAATGACATACAGAGTAAAACCAACTAGTGATGCAGGCTTTAAATTTTATCAGACTTTTATTTGCATACTGAATTACCAAAAAAATTTACACATGTCAGATGAGTATATAATACATATTTATAATATTAGCAGGTTACATTTAAATACTAATAAGGTAAATGGAATATATTATTATAAAATATCCATGCATTTTGTTTATATAGATATAAATTTTCAGACTCATTTGCCTTTAAGAAGTCAAAATAATTAAGTTTTAGAAAAATTTCAGAATCATTAAATAATTAGGAGATATTCTGTAGGCACATTTATTAAACTATCTATGATAAACAAAAAGGAAAATGTATCTGTGTGCTAAACATATATTTATATATAGATACACAGAAAAACACATGTATATATATATACACTATATTATATATGTATACATATATGGTATATATACTATATAAGTGTATATGCAAACACACATATATAACATATATGCATAAAATATGTGTATGTATCATTATGCATAGTATATCACTATGATGATTATTGCAAATGCTGCCATGTTCACTGTTATTAAAAACATACTTGTTCACTATATGTAATCATAGTGCTCTGTACACAAAATCAGGTAGTTCCATGTTGATCATAGCTGTATGATCTTTCTTCCTGTTGCAGCTGTTGGACTCTTACATTGAAAGAAACTTCTTTCACACACCACATCAGACAATTGTTTTGTGACAGATGTTCTGTGTTTGATTGAAGGAGCACAGATGAAAAAAACAGTCTCTCCTTACTTGTGAAACCGCTGTTGAAATGAGCAATTGTCTCCCATCCAGACAACTGCTATCAAACTCACAGAGCCTTGAAATAATTTGCAGCCTGCCCTGAAAAAAAGTGAAACTCACATAGTCCTTGAGGCTGACAAAGCAACTACTAAAAGACAAGAAGGCTGCATTTATCTTTTCTGCAAATTCAGGTGTTAAAACCATTGATTATACAACCAGTGATAATGGCACCTGCAAAAATTTTGTTCATTTACTGTTTGACATACCTTGTCTTGTTTATATAAGTAATGCATTTTGTTAGGAATGAATTGGAAGAAAAGGAAAGTTGATATAATGGAAATCATCAGTAATCCTAGATATGCATATGTATATATTTGTCTAACATAAACATAAATCTATCATACACGGCTTCCTTTTTCACTTAGTATGAGCTAAGACAATTGTTTGTGCTTCAAATATGTTTTTTTTTTTTTTTTTTTTTTTTTTTTTTTTTTGGCCCGTCCTGGGCCTTGGACTCAGGGCCTGAGCACTGTCCCTGGCTTCTTCCCGCTCAAGGCTAGCACTCTGCCACTTGAGCCACAGCGCCGCTTCTGGCCGTTTTCTGTATATGTGGTGCTGGGGAATCGAACCTAGGGCCTCGTGTATCCGAGGCAGGCATTCTTGCCACTAGGCTATATCCCCAGCCCCTCAAATATGTCTTTTTATGCAAAAGAACAGCCTGTACTTAGAATCTGTGCAATGTTCCAAAAATAACCTATATTTAGACTATGTCACAAAAGTAAGTCTTTCATTCTATCATAAATGAGGTCTTGATCAATGTCACCACTTTCAAACTTCTCACTCATCCCTCTCATCCCACCCCTTCCCTTGCTTTTCACCATTTTGTTGAGTATGCATTGTATTTTTTACTGTATTCTCCTCATCACCTGCTTGTCTTCATTTGTCTACTCCTTTCCTCTTGACTTCACCTCACTCCTTTCAAGTACCCATTGTGTGTGTGTGTGTGTGTGTGTGTGTGTGTATGTATGTATGTTTTTAAAGAGCTACACAAACTTTGATACTACAGATATAGTTTGACTTACTTAAATGTTTTAATCCAATGGCTTCCAAACTTTATTCAAACTGTATAACCAGGATTTCACCATAGGATTTTTTTACTCTCAAGGCAGTTTCTGAGGCTTGCTTTCTTCTCATTAACAACTCTTGCACTAGGGCTGTATTTTTAGGCCTTCCCCATACACTATGAAACTGTCTCAGTGGCCGTTGGAAGTAGTCCATTGATAGGTGTGGAAAATTCTTATACTTCACTTCCTTGTACATCATTTTTCAGAGGAAATAGCTTCAGTAACTGGATAAATCTTTTGCATTACTTAGGAGATTGGTAAAATATCCTAAAGGTTCATATTTCCTAAGTCTGTATCATAGGAGGTAAAGTGGGAGACGTGTCATTTTGCCCATCCCAAAAGACTTGATGTCCCAATCCATCCTGCTTTTCTAAATGTTATAGCTCCAGTCTGCCATTATGTATTGAAAATAGCATGCATAGAATGAGCAAAAGCTGCCCATGCCAGCTTTTTCATCTTGAATGTACATTATTCTTTTTCTTGAATACATTAAAAAAGATAAGCTTGCTTGGGCTCACTTAATTGTCCAAATACTCAACTTTTAGTTTAGTTTTGAACACATATAATCCATGATAGGTGATTTGGAGTTTCAAATTTGATTTTCCTGATTTTAATATTATGGTTAATATTTTTTCCATTATTCTGCTTGAGTTACAGGTTTACATTCTACAGAAATCTAAGGTTTGCCTAACTGATCACCTTACCCATCTATTTAAATAAAGCATATTGTGATAAATATTTCTACAAATAAAATAGCTTGGTCTTCAAAAGACAAATCTTTTGTCGCACATTTTCAGTGTAAATGCATTGCTATGGTGGTAGGTGGCAGGAAGTGAGAAAACATAGGAGAGTTAGAGATAAGGGGATTAATTTCCTCACACACTATGGATCACAATATATTGCCTCTGAAATATAGATCAGTCAATGCAGACTTAAAGTGTTATTAAAATGATAGAATAAAAATCTTGGTATAAAGTATAACAAGAGGAAAAAAACTCTGAACTAAATCATTCAAATTATAAATAATCACTGTTAGGAGTTAAGACTTAAAATCTACAAATTAAGATGTTAATTATTTAAAATTAAATCAGTAACCATTTTCATTGTTGAAGTGTTTTTCTTTTTTTGTTGTTAAATTTTTATTGTCATACTGAGGTACAAAGAGGTTACAGTTTCATACATTAGGCATTGGATACATTTCTTGTACTGTTTGTTACCTCCTCCCTCGTTCCCCCCTCCCCCTCCCCCTTTCCCTTCCCCCCCCATGAGTTGTTCAGTTCATTTATACCAAACAGTTTGACAAATATTTCTTTTGTAGTTGTTTGTCTTTTTTTTTTTTTACCCTGTGTCTCTCAATTTTGGTATTCCCTTTCTATTTCCTGCTTCTAATACCAGTATACACGGTTTCCAATATACTTAGATAAGATACACAGATAGTGCATATACAATCATAGGAAGGGGATACAAGAGGATTATCAGTAATAGAAGCTACGGTTTCACATCGCATGTTGAAAGTAATTACAACAGTGATATGACAGTTGTTTCCATAACATGGAGTTCCTTTCACTTAGCATCATCTTATGTGTTCATAAGGGCTATTGTGATCCTCTGCTGTGACTAGCCTAAACCTGTGCTAATTATTTCCTATGAGAGAGACCATAGAATCCATGTTTCTTTGGGTCTGGCTCACTTCACTTAGTATAATTTTTTCCAAGTCCTTCCATTTCCTTACGAATGGGGCAATGTCATTCTTTCTGATAGAGGCATAAAATTCCATTGTCTATATGTACCACATTTTCCTGATCCATTTTTCTACTGAGGGGCATCTGGGTTGGTTCCAAATTCTAGCTATGACAAATTGTGCTGTGATGAACACTGTTGTGCTGTTGGCTTTAGTGTGCTCTTGTTTGTTGTCTTTTGGGTAGATGCCCAAAAGTGTGGCTGCTGGGTCATAGGGGAGCTCTATGTTTAGCCTTCTGTGGAATCTCCATACCACTTTCCAGAGTGGCTGAACCAGTTTACATTCCCACCAACAATGAAGTAGGGTTCCCTTTTGGCCACATCCCCTCCAACATTTGAAGTGTTTTTTTTAGACCTGGAAGCCAAAATTTCAAATGTGAGTATTTGTTCCTTACATCTTTCAAATAAATTTGAACTATATTTTATCAATAATAAATGAATCATTACAATTACATCAAATAACTCATCACTATCATTAATTCCTCTATTTTTTATGTAGAAGCAAATAAGATGTCAAATTTCATATGTGTGGAATGGGACAGCATTTGCAACACTAAAATATTAAATGATATAAGCAGGCTCAATCATGCAAAGAAAAAGTGTGTAACTTCATAATGAATTGTGAAGTGTAATTTGGTATCTAGGGTAGATACTTATGATGAGAAACACAAACTAGGATGAAAAAGGAATATGTGTGTGTATCATATTTCAAAGGTGATGGTGATATTCATATTCCAAGGAAAATTTCACATAGCTCTTTAATGTATGTATGTATAGTATATCTGACCATTCTCTTAGAACTCAAATTAGGCTAGGGAAATGAAAACATAGCTACAACGTGAGAAAAAATATACAAAACTACAATGATTACTTCATTTTATGAGCAAATGATGAAGAGTATCAGTCATGTTTTTATTGTTTATAACCTCCCTCCATTTCCATTTTAATACCTTATAATATAGGTAAAGATGCTGGGCTGGGAATATGGCCTAGTGGCAAGAGTGCTTGCCTCCTACACATGAAGCTCTCAGTTTGATTCCCCAGCACCACATATAAGGAAAACGGCCAGAAGGGGCGCTGTGGCTCAGGTGGCAGAGTGATAGCCTTGAGCGGGAAGAAGCCAGGGACAGTGCTCAGGCCCTGAGTCCAAGGCCCAGGACTGGCCAAAAAAAAAAAAGAATGCCTAAAATAAAATTTCAAAAAAGAGAAAAAAAACAGTCAGTGGACTAAATCTTTTTTCTGGGTATAGTTTTTTTTTTTTTTTCTTCTTCTCATATCTGACTTAGAAAGGCATTAATATCATAGGAAAATGCATTGATTTTTATCACAACATGCCTGCTTGCTAACTGCTTAGAGGAAAAGCAGGCCATATTAAGGATTTATCTGTTGCAAAAGCTGAGTAGTCATTTCAATACTAGTGGTGTTGTATTTGCATAATGTTTTTGGATATGTCAGCTTCCAATGCCTCAGGTGTAACTTAATAGAAACTACCACATTTAAGGATTTTCCAATAGGAGAGAAATCTGCAATATCCAAAAGCCACAGTAAAGTGAAAAAGTGCTACTGTGAGGAGGTTTCTGTCTCTACCTGATACAAGCCTAGGGCCTTGCATATGCTGGGCTAAATTGAAGGGCACAAAAATTTGTTTTCTCTTGTTCTACTATTTCACAAAGGCAGTAAGTATCTAATCAATTCCTTTCTTTAAGTGTATCTGTGACCTTAATTTGAACCTGAAATCATTTAACTCCAGAATCTAATAAAAAATCTACAGAATTGATGAGAGGATGGAAAAGTGAAGTGAATTTTATATTTAGGAAGGATTGTACCTACATAGGATACTACAGTTAGAAAATCATTTACATACATCCCAGGAGAAGTAGAGGTAGTTGTGAGCATAAAGCCCTAAACTATGATTAAATGTGTAGAGACAATAGAGATTTTTTTAAAAAGGAAACAATTCAGTTTGTACTCCAAAATATATGCACAAATAATTATTTAGTCTTATCTATGCTTTGGAAATAACCTATATGAATTATTAATAGTGGTTCTATTGGTATATTTTAGGAGATTACAATGTACAAACTATTTTTATTATTTTTAAATGTATAGCATAGGTGATGCTAGCTGTACTATTTAAGCATAAAGTAGATTATTGGCTAAACCATCACCTCACACTTTCAGAAAATACAAACTCCCCAGCTTTTGCTCTGAATTAAAAGTATAATATAAGAAAGTCATCTGACAAACTTTTAGTAGAGTAAAAGAGTAAGTGCCTAAAGCATTTAATTCAGCATAATGTACATAAACTTTGGAACTATTTTAAGGCACTAGTTTTAACACATGAAGGATAAGCTTGAGGAAGAAGTTTACTACAAAATATTTTGCTGCATATTGAATTTGTTACCTACTGTCTATATTGGATATTTCTTTCAGAAATGTTTGAAGCTAGAAAAGTGATTGTGGGATGCACATTTAAAATTTTTTAAAATTTTAAATAAACTGCAACAGGTTTTTATCATGACCTTAAAAATGTTAAAAGTTTGTGATGTAATTCTTACATAATATGTAGTATTTCTGTGTATATAACAGGAAAATTAAGAAATTGCACAATCATTCATGTGTCAACAGACCAGATAATTGATAATATGTTGGGATTGACTTTGGGCTTTAGAAAACAATATTTAAATAAATAATTCAAATAATTAACTTTACATATATAAGTCCTTGCAATTTTAGCTAATGATGTCCAATACACCCAGAAACTAATGTGCATTTAAAATGTTTCCTTTCTTTTACCCATGCATCTCACATGATTTTGTATGAAAAATCAGTTCTCTATGAAGAATGAATACATAATATATGAATTAAAATATTGACTCATTTAGACTCTGCATAAATGTTAATATATTATAAGGAGACTACAAATGAAATTGTAAAAATTAAATGGTATTTAAAATCATCACCAGGGCTGGGGATATGGCCTAGTGGCAAGAGTGCCTGCCTCATATACATGAGGCCCTGGGTTCGATTCCCCAGCACCACATATACAGAAAATGGCCAGAAGTGGCGCTGTGGCTCAAGTGGCAGAGGGCTAGCCTTGAGCAAAAAGAAGCCAAGGACAGTGCTCAGGCCCTGAGTCCAAGCCCCAGGACTGGCCAAAAAAAAAACAAAAAAAAACAAAAAGAAAATCATCACCAATATTTAAAATATCATGATATTTTAGACTGGAGCTAGGAAAGCATTAATTTAAGTTTGGGCTCACTGTGGGATAAGTGATCTGGTGATTAAATCACTTCAAGAGTGCTTATATATTTGGAAAATACAAATAAAAAATACTTACCTACTTAATTCAAAGACAGAATGAGATAAGAGTAGGGAAAGGATTAAATATAATGCCTCATGGAATAGTTATTGTTGCATTAGTACTGGAAGTTTGTCAGTAATTGTCATATACCAGAGACACAAGAGACTTTTGTGAGACTTTTGTGTGTGGAGGGGGGGGGGGGGAGTATGGCATTTTCATGTACAGCGTCATGTTCCTCCTCCTCCTCCTCCTCCAACCTTGTCACCCGAGCCATGAAGACCGACTTTCAACCAGATAGTTTACATAAGATTTCCACATTTTCTTAAAAAATTAGTCCTGTTCCCTCCATTACATAATCATTCTTTAATAGCAATGCCCCCAAACTCATTCTACCGTCTCAAATGGGTGCATGTTTGTAGACAGTTTCTCAAAGTATAGCAAAATACCATCAAGGGTGTTAAGAAGTTTGAATATTTGTGCCTCCCATTGCCAAAACAAGTCCACTGATAATGAAAGTATTTCCATGCATTATTGCAAATCATAGTAACTATGAACAAATATTCTTTGGGGAAAAAATAATCTCCCATGCAGTAGAGAGTGGGATTTCATCCCTTCATTTAACCCTGTCCTCTCCACACTGATAGGCCTCTTCCTACTTCAACACTATACTAAAGTTTTATTTTATCAGAAGCTTTAGAAGAACTCTCAACTGCCATAATTATTGGTTTTGAAAGACACATCTGCTAGGAAATCAGTATCATAGTGTTAAAGTCTAGTATGTATATATATATATATATATATATATATATATAATATTATATTATATATTGTACTAATTATAACAAATTGGTTAAAGTTTTAAATCAAAGTAGCCATAGCCGCTGTAATAGGTATAAAGAGCTAGAAATTATTCCATGTTAAACCAAGACCGAATGGCACCATGACTCAGTTCCTTATTTGTGTATTTGGTGTGGATTTTAAATTTGAAACTCTTTTTTGGGTAATATCTTTGATGGAAATTTTACTCCTCTGAGAGGAGTTTGGAGTGAAGACTAAGAAAGTCTGTCTTCATTTCTATCTTTTCCTCTGTGCCTTCTTTGATGCATGGAAAATGAGCTCATTTCAGCTTAGTTCTTTCTTTCTACCTAGATGACATAGAATCGAGAAAATGTCTAAAATAGCTTTTAAATGATTTCCCTTTTTCTCATTCTTGGTGAGTTTTCCATGACTTTCATATTTTGAGGGGTTGCTAGGCAATATCTTAACTTGTATTTCTTGCAGTTCCTTAACTTTTCCATGCTACTCAAGTTTTCCAAAGAAGTCATAGGCATATATTGTGTGATATCTATTTGAGGTTTGAAATTTCTGTTCGACTGAAGAATGACCCATTTTAAAATGAACAGAATATGACAGTATTCATTTACAGTCTTATTAGCAAAAAAAAAAAATCAGCCTAATAAAGCCGACATAGGGAGAAATATAATTACTGAATGGATTACCAGCTGCCTCCTGTGTTCCTTTTATGTCCCACGAGGCAGAATAACAGTGACTGCAATTACAGTTCAAATCTCAAAGGGAAATTATTGTTGAAGGTTTAGCAATAGCATTCTTTTTTTTTTCAAGTTGTGTTATTAAAAAGATGTCTTAGGAAATTTGTGCAATATTATTTTGTTTGTAGAAATTATTGTTTAATATAGCTTCTGTGAAATAATGAGATAGCAAAAAAATTCCTTGACAAAATGTGGAGATTAGAGGGATTTGGAGAGATGAGGTAAAATGATAAAAAGGTGTGATGTCAATCAAGATCAAGATACATTGTACATACAATCTGACCTGTACAATTGAAACACCTTCCTACAAATACTTGAGGATAAGCCAACCAGTCAGTCAATAAACCCACCTGCTTAGAACATAATATCATACTTCTTTTTTTTCTTTATAAACAATTAGTATTAATTAGTTATACAAAGAGGTTACAAGTGGATAGGGTTATGAGTTCAATGAATCTGGATGGATGTCATCCCCTTCTATTGCTTCCTTATTATTTCTCTTCCCAGCCCTATCCTCAAGTAAGGATGAATGAAAGAACATTATGATTTATAAAATATTTTCTGATGATTTTTTTTCTATTGCTGGTCCTCACTTAAATCCTTTTATTAGCAGCAATTTATTTAATTTGTTATAACACTGTTGCATATTTTAAATTTAATTATATAAACTCAAAATTAAGTATAGTTGAATGTTCTGTGATGAAGCAGGAGAGACCATAATACAAGTCTGGGATAAGTCAACATGGGGAAAATACCAGAAGAAATGACTCTAGAGTGAGAGCACTGAACATTTACATGGAGACATTAAACTATTACTCCTTTGCACAAACTTTGAAGTTCAGAAAAGAACTAAACTGAAAATTAAATATGCTCAATATTTATGGTTATGAAATCTGGGAGTATGTAAGTTTACACCTCTTATACAACTAAACATAAACTTTAAAAAAAAACTACAAAAAGTATCCATTTTCTTTTACAGACACATTTAAGTATGCAGAGTTGAATAGAAAAACAATCTTAAATATTTCATGTGGTATGTATTGCAGAGTATATTGGAAACATGTACAGGTTATTTTTTCTATGATGGCAAATAGGAAAATTTTCTTTATCAAGAGTTATTTAAAATGCTTTTCCTTTGACTGCAACTTGATTTTTACTGTGGTTTATATCCTCCTGTAACTTACTATGAATTGCAAATTTTATCTGTGATGTAATAGAAAGCACAGGATACCACAAGGTGGAAGATATACTTAGGTAGAACATTGGAGAGTGGGTAAGCACTAAGTTAACATATTAAGCTATATATTAAACATAGTCCTGAGATTCTCTATAAAATGGTAGTAAACATTTGATGACATAAATGCCTAACTTTACTCACAGCACAGTAGCTACTCTTTATTGAGGGCTGCCTATGTGCTAAGCATGCTGTTAGATAACATGCATGCTTGATATAATTTATACCTTACCACAACCTATGTGATATTTATTGTAAACTACTTACTTACAGCAGTAAGTGAATAGTGCTATGTTGTAGTCCTGAATCGCCCTTTTACTTTTTGTATTACATGTATGACCAAAGTTTAAAATATTTCTGAATTCCTCTTACGTAGTAGCATCAGAACATGAGTATGAGTTCAGTAGCTATGTTAAGATTTATAATTTAAAAAATGATGTGCCAAGAAAAATATTTCTGAAAATTAGATGCAATATCACCCTACCTTTTCCATAATATGTCAGTTTAATTTGCTTTATTAGATGATATGACCTTCCCCCCCCCCCGTCCTGGGGCTTGAACTCAGGGCCTGGGCTCTGTCCATGAGCCCAGAGTTTAAGGATAGCACTTTACACTTTGAACCACAGTGCTATTTCTGGCTTTTTCTGAGTAGTTTATTGGAGATAAGAGTTTCACAGACTTTCCTGCCCAGGCTTCTAAACACTATCCTCAGATCTTAGTTTCTTGTGTAATTAGGATTAAAATGGTGAGCCACCAGTGTCTGGTTAGACAAACTGTTAAAAGTCTTCATTACCACTCATCTTGTCCTCATACTCGCTTACAAAATGTTATACTTCCATGCATCAGCGAACACATTTTATTTGGAGGGTTAAAATAATTTCTATTTAACGTATAAACTCCTTTAGATTTCTTGGCCGTCCTGTTGCTTGAACTCAGGGCCTGTATTGTCCCTGGCTTCTGTTTGCTCAAAGCTAGCGTTCTACCACTTGAGCCACAGTAGTCACTTTTGGCTTTTTCTGTTTATGTCGTGCTGGGGAATGAAACCCAGTGCTTCATGCATACTAGGCAAACACTCTATCGCTAAGCCTCATTCCGAGCCCCATCTTGCCCACTTTTCAGAGTCTCTATGAGTCTTGACATAGATTATGTAATGATTAAACCTAGGCACTTATTTTTCTGATAGTCAATTTTAGAAAGACAAGATTAAAATGAGCAAATATTCTGCTGCAGAGAAGAGAAACAATAGCCCAGGTTTAGAGTTCAGGCTAAATTTTGAAGAGTAAGTTGTTCAGTTCAGAGATCTATGAAATGTTTTCAGTTTAATTATTTATCACCATTCAAAAGGTTCTAATGCAGAAAACAGAAATAAAACTGATAATGGGAATGAAGTTGGCTATAAAATGGGTATTTTATACTATAAAAGGTTAGATTTTATCGCAAACTGTTTTTAAATCATCAGAATGTGATGTCTACCTATATACATTATGACAAGTAGGGAAAAAAACAAGAATTTCTCTAGTTCCCTTTTTCAAGAACTGCTTTGCATTGTTGTAAATCGGTCCATGAAAAATACAATATTAGAAAAATTATAGTGTGTGACTTTATATTTTGGCAAATTTAAAAGCTCCATTAAGATAGATTAAAAAAAATGTATTACTATTTAGTAGCAAAGGGAAAAATTTATATTATCTTCTGAAAATCTTTTAAATTAAGCTAAATATTTTTAATTATGAATCAATACCACTAATTATTAATAAATAAAGGGTTAGATTGAGTAATAAAGTAAGATCATGATATAAGGTGCTAATGTCCAGTTTTGTACTGCAAATAAAGCAAAAAGGCATTATTTTTGTTCAAGTTATTTTCTCCCCTAATGATATCAGCAGTATGTTTTCTAATGAGTGCAATATCAATTGGTTAGTTGTAAATTTCATGAGGCTAAAAGTAAGAAGAGACTGGTAAATTTTCTTGTTAGATTGTGATTTTACTTGAACAAGTGTCATAGTAGTAGTTCCAAACTTGTAGGATTTTAGGCATCTGTGCTGGATCCAAATGCTGCAGAGATAGTGGGAGATACAGGAATTGACTTTAGTGACTGTCATATAAAACTATTTTTATAACCACCTGATTATCTTAATTAGATTGTCTACATTTGACACCAGATCGTAAACCTGTCTCTTTCTGAATTGTGGCAGAATTTTCTTTCTTCTTTTTGGGCTTCTTGCAGATCACTTGCTCATGCATCCATCACACTTAAATACCTATTTTGCCATGTATAATTCAAAATTTAAGACATGCCAGATGCTTTTGAGAATGATGACAGTTTTTTTTAATTGCCTTTTAGGCAGAAAACCTGGTTTGTTTCATCATTACAGTAATGTTGTTCTCATGCGGTATCACCGGTGTAATCATATGGAACATTAAATGCTTTAATAAGAAGGGAAAGGAAATCAAAGAAGGAAACATCTTTCATTGTATTATTATTAATTTAAAGTTCTATTGTCTTGGTTCTATTGTTAGTGTGCAAATTCTAACAATATGTGGAAGTGTCTTCAGAGACAATACCCAGAGGCTGCTAGAGAGGCAGCCAGGTTTAGTGGAAAAACTGTATTGCATACAGTCAAACAAACAAACAAAAACAAATCCAATAACCTAGGTTTGATTAATCCTTAGGTCTCATAGCATATTATGTAATAAATAAATAGGTAATAGACAAAACAGTGAGTGCATAAAGACAATCTTTCAAGATCACTTTCTTAAAGTCTACCTGTAGTTTACTCATTTCCCTAATTACATCTTTTCAAGAAAATATGAAATAAAATATAGGTGCCAGATTGCATCTACCATTAAAGTAGTAGTGGTAACAATAAAATAAGATGCTTCTCTAAGAAAAAATGCATAACATATCATTAAATTTTAATTAATAATCTATAGATTTTCACAGACCATATTGTCTAGTCTTCTTCCTATGATGCAACACTCATAAAGGGTATTTTTTTTTAATTAAGAAACATAGAAGCAGCTTCTACAGTCCCCTTTTAGCATGGAAAATGATTGAAGAAAACTTGCATGTATAAGTAGAAGATAAATTTGAAACAAAACAAATAATATACATGTCAGAATACTGGACACACCTCCATTTATGGAGCTGTGTTTAGACTTGAAGTTTTGGGATACCTCTCTGCTCTCAACCCAGGTGCCATGGTAGGACACAGACACAGGTACTGAGCAGAACTAGGAAAGTGGGTGAGCTTCCCTTTGCTACATTCCACTGCAGTCTTCCAATCCTGCCTTTGTATCCTAAGTAAAGTTACAAAGAGTATCACAGTCCCAGAAAAAAGCAAGATCAAAATACTTACTATGTAATAGTAACAATATTATTACTAAATTGATAGGAAAAACAATTTCTCTCCTGTATGAAAAGGAATTTAGTTATACAAAAACATCTAATCACATTAACATTATAAAAATACAAACTGAATTAAAGATATATCATATTATTTTACTTTCCTATACATAGTAGAAATACACTTAATTAAAATTAGTGCCGCTAGAGTCCAAATTCAGGGCCTCTTGCACAGTAGGAAAGATTCCACCATTAAATTATAAGCCCAAAATATAATTATTATTTTGAAGATAACGGTACTGTGTTTGAAATCAGCCTCACATTAGCTAGCTAAACAGTGGTTCTACTAATGAGTTATACTAGAAATTCAAAATGTTATTTAAAAATGTAATCTTTAGTAATAGGAAGGATATTGGGGAATTTATCTCAAATATCTCTATTGTAGTTACAAATATGTATGTATTTTAGAGGATGTAATTTGTTTTAGCCATTCAAACAGATGAAAACAGTACATTTTTCTGTTTGTGTTGAGCAATATAGTCTAACAGTTTTTAAGCTATGATATAAAGTTTTAACTGCAAATAACTTTTCTGTAAAATCTATAGAACAATAGGCCATTAGAAACAAACATTTCTAACAAACACAGTATAAAATTACATGATTAACCTAAGCCTAACTTCCTACACATTCAGTGCCTTAGGAAACTAGGTTAATAGTGGTCAGATCACAAAATTGGACATAATACTTTGCCAATATTATTCAGTATGAATGAATTAGCCTGGATTCACCAAGATGGGCCAAAAGACTTAATCTAGGTAAGAATTCCAACTACATTTAACTAATGTTGTATTTTAATTTGGGAGAAAATGATACTTAGTGAAAAAGTGTATAAGTAGCAGAAACTTTTCTAACTAATTATTCTTTCATGACATATTAATGAAAAAAGGAAAGAGGAAGAATGTATCAATAATGTTTGATGAATATCCTATGAAACTACAAAATTTATGGGGAGGGAATCAGTTGGGAGAAAATGACATCAATCAAGATTCATTATACTCGTAAACTGATTTGTGGAATGGTGATTCCTTTCTACATCTATCTATCTATCTATAATTTTAAAACAGGTTAAAAAAGTAGTCTATATAAAAACTACTTCTGCATGTAAGGTAATGTGAAAGGCACTGTATGTATGTATCTAAATAATACAAACACAAGGAAAATCATACTTGCCTTAAACACTTGAAAATAATAAATTTGGTTTTATTTCTGAAAACTTTATGAAATTGATGTTATGACATAAAAGCATTATGGCCAGAAAAGCAAGCATTATCACAACTGTACCAAATTGTACCCTCAAAGTGATATAATTTTAGTTTATATGTAATCATTTTATCTTTATGAATTCTCTACATTTCCTGGGTTACGTTACAATGTACAAATGTTATTTAAATGCTACACAAAGACTAAATAAAGAAAATGGTCATGTTTACTGGAACAATTGTTTCATTTTTCCCCCATCAAACTCCATAGAACTATTTTTTAATCACTGCCTGCACAGTAAGAAAGATGGTAGAGTATAAATCCTAGCAATGTTACCCAATGCAACTAAGCTCTGTTCTTTCCAGTGTCATTTTGAGTTCCCTGTTGCTACAGTTGTTGTTAGGAAAATGTATTTTTCTAAAATATTTATAAATAATGATTGCAATGTTTTTAGCTCTTTGTAGTGAAATACAATATCCAGTGCCTCTGAGAAGAATATAAATTCAAACACAGGGGAGCCATTCATGTCAAATTTGAGTCTTGTTACAAGGAGGGAAGAAATGCATTTCAGTGGCATCCATTAAAGCACACTCTCCTGTCATTCACAAGATAAACTTCATGTAGCTATATTGTGAAGACATACAGAAGACTGGATTTAAGATTTGGATCTGTTTGTTTGGGTTACAGAGATTACTTAATTATTTATTTTTCTCTTCTGTTTCTTATTTCAATTTCATTCATTCTTTTAAATGTCAAATGAAGACATAGAGTCAGCAGGAAGGAACACGCTTGATCAAATGTGTTTATTATGTCATCTTCAAAAATTAGGGAAATTTTATTTTTCATTGACATGGAAAAGATCTACATATATAGGTTATAAATTGATTCTATGCCTCTTAGTATAATATTTAGATTTTAAATTCAAGTCATTTCAGTCTGTATTTTCTTCAGAGAATGAGCATTTCTATGAGAAAATTGAATAATTGAATAATTAATCAGTAATTCATCATTGAACGATTGACTGTGGTTTTCTAAATGACAGCATGTTATCTGAAGTGGGAAACAAATCTTTGGAGAAAAATGGTTTAATAAACATTAAGAAACATATAGAGATAATAAATGCTACTTGATACAAATGTGTGCTTGTATACACACATAAATGTGTGTACACAAGTACATATCTATTTCACACATATACCCATGTATGATATATGTATTGCATTTGCTATAAACAAAATATATTACATGACTAATCTAAGATTCAATGGAAATAGCACTTTCAATTCATTAAAACTATGAAGGTGAGTTGTGGGTCTCTTTCAAGTGTTATACTTGCCTTGCAAATGTGAGGCCCTGAGTTCAAACAGTACTGGCAAAAAGTAAGAAAAGTTAGATTTGCTGTTCCATTCATGAGTATATCCTACACTGCCATTGAAAGGGTCTTTTACCTTTGTAGTCACCCCAGGAAACTCTAAACTCACAGAAATTCCATCCTCTCATAACATGACAAATTCATCATGAGGCTTCAGGATTGACTCAGGAAGAGGAGGAGGGGGCTAAAGCCACAGGGTAGATCCTCCTCAGTTAAACACTGCAGTCACAGTGCATTTCCCAAAGATGCTTACACAGATTTGCCTCCATGCAAATGATGGAGGAATAGCTTCCTCTTCTGTGTTTGAAAGATCATGTAATTTTGGGTAAGTGGTATGCACTTCATGGACCAACAAAATGTTTCCTCTCTCTCAAATTGTGTATGCTATGCTCTATTTTATGAATGAACAAGAGGAAACAGCCTGTAACTGTTTTGTGTCCTAACCAAGAAAGTGTTTCCACAATAGCACTGGTATATTTGTGTTAAAAAATAGGCACATTATGTCAGAGCTATTCTGGATTTTCCATTATTTGAATTTAGAAAAAAAATTCAATTCATTTCTTTGTCTCTTGACTTTTAATTAATTGAGCCATATGTTAGTTTCAGTACTTGCCATGTACTGTGTCTAATAAATTACATAGTTTAATATTATCTTTCTTGTTTTATATATATATTTTCAGTTTTCACACACCATTAGGTAAAGACTATTTCTGCAAAGAGGTATGCTTTTGTGAATTGACAGTCTCAAATATTCAGGAGACTGTAAGAGAATTGATTGAGCCTCAAACTTGGAACTCAAGCGGGAAATAATGAGACCAAGTCTCAAAAGAAAGAAAATAAATTTTGTTTTTTGTATTGGACATGGTAGCAAAGGGTTGGAAATCATTTTAATCAGGAGACAGAGATTGAGAGAATTGCAGACCAAGGCAAAATATAAGACTCTTTCTAAAACTTAAATAAAACAAAAAGTTTGGAGGCGTGGCTCAAGTTGTAGAGCATCTACTTAGCAAGTACAATGTCCTGAGTTCAATCCTCAGCATTGTAAAGTGATGTTTTTAAGTCAGTAAATAATAACTTCATTCATGTCATATTCTGACTGTTCCTTGTGAAAAGTTCTC
Organism: Perognathus longimembris pacificus; assembly: GCF_023159225.1. Lineage (NCBI taxonomy): Eukaryota > Metazoa > Chordata > Mammalia > Rodentia > Heteromyidae > Perognathus > Perognathus longimembris. Next base: position 30,974,359 of record NC_063168.1, on the reverse strand, counting down.
AATTCACACACACGCACACACACACACACACACACAGATGGTGAATTTGTGTGTATATATATGTGTGTGTGTAGGTATAGGTGGTGAGTTTATATATGTGTGTCTGTATGTGTATAAACATACACACACATGGAGATCTTAGTTTTACTCCTATTATTACTTTATTGATGGTGCTAGGGATTGAACTCAGTGCCTTGTGTTTGGTAGGTAGTTGCTTGTCCACATAAGCCTTGCCCTTGCACTTTTGGGAACGTTATTATTTTTCAAACAGAGTCTCATGCATATGTGCCTGGACTGAAGATTCCCATGCAGCTTGCGATACCACATCTAGTTATTGATGGAGATGTGTTTTCATGTCTGTGCAAGGACAGGTCTTGAACCACAGTAGTCTTGATTTCAGCTTTCCACATATCTGAGATAACTGTTAAACACAACAGCATCCAGCTATGTACTTGGGGTTCAACACATGAATTTGCATTAGCTTTACAAGGTTTCTATCCCTTGAGCTACAACTTCAGCCCTTTGTGCCTTAATTAATTCATGATAAAGTTCACACGCATTAACAGGCCAGCTTGAACCACAACCCTCCTATTTATGCTATATGCATATTTAGGACGTCAGATATATAGAACTACACCCAGTTATTGTTTGAAAGGCTTGCTAACATTCCCCACATTGGTCTAGAACTCTAATTTTGAGGATCTCCTGCCTCCTGCATAGCTGGGATTACAAGTGTGAGCCTACCCGCCCAGAATCAGTTTTACAGTTAACAAGAGTTTCTTTAGTATATTTATATTTTGCTCTATTTCCCCAGTATGTCATATATTCCTATAGATTTCCATTGAAATGGGGTCATAAAAAGAGCAATTGAGTTGACCAGCCCAATGTACTAATTTTTACACAACATACAAACATTTATTTTTCTTGACAATATGGTATAATCTAAAACCGTATTGTGTGAAAGTCATGAGAGCAAGGTAATATTTTAAATTCTATGACCAAGTAATGTTACATTTTAGAAGAAAATTATGAGTAGAGTTTTATCATTCAAAATAAAAAATAGCAAATATGGCTAAGATTTATTAAATAGAAAAATATAGACCATGAAGCTAAAACAGATTTCCAAACAATTTTCTCTTACTTGAAAACCTGAAACACACAGAATTTTTACTAAATATTTGTATGTGAATATTTTATATTGTCTGTAAGCATTTCATCTTTACTTTCATTTGTATGTTTATAGCACTAGAATTACACTTGTCTAACATACATACAGTTTTTGACATGAGAGGGGAAATAAAGCTTACTATACCAACAAAATGCAAGTTTCCCCTCACATCTCAATTATGGAATTAAAAAATATTTTTCAGGTATTAAGAGAATCTATGTCAGGTAAGAATTACCACACTTAGAACAAATACAATGTTGAACAGAACATTTTCTCTATCCTCTTCAACTTTTATAATATGGAGTTACATATGGGATAGGTAGAAAAAGTATATACCCACAGATGTAGATAAAGTTCATTACAATGAAGCATCAAAATATGCCTAACTTAGTAGATTACAGGAGACTCAGGAGACAGATATATCAGAGAATAGATGAAGCAAAGAGGAAGACTTATTCCAAGAACTCTGAGCTGTTCAGTGTGGCTGATTTTTTTCAGTGTCGCTGTTTTTCGTTTTTTTTTTTTTTTTAATCTTGCACCTGGAGTAAGAAGATAAGTAAGGGAAGGGAGAAAGGACTCAGAAGCCAATCCTGGACCTTGATCTGCAAGAGCTTTGTGACTTCACTGAATTAAAGCCACCAAATAGCACTTACCAGGTGCCTGATAATCTCTCTTAAATAAACACTGTGATCCTCAATGGCATTAATATCCACACTGGTGTGCAGTTGTTCTTTATAACTGATCCTCTGTGTTATGAAAAAGTTTAAGATTTTCCTTCCAGATTGAACTTATTTTCATTTTCTTTGAGTTCACAAAATACTTGATTTTTAAAAAACATTGTTATATTAAAAAGCAAATACAGATGATAAAGAATATGACAATTAGATGATAATTTCTTCTGGATAATGTTTATACCTGTATTTTTCCTGAAGAATTAAGAGATAAATTAACGAAGGGACCAGCAGAGAGAGGGAGTGGGGGAGAGAGAGAGAGACAGAGAGAGAGAGACAGAGAGAGAGAGGGTGGGGCTGCGGGAGAATAAAAAATGTTTTGATAATTGTAAGAATAAGAAATGAGAAAAAAAATATGTGTACTTATTGATACTGAAGAGTTTTCACCTTGGAGGTAATTGAAATGATAAAAATCTTACCACAGAATCCTTCAATACAAAACCCAATCCATCTTGCATGCTTTAGGGGAATAAGCAGACCTATTTACGTAATAAACAGAGTGCAATTGTGAGTAGTAAGCCAGCATTCATTCAAATTAATACCAAAAATGCAAGATTACCTTCTTCATCCTTTTTGTGTTTATTGGTATGAGACAAAAATAGAAGATTTCATCCTCAACACCACACTATAAGTCCATGGTTAATATAAATGTTAATCAGGGTTGTGATAGTAACTCTGAAGATTATGGTAATCACAAAGCATATAAAAGAAGCATAGATATTCCAACTCAAGTGTAAACATGTACTTAATGAAGGGCACAAACACTTAAAATATTTCCATGCACACAGATTTAGAAACTTTGAGATGATAAATTCTTCATCTACCAGATTTTCCTCTTGAAAGTAGTAACTCCAGATTTTGTAGTAACCATTAAGGGAAAACAAAGGATTAAAGGTAGAACTAAGGGAGGAAGTTAAAACACACACACACACACACACACACACACACACACACACACACACACAGCTTTACTTCTGTAAATGTCTTTAAATTTTGCTCATAATAATCAATATCAAATTCATGAATATGACACTGTTTTTAACTAAATGATTCAATCACATATACAAATTTGTACTCAATTTTACTGAAAGAAAATAGGAAGGCAAGGGGGAATAAAACCACATAGTGTTATTAGAACAAAGTTTCCAGACCAATTTTGAAGATATCAGAGGTTTGTATCACTTGACCTTTAGTGAAATACTGTGAGCTGCTAGGAATAAAGGTGCTATAGCTACATTAAGTATTATTGCTCTTTTCTTCATCCTCTAAAAGTAATCTTTAAACTACTTAAGATTCACCTCTCACTGTTGGATACTTTTAAAAAATACCTCTGTAATTGTAAAGAGGGCTTTGATAAGTGTATTAAGGTTTCCCAGCCTCCAAGTGAATTGCTTGTTTAGTAGTAGATAAGCATACTTCAAGGACTATTGAGATTATCAACATCCATTTCCTTTGATTTCTTCTTTTCAAATGTAGTTAAAATACAACTTTTCCTGACAACTGTGAAATTAGGTGAGCAAACACCATGTCAAAGTGGAAGGAACACAGAAGGAGTTCAAAGATAAAAATTACATTCTTAATTTCATCATTCTCTTCTAGAAAATTATTGAGAAATTACTAAAATCACTTCCAGGAGGAATAGCATGACAGCTGTCATGAAATTATTAGAATTATTCAAGACTTTTTAAATTCTATGTATTTAAGTAGATATTTTCAGTGATTCATGTACATTTTTTTTTTTTTGGCCAGTCCTGGTTCTTGGACTCAGGGCCTGAGCACTGTCCCTGGCTTCTTTTTGCTCAAGGCTAGCACTCTGCCACTTTAGCCAAAGCGCCACTTCTGGCCATTTTTTGTATATGTGGTGCTCGGGAATCGAACCCAGGGCCTCATGTATATGAGGCAGGCACTCTTGCCAATAGGCCATATCCACAGCCCTCATGTACATTTTTAAGAGTGAATATCTTAGATATTTTAGGATTGTGATTTGAATCCGGCTTGGCCAGGGAATTCCATGAAATTTTTATCTCCAATTAACCATACCACTGAAAAAATTAAGTAGAAGTGGAGCTGTGGCTTAAATAATAGAGCACCAACCTTGAGTGAAAAAAGGGACCACCATTCCCCCTCCAGGCCTTCAGTTCAAACCCTAGAACTAGAAGGTTAAAATCAATATCTTACTTGTTCAATGAAATTTAAAAATCTAGCTGTCTTTTTTTAAAGCCACTATTTATATTTTAAGGAAAGACATTAATTTTAAATAGCCAGGTATTTTATGTGTGAAATAAAATGCAATTATCTAGGAGTTTAAATAAATTTACACAAGTGAAATATGTTGTCAGCTAATGTCAACCAATGCTACCAGAGTAGCAGGTTAATAAAGAATAAATATACAAGAATGTATAAAGAATAAATATATCTATGATTATTATCACTACTAAGAATATGAGTGTCACCATAATCACAGGTTAATGAAGCCTTGGGCTATGTCTAGCAATCGTGAATTAACTCAAATGAGAGTGAGCATCTCTTCTTTGACAAAAGAGAAGTAAACCAGTAACAGATTTTAAAATTCATCTATGGGATCTTACAGCATTATTTTTAGATATGCAGAAAAAGATAAGAGCCAAGGAGGAAGGTGCTTTATATGATCTCTCAGTGTAAATTAAATTTCTTTGTCAGTCTCACTGTGGAAATTTGCCACATGAAGTTTCTTTTTAAATATATAATACAGCATGGCTAAAGGCAGAGAAGTGACACAGGAGTCTGAGGAAGCATGCATTCCATTTATATTCTACTTGCTTCATTGGGTTTTATGACTTCATTTGGATGTGCTTGTTTTTTCACATCTTTACCCAAATCATAACATCTGGTCACCCAATTTGCCTGTGCCTTTACATTCTTGAAATGCTGAAAGCATTGGGTATTATATATACAGCATCCATTTGGCTCCATCCTTCCTTCCTCCCTCTCTTTCTTTCAGTTCCTTCCTTCCTTCCTTCCTTCCTTCCTTCCTTCCTTCCTTCCTTCCTTCCGTCCTTCCTTCCTTCCTTCTTTCCTTCCTTTCTTTTCCTCTTTCTCTCATTTCTCCTTTCTTTCATCTTTCTTTCTGTTTCTGTCTGTTTTAAGCTTTTTATTTAGTAGCTGTGAACAGCTAAATTTGTAACCTTATTACTAAATTTCAAATCAGAGCAAACCTTCCTTTACCTCAAATCTGCAAAATTTCATATATCACCTCTATTATTTTTCTTAAATTTACCTTTATTATTTGCCCAGCAAATTGCTACTTAACACATGGTAGCTTATTGATCCTCAGTTGTTCCTCAGTAGATGTTTAGTAAGCAATCAGGAGAAAATAGTAGTCCACCAAACATGCATATACATATAGTGTGTGTGTGTGTGTGTGTGTGTGTGTGTGTGTGTGTGTGTGTATACACAGATTCTGCATCCATGAATTGAAAATATTTGGGAAACTGTGTCTTGAATAAAGACATTAAATTTTTTCATGCTATCATTCTTTAACACAGAATACCAACAATTCAAAGCCAATTACATTATGATAAGTGCTGGGAGTAGACTGTAGATAAAGTGTATAGAGTACATATATGTATTATATGAAAAAGATTACATTTATTTAAGGTATTTGTACATTTGTGGATTTTCATATTGCAGTTACAATTACTTTGTCCTGTGTATACCAAGAGACAACTGTGTTGTTCAAGTGGAAATTTTAATAAAGAACTCAATGTAGAAATTATAAACTGGAAATATTATAATCTCCAGATAATATGAATAATAGAAAATTCTGGAAGTGTAAGGATTAAACTTACTAGACTCTGAGCTTGTAGTTATCCACAATGTCTTATTTTACAAAAGGCACTGCAAATGTTTTCTGGAATGTAACAGTATAAATGCTTAGAAAGATATTGGTCTAACATTAGCTAAATGAGATTGACATTGATTTCAAATGAAATTCTTGAATCAATTATAAACAAACTTATTAGTGAGTAGCTGAAAGTCAGAACAGATACCATTCAGCTTCAATAAAGGTTCACAAAGTTTAAGACATGTCAATATAATTCAATTATTTACCCTTCAATAGGGTTAATAGCCTAATAGATTCATGGGTTTGGGAGATACTGCAGAGAAATCTGAAATTCAGCCAGGCATTTAAAAGTTTCCTAATGTTTTTTGGTTGAAAAGATAACTAAAATAAGTTGTGAGTAGAAGCAGTTTCTGCTTCAAGAAAAGTTTATGGTAATGTGTAAATAATTTAAAAATAGTAAAATATTAATTACTTCTATGTGTAAATCATTGCTGTGTGTGGCACCCTTTTAAGGTAACTTTATTTCTTATAATTTGTGAAATATGATACATATTATTTACATTAAAATACACATTATTTACATAAAATGCATATTATTTACATTAAAAATGATACATATTATTCACATTCAAAAAGCGATTTGAAGTGGCTATTAGGGGTCAACAGGCAAAAGAATTCTCAAAAGTACAATTGATCACAGTTTAACTTCAAAAATGACATCCAAAAGACTGTGAGGCATAGCACTTGACTTGCTTTTCATCCTTGGTTATTTTAATTAGTGATAGCACTGAAGATAGAAAAGTTGCATCCATCAGTTTGGACATTAGTGTACATGGAATAATAGAAATTGCTCTGGAAAATATAATATTAGAATTATCCCACATATATTCATTTCTGTAACTATAATTACAAGGCCTCCGAGATCTCTTGGCTTAATGTTATGGGAGTAAAGTCAATGTGTGCATTAATCTGTGCCTTAAGGAACCTTTAGGGGAAAATTTTATTCTGTTTCCCTTTCTTTGTCCTACAAAGACTGTACAGTCCTTTGCTCATAGCCCCATTCATTCTTCAAATCCAGCTCTGTTGTATTTCTGTCCTTCCTCTTCAGTTATATATTCTTCTAAATATCTTATTCATTATCTATCTTCCATGTGTGGTTATTGTTCTGGCTTCACTCAAATAATTTGTAGTGATGTCTCTGAGGACAACTATCTAACAATCCTAATTCTGTGTCAAAATGCATTTTTCCATTCTCCTTGGTCAGGTAAGCCAATATCTTCACAGGGTTCTGGGGATTCAGTATGTATATCTGTCAGTTGAAAAAGTTACTCTGTCTATAAAATTCCTATAATTCATACTCTATGTTAGAAGAGTAAATCTCTTGTATAATCGTCAAATTTTTTTGCACATAACAACTGCACCTCCTATTTTACCTAGTTTTGCTTACAACATTGTACTTTATTCTTCATTCCCTTATAGATACTGTTTGTCTCTAAGTTCAGGTGCCTAAGACCTAAAATGGTTCATAACTTGAAAATTATTGAAGTTGAAAAGCAGATACGAGAGGGTTGTAGCTATACTTATAGTCTACTTTATGTTTATTTTCATTATTTATATAATAAAAGTTTTAAAATAGTCTCAATACTTTTATTACAGTCTATAATTCTCATTTATATTAGAAAAGTGCAACTGGTAATGCAATATATTTTAAGGTAATAAAATTGTGGAAAACAAGAAATCTCATTGTTATAATCATAATCATTAAATAAATATTGAACTACAATATATTCTTTTGAGCATCACACTGAAAGCAAATTAGAGAAACTATAATACATTAAAAGAACAGATATAATTCATGATGAATAGTATACATAAATTAATTTGATGAAATAATGGTTAAATTTTCCAAACATAAAAGAAATCTGGAAAATATTATTAAATAGTTAAAGAAGCATGATGGTAAAAAATGTTGGATTATGTTTCTGGTCTGAATATTAATATATGTACGGGAAGTTTTAGCGGTTATAAATAATTGATTTTGCCGTAGATCAAAGGATTATCTTGAAATACAGTGAATTCAGTAGTAATGTTACATGAATATGGAATCATCATTTGTTTATTGGACTTGAAATCTTCACAAGCTTCAACTATAAACTTACTAAAATCAGATAATAGATGAAATTCAGATTTTCTGTACCTTGTGATAATCTCTAAAACCAATCTCTACTTCCTGCTTGGTTTCTGTCCACCAAGTCATAATTATCTATTTTGGACACAATGAACTATTTTGGCCTGTCTGCAAAGGGTATACTATGCATGTTTTCTTTACATGGACAGGATAATGTATGTATACTATTAGGGTCAGTGAATTTGCTGCTAAGTACTGAACTACAAGCTCATAAAAGTAGTTTTGGAGTAAAACTCTGCCAATGAATATTGAGCCAAGAGTAGTGGGGTACACAAAATAAGCACTGATTTAGTCAGATTTCTATAATCTGATAAAGTAACATGTTTGCCTAAGGTTTCTCCAACTCATATTCAGGTCTTCTCTCTGCATATATATTGATACAGAGTCCCCTTTGCTCTTTCTTGATATTCTTTAAAAGTCAGAATTTTTGGATCATTAATTTATCTTACCAATCCTTTCCCAGTTTCTTCAGAGGGGTATTAATTTTGTAAAATATTTTTCCAAATGATATTTGGCACTAAATCCCATTACTTTTGGTATCATCAGTTCCTTATCTATCATCACAAGGTGCTAGATGTGTGAAAAGCAAATTTCATATGTCCAGTCAAGCCTGCACAATACATATAAAGTGAAATTTTAAGCTCTCTAGCTGTCAGTAATAATGCTATATGCAAATATCCTTTTAGTCATAAGTTTTGGGGAATTAAACTCAGGACTTCACAATTAGTAGCCAGATGCTTTACTGAACTCTTAGGGCTTTTTTGTGTGTGTTTTAAAATAGAGAATTTCTTTACATGCAGGCAGCTTGAATGGTAATCCTCTTATTTGAACTATTCTATCACTGGTGTGGATAGCACGTCTTTCAATTAATGCACAAAGTAATTGATTGAGATGTAGTCTTACAAATTTCTCTTGCCATAAAGGGCCTTTGAACCACCTCCCAAGGTAGATGTAATTTGAGTCTTGTGCCATGTTTCTGAGTTATAATTGGATTTTAAACTTATTATGTATAAATTTAACTTTTCTACATTTATATGTTTAGCATTTATTTTTTAAATTTATTTTTGTCTTTTGGAATTGTTTTTAGAAAAGAAAAGTTGATGGGGAAATGGATGTCTATCTTACTTTTCCCAAGTTCACTTTACCTTTTGGAAATGATCCAGGATAAAGCGGTGCTAGGCAAAAAGAAAGCCTAACTTTGAGCCTGGGACTTCTAATTATAAGCTTAATGCTCTTTTATGCTCTTAATGCTCTATTATGTGACCTTTCCAACTAAAATGCCATATCTCCACAAAATGCTAATTAGCTTTCAGTGTGACTGTGAAGCTATGATTCTCCAGAGAAAGAGAGACACAAAGACAGAGAAAAAAAGTAAAGTCCCAAGTGAAATAATTCAGTTAATCCTAGCAAATAAATTTGATTTATTTTTCTTACGGAACAAATCAGGATTGGGAACTAAGCTAAAATGAATAGCTTCAGTTCTCTCATCTTTAGTGTACCATATAGAACTACTTTCAAAACTATTTGGTGACATTTAAGAGTAAAAATGACAAGAAAATGTAAATGTAATTATGCAAGTCATATATGCTGTGATTCATTTGTAAAGTTCACTACAACTGAGATATTCTGCACAGAATCCATTTGTCACTTAAAAAATTAGATCATCTGCTTGTACATATGAAGGGAGAAATTTAACAGTACACCAAGTTCTGGTGGAGCCAAAAAAATATCTAAATTACCATTTTCCCATGGCTTGAGTTCAAGCAGTCTATCTATTCACCCCTTCCTTGACAAATTCTGGTAGAGCAAAGGGATGACTTATCTGAAAAATATGATATAAATTTAATATGTAGAATATTTGAAGGCATATTTGAATAAAAGAAGGTGCCTACTTCTGCTGGCAGGCCCCTTGTTATGTTAGATCTAGTAACACAAAACTTTTGATTACGTATAAGATAAGATACAATTAACAAATACTTACCTTTCTCTGTGATATTCTTGGCAAATTCATAGAGAGAAATGTTAAACTTATACTTAACTAAAATTGCTCTGTTAATGTATTTGACATTGAATATGGCAGAATTTATATTCACAGAAAGTATGTTCTTGGTGCCATTGACAACTATCTGCAATTGGTTTTGAAAAATAACTGTTAGCAGAATGTAAAAATATAAAAGAATGATGTATGTTGCAGCACATTAAGGACAATTATTTCAAAATACTCACCCTGGGTTGTTCCTTCTGCCCTAACAAGTACTATGTAGGTGTAAGCCACTGACCTTGCTGAGTACTTTGTTCAGGATTACATCTATAAGAGAACTAAGAGCACATAATATTGATGTTAGGTCTGGAGCTTTTATTTCAAGAATAAAGTGAAAGAAATCTACCAAAGAGATTACACACACACACACACACACACACACACACACACACACACACACATTGCCTTTTTCTTTCATCAATGGACCCAAAATCTGGTCTCTCCAGCTTATTTCTGTCAGGGATGCTTAGTTCCTCCTTACCCCTTATCACAGAAAGTTCTCCTACCCCTAAAATACTAGACCAGTAGAGTAGAAATGCTAAAATGTCCATGCTTATTCTTCCTTTTATGTTCTTCAAATGACTGTAGTGGCTAAAGTTATAGATAACACTTGTTTACATATACACACACATCTGAAAATCATGAAATATTAGGTCTACATATACTTTCAAGACATGATTCCTTCCTCCCTCCATCCTGCCCTCCCTCCCTCCCTTCCTTTTTTACACAAGTCTTAAATTCATCCTTTCTTTGTATCTTGTTTGTAAAGCAAGTCCTAAACACCCAAAAATAAAATTTCATGCAAAAGCTAAGAGCATGTAAAATTTGGTGCTAGTTACTGATGCTTATATTCCTGGCTATTCAGTAGTGCAAAATGCAGAAAATGATACTTCCAAGCTAGCCCTGAATAAGAGTATTTGAGATTCAGTTTCCAAATGTCTAGAAAAAAATGCCATGGAGATATTGAGGTAGGCCACCAGCTGAGCAAATATGAGGCCCTGAATTCAAACCCCAGTATCTTCTATTTATATAACAATGACTGTCAAATTAATGTGCATGCTGTCAATTTTCACTTCATTTTTGAGACAAGGTCTTGCAGCTCAGGCTAAATTAAAGCTCATAATTCTGCTTCAGTCACTTGAGTGCTGATATTACAGGTGTGCATTGCTGTTCTTAGCATGAATGATGCTGAATGTATTTGTGGGGTCTTTTTATACAATGAAATAAATAGTTGTGTCTGATTTATAATTTTAAATTTTGTTTAAGAATATTTACTTATCTTTTTTATTTGATCAGGCTCCATTTGGTCTGTGGAAATGACAAAATATTATTTAGCACCAATAAGGCAAAAATACTTTACAGGAGCTCTTTTGCTGAAAGCTAGCATTCTACCACTTTGAGTCACAGCTCCACTTCCAATTTTTGAGTGGTTAATTGGAGTTAAGAGTCTCATTGGGACTTTTCTGACTGGCTGGCCTCAAAATGCAATTGTCAAATCTCAGTCTCCTGCGTGGCTAGGATTACAAGTATGAGTCCCTCCTCCTTCCTGGTGTTTGGCCATTCTGATATTTTGAGAGTGTGCTAGATTTCTACTATTTTGTAGACACACAGTCAACTCTGCATCCTGAGGAAGCCCACATATCCTGACACATAACTGAAGCACAGCAAGGGCTCTCTATCCCTCTGTTCTTCCTCCAGCTACACATCTGAATTCTGAAATTTTAGTAAACAAGAAGGATCTAATAAGAGTTCTTCAATTATTCTTCTGGGGCTCCATGTATGCCCACGTTAAAATTTTCCATGTCTATCATCATAGCTGTTCAGCAAGCTGAAATCTGGAAATCATGGTTTTGAGGAAGCCTAGGCAGAGAAATTCACAAGGCTTTTATCTCCAAATAACCAGCAAAAAGTCAGAACTAAAGGCATAGCTCACATGGTAGAGCACAAGCATTGATTGAAAAAGCCAAGGTGTCTCTGACTCTGTCTTCAAGTCCCAGTATCAGTAAAAAAATAAATGAATGAATAAATAAGTAAAATTTATGAAGGAATAAATTCTTCAGATATGATGAAATATTTATTCAGTAATAATATAGTACCTTGTGGTCAACCTTTTGGTATATTCCAGATTGGCTTTATTAAATTAATATCACTCAAATATTACCTATTAAGCAATTCCTCATTGTCTTTGAAAATACAAGGATATAAAATACTGCCATCGAACTGGAATTCTTTTTGCTATTTTTTAAACAAATTCATTCTCCCTATAACAAAATATGGCTAAAATGCAGAACAGATTTATCATCTACACACCATGACCTTTATTATATGTGTAATGTATCCACCTCTTTCTACATTTTTATGTCTTTTTAATATCACATACAAAGATAGAGTCTGTTACTGAGGCTACCTTTGAGATTATCCAATGAGCATTAAAATCCCTGGGTGCTACCTCACCTACATGCTCATTAACCTTTATGTGATGGATTGTTTAGTCCACTCATACACAAAATGGACAATTACAAAGCCTCTTGCTTTGTTGTCCAAAGGCTTGATATTGTATGTGTTTGTGTGCATGTTTAAATATATGAGTGATAAAAAATAACTAATCATGAAACTGGGACCTTTGGAAATACAAAGTTGGTATTGTTTCCCTAATGTAATCATGAATCTTTCCAGAATAATCAAATTAAAATATCTGAGGAATCATCACACTAGATTTCTAGGAAAGACTCAGCAAACATATTTTATAATGTGCCTTTCATAAGAATTTCCTAAATACTGAAATATGTAAGAAATAAACACGTTGCATTTCCCTGTAAAATATAATGGTGGCTATACCATGCTAGGATGCACAACTATATACATTGCTTATATAATAAAAAAATAAATGGTCAACAGCTTAAGAATTGTACAAGTTTGTTTGTTTGTTTTTATATTTGTTTGCTTGTTTGTCTGTTTTGGTGCCAGTCCTGGGGTTTAAACTCAGGGCCTGAATATTATCCCTTAGCCTTTTTGCTCATAACTAGTACTATATATTTGAATGGCAGTTCCATCTCTCTCTCTCTCTCTCTCTCTCTCTCTCTCTCTCTCTCTCTCTCTCTCCCTCTCTCTCTCTCTATTACTTTTAGGGGAGGCTGCTGAATTGGAGAAAATAGTCTCATGGACTTTTCTACGCAGGTTACCTTTTCATTATGATCCTCAGATCTCAAACTCCTTAGTAGCTAGGATTACATGAGTTGCCAGATCTCAGCTAAATTTGGGGAGTTTTAATGCCTTTAAGGTGAAATGCAAAGCTGAAAGCTATAGGCAAGAAAACTAAAATTTCTACTGCTGTTTCTATATATTTGTCTTGTTGTTGTTTCAGGGTTTAAACTCAGGTACACATGTTTGTTTGATAAGGTTGAAATCTACCTCTCAAGCCATCTCTCCAGTCCTTCTTTTTATATTTCTTTTGAAAGATGTTGATTCTAAGAGTTCTCTTTCTACTCTGGCTTTCAAACTGCCTTTGGATAGAGAATACTCTAGATAGATAGGAGCAGAGGCTAGTATTACAGGTATGAGCAACAGGCACTTAGCTAAACCTTGGACTTTTTATTAATTTTTTTTGGATATAATAAATGTGAACATAAATTGTGAGTTTATACCCTTTAAATATGCTTAGAAATGAAAATCTGAATTCTATTACCCACAAACCTCTGTATTTCCTGTTGTCAAATTGTTTAGGGTTTTTTTTTTTTTGTTTGTTTGTTTGTGTTTTTTTTTGGCCAGTCCTGGGCCTTGGACTCAGGACCTGAGAATTGTCCCTGGCTTCTCTTTGCTCAAGGCTAGCACTCTGCCACTTAAGCCACAGCGCCACTTCTGACCATTTTCTGTATATGTGGTGCTGGGGAATCAAACCCAGGGCTTCATGTATACAAGTCAAGCACTCTTGCCACTAGGCCATATTCCCAGCCCCTAGGTTTTGGGGGCTTAAGTAATACCTTCTCAATTTAGTCTACCCAGATCTCTAAATTATTTTTTAAATTGCCATTGATATGACCATTAAGATATATTCTCCCAAGTGGTCAGTCTATATCAAACTAAAAATAGGTTGTAAATGATTAAACCTTTACTATAGTTATTATAAAATTAAGTTAATAGATAATATGTTAGAATTCCATTTGCTGCATAAGAAAATCTGAACTGCTGAAAATAAAACAGGTGCTCTGAAAATTATAGGACTTGTTTTTAATTTATGCATTTCCCATTAATAGCATTATCTATTTAACACATCCATTACATATCCTCATTGTTAATTTAGGCACAAAATATGTAGTAACTTCAAAAGGAAATCCTCCATTAAATTAAGGATATTGACTTTAATAAATGTCTCAAATAGACATGAAAATTAACAGAATGAAAAAAAGTTGATTAAAAGTGGCTCCACTTTAATTTGTTATGTCACATAGAATGAAAATATTAAGAAGGAATTCACAATAAAATGAGAGCCACTGAAATCTTTTTGTGCCTTAAAATGAATAGGTTTAAATCCTACTCAAAATTGTGGCTTTTCACAATTCCCAACAAATTTGTGACTTGTAAAAGTACAAAACAAGAAGACACACCTTAATACTGAGAGGGCTTATTTTGTTGTGATGGTCAGAGAATTAGTGGCAATCAATGTACTTGTTTAATTTTCTTTTTTTTTTTCAAATTTTTATTATCAAACTGATGTACAGAGAGGTTACAGTTTCATACATTAGGCATTGGATACATTTCTTGTACAGTTTGTTACCTTGTCCCTCATACCCCCCTCCCCCTTTCCCTCCCCCCCCCCCGACCGGAGGTGTTCAGTTCACTTACACCAAACAGTTTTGCAAGTATTGCTTTTGTAGTTGTTTGTCTTTTTTTTTTTTACCCTGTGTCTCTCAAATTTGATATTCCCTTTCCATTTCCTACTTCCAAGACCAGTATACACGGTTTCCAATATATTCAGATAAGATTACAAAGATATTGTAGGTACAACCACAGGAAGGTGATACAAGAACATCATCAATAATAGAAGTTACAGATACACATGGAACATTGAAAGTAGTTACAACTGTAATAAAACAATTGTTTCCATAACATGGAGTTCATTTCACTTAGCATCATGTTATGTATTCATAAGGGTAGAGCTATTGGGCCTTGTGATGCTCTGCTATAACTTGCTGCCTAAACCTGTACTAATTATTCCCAATAAGGGAGACCATAGAGTCCATGTTTCTTTGGGTCTGGCTCACTTCACTTAGTATAATTTTTTTCAAGTCCTTCCATTTCCTTATAAATGGGACAATGTCATTCTTTCTGATAGAGGCATAAAATTCTATTGTGTATATATACCATATTTTCCTGATCCATTCGTCTACTGAGCGGCATCTGGGTTGGTTCCAGATTCTCGCTATGACAAATTGTGCTGCAATGAACATTATTGTGCTGGTGGCATTACTGTGATTTTGTTTGTGGTCTTTTGGATAGATACCCAAAAGTGGGGCTGCTGGGTCATAGGGGAGTTCAATATTTAGCCTTCTGAGGAATCTCCATACTGCTTGCCAGAGTGGCTGAACCAGTTTACATTCCCACCAACAATGAAGTAGGGATTCCTTTTAGCCACATCCCCTCCAACAATTGTTATTGTTAGTTTTCTTGATATATGACATTCTTACTGGGGTGATATGGAATCTCAATGTTGTTTTGATTTGCATTTCTTTTATGGCCAGTGATGTAGAGCATTTTTTCATGTCTCTTGGCCATTCTCATTTCCTCATCAGAGAAGTCTCTTTGTAAGTCTTTAGCCCACTTGATGAGGGGGCTGTTGATTCTTTGTGGTTTTGTTTTGGAAGAAGGTAATTTTTTTTAGTTCTGCATATATTTTAGATATGAGGCCTTTGTCTGTTGAATGTCTGGTAAAGATCTTCTCCCGTGTCTGTGGGCTTTCTGTTTATCTTGTGAGCTATGTCCTATGCCGTGCAGAAGCTCTGCAGTTTGATGCAGTCCCATTTGTCCAACCTTTCTTTGATATGTAGCATTTCTGGGTCTTTGTTAAGGAAGTTCCGTCCTGTGCCAAGGAGCCCAAGTGTTTCTCCTACTGCTTCCTTTAGTGTTTTCAGTGTTTTGATTTTGAGTTCTTTAATCCATTTGGAATTGATTTTGGTGCAAGGTGATATATAAGGATCTAGTTTTAGTTGGTTGCATGTGTTGAGCCAGTTTTGCCAGGACCATTTGTTAAAGAGTCTATCTTCCTTCCATACTATTGTTTGATCGTGGTGTATGATTTTTTTGATGACCTATTGAAGTCAATTGGCCAGAATTTTGTTGAGAATTTTTGCGTCTATATTCATCAGGGAAATCGGTCTCTAGTCCTCTTTCCGTGATGAGTCCCTGCCTGGTTTTGGGATGAGGGTTATACTGGCTTCATAGAATAAGTCTGGTAGTGAACATTCTCTTTCAATTTCATTGAAGAGTTTGAGAAATATTGGTGTGAGTTCTGTTTTGAAGGCCTTGTAGAATTCTGCAGTGAATCCGTCTGGACCTGGGCTTTTCTTGGATGGGAGATCATTTATTGCTGTTTCTATTTCAATACTGGATATGGGTCTGTTTATAAGGTTTAAATCTTCATGGTTGAGTTTGGGGAAATGAATTTTTTCTAGGAAATCATCCATTTCTTCCAAGTTCTCGTATTTGTTGGCATAAAGGTTTGCAAAATAATCCCTTATTATTTTCTGAATTTCGGTTATTTCTGTGGTGATGTTACCTGTTTCATCTCTTATCTTGTTTACTTGCGTGTGCTGCCTTCGTTTTTTGGTCAGGTTTGCCAGGGGTCTGTCTATCTTGTTGATTTTTCAAAGAACCAACTTTTTGTTTTGTTGATTCTTTCGATGTTTTTTTTTCGTCTCTAATTAATTTAATTCTGATTTGATTTTAATTATTTGCTTCCATCTATTGACTTGGGGTTTGGCTTGTTGTTCTCTCTCAAGGAAATTAAGGAGCTTCTTTAAATTACTGAGTTGCTGTTTCTCCAGTTTGTTGATATATGCACTCAGAGATATAAATTTTCCTCTGAGTACTGCCTTTGCTGTGTCCCAAAGGAGCTGGTACTTTGTGTCCTCAACTTGTTTGAGTTCCATAAACATATGAATTTCCGTTTTAATTTCTTCGATGACCCTCTGATGGTTCAGCAGTGTGTTGTTTAGTCTCCATAAATTATAGTATTTTCTGTGGTGGCTGATTGAGTTGAGCTCTAATTTTATTCCATTGTGGTCTGAGAGAATGCAGGGAATGGTTTTGATACTTCTGAATTCGTGCAGATTTTCTTTGTGCGCTAAGATGTGATCTATTTTGGAGAATGTTCCATGTGCTGCCAAAAAGAATGTGTATTCTGTTGTTGCTGGGGGGAATATTCTGTAGATGTCGGTTAAGTCTAGTTGGTCTATGCAATTATTTAGTTCTGTGGTTTCTTTGTTCAGTTTTTGGCAGGTTGATCTGTCCAGAGGTTATAGTGGAGTGTTGAAGTCAGCAACTATCAATGTGTTTGGGTCTATGAGTGTATTTGGAGTCAGTAGTTTTTGTTTGATGAAGTTGGTTGCTCCTGCATTTGGTGTGTAGATATTTAGAATGGTTATATCTTCCTGTAGGAGAGATCCCTTTACTAGTATGTAGTAACCTTCTTTGTCTCTTCTTACCTTTTTTAATTTGAAGTTAATCTTGTCTGGTACTAGGATTGCAACTCCAGCCTGCTTATGGGGGCCATTTGCTTGATAGATTTGATTCCAGCCTTACACTTTTAGAAGATGTTTACTTTTGCTGGATAGATGTGTCTCTTGGAGGCAGCAGAAAGATGAATCTTGATTTTTGATCCAACTTATGAGCCTATGTCGTTTGATTGGAGAATTAAGTTCATTAATGTTGAGAGTTAGGATTGAGAGATGGTGGTTTGTTCCTTTCATTATCACTATCTTGTTAAAAGCTGTGTCTTCCCATTTCTTAATCTGATGTTAACTATTTAGGGTTCATTTCTCTGTCTGTTTTGGGATCTTTACTATTTTCCCTGTATAGTACATCCTTGAGGATTTTCTGCAAAGATGGTTTCAGTTTTTCCTTACTGTGGAAGACTTTTATTTGACCTTCGGCTATGAACGAGAATTTGGCTGGGTACAGAATTCTTGGTTGGTAGTTATTTTTATTTAGTGTTTGGTATACTTCATTCTAGGCTCTCCTTGCTTTCATGGTCTCTGCTGAGAAGTCTGGGGTAATTCTGATTGCTTTTCCTTTATATGTGATTGTTTTCTTCTCCCTAACAGATTTGAGTATTTTTCACTTTCACTCTACTGAACCTGTTTTGATCACTATAAGTCGGTGGGATGTCCTATTCTTGTCTGGTCGGTTTGGGGTTCTAAATGCTTCTTGTATCTGTATACGCCTTTCCTTCTGGATATTTGGGAAGTTCTCAGCTAATATTTTGTTAAATAGGTTGCCTATCCCATTAACCTCTTTCTCCAAGTTTTCCTCAATACCTATTATCCTTAAATTGGGCTTCCTGATCGTGTCTTGAATCTCCTGTAGCGATCTGTTTTGTTGATTGGACTGGATTTGTATTGATTTTTGATCTTTCTCCATAGAATCTAAGGAATGTTCAGCTCCTGAAATTCTATTCTCTGTTTCAGTTAGTTGGGACTGTAGTTTAGCTACTTGTTTTCGAATCTCTTTTCCTTCTGACTGGTCTTTCCTGATGATTTCCATGTCATTTCTTAGGTCTTGTATGGACTTGTTTACTTCATTAACTTCATTACTTTGGTTTTGATTGTTGTCTCTCAAATCTTTAAGCTGGGTAGCTATCTTTTCATTTGACTCTTGAAGTTCATTTATCTTTCTATTTGTGGATGCCATGAAATTCTCCATTAATTTTTGCTTTGCCTCCTCACGCTCTAGAATAATTGACTGAAGAGATTCAAACTTTTCATTTATCATGTTTATCAGTAGACTTTGTAGAGCATTTTGGGGGTTCTCTTCTATGTCTTTGATTGACTATTCTGCTTCCTGCTTGTTTTTAGTGGGGGAGAAGACTTCATTGTTTGCCATCTTTCTTTTGTTCCTTCTGCCCATTTGAATTGGGAATGCCAGTCTACCAGCACCTGTGAGCACCGTTTAAGATCCAAAGCAGCCCTTACCAAGCACTGTTGTGTAAATCTTACAAGTTCACAATTATATACAGATACCCTGTATACCTGTCTATAAAGTAGATTTGGTGTTCCTAAAGAATACAATTTCAATATAACAACCAATCCTGGGCCCTGTATTCAGTAGTTACTTCTTTACTGTTAAAACCGTATAAGCAATTCTTGTTTTTATATTAAGTTCTTTTAGGACTGGCTTTCTCTATGAGCCCCTTTGATTCACTCGGATTGAGCTGGGATACCCTCAATCCAATAACCAGGAGTCAATGGACCTGGAGGTACAGGCAGTAAGTCAGGAGGGTAAGTTGGAGGTAGTAAAGAGAATAGAGTATATTGTATTGGGGAGGGGAGGTGGTGATTTTGGTTTAGTTTCAGTGACGTGGAAATGTGGAGAAGAGTAGAATCAGTAGAAAGAACAAGGTTGAAATGATAGATAATGGAGAGTTAGCAGAAAAGAGTGGAGGTGTTATTCATAGGAAAGTAATTTTTAAAGAAAGAGAATGCAAAGAGATAAATAAAGTAAATATAGTGGAAGACAGATGCACAAAACAGAGAAAAATTATTTTAAAAAGAAAATAAATAAAAAGGAAAAAAAAATCAGTAAAGGAACTACCCAAACAAACAGAAAAGAAAAAAACTTGATAAAAAAAAAACAGGTAAAAATAGAAAACATGAAAAAAAACCGACGACATTTCCGAAGTGAAAATTTTTTTTTTTTTTTAAAGTTTAAAAAATGTTGCAAAAAAAAAAAAAAAAAAATAGTGTCCTCCTTGTTTGGGTGGTCGTTCCCCAATCTCTGGTTTCCTTGTGATGGTCTGCAGTCTATATTCCTGATTGGCTGGGTTGGCTGATTTCAGTTTGTTCCTCTGTCTGCAGTGGGGCCGCTGCCTTTAATGCCTGGCTTTGAATAGGCTGTGGACTCAGCAGGGCGGGGCACCTCTGGCCTGTTTTACCCGGCTGAGAGTTGCTTGCCTGGGTGAGGCTTCTCCCTCCTGGGTGGGGCAGCCTCCTTGGCGGAGGTGGCTATGGAAAGCAACTCCGTTTCGGGCTGGGAATTGGGCTTCCTCTGTGACGGGACCGGTGAACTGTCTCAGGAACTATTCGTTCCTCCGTCTGGTGTTTCCGTACTGCTGGGAGCTGCTCGCTGCTTTCGCTTTAAATTTAGAAATTCTGGTGGGCAGGGCAGGGCACCTCTGGCTAAGCCGAGGCCCAGGACACGCCTCCCACCATGGCAGGGGGCATTCTCCTGGGCGGAGCTGGCTCTCACTGGTCGGAGCCTCTTGCCCTTTTCAAAGATGGCTCCTTTGACCTCGCTTTCCCCAGGCCTAGTTTAGTTCCAATCTGGTCTGACCCTATGCCAGTGGCAAAGATGGTGCTTTTCTATGGCGGTGGGGGAAGGGCTGCCTTCCAGAAGCTGCTCTGTGGGTGTGAGTGAGAATATCTTTCGTGGGGTACTCATGCTTTCTCTGCAATTTCAGGTCGTCCATGCTCAGCCGCCATCTAGAGGATTTCTCCCTGGTCTAAGCTGTGTGCTTTAGCTGCATAGAGTGCGGGTTTCTGTGCCGGGTGCTGTGCCAGCGCCGGCACTGACATGGCGGTGGGATGCCGCCCAGAGCTCGAATCTGTGTTTTCAGATGAGCAAAGTCGATTTTTCCTTCCTGGCCAGAATCCCTGTACTTTCACAACTTACTCTGGTTGTCTTTCTAGTAGTAAAGTTTCTATGGGGTGAGAAAACTGCAATGTCAGAGGGAGCTCAGCTAGTGCACTGCAGCTCCTCTGCTGTCTTCCCGAAAGTCTCTTGTTTAATTTTCTCACTTCAGGGAATCTCTGCACATCCTCAGGCATAGGAAATTACTGCTGCTTTCAGTCCTTCTCAACTTCCTCTCCCCATATCCCACTCTTTCACAAATTACCATTATTACCTCAATTATATTGCTTGAAATGCCTTTTCAGGTGATTAACTTTCTTGACCTTAAAACTTTTTTATTTCCTAAAATATCTGAGTCATTGACTAAAAAATAGCATGCTAAGGAAGTCATAGGTAGTAGGGTTAACAATCACGACCCACCAAAATGTCTCATTTTCTTCTCTCTCTGTAGATAGATAGATAGATAGATAGATAGATAGATAGCCCTGGGCCTTGAACCAGGGTCATAACACTGTCTCTGAGTTTCTTTTTCTCATGGCTATCATTGTACCACTTGATCCATAGTGTCATTTCTGGCTTTTTATGAGTAGTCCATTGGAGATAAGAGTCTCACAGACTTTCCTGCAAAGGCTGGCTTTGAACTCCAATCCTCAGTTCTCAGCTTTCTGAGTAGGTAGAATCACAGGCATGAATCACCAGCACTCAGCTCCACTCTCTACATTCTATGTCTCATTTTGACCAATACACTGAGGAAACAAGCATTTTATAGAAAATGGTACATACACTTACTGAGAAGATGTGATGGATAGATGAGCATTTCAAAAAGGATTTGCATCTTAAGCCATCTTTTTTTTTTTTTTTTTTTTTTTTTTTGGCCCGTCCTGGGCCTTGGACTCAGGGCCTGAGCACTGTCCCTGGCTTCTTCCCGCTCAAGGCTAGCACTCTGCCACCTGAGCCACAGTGCCCCTTCTGGCCATTTTCCATATATGTGGTGCTGGGGAATTGAACCAAGAGCTTCATGTGTTGGAAGCAAGCAGTCTTGCCACTAGGCCATATTCCCAGCCCCTCTTAAGGCATCTTGAAGAAAGACAAATAATTCATTAGTTCCCAAATATCTATATAAGGGACTGGCTATTTGGGATGGATAAACACAACAAGGATAATGATTGAAAATTATGAACAATATAACACAATGAAAGAAATTTAAATAACATGTTTGAATGGAGTGTGTCTATGGAGAAAATATATATGCTTGGGGTCTAGTTGGTGGATTCATGTTCTGATGGAGGTTGAAATGAGTAAGTGATAAAAAGAAAATGGATAGACAAAAGAATAATGAGATTGATATTATAACAACTTTCTACTCAGTGGCAGCCTAGCAAATTGATTACAGGAGGGGTAGGACTCAGGAAGAACTTTCAGGAGAGCTAATATATGAAATTGCTCTAGAGAACTATGGAATTTGGATTTACAATAAGAAGAATGACAATAGTGTCAGAAAATAAATAGTGAATAATGAAATAGCAGTTACAGGTTTATGAATGGTAGATTCATGGTCTTCTAGAAAATTTGTACATAGATATGAATTCTGAAGGCAGGGGCTAGGAATGTGGCTTAGTGGTAGAGTGCTTGCTTAGCATCCATGAAACCCTGGGTTTGATTCCTCAGCACCACATAAACAGAAAAAGCCACAAGTGGCAGTGTGACTCAAGAGGTAGATTGCAAGCCTTGAGAAAAAATAAGCCAGGGACATTGCTCAGGCCCTGAGTGCCAAGCCCCAGGACTGCCCCCCAAAAAATCTGAAGGCCATTTACTTTATATTTATTGTGACACCAAATTAGGGTTCTCTTTCAATTTCTCAGAAAAAAGAACATTTGAGGAGAATCAAGAAGAGGAGCTTGTTTTAACACTAGTCATCATGGAAGGGAACCTAGGTCTAAAGAGTATCCTGGGAATGTGGCTTAGTGGTAGAGTTCTTGCCTAGCATGCATGAAGCCCTGGTTTCCATTCCTCAGTACCACATAAACAAAAGTAGCTTGAAGTGACTTTTTGGCTCAAGTAGTAGAGTGCTAGCCTTGAGCAAAGAAGCTCAGGGACAGTGCCCAGGCTCTGAGTTCAAGCCCCACGAATGGCAAAATAAACACACAAACAAGCAAATACCATCCTTGAAACAAAATCTCCTTTTGGGATCATGAAGAAAAGGCAATCAGATGCAATTTTACAACCTTCCTTGACAAGGCAAGAGAACTAGGATTTTCAGCTGCATTTTTAGCACTCACACCCCATTATTACAATAGATTTGTGCTCTCTGATAAGTGGGACTTTTCTCATGATGACCCTTCTGTATGCATGTGGATTCCATTCTCTCATTCTACTAAATTATTTACAATTGTTTTATCTTTCTTTGCCAAAATCCAGTTAAATATGTTTGTACTGGTTGATCTTTATATATTCCTCCTCATCTTTCATTTTATTGATTTCTTATTTTAAATTTTAATTATTTATTTATTGTCAAAGTGATGTATGTAGGGGTTACAGTTTCATACATAAGGCAGTGGGTACATTTCATGTATAACTTGTTACCTCCTCCCTCTCCTCGCCCTCTCCCCCTTTCCCTCCTCACTCCATGAGTTGTTCAGTTGGTTTACACCAAATGCTTTTGTCAATATTGCTTTTGGATTCAATTGTTTTTTTATCATATGTCTTTCAATTATGATATTCTCTTTACCTTCCCTAGTTCTAATACAAGTATATACAGTATCCAGGGTACTTCAGATGAGATACAGTGATAGTGCAGGTACAACCACAGAAAGGCAGACACAAGAGGATCATCAACAAAAGAAGTTACAGTTTCACATGGCACGTTGAAAATGATTACAACAGTGATATAACTCTCATTTTCATAACATGGAGTGCATTTCACTTAGCATCATCTTATGTGTTCATAAGGGCATAGCTTGTTCATAGGGCTCTTGTGATCCTCTGCTGTGACTAGCCTAAACATGTTCTAATTATTCCTTATGAGGGGGACCACAGAGTCCATGTTTCTTTGGGTCTGGCTCACTTCACATAGTATAATTTTTTCCAAGTCCTTCCATTTCCTTACAAATGGGGCAATGTCATTCTTTCTGATAGAGGCATAAAATTCCATTGTATTTATGTACCACATTTTCCTGATCGATTTGTCTACAGAGGGGCATCTGCATTGTTTCCATATTTTAGCTATGACAAATTGTACTGTGATGAACATTGTTGTGCTGGTAGCTTTAGTGTGTTCTTGCTTGTACTTGTAATCTTTTGGATAGATGCCCAAAAGTGGGGCTTCTGGGTCATAGGGGAGCTCTGTGTTTAACCTTCTGAGGAACCTCCATACAATTTTCCAGAGTGGCTGAACAAGTTTACATTCCCACCAACAATGTAGTAGGGTTCCCTTTTGGACACATCCCCTCCAGCATTTGTTATTGTTAGTTTTCCTGATAATGGACATTCTTACTGGGCTGAGGTGGAATCTCAGTGTTGTTTTGATTTGCATTTCTTTTATGTCCAGTGATGTAGAACACTTCTTCATGTGTCTCTTAGCCATTCTCCTTTCCTCTTCGGAGAAGTCTCTTTCTAGGTCTTTAGCCCACTTGTTGAGGGGGCTGTTGGTTCTTTGAGGTTTTGTTTTGGAGGAATTTAATTTTTTTTTATTTCTGCATATGTTTTAGATATGAGACCTTTGTCCATTGTATGGCCAGCAAAGATCTTCTCCCAAGCTGTGGGTTTTCTGTTCTGGAAAGCTATGGCCTTTGCCCTGCAGAAGGCCTGAAGCTTGATGCAGTCCCATTTGTCCTACCTTTCTTTGGTTTGTTGCATTTCTGGGCCTTTATTAAGAAAGTTTCATCCCATGCCAAGGAGCCCAAGTGTTTCTCCTACTCCTTGTTGTGTTTTCGGGATATATGATTTTACTTCGAGGTCTTTGATCCATTTGTAATTGATTTTGGTGCAGGGTGATGTGTAAGGATTTCTTTTGGCAACACTGGAGATTAAACTCAGTCTTGTACCTGCTAGACAACCACACTACAACTTAAAGCATATCTCTAATCCTTTTCCTTTAGATTGTGACATAATACTTCTTTTATCCTACTTTCATTTTTGGTATTTTTAAAATAAGAGTTTTTAAACATTTCTTTTTCAGTATGTGATTATCTCATTTGACTCTTACCTGTCTTGTTTGTATAAGAGACTTCTGAAGTTTTGTGTGTGGTTTTTTTTGTTTTTGTTTTTTTTTTTTTTTTGGTATATATACTTCCACCCCATTTGCACATTCCTACATGGTAATATTTTCTTTATTTGCCAGTATTGTGTCCTAAACTCGTTTTTTTTGTGATTCCTAGGAAAGGAATCCACCATTTGATACGTGCCTCCTGACCTCTGCTTTAGTGAGATTTTCAGTTACTGTCTTGAATGCAGAGGACTAGCCTTGAACTTTCATCCTCCTATCTCTGCTTCCTAAGTAGCAGGGATGATAAGGGTGAGCCACCATACTTGACTTTATAATGCCTACTTGTACTGTCACATTTAAATGTCTTCCTTTACCTCTAGATAGACATTATATTAAAATAAATTTTTATGATTTTTATATTCCCTATGCCCTGGAAGAAACTGTTCGATTCTATTACTGCAGCACAAAAGAAGTCATAAGAGGGCTGGGGATATAGCCTAGTGGCAAGAGTGCCTGCCTCGGATACACGAGGCCCTAGGTTCGATTCCCCAGCACCACATATAGAGAAAACGGCCAGAAGCGGCACTGTGGCTCAAGTGGCAGAGTGCTAGCCTTGAGCGGAAGAAGCCAGGGACAGTGCTCAGGCCCTGAGTCCAAGGCCCAGGACTGGCCAAAACAAAAAAAAAAAGAAGTCATAAGAATAATATATGAGTAGTCATGATTCTATTCCAATTATACTTCAGGTATAAAATAAGTATTCTTCTAATATTAGGTATCAGTAACTCACAGCTGTAATCCTACCTACTTAGGAGACTGAGATCTGTACACCATGGTTCAAAGTCAGAGGTATCAGCAAAGTTTATGAGATTCTTATTCTTCCACTAAATAGCAGAAGACATATATAGATGTGGAGCTGCTATAGTAGAGCATTAGTGAAACAGTGAATCAAAAGGAGAATACCTATATGGCCTGGTAGCTGCACACACACACACACACACACACACACACACACACACTTCTATATTAGGGTTATCTAGCCATAGTTTTCCAATCATTAGCTTTGTTTAACAGGTAATTTAATGCTCACATTTGTTCATTTTGATCTTGCCAGCACAAAATCCATGTTGGAATATAGTATTAAAAATAACCACTGCCTTACATATTAAATTGTAACCCCTCTGTACATCACTTTGACAATAAATAAGTTATTAGTCAGAAAAAATATTATATTTCATTGGTTCACCTTAACTGTTTGTCTCTCCACTTTGGTGTTCCCTTCTCTAGTACCAAAAAACATGCATAAAATATCTAGGGTACCAAAGTCAGTTAGAGTGACATCAATGGTAAAATCATGGGGAAGAAAGACAAAAGAAAAGTCCATAATTAATAATTCCATATGGTATGTTGAAAATAACAACAATAAAAATAAACCACTTAAACCAATGCAACAGTAATACTTACAAGACAATATGCTGTAACCAACTGTACAACTTGGGGGAGGATAGGAGGGAATTGGGAAGGGGGGAAGGTGGGAGAAAAATAAAAGAAGGGATAACAAGTTTGATAAGAAATGTATTCATTGCCTTATATGTAAAACTGTAACCCTTCTGTACATTATTTTGACAATAAATGAGTAAATTTATTAAAAATTATATTTCAGTTTTAATTTTAGTATAACATATTTGCTATCCCTAATTTTTATATCAATTAGTGAAGCTAATGTTATTACATGCTAACATTTATATACTTCTTTTTCATTTCCTCTAGATTTCACACATATTAAATGAATTACATTTCATCTAAATTACGTAACACATTTCTTTGAACATGCTACTAATACAACAGGTTACACTCTACTTTGTTTTTATCAGCTATGGTAATTACTGCAATTAAAATACAAGTTTCAAATATAGCATCGAAAATAAAGGAAAAACCACCCTTTCTGCCAATGTTGTATTTCTTTCTCCTTTGCCTTAACTGGAGTCTTTCCCTTGTCCTTCCTCCAGACCTGACTTTCCTGTTGGTTTTAAAGCTTTCTCAACTTATAAAAGCCATTGTCTGTGGCTTCTCTTGGGGAATGGCTCATTATAATTTCCAAGACCCTGTTGTTTTACCATCTTTGAAAACAAATAAAAATGACACTTCTAAACATTCTACTTGTTAGGTTTTTAAAGTAGGTAGCCGGTAAAGGAGAACGCCACGCGGTATTCAGCAGGAAAGAAAGTTTATTACTGAACTGCTGGCCTGTGGCCAAGATGATCCATGGCTGGAGAGAAGGGAGAGAGAGAGACCCCCACCCAGCCCTGCCTTATATCTAGGGCAGGGGCAAGGGGTGTGGCCAGGTGGATTAGGATGTGACCTCAGGGAAAGGGGAGGTAACTGCCTCCAGGTCTGCAGGTTACCCAGGTAACTGGGTGGAGACTTAATGAGGTGGGAGCATCTGCATGTAGCCCTCAGGGAGAGGACCTTACACTACTAAAACAAACTAGATTTATTCTGAGCAACATTTTGAATGAGATTAATAATAGGTTTTTTAATTAAATGAATATAGTCATTTCATAGAAGCAATTCTAATTAGTAGAGCAAAATTGAGACGACCGGGTTCATTTTAATTGTGCTATGTGTTTCTATTAAGAGGCCTCATTTTAGGGTGGGTATGAAGAGATTTACATCTAATCATGGCATGACACCTAATGCAAATTTGAAAGGCAAAAAATAATAGCTTCATGGTTTTTTGTTTTTTTTTTTGCCAGTCCTGGGCCTTGGACTCAGGGCCTGAGCACTGTCCCTGGCTTCTTCCCGCTCAAGGCTGCTAGCACTCTGCCACCTGAGCCGCAGCGCCGCTTCTGGCCCTTTTCTGTATATGTGGTGCTGGGGAATCGAACCTAGGGCCTCGTGTATCCGAGGCAGGCACTCTTGCCACTAGGCTATATCCCCAGCCCCTCATGTTGTTTTTTAATTTGTACTACAAGTGAGATTTCACATATTCTTTTGTATATTCTGAGCAAATTTAAGTTTATTTAGCTTTTCTTATGGGCTATATGTTTACATGTCCTAAAGACTTGAAGATCAGAGTCCTAATTTTCAGTGTGTTTATATTTAGAGAAAGAACCCACTAAGTAAGTAAGAGAACAGATTATAGTTCTTAAAAGTAGAGATATCTGGGGCTGGGAATATGGCCTAGTGGCAAGAGTGCTTGTCTCATATACATAAAGCCCTGGGTTCAATTCCCCAGCATCACATATATAGGAAGTGGCCTGAAGTGGTGCTGTGGATCAAGTGGCAGAGTGCTAGCCTTGAGCAAGAGGAAGCCAGGGATAGTGCTCAAGCACTGAGTCCAAGGCCTAGGACCAGAAAAAAAAAAAGTAGAGATATCTCTTATATCTTTTTTTCTCTCAGCCTCTTTCTCTCTTCTCTTACTCTCCAGATATACAAAAGGAAGCCACTTGAGGTCTCAGGGAGACTATCACCTGTAAGTTAGAGTGTTTTCACTATCATGTGTAAGTTAGAGTTATGTGAATTTTCAACCTCCAGAGAAAAGATAAAATATATTTCTATTGTTAAATTTCATGGTTAATTTACCTGTTTTGTTATAGCAACTCAGACAGAATAATACATTCTCCAATGAGAAATTTAAAAAAAAAACTAGAATATTTTGAATTACTGCAAGAAAAATGGTTAACTCAATTTAATAAGAGAAAGAAGCCTGAGCTTAACTTTCTGTTAGAAATTATAAACTTCAGTATGTGAAAGTCTTTGTATAGATAGCATTAGTTAGGAAATGACTTAAAGAAGTATTGAAACATTGCAGAAAATGATACTGCACTTTGGATTATTATTTGCAGATGAAATATATGTATAGAATCATATACACAAATAGCTTCTTTCTCTAATTTACACTATGAAAGAGTATGGGAGAGATTCATTCAGGTAATCAGGGTTAAGCCTCAATGGTGCTACCTGTCTGTTTAGAAGAAAAAAAATTATTTAAATTACTGTACCATCAATACTGAGTACTTCACTTCTGACTCCGAATGGGTAGTTTCCCAACACAGTTTTCTAATCTCTGACACCAGCTGAGGGCCATACAATTTCAGTTCTAAATCTCAGCCTGAGGACAGCATTGGATCCCATAAAGTATTGACTCAGACTCACAATGTGTCCCCATTTAAGCTATACATTTAAATTAATAGGTGCCTACATTATGCACTGTCCTACAAATATAAGATGTGCATTATTGTGGCAGAACCTGGATAAAAGTTATATGAGAATTCTGAAATACTGAACTTTCTTTTCAAGAAATCAGAAATTTCTCAAAAATATAGTTTATTGTATGTTGGGTGTTCTCCAAGACAGCTACTAGTGGCTCTCACCTGTAATTCTAGATACACAAGAGGCTGAAATCTGAGGATGGAGGTTCAATCCCAATCTGGTCAGGGAAGTCAATGAGACTCTTGCCTCCAATAACCACCAGAAAACTGGAAGTGGCAATGTAGCTCAAAGTAGAAGAGTGCTAGCCTTGAAGAAAAGAGCACAACTTATTTAAAAGCAGTATTATCATTGTCATTTTACAAGCACTTGAGTGATAGTTTTGAGGGGTTAAATATTTTTAATATTATTCATCCAGTCAATGAGAGTGACAAGAATCTTTTCATTTGTTTTTTATATAATTTACTTTTTTTGTTGTTGATGTTGATGATGTTCTTACCGTTGTCGCATTACTTGGGATAAAATTCAAAGCTTGCTAGGCAAATATCTTCTTAGTATCCACATTATTCTCCTGGGTGAACATTATTAGTTCAGCACTGAAACATGTAGCACAGCTGCTGTCACTCTTCTAAGTAGGAATTTCCATCATGGTTTCCTGGCGCAGGAGCGGTAGGTAGGCATCTTAGCCTCAGGGGTCCCCACACTGGAGCAGAGGGACATAGAAGCTCTCACAGGCCGCCCCTCCTCCGAGGCAGGCTCCTGCCCGCCCTGCCCCTGGCCAGGCTGAGCTCCTCATCTCATGTTTTTATTGAGAAAATTACTTCAGTTTTGTCTTGTTATGCTGGAGCTTCAACCAGAGTTGTGAGTGTGGTAGGTAAGTGCTCTACTAGTGAGCTAAAGACTCATCTCCAATTTTATTCACTACCTTGATTTAAAAATGTTACAACTATACTAATGAATAATTTTACTTTAACCTTCAGATTGGTCACTTCTTTATGCACAATCACAAATATTAATATTTTGTAAATTCATTTTATTTTTATTTTTTATATATTTTTTCTTATTTGTTGTCAAAATGATGTACACAGAGGTTACAGTTTCATATGTTAGGCATTGGATACATTTCTTGTACTGTTTGTTAGCTTCTCCCTCATTCACCCTCCCCCTCCCCCATTCCCTCTCCCCCCACGAGTTGTTCAGTTGGTTTACACCAAACAGTTTTGCAAGAATTGCTTTTGTAGTCATTTGTCTTTTTATCTTGTTTCTCTCGATTTTGGTATTCCCTTTCACTTTCCTAATTCTAATACCAGTATATACAGTTTCAAATGTACTCAGATAAGATACAGTGATAGTGTAGGTACATCCACAGGAAGGGGATACAAGAGGATCATCAACAACAGAATTTTTCCTACTTCTTTTGACCTACTGCCTTTGAAGAATGGGGAATATGTATCTATTCAAACACACACACACACACACACACACACACACACACATTCTAAGTATAGTGTTCACACTGGCCCTGGTGGCTCACTCCTCTAAAACCCATCTACTTGGGTTGCTGAGATCAGAGGTTCACGGTTCAAAGCCCGCCAGAAAAGGAAAGTCCATGAGATGCTCATCCCCAATTAACCAACAAAAATCCAGAAGTAGAGCAGTGGGTCAAGTGCACTAAACTTCAGCACAAAAGCTTAGGAATAAAGAGCACCCAAGCACTGATTTCAGGTCCGATGACTGGTACACACCGCAGAATAGAGTACAAGTTTAACAGGCAATAGTTGACATGGGCATAGACAGAGGAAAGGTTTCCTTCTGTGTTGTTAAGATGAAGTAAAACTGCTATTTTGTACAAGTTGCTTACTTCACTGAGTTGCTTCTATGGTCTGCTTGTTAAAAAAGAATAGGTCTTGGAAGTTAGTTTAGTTTTTTCTATTTTGATTGAGTTTTTTTTTTAGCTGTGACCATTGGTATTTCCAGGTTTCTGTTTTTTTCAACACTGTAGGTGGAGTGTAATAAACACAAAGAAAGCAAAAAGAATTCCCCACTGAATCTTTCCTTGTCTGTCAGAATCCTTGACAGTATGTCCTCTCTCAAGTGTAATTGTACTTAGCAGGAATAAATGCAAAATTTGCCCTTAGTTTGCCCAGCAAGATATATCTTACATATTTCAGCAATTATTTTTCATTTTATTTATTGCAAATTATTTAGGGGCTTAATTTCTTTATCATCTGGAGAACATACATTTCTAAATGTTTTTTTTTTTTGCTGTAGCTGCCATCTTGTTTCTCCAAATTAAATATCATATATTAATTATGCAATATATATTTCATTGTGATTTTTCCACATGCACACAATATATTCCAATCAAATTTATTCCTTGTATTTCTGAAAAGGTTATTTTGATATACTCTTGTATTTAAGATTGAAAGGCAGGACAAAATATATATGGACATTCATTTGTATATTTGCATTATATAGCACTTGCTCCTCAATTGTGTGAACATGATTGTCATCTAAGTCTGTAACATTGCTAGTTTATAAAGCAAGTCTACCACGAATTTTTAAAGCTTTTGTTGTTATGGATTTAATATGTTTTTGTTTCTCAAAAAATGCCTATAAACTGCATTATTATACTTTTCTTTTTCCACAAATAGAGACATATATCTGAATCTTTATGTGTAGATTACCTACTAGATTACAAGTAATCTTGAATATTAGACTCATTGTTCTGCAATACAGAGGATTCATTTTATCACTACTTTATTGCAGGAGCCAACCGGCAACGAAAGGGAATCCTGATTGAGGAGGCAATGATTAAAGAAAAAGAAAGATACAAGACAAAAGACAAAAGATGGGGTTCAGGAGGTCTGCAGCTCAAGATTGTAGCTCAAGACTGCAGCACCATTTATTCTTAACTTCCAGCTTATATACAGTTTAGGAATCAGGGAATGGCATAGGATGAACTAAAGTTTAAGAAAACAAGAAGGCCCTGAAGTTGGTAAATAATAAGAGGCAGTAAAACAAGGTTGAATGGTTAACATAAAACAGACTCTTGTGGACATAATAAAACATCTCCTGTTAGTGCTGTCCTTCAAGTAAGCCATGTCCTTGCATGTGCTTGAGATAACAACATAGCCAGAGGTTAGGATGAACTTTGTTGTCTGCTCCCTAAGCCATGACCTTGCATGCCCTTGAGATAACATAGCCAGAGGTTAGGATGAACTTTGCTGTTGGCTCCCTACATTTTATCATTGATTTTTCCCTTAGTCCTACCCTTAATGTAGACCTCCAATTGTAGTTTATATTACTACTATGTGCATTTTTTGCTCTCAAAATTAATGTTCACTTTTTACCCATCAGGGAATTTCTGAGAAATTTTGTAATGTTTCTGTCTAATTTAGTTACTTGGCTTTCTACAGTATCCTATATTTTGTACAAATTTCTCCATTATATTTTTTACATCAGCAATCATAGTGTTTTAACTGAGGCCAAAATATTGTTTCTATGAGCAGCTATCACTAAAATTCCATTAAAATATTTTGCATGTGGGTGAGAGTCTAAGGAAATGATCATGAAATGAAGACTGATGGCTGAACTGGAGAGAAGTGGAGAGGATTATAGAGGTGATAGAGGTGATGGAGAACTTTGGACTTACTTCATGGGGATCCAACAATATTTTAGCTTGTGGATATTTGGTTAATCAATTTGAGTAGTTTTTTTTTTTGTATTTGGAAGTTTTAAAATAGGTAGGCAAGAGTTGGGGATAGAGTCTATGGGTAAAATACTTTCCTATCATTCCTAATGGCCTGACTTGGATAATCATGAGTGATATAAACTAAACAGAAAAAGGAAGTAGAGAACTAAATAGAAGGATTGGGCATCATGATTTTTATCTAAACCAATACATAACGACAGCAAATAATATAGGTGACAAAGAATTTAAGGGGAGGGGTATGGTTGTTCCGGGATTGGCTCTGATACTTGGAAAATTCTAAGATTTATAGGATCAATAAAGACCAGAGAATAGTAAAATGGAGAGACAGCTTTACATATTTTTAAAATTTTTTATTAAACATTTTTCTTTGTTGTCAAAGTGTGTAAGGCAGTGAGTAAATTTCTTGCTCAACTTGTTACCTCCTCCCTCATTTGCTCCCACCTTCTTCCTGCCACTTTCCCTCTCCCCCCAAGAGTTGTGCAGTTGATTTACAACAAATGGTTTTGTAAGTATTGCTTTTGGAATGGTTGGTCTTTTTGTTCTTTGTCTCTCAATTTGGATATTCCTTTTCCCTTCTGCAGTTCTAATACCCATATAAACAGTATCCAGGGTATATTCAGATGAGATATAGTGGTAGCAGGGGTACAATTTTTAAACAAAGGATGGAGCAACACAGTTACTGGAAAGACTATGTAAAAACACCAGGAAAAGACAGTTGTGTATTATGCAAGAGATATTATGCAAGAGACCTTAGAATAAAGAACTCTACCAATACCTTAAGCTTTCAGAATTTGATAAAAAATAAACTAACAGCTCAGACTTCTCTCTACCAAATCAGCAGAAAACTCAGTAGTGTCTTCATGATGAAATAGCTATATTTTCTTGATTATAACTCTTTCCCTTCCCTATAGTTGCTTTTCTACTTCTTCTGTCATTTCAAGTCTGATGACCTTTCCAGGGCTATGGCTTTATCAAGATTTACATTACCCTAGAAACTACCAGCACTCTAGACCCAGATAATCTAAAATAAGACCTGTTTAAACTGGCACCACATGTTTAAGAGGTCAGCTGTTGTCTGGAATTTGAGGAATGATAGGACTGATGGCCTTTAGTTAGATCCAGCTCATTTGGTATTATCATTATTATTATTATTTGCCTGAAGTCTCTAAATTTCTTGTCAGACATGGTGATATCAAACATATTTTGAAAGCATGTTTGAACTATTGACATTTCAAAAATTTTCATTTTAAATGAACATAATTATGCCTCTGTGTTCCATATTCAGTAAGCTGTCAGAAAATTCAATCTTGGAAATTCTCACTGCTAGCAACCATTACCCACCCAAGTGTCATCCTCTTTAGGAAGAGAGCCTTCTGAAGTTTTGTTCAGTTCCATCACAGTGAACAATTTGTCAACAATATACCATGTAGGCAAAGCACAGAACCCTATATAGCATCAGCAGGGGAGAGTACAAGGGTTGCATTCAGAAGGAGTGAATCCAAGTCAAGATAAGTCAAATTTGACCCTTGTTACTTGGTCTTTGTTTGTAGCATGTTACATTCACCTCTCTTTGTGTTTGATTTCTAAACTGTACAATGTGAATTCTGGCAGTTGATATCCAAAGATTATTTTGTGAAATTTAAAAAAGTAAAAAAGAGAAATCATCTTCAGAGCAGTTAGTTATAGAAAACTAGCTTTAGGAACAGAGACTATATTGTCCACCCAAAAATTTTCCCTTCTTTTTGGGGTGGTATTTGACTGAGCACACAGATTATTTAACTTCCTCTTAG
This sequence comes from Perognathus longimembris pacificus, assembly GCF_023159225.1. Lineage (NCBI taxonomy): Eukaryota > Metazoa > Chordata > Mammalia > Rodentia > Heteromyidae > Perognathus > Perognathus longimembris. The sequence continues at coordinate 30,939,651 of NC_063168.1, read as the reverse complement.
TCTCTGTCTCCTCTCTGTCTCCCAATTTATTTATTTTTTTTGTTTTATTATTTTCTGAATTTTAAAAGGTTGTATAATGAGGAGGTGCACAATTTAATGGATCCATCTAATTGTCTGGTACTTCTTGTTAGTCACCCCATCTTCATTCTCGCTTATCCTGTCTATTTCCTCCTCCAGGTTCATTTTCCATTTCCTACTTCCTTTATCCCAAATTCCCAATTTCCCTTTTTTTCTCAGTTTCTATAGAACTCTCTGCAATATGCTTCACTGTACTTAAAATATCACAAAAGAAATGCATCCATCTACTTGTGGTCTGACTATTCAAAATATCTGGAAATTAAACTCATGGCCCATCTGTTTTCTGTAATTGAGAGGAGAGGAAGAAGTACACAGAGAGAATAGGAAGACAGGCTCTGCCTTTGATAATTATAATGAGAGGAGTGGAGTCTAGACTGTCTATATTCAACAGTGTTCTGTGGTGTCTTTAGAAATATTTGCATGTTGTTTAACTAAGTATATTTTAAGATAATAATAATAAAATTAGATCACAGAACTAGCTGGATTTTCCTAACACTTCTGATATTTTATTATTAATGTTCATAGAGTTCTATAAAGTGTAAGGTCATGATTTATGTCAGATTAAAATGATTTTTATCATTGATTTTTTAAGGAAATAATGTCTTCTCATAGAAAATTATCATTTTTGTCTTAGAAGAATTTATAATTATAAAATGAATTCATTATTTTTTACCTAACCTTGTGCTATATAAATATTTAATATTAACTTAAACATGAACGTATGAATGCTTTTTCATACACATACACACAAATATTCTATACCCATATTTTATTTTAAATGAGCATATCTCTTGATAATCATAATAGATATTCAGTGAATCAGGATATATAATTCATATAAGTATGTATTTCTAAGGTGTTATACATAATAATCTCACTAATATTTTTCACTGTTAGAGTAGTTCTAGGTGTACAGCAAAATTGAGAAGAAAATATAGATACTTGGTATATACTTTTTGTCCTCACACACATATTGCCTACTCATTTTTAGCATTTCCCACAGTTAGTATGTTACACTGATGAACTTGCTCTGAAATATCAACTCAGGGTCTCTGGTCATCTTTAGCTTAATCTTGGTGTTGTACCTTCCATATATTTGGACAAATTTACACTAGGTATCTACCATTATGGTGGAAAACAACTTCACTGACTTACAAATCTTTTATGCTCATGCTCAATAGTAATTTATTTCTCTTACCCACAAACCTTAGCAGCAATCAAATCTTTAATTCTATTTATAATTTACAAAATGTGCTGCAGGTGGAATCATAATGCATATAGCCTCTGTAGACTGGTTCACTTGGTTTATTATTATGGATTTAATTTCAATGACAAGTTTTCATTACTTGAGAGCATATTTTTTTAGCACTAAAATTTTTTTCATTATATGGATATCATAGTATTTTATCCATTTATCTAATGAAAAACATCTTAGTTTCTTCTCAATTTTTTGTTTACTTGGCAGAAATGGGTAAAAATTCAAGGCCTCACACTTGCTAGTTAGGCAATCTACTACACTAGCCATATCTCAGACCCCTTTTCTTTTCCTTATTGTATGAATACAATGTTCCCCCCCCCCCCACCAGGCCCTCCTGGATCCCAATACTCATATTTATAGTTCCTTTCACAGTTGTGATGAAAATAGTGAGCATAGGAGACCCAGATTTTAGCAAAGCTGAATTTCAGAAACATTTTCTCAAGATTGCCTGGGATAGTGAGCCCCCTCAATCACAACCTCCTGTGTAGCTAGAATAGCAGTCGTGAATTAGGACACCTGTTGGGACACTCAGCTCCACGCGCTGCTTCTCCCACCAGCAGGAGGAGAGGGAAGCGTATCCCAGGGGGGCAAAGCCGAGATGAGGTGGAGCTGCGAAACTGCCCTCTGAGCCCCCCTTTAAGTTTAAAGCCGGACTCAGGACACACAGGCGATTTCAGGGAGCCATCTGGCAAGCTTTCCATTTAATAAAGGGGAGGGCAATTACATTTATATCAATGATGATGGCAGGAAGGGGAGGGACTTGGATTGCCTAACTAGGTATTAGCGATTGGCTAATGAGCTGTCTGTCCAAGACGGCACCCTAGGACCTCCTCCAAGGCTGATGTCACATGCACACGTGCTTACAGACAGAAGGCGGGGCTGTTTTAGCGACCTCTTCCGGTTCTGGACCCGGAAGGGGGTAGGAGTGGCTAACAGCCACGCAGCCCCAGGGCAGGAGAAAGGGGGTGGTTTCTCAGGACCGCTCCCCTCAATGCCAAGCCGATGCCACAACAGACACCCACCTGTTTCTATGTGCTGGAAAGTACAAATAAAGCTGTTTAAACATCATCAGACAAGTTTTGTGGGACATAGTTTTAAAATCTTTTATTTAAATACCAAAGAATATGAATACCATGCCATATGGTTTAGTTTTGTAAGAAAAGAAATAAAAAGTAAAATATTAATAAAATATTGATGGATATAACAGTGACCAGTATATTAATACATAGTAATTAATAGATTAGATATATTTAGCATATACTTGATTAGTGTTAGTATACATGATGCCATATTTCAATATCTATTGTTTTAAATTATCATTTGTGTTATTAGTAAAAATTCAAAGAATTAATTTCAATTCACCTTAGATATGTTAAAAATCACAAATAACACTAGTCCTTTTGTTTCAGTAATCTTTGTGCACCTCTATTGGAAGAAAAATTAATTCTGAAAATTTTGTGCTATTCAAGATTTTCTGTTTGAACTAGGTGTGGGTGGCTCACTCCTGTAATCCTAGCTACTCAGGAGGCTGAGATTTGAGGATCACAGCTTGAATCCAACCATAGGCAGTAAAGTCCATGAGACTTTTATTTCCAATTGACCACCAGAAAACTGGGAGTGGTACTGTATCTCAAAATGATAGAGCACTAGCCTTGAGTAGAAGCTCAGGGACAGCTCCCAGGCCCTGATTTCAAGCCCCAGGACTGGGAGAGAGAGAGAAAGAGAGAGAGAGAGAGAGAGAGAGAGAGAGAGAGAGAGAATAGAGACAGAGAGAGAGAATAGAGACAGAGAGAAACAGTGAGACAGAGACAGAGAGAAAGAGGAAGAGAGAGAAAAAGAGAGAGAGAATATCTCTCCAATCCCTTAACCAGAGAAAATGTTTTCAGAGAAGTAAAATCAAGAGGAAATATAGTGAGGAAGTAGGTTGTGAAAAATATTTTTCACTTAGCATTCTTATGTTATTTGTCATTTTCAAGTTCAGTTTCTTCAAAACAGACCTGAATCTGGGCAAGATATATGTATACATATATATGTGTGGTGTTTTTTTTCTAGTTCGAGGGCTTGAACTCAGGGCCTGAGCACTGGCCCTGGCTTCTTTCTGCTCAAGGCTAGCACTCTACAACTTGAGCCACAGTGCCCCTTCTGGCCTTTTCTATATACATGGTGCTGAGGAATCAAACCCAGAGCTTCATGGATGGGCAGCAAGCACTCTACCACTAGGCCATATTCCCAGCCCTGGGTAAGATATTATTTTTTTGAGTACTTTTAAGATGAACAAATAGACCTAGTGATTCCAAAGTACTGTGTAAATTCACCATTCTTGGAACTAGAAGATTGAAGAAAAGTTTTTCATGTGTCTATAAAAAAAGTGTTTGGTAAGTCATATATTTGAGCATTTCTATTATCATTCAAGTCAGTAAAAACATTTTTAATGAATAGAAATTGTATCTAATCAGGCTGGGAATGTAGCATAATGGTAGAGTGCTCTTGCCTAGCATACATGAAGTCCTGGGTCGATTACTCAGCACCACATAAACAAAAAATGCTGGAAGTGGTGCTGTGACTAAAGTGGTACAGTGCTAGCCTTGAGAAAAAGGAAAACAGGGAGAGTGCTCAGGTCCCAAATTCAAGTCCCATAACTGGCCAAAAGAAGAAAAAATGAAAGAAAAAATGTATCTACTCAATTTTGTACTTTGAATATTATCTATGCCTGTGAAGTCATGTGCTTTGCCTTTATTTTAGCTCTAACCCTGCTATTTTAAGAATAGAACATTATTAGTAAATTTTCAGTGTTTGTTATTAAAATTAATTTATAGTAAGTGCAACAAAACAACTTATATTACCCTCTTGCCAATCTGTTAAACAATTTTATAGAGTACTATTCAGTATAATTTTCAAGAAATCTTAGCTTACTAGGAAAATTAATGGTCTAAATGGAGCTCTAATCTTAGTAATAAAATTATAATTTTAAAATATAAAAAAACGTAATTTTATGACTATCAGCATACATCATGAAATAGCACATTTATAAAAATAAAACCTGTATAATTCTGTGAGAATAGTCTTGAAAAATTATTTAGAGGTGTCTTGATTTAGTCACTAACAGAAATATATGTGCAATATTGATGATAATTTGTTCTTTGTAAAGAATCTTTAAGAATATTGTCAGTTCTGAACCTTGAAAGTATACATATTACAGATATATAAAAATCTACTTAAATTTATAATGTGTCAGTACTGTATTTATTTGTAGATACATGCCTTTTGAGTGCTTTCCATGAAGTCTGTCACCTTTTAGGCCAGTGATTTACTTTGCCTAATTCCCAATTTATTACCAAACAGAAATCAGGGGACAAATTCAGATAGAGATAACTCTTATTTTCTAAGTATTTTTATTGTAATATTTATAAAGTGTTGATCAATCATTGAATCTAGTGAAGTAAATTGTTTTGTCACTTCTAAATGGATATCTAGAAATGCACACATTTGAGAGGAAAGAATGCACTGCCCACTTATCAGTAAAATTGGCTATTCCAACCAGGAATAGAAAAACACATAAATAATTCAACAAAGAATTTATTGAGTATTTGAGTGGCATTTAGATTAATGAAAATGCCTGGTCATGGATTGTTGACAAAGTAGATTCTGAAGAATTAGCAATGACTAGATTTTCTCCCGTAGGAATTTCAGTCATTTTATTCAACTGAGGCCTCCCAGTAACAGGGTTTAGTATAAACTAGAAAGGAAATTATACTTCTAATAATAGCTGAGATAAGTACTCCTGAAGTAGAGTGGGGGTTCGCTACAATGAAACAGGGTCCCCTCCCAAGGGAGGGGATTCCTGGTTCCCCCAAGATTCCACCACACAGTCTCCAGCTACAAGGTGACAAAAAGACAGTTTTATTGGGGAAGTAAAAAGTGGACAAAAAGTGAACCGACCAGCCTTGGTCGCAGCCCAGACTCGGGAGCCGAAACTGCCAACCACGTGTGCAGGATCAGGGCCCAAACTCGGGAGCTGGAACCGCCTGCACGTGTGCAGCCCAGACTCGGGAGCTGGGACTGTGCACACCTGTGCGGCCCAGACTCGGGAGCTGGGACCGCCCCCGTGTGGCCTTCCAGCCTGGTTATAAGGCAAATATCACAGACAATTTGTCACACGCAGGTGGCCAATGAAGATACAACATTTACAGAGCATGCTAGGCCGCACGCAGGTGGCCAATAGAGTTACAGTCTGTCTCATAATATTCATTTGAACTAACCTATCATTCTAGTTGGAATTGATGCATGGATTTGGCTGGGCTCACATGATGCAGGCGGATATGCCTACTCACAGCCGGTTCCCTTGAAGCTCCAGGCCTCAGGTGGTTAATCTACATAACTTATCATAATAAAGAGGAGGACACAGGTTCCCTTGAAGCTCCCAGGCCTCAGGTAGTCAATCTACATAGTAAAGGGGAGCTTCCCTGAATAGGGTGGGGGAGGGCTTAGTGGAGATGGAGTTGGCTTCTGCTCGAATCTGAGCTGGAGTCAACCTGAAGTCCCTCCACAGCTATTGATGGCACTGGGCAGATCTGGCCTCCCCATTACACTCCACTCTTGCTATTATGCTCACTCTAGAGCCTTGTATAAGCAGGCATTTATTTTCATAAACCAAAATGAGTTCTAATTTCTCTGAAGAAACACATAGACTTGCACATGTGGATTCCTCAAACTATCATGGAAATATCTTTACACTAAAACATAGTTGACTTCGTTTTTCTTAGAATATGTAACACTAGAAATACTTTCTCTATCCTTTGTATCTTTCCATAATTTTGGAGCACATTTTTTTCTTGACCAGTCATATTTTATCTATTTTTTTTCATGTATTCAAACCTAAAATGTAGCAAAACCATCATTTCCACATTCAGATGTGTCAGGAATTTGACCCTGGATACACTAGGTGTTCTATATCTCAGGTTATCTCTCATTTAAACCAGATGTTGGTTAGTATATCTGACCAAGGCTGTATAGGAGAATGATCTACTTCCAAAAAGACTCATGTAAATATTGATAGGATTTATTTCTTCATGTTTACTGACAGACTTGAATCTTGGTTGTTGTTGATCAGAGGCTTGGCTCAGATTTTGCCTATGCTATTCTTAATAGGGTAATAAAAACATTTCATTTTGAAATGAAGAGTAGGGATTTGTGTGTGGTAAGGTTATTGTGAGAGAGATAGAACAAAAGCAAAACCAGTTAATTTCACAGAATCATAACATAGCAAGCCATCCATTTTCTCTGTTTTATGTGTTAGTATTAATATCTGGGAAGAGAAGTGAAATAGTCTGTATGCATAATGGGAAAGGACTTATTTCTCAGGCTGCCTGGTCTTATATCTTTTATTTATAGTGTCCATCAATCTCTTCAAACATTGTTTTTTCCCATTGTAGGGCCACAAATCTTTTTAAAATATTTATAAATTTTCTTAATTATGATGACCTGTGAACACCATTAAACAAAACTGAAAAAGAAATACAAACACTTTATCCATGGGTGTATTTTCAATTGTCACTTAAAATATAAGTCTTAAGTTAGTAATATATACAAAATACGAAATTTAGAATTTAACCATGTTAAGTAAGCAATTCAGGTACACACCGATTTCTAAAAGTTACTAAATATTGAGAGTGACTTGTTATTTTTTCTTTTATTAAATTGAATTTTGTTCTCAACTATAATGTCTATGTAAAGGTTACTATTAGTATTGCAACATTAAAAATGATGGGAAAGAGACACAGAGGTGTGTGCTTATTAGAACCAACTAGACAATAGTATCTAAACCTTGTCAATAAATTGGCAGGCTTTTTCATCTCTTAATTTTTTTGGTTTTGGGGATCAAACCTAGGACATTGCACTTGCTAGGCAAATGCTTTGCCACTGAGCTACATCCCACCCCAGGGAAGATTTCTTTTAAATATGATATTTCAATATATATATGGATGGTTCAAAGTAGATAGACAACACATAATGCATGTGACCTAAATATATTCAATTTTAAGGCTTATTGATGTCAATATGTTTAAAATCTTACTAGCATAAATACCATTCATTTACTTGCTAGGTAAGTGCTCTCTTTGGCTATTTCTTAACAGGCTTTTAGGAAGGCTCATTAGATTAGTCTGAAAATAGATCAAATTTCAGATTTTGTGTAATTGTTCTTGTGCAGTTGAGACTTGAGTGTTTTTTGTAATAACTACATCTTTTACGGAGAAAAATTCCAATATCTTTACCCACATGCCTCTTTAACTACAAAAGCTTTCTTAAATATATAGAGTGGGCAATTAAATTTCAGAACTCCAAAAACTAGCAGCATTTGTCCCCCTTAGCTAAGTCCAGGTGTTAATAGAAATCACTAGAGAACTTTTAAAATATTTGTGTGTTCAAATTAATTGAACCTGGTGCTCTGCTCAGACAAAAACAATGCACATGATTCTAACTGGACCTGCAATGCTAAGACTCTGCTTCTTTAACATGTATGAGGAAATTCCATTTGAAAGAATGAAATTGTACCATTTGTAAAGAAGTGGGAAAACCTGGGATAAAATATGTTAACTGCAATAAGTCAGACCAAGGGAGACAAAAGATGCATATGTAAAAGCTAGATTTTGCTTATAAATTTATAAATAAATACATCGGTCCTATGAAAGTGTACTAATTGAAGTACAGCAGATTCAAGGGAGGACTCAAATTGTATAATTCCTTAGAAAGGCAAAGTTCAGAAAAATAAAATGCCAGGAAGCAGTTACTGGAAAGGGCTGGGCTGGTACACAAATGAAGAAGAGAAGAAAGGGGAAATGCAGAGAAGAATACAACATATATCACACAAAATGAGGGAAGAGGCTGGTATAGAATGGATGGATGAGAATGTAGAAATGGATGACATATATCAAGATGTGTTTATAAATGGCTTTTGTATATGATAACTCCTTTGTACATCTACTTAAGGATTTTAAGTCGCTCCCTCAATCCATGGAAATGGTCTGACAAATGTGAGAAGTATGTTAATATACCAAATTTCGGGAGATGAGTCATGATATTTTAAAATATATCATAACCATCCATTTGAAAATGCCTTTTACTGAGGGGCATCTGGGTTGGTTCCATATTTTAGCAATGACAAATTGTGCTGTGAGGAACATTGTTGTTCTGAAGGCTCTGATCAGGAAAATGTGATACCTATACATAATGGAATTCTATGCCTCTATTAGAAAGAATGACATTGGCTATTAGTAAGGACTCGGAAAAACTTAAACTAAGTGAAGTGAGCCAGACCCAAAGAAACATGGGTTCTATGGTTTCCCTCATAGGGAATAATTAGTACAGGTTTAGGCTAGTCATATAGCAGAGGATCACAATATCCCAGTAGCTATGCCCATATGAACGCATACATTGATGCTAAGTGAAATGAACTCCATGTTATGGAAACAAGTGTTATCTCATTGTTGTATTATTTTCAACATGCCATCTGAAACAGTAGGGTTTTTTTTTTGTTGTTGTTTGTTTCTCTTGGATTCTCCTCCTGTGGTGGTACCCTCACTATCATTGTATCTCATCTGAGTACTCTGTATACTGTATATACATGTATTAGGACTAGGGAAGGGAAAGGGAATACCAAAATCAAGAGACAGAGGATAAAAAGACAAACAATTCCAAAAGCAATACTTACAAAACAATTTGGTGTAAACTAACTGTACAACTCCGGGGGTGGGGGGAGAGGGAAGGATGAAAGTGGGGGGGACACGGGAGTGGGGAGGAAATGAGGGTGGAGGTAACAAGTTTAATAACATATGTACTCACTGTCTTTCATATGAAACTGGAACCCCTCTGTACATCACTTGGACAATAAATAAGTGAATATTTAAAAAATAAAGTATGCTTTTTAATCGTACTTCCTAAAATCAAATTAATGAGGAACAAGTTTTGTACACTGCTAGACACACATAGTACTAGAGGCTATTTTGGAATTGCAGTCATAGATTATTTGAAATCATTGCCATGATTTGGTTTTGTGAGCTGAAGAGACAAAGTGTCATTCCTAATATGTTAAATCAAGCCCTGCAAGCTCTTCTCTTTTCATGGTTGATTCTGCTGTCCACTGAGGCTTCTTTGAATGGTTTGCACCGAACATTAGGGATAAGAAGGGTGGTCAGGTCAGCACAGAGACATATGTCTTCTTTATATGATCTTGTTTTCCATGCCTATTTCAATAAATCTGACCATTATACTGATAGATGTGTCATGTTATATACATCTAGCCATACTTACCATCAAAATGGTCTTAAATAAGAGAATGCATAAGTAAAATAGTTCCCAACTATGTTAATGAATGAAAACTATTTGTTGCTCAAAAAAACACATTTGGTTAATGATTTCTTTATGAACTGAAATTTTAACAAATTGACAATTATGTAAAAATGTTGAAAATGTCCCAAATTGTGAAGAATTTTTACAACAGAAAACTTGATGTGTAGGATGTCAGATGTGGAAACTTAACAAAACCCAACTAACAGCAAAAGTAGAAGCTTACAATTCTTTGAAAACTCCAAGCAAGAGAATATTCTGAACAGAAGTTATATAAGATGTAATCTTTTTAAGTATTTAAAATGAAGGATCAATAAATAAGAACAACAAAAACCCAAAAATATCATAAACTAGTTCCATTTAGGGAAAGTTTAAATCACCTTCTTGTATAAAAAGCTAAAATGTTAACTTTAGAGTTACCTGTTTGCATAATGCTGTATATTACCAAATAAGATTTACTTCTTTATTTCAATGCTATTTAATTCACCACTTTCAAAAATAGAAGTAGAAATTCTATTTGGAGGTATCAGATAAAGTTCATGAAGTTTAGGCAAATTTAATTTGCAGAGACACTAAGTATTCTCAAATATAAACGTCTTTTCTAATATTTAACAAATTTATATATTATAATATATAATATATAAACATATAATATGTTTATATATTCAAATTTATCCAGACATTTTAAATAAACTATAACATAATAATAGCTAAATCTGACAATTCTGCTTTCATTAATTAGAACTCATGTGAAACATACTGACCAAAAAAGTAAATTAGAAATTATTTAGTCTTTTTCATAGTGATTTATGTTGTATTTTCTTATTATTAAAATAATAATAATTCCCCTTTTAACAAAAGATATTAAATGAACAAAGTATATTAAAGATAAACCTTATCATTGTTGTTCATTCTCTTCATTCAGTCAGTACTCTTATCAAGATTGTAACAATGTTGGAGAGACAAGTCCTAGGCAGCATACTATAAGTACCCTCTCCACATTTCCTTTATTTAATATTCATAAAAATCTACACTGTAGAGATAATTCAGAGCATATCAATTAAATATAATAAATACAAAAATAATACTAAATTATACCATTTCTGTTTTTCTTAATCATTTTTAAATTCAAATATTTTAAGAGCTTATCCAAACACTAGTTATGCAACAAGAGCTTATTAATTTTGACCCTTCGTCCACCTGGCAGTCCTTTTACTCTTTCCTTTTCTCCCTTTATCACTGTCTTAGATCTTGTTTTTCCATTTTGTTTTTGTTGTTTTAATCTGATGGTGTTTTCTAATCAATAGAGATTTATGAGAAGAATACTAGTGTATTGTTTGTATATCTGTAGTGTATGCTCAAAATATGTAGTAATTACTCATGCTTAAATGGACTCAAAGGTTTGTCAAATAATTATTATAAAGTAATAAGTATAGACTGAAAATAAATATTGTTATTGTTTAGTGTATATGTTGGTTGAACTCAAAGTGTTTGACTCTTAAAATATATTATGAATCAAAAGAAATAGTAAGGTGCTAAAAACTAAAAGTGCAGGCACTTTGATGTTCCAATAAAGCAGACTAGGCACTAAAAGGAGAAATAACAAGAATCCGGTAGCTCTTTTCTCCTGTAGTGATTTCTTTTAATGAAAGACAAAGAGACACTAAATAATAAGTTATTATTTGGAGTATTGAACAAAAAGAAGAAATATAAGCAAGATGAAGGCACAGAAAACAAGTGTAGTGGTTGGGTGTGGCAATTTTTTAATGAGAAAACTTTAAAATGGAAATCCTAATACTATGATACATGTGCTTAAATTTGAAGAAATTAAAGGTAAAGGTAGGGAAGCATCTAGGGTCAAAACTCTGAACAATATCTGGCCATCCAACCAAGAATCAGCATAGCTGGTAAATATATTTTCAGAGAATTATCACATTTACTTATGGCATGGATGTGTGGCATTGGAGAAGATATCTGGTGTTGAGATGGGCACTAGATAATGTTGGTTATCCTGAAAAATGTGGTTATCATTTAATGATGTTGGAAAGCAAGGATAGTGATTAGTAAATTTGATTTCTTTTAGTTCACAGTATGATTAACATAAGTAAAGGATTCTTTATTTTTTAGGGTTTTTGTTTTTCAGACTTTCTAGGAAAGTGCTCTACAATTGAGTTCCAATTCCAACCTTTTTTTTCTTTAGGTATTTTTGAATATGGACCTATCTTTGCATAGGGGAGCCTAGAATTTGATCCTCCTTTTTTACACTTCCCACCATCCCTGGGATCACAAATACATGACACTATGTTTATGAACACTTCTTTTTGCCCAGGCTAGATCGAGGCCACAATTGTTCTTACCTCAGCCATTTATAAAGCTAGTGTGATAGTTGCACATCACCAGCACTTGACCAAAATTTCCTCATAGGACAAAGACAATTGTGACAAATTGGAATATGTAATTGAATAAATAATATATGATTAATATAAAAGTTTGAGCCTGGAAATATAAAGTTGCTACTTTATTGCAAGTGACAGTGTAAGTCATGAAGCAAGACAAATGGCCCAGAAAATGAGTCGAGACAGTATATACAGAGGACCAAATACAAGGCCAATTAACAATTTATGAATGCAATTATTGTACTGCAATGAATAAGGCATCTGCACTAAGATAGGAAGTGTGTACTCTTCTAGAAATCATTTAATGGTTTCAAAGGAGAATGAAAGAATGATCTATGTTGCCAAATACTGCTGCTGAGATGAATGATATTGATAAAGCAATGGTCATTTGATTTGGAAACAGGATAATGGCCCAGAAGTTTGCTAGATAGTTCATGATTTTCCTGACAAAACAGCAGAAAATGGACATTTAAAGCTCATATTTGCTCCTCATGTGTGCTCATTGAGAGACAAAAGATAAAATAGCTAGATATATCCCTTGATACATACTCATTCAAATGTAATCTGTGGAATCGTGTGCAAAATGAACATCTGAAGGTGTTTGACTAGCGATTTGGGGAATTGTATGCTGCTTTTAAGTAGCACTTCTGATATGAACAGGACAGGGCACAGTGGGGATACACTTTGGCCAAATGCTGGCTGTAGTTCAGTCTTGGTAACTCAGCATTAAGAATTGGGAGTATCACAGCATTTTTTCATGGAGAGATCAGTGAGTCCAAGCCTTTAGCTTGTAGCTTTTTAATGTAGCATGCTGGCAGCAAGATTCCTTGCATGCATAAAGATACATGATTAGAAGAGTCTTAGATGTTCCTCTGACCTAATCAGTTGGTTTCAACATGAGATTTGAAGTGGTCAGGATTGGAAGGCCTATATATTGGTTTTGTCCAGTTTTCATAGAGCTTCACAGAAAGTTCCATTCCTTTTCCATGTGGTGAGTCTGCAGGAGATTAATTAGGAACCAGGATGTTAACTCTTCTCTCTAGAAGGACAATACCAGACAGAAATTGACTCGAGGAAAAGGGAGAATAAGAAGTAGTATTAAAAAGTATTATCAAAACAAATACAAAAAATGTGGAAAATGTAAAGTTTTTAAAAAACAACATGGGTTTAGACAATACTCACTGTAATTGAAATCTTAGATCTCTTACAGCCCTTGAACAAAATAATATTTATAATTCCACTCTCATGAGATTTTAGTTAGGCCTAAATCAAACAAAGTGAATATTACCATTAGTAATATCTCTATTCTCACAATAGTTCATTTTCCTCAAAAGTCCTGATATGTTTTGGATAAATCTATTACTATGTAAATACTAAAACAGAATCTAATAGAGTACTTTTCTGATATGTCATTCTGTGAGAGAAAAAACAGCATTTAGATATATGCATAAGGCAAAAATTGATCAACACAATCTTACTTTTAAAAATAGAAAATATAGGGCTGGGAATATGGCCTAGTGGTAAGAGTGCTTGCTTCCTACACATGAAGCTCTTGGTTCGATTCCCCAGCACCACAAATATGGAAAACGGCCAGAAGGGGCACTGTGGCTCAGGTGGCAGAGTGCTAGCCTTGAGCGGGAAGAAGCCAGGGATGGTGCTCAGGCCCTGAGTCCAAGGCCCAGGACTGACCAAAAAAAGAAAAAGAAAATATACTTGTTCTCACTTTAAAGAAATACATTTTCTTGCAAAAATTCTTGAAAAATATTGAACAATATAATTTCATATCTAACTGTGGTAGCCAGATTACTGTGTGAAATTGATTAAAAGCAAGAAGAGGCAGAATTGAGGGGGGGAAAAATAACTACCCTACTAAATCCCCAACATTGTTAGATTAATTCAATGAACTGATTTTGGGGACAGATTTATGATTACATTGGCGCAGTTCTGATATTATATAATATTGGTTTGTGATATTGCAAAGAAAAAAGTATTCCTTGATTACTAATGAAAACCTTGTCTTTTCACCTTCCATTTTTTCTCATTTTTTGTTGTGGTTTGCTTTGTTATTTTTAGTTTTCTTCCCACTCAGTGACTCTCAGGCTCTTAAAGTCATTTTTAAGGGGTTATATTGAATCATTTATTAAACTGTGATTTTAAACTTTAAACTTTCAAAATATGCTCATTAGTGCTAAATTTATTTTACTTGTCAAAGCCCATTGGCAGTTATGTAAAAATAAAATAAACATTGAGGGTGAGCTATGGCAATTTGGAAATTTATAATATTGCTATTACTTTTCCTTTTATTTCTTGGAGGTCGTATATTAAATTCTAAAACGCAGATTCTGATAACCTTCATAAAACTGGGGTTAGGGGCTGGGAATGTCTTGAAAACCTTATCTATTATAATGGAACAGCTTGCCTTGTGAAATAGAGAATCATGTAGCAATGATATTAACCCAGTCTCACTTGGTCCTCAGATTTGGCTAGTAACAACTGACAGTAGAAAACACATTTTTCCAAACTCCCTCACCATTGGTTGTAAATCAGCATATGGGAAATATAATCTAGAATAGAAGAGTGAAACATTCGATGTTGACAGGGAAGATGCACTTCCAAATATGAAGGAACTGTGTTTGAAATATATCTAAAACCCATCTCACCTCCAGTTGTTCAATTATCAGTACACTTCTTGTGAAAATGCAAATAACTCTGATTTCAGAATAATAATTCTTAATTGTGTTCTTTTCTATAAACCAGTTCCTTCTCTAAACCTGCATTGAGAAGAAATACATCAACATTAAGCGTAACAAATATGATTTATTTATTTATTTATTGAGAAAATATGATATAATTTGATGCAATTTTTCTTAAAAATGAATGAAAAACATATCTCAGCTGAATGTTAATGTCTCACACTTATAATTGGAGATAAGACAGTAAGATCCAAGGATCTAGGTTTGAGCCACACTAAGACAGAAAAATTCATGAGAAACTTTTTCCCCCTAATTAACCAGTAAAAAGCCAGAAGTGCAGGTATGAGTGGTGTGGCAGAGAATCAGTAGTGAAGTCAAAACTGAGTTTGAGCTGCTGAATTCAAGTCCTATTACAAACAATAGATATCTGGTCTTATTTAGAAAACACATGTTTTCAAAACATTAGGAGGTAGAAAAAAAGTAACAATAACAGGTTTGGTGTTTCTTCCTTTTATTTGATGATATAGAGTTCACATGGACATTTTTATATGTCTGTGCTAAAGTGCCAAACATATAGAAATATGATTATTTCTAGAAAGGCACAAAAATGGTTTCTGGCCATTTCTAAATCTTTATTTTGTGATATATGATTATACCTTCATTTTAGCCAGGTTAGAAGAAGGAATAGAAGAAAGAAATTTTCTGGTAAAAATATGTGAAAGAGGGGCTGGGGATATGGCCTGGTGGCTAGAGTGCTTGCCTCGTATACATGAGGCCCTAGGTTTGATTCCCCAGCACCACATATACAGAAAATGGCCAGAAGTGGTGCTGTGGCTCAAGTGGCAGAGTGCTAGCCTTGAGCAAGAAGAAGCCAGGGACAGTGCTCAGGCCCTGAGTCCAAGCACCAGGACTGGCCAAAAAAAAAAATATATATATGTGAAAGACATTGTCTTATTCAAACCATATTAAATATAATGTTAGAAGAATTAGAGTTCGTTTTTTACATTTGTGGTTTTGTAATTCCAAGAGAATGCCAAATTACAATGAACATTTTTATCATGAAATAAAATATTAAAAATAATATCAGTTCACAACCTTATAGCTATCTATCAATCTGTAAATAAATATTTAGAAGAGTAAATGAAATGTGCACATACTTGCATTCATCATTTCTTCTCCATGCAGTCAGAATAAATTACTTAACAGATGTAGTTTCTATTCACTATTCATTTTCAGACATAGCTATTTGATGTCGTCACTGGAGCTAAATAAGAATATCCTGTTTTGTCTTTAAAATATTTTATTTCCATGTGCTAATTTATACAAAAAGTAAAGATAAAATAGCCAGGAAATTCAAATTAGGTTTCCTGGGCGTTTAAATTTTCCTCTTAAATAAATGTTATCTATTCAAGGACAAGGTTACAAGATGTACCTCATCTATATTTAACATAGCATATCTATGTCTAGCAAAATAGTAATTACTTATTTGCATACAGTATACAATTAAAAATGTGCATTATTAATCAATTAAAATTATTAATCAAGGGGGGCTGGGAGTTTGGCCTAGTGGTAGAGTGCTTGCCTAGTATGCACAAAGCTCTGGGTTCAATTTTTTGGTACCACATATACAGAAAAAGCCAGAAGTGGTGCTGTGGGCTCAAGTGGTAGAGCTCTAGCCTTGAGCACAGAGAGGATCAGGGACAGAGTCCAGGCCCTGATTTCAAGCCCAGGACTGGCAAGAAAAAAATATCAATATACCCTAATGGAGAATTTTAAGGCTAGTGCCATCCTATGGGAAGTACGTTCTTACAGTATACCTAAAAAGTACTCAATAAATACTTATTGAGGAACAGAAAGAAAGAAAATAAGACATACTCAAAGACTCTGAGGGCATACAATAGGCACACAATTCAGGAATATAGGCTGTACCTCTAAAATAACTTCTCCAGTCAAAAAAGTTCAGTCCTCAAATTCTATTCTGTGATGCTTCATGTCCATGATTTATTTTCTTTGACATGATAAAAACTCTGAGAAGTGTTAGTAATGTTAAGGACCTGCCCCAAATTAGTTCAGTTTCAGGTGAGAAACATCAGCCTTTTCTCAGAGGTTCTCAGCACTGTGAGCTGTATGTCAGTGGATATTGTTCACCATATATACACATTTGTTAAATCATGTTCTTGTTTATATAATCTTCTATAATTCTCTATGGATTTCTCAGTGAGTGAGTGCTCTAGGAGTTTAAATTTAAGAAAAGGTCTTGAGGTCTTTTGATTTATTTATTTTATTTATTTTTTGTGTTGTTTTGTGCTTTCAGTGACTCAAAAGGCTGTCCTTCTTAATGAATCATCTGAATTGTGGCCAGTATCAATCCCTTATGCAGGCAAAATGGATGCAACCAATAGCTTCCCAGTGTAAACTGTGCTTCCCCAGGGCTCCCTAGTCATTTTTATCATAGGTATGATCTCCTAAAGCTATGTACATGACAGCATATACAATTGGAATATTCCCTGGAAGTCAATGAAATGCTATCCTAAAAATTGTAGGGTTTCTCTTGCCTAAGCTCTCAGTCAATTTAAGCATGTCTAATTATTAATCAGGAAATCATGTATAATTAAAAATCAGATTTTGTTATTTTGTGATACTTTGAAAATGGGGACTATTTCAAATTATCTTTCATTACAATTTAACTTTCCACCCTTCCCCTCTAGGCTGGACCTCATCCTCCAGCACTAGCTTCTTTTCTTCTTCTTCCTCCTTTTCCTCCTCTTCGTCCTCCTCTTTCTCTTTAATTCCAATATCAATAATGGTTTGCTTGATTTGTGACACTTATTTCTTCAATGGAAACATCATAAATATTGCATAAACAGTTCTATAAAATCTGCATTGTGCCGGGTGCGGGTGGCTCACACCTGTAATCCTAGCTTCTCGGTTGGGCTGAGATCTGAGGATCGCAGTTTAAAGCCAGCCCAAGCAGGAAAGTCTGTGAGACTCTTATATCCAATAAACCACCAGAAAACCGGAAGTGGTGCTATGGTTCAAGTGGTACAACCTTGAGCTTAAGAGCCCAGGGATAGTGTCCAGGTCCCAGAGTTCAAGTCCCACAACTGACCAAAAAATATATATATATATGCCTTGTGTAAGCTTATGGAAATTGTTGTACACAAGAGGCTAGTTATAAATATTAAATTCTCACTGCATAGAAGTAGAAGAAACAATTGACAGTGTCACCAAAGAATGACGGTGTTTGGTAGGATTTTAAATATTTGGAGCAAGTACCTAATTCTCCAATCTTTTTCAAGCTGGAAACTTAAAATTAAATATTGGACAGACATTAAAACAATTTTCACAGAGATAATAATTGGCATATATAAAGGAAATTGAGGAGGAAGATATAACACTAAAAGAGCTGTGATTTTTAGAGAAACAAAACAGTATTTTTTCCTCCATGAATCTTGTCCCACAAAGCAAGTTACACTGAAGAAAAGAATAGCTGAAATGAGACACAATATTCAAAGTAACTTAATTTTGAATAATTTGTAGAGAAAAATAGAGTTTAGTTTTGTTTAATGCATATTATTGGATTGTTCTCTGTTCTACAAGCAACACAGTGAGTATAGTAGTCAACAATGAAGACACAATACTTCAACATAATGACACTTAAAGTGTATTTATTTGAGAAATAATGTGTCTTGGATGTGTGTGTTGCCCTCAATAGCACTCAAAAGTAACTAAATAAATGTTAAAGGAATTAAATTTCAGTAATTTCAGACAAATTTATAGTTTATAAGCATTTAAAAAAGTAAAAAACCAAACATATCTTTGATGTAGAAACAGTTAGACATAGGACAAAGCAGGACCGAGCAGAAAAAGGATCAGGGCTGACACATTCCCCAAAACATGTGTTCCTCCATTTGCTAAATCTGTTGTAAGTGGGGAGCAATCTAAATCCAATTCTAGAAACACAGTTTACTTATAGGAATATTTTTTCCATATTAAGAGTGAATAAGTTCATGCAGCCTTTTGTAATATAGCTTAAGTCATTCCCAACACACAGACCAAACCTAGTATGAGTCTATATTGACATCTCTAATAGAATGGCCTCAAAACTGGAATGCATTAAAGTGGGACATTCGGGAAACAGGATTCTCTGAAGAAGAGTAAAATGGTATGCAATGGAATTTATGCAGCAAAGTCACTTGAATGATGTTTAAACAGAGAGAGAATTGAATGACTAGATACCAGTCTCACATATTCCCTCAAATCTTGAGTCATTAGCCTATGCTCAGTGATCTAGTATTTTCAAAAGTTTATCCAAGAGTTCAGGATGTGCATCATGATTTGAAAACCTCTATACCTGAGTCTTTTAATAAAGCTTATTGCAATTCATAATCCATACGCTACATTTTCAGGTGGAAAACATAAATCCAAGTGCAAAGGTATTCAACTGGGGAATTTTAAGGATCTACTGATACATATACATCATATATTTCTTACTCTATGTCTATTATTATTTCTATGATTTTTATTAACTCCACTTTTGATTTACTCCATGGTAAAATAAAATATACTTTCAGGTCTCTCCTACTTATTTTTTTCTCATTTGAAATAATATTAAGAATATCCACTTTGTGGTTTTCCCAGGAAGAGTTTTGTTGCCTTTCTGATACTCAAGCACTTCTGTAAATATTGTGTGATCTACTGAACTCAAGTCCCAGAAGTACGGCTGTGATGGGAAGGGATTTCAGGCAGCCCAGTCCTCAGCTTTTCTACAGGGAATAGAGATATTAACAATATTATACTAGCTCCAGCAGTCAATCCAACAGACAGTGGAAGCTGAGGTCAAGTGGAATCAGAACACAGGGCCCTTATGCTTGGCCTAGAGATGTCAATGACACTACCAAATATAATAATTATTAAAAAATGTTTATAAGTTATACCCATTATTTTAGTCTTTAGATAATCTAGATGAGAGGTTAAAGATCTCTGAAGTTTTATAATAATTGACGCTGTTCAGCGCTGGCAATAAAAATCAGTCATTACAAAGAAACTATATGGACCAAAGATCAAGTAAACTTTTAAAAGAAGAGAGAACCTTGTTGCTTGGCTGGTTCTGAAGCAGCTCTCTATTATAATAATTTTTCTTTAAGTACTTCATAGGCACTGGAAATAAAATTGGTAGGAGATAAGTATCAAAAGTTTACCCCCAAAACAAAACTTTAATTAACTTTTGTCCTAAGAAAGTTAAAGAGAAGATACCAGGAATAAAAAAAAATAAATGTAGGTCGTCATTGTAGACTGTTAAATATATAGTGTTACACGTAATTCTAAATAGCCTATAACATCTTCTTAAAGGTAAATGTCCTAAATTGATAAAGAATGATATGGTTCTACCACATGACTTTGAACTGTACTTTGGGACAAATCACAGTTCTAATTAACAAATCATCTATATTTTATTTTTACCTTGATAAAGGGTTTTAGGGAGATTTGTTATGTCTATGAAATTCTTCTCATCAAACTTCCTCAATCATTTGTCCTTGCACCTACTGTTTTATTTATTTTTTCTTCTCTCTTATGCTGTTACATTATGCATTGAAACTGAAACTTAAAGGTTCTAAAAATGTGAAATATGGAAAGCTTATTGCATCAGGTTTACTTGTGTTAGCTGATAAAGTAGTAGCCATCTTAAATTTGCAACATTAAGCCACATTGGAAATATGTGGATAATACTTATCAGCTAACTAAAGAGGTGGGCTGGGGATATGGCCTAGTGGCAAGAGAGCTTGCCTCATATACATGAGGCCCTGGGTTCGATTCCCCAGCACCACATATACGAAAACGGCCAGAAGGGGCGCTGTGGCTCAAGTGGCAGAGTGCTAGCCTTGAGCAAAAGGAAGCCAGGGACAGTGCTCAGGCCCTGAGTCCAAGGCCCAGGACTGGCCAAAAAAAAAAACCTTATTACAATACTGCACACAAATTTAGGTCAGTATAAAATGCAGGTAAGAGATCAGCACTTTAGAATGATAAACACCACAGTGCCTGTTTAGTTAAAAAAAAAAAAAAAAAGGATTATATCTTGACAAAATTCTAAATAAACCTTTTCCGAGAGAAGAGTTACCAGATAGTGGTAGATGATTGTCCACATTAGCAGTTTATCAATGGTAAAAAATATTTTAAAAACATGAATTTTGTACCTTGCTTTGTTTAATAGTGTACTTAAGGGAAGGCTAATAACATAGAACCATGTGGAATCTGAATAAGTGTGGACTGAAAATATTAACTTTTACATATGTATTCTTATACTAAAATATGAAGGTCATTTAATATATTCACTTGACTTGAGATTTCACTTAAGTTTTGATGTTGTCTGCAGTAATTGTCATTGTTCTGAAGACATAAAGTATTACAATTTTAAAAACTGCATTTATTGGGAATCTCCTTTGTATCTGACATAGTTCTGGGCATTTTGCTTATGTACATTACTTAATAATATTATAAAGTCTATGAAGAACTATTATAATTCAAATTATAAAAATAAATAAAATTAGAATATCAACTAACAACAATAATAAACTGAATTAGGATATGAACAAGGGGTGTCATAAGTTCTCTTCCTAAACTTTGTCTTGTGCATCTTTTGAAGGGGTCTATTTCCTTCATTTAAACATTAGAGTTTTGTTGTCAAATTACCATTTCATAAGATAATTAACTTGAATGAGATCTTTATTCCCTGAACTTAGGTTTATGTTGAAACTCAATGGAAAATTAATTTCAATAGGAAATCTTGATCTTCTCACAGGAGAAATCTAAGTGTTTATAGTTCAGTTTCTTCTAAGTTTCAGGATATAGCCAGCGTTTTTTTGTAATAGCATTTTGGCTCCACATGAGAAGTATTCTCTTGCTACTACACTGCCATCAAAGGCTTCTTAAACTTTTCTATGGACCAAGGATGATATTGGCTCCACCTATTTCAGTTCTTCACATGGGTTCTGACAGCTGGAAGGATAGATGTAACAGACATGAACATCGACGGGGAAATGATAGATCCTCCAATAGTACAGAAATTTCTGTTGTCATATGCTATTGAGAAAGAATATAGGGTCTGCTTTAATGTATTGGTATAATATCATGATAGCTTCTACTATTATTAAAATGTATTGTGTCAGGTTTATATATGCATGAACATATGCAAGCAGAGATATTTGCACATTTGTTCTTAATAATAAAAAAAAAAGCTGTGAAGAATCATCAGTACCATGAAGATTTTATAGGCAAGAAATATAATGGCCATAGGGTTGAAATAATATGATCAAGTCATATGGTAAGTTGAGACTATGATAGGGTTAAAAGTATGTTTCCAGAGTTTCTACTTTTCCACTAGTCTGCATTCCCTAGAACTTTGCTGTAAAATTGGAAATACTACTTTGGTGTTTGACAAGAAAGTAGCTTCTCTCCCTTTATGAATGAAATTACTGGTGAATGTATTGAATACCAGATGAAATTATATTTAAGAATTTTTGATAGAATTATCTACTACATCTTTTGTTACCTGATAACATTTACAAACATTAACTGATGTCTGTGAAAACAGCTACAACATTAATTCAGAATTATTAATTTTTTGTATTTTTCCCTTTATTGTCAAAGTGAAGTACAGAGGGGTTAGAGATTCTTATGTAAGTCAGTGAGTACATTATTTGTTCAACTTGTTAACTCCTCCCTCGTTTTCCCCTGCCTCCCCTCCCCCTTTCTCTATCCTCTTGAGACAAAGGATAAAAAGACAGAATTGTTAATTTAAAATTGATGAATATATCAATTTGCAATACTGAAGCCATTTTTAAAAAATTTACGTCAAGATGACATACAGAGGGGTTACAATTAAATGCTCAAGGTGGTGAGTACATATCTTGTCAAACTTGTTACCCTCATTTTTGTCCCATATTCTCTCTTCCCCAACCCCCACAAAGTGTTCACTTAACAACATATTGTCCTAGCAGAGGATCACAATAACTCAGTGACTATGTATATATGATCACATAAGTTGATGTTAAATGAAATAAACTCCAAGATATGGAAACAACTGTTTTCTCATTGTTTTTTTTTTTTTAGTGTACTATGTAAAATTATTTATTTTTGAGTTGTTTTTCCCTATGGATTAGCCCTTTTTGTCGCTGTATTTGATTTAGGTACCTTGGATATTGTGTATATGTTTATCTGAATTAGGGAAGGTAAGATGAGTAAATGGATAAAAGGCAAACCAATGCAACAACAATACTTGAAGCCATGTTTTTGATGGCTAAAATTCTTCAAAAGTTATAACATATTTATAATGAAGTGCAATAAAATTCATGATGTGGTTAGCAGGTACAAGGAAACAAGATTTCATGCTCAGAAATATCACTTTATTCCTAAAATGTCCCACGTACACTCAAAGGTTCCATGCTCCAAATAAACATGATTTTCGTTTATAAAAATGTAGCATGAACAATTGTAGTAAGAGTAAGTTATACCTGATAGTTAAACTGCCAACTTATTAGTTATTGTATAAGATACAGAATAATATGGATTTAGAAAAGATACTATTAGAAAAATGAACAAATACACATTTTCAAATGAGTATGAATTATATAAACCTATGTCATTGTGTCAAATACCTGTAAGAGAAATTAAAGAAGGAGAGATTTATTTTTGTACATGGTTTCAGAAGTTTCAGCCCATTTGACAGGTTCAAATTTTCAAGCCCATTAAAAGGCAGCACCTGGGTTGGGAATATGGCTTAGTGGCAAGAGTGCTTGCCTCATATACGTGAAGCCCTGGGTTCGATTCTCAGATACCATCTATATAGAAAATGGCCAGAATTGGCGCTGTGGCTCAAGAGGCAGAGTGCTAGCCTTCAGCAAAAAGAAGCCAGGGACAGTGCTCAGGCCCTGAATCCAAGGCCCAGGACTGGCAAAAAATAAAAAATTAAAAATAAATAAATAAATAAATAAAAGGCAGCACCTCATTGAAAAAGGCTTAGTGAAAAGTCTTCATATCATGTCAGCCAAGAAGCTACTAGGAACAATATGAAGTGTACTGGGACAAGATGCAATCCCTAAACACAAGACTTCTGTCACCCATTTATTGCTCTAAGACTCTGTCTTCCATGATTCTACTACTTTCCAACAGTATATTCACATTTGGAATCCCTCAGTCATTAAACCATTTATTAGGTTGAACTCTTCACAATCTAACTCATGTCCTGAATTTACAGAGACAAGCCAAAAAATGTTTTGCTGATGTCCTAGGCACATTTCAATCCCAGCAAATTGAGATTCAAGTTTTTCCATGAGAGAGTGCCAGTTATCATATATTATTCAATAGAAGGAAGCTTGCTTACATTTCCTTACTACTATGCATATTTAATACATGGAGGAAAACACATATTTAATACATGAGTCATGCATATTGCATAAATTACTTAGTATATATCAGATAGTAGTTCCTAATTTCTAAGTGAATTTGCAAGAAAACTGTAAGGTAAACATGTCAACTTTTGAATAATTATTAGCATTTTGTAAACTAATCTACCTATAATAATGTTCTTCCTAAGCATTATAAACCTAAGTATGCTTGATTTCCATTCCTATTATGCTTTGGCTTATTTTTCTTAACATGTAACTCATTGGTCATGTAGCTTCTGCATTTTTATGTATATTTAGAATAAAGACATGAGTAAGTATATTTCATTGGTACTGTAATCCCGTACTATATGTCCAGCGTGGATCAGGTGCCATTTCAAGTAACATACATACTATTCACTATATTACTTACATGGAACCTATTACTAAGTTGATTAGGAAATATTTATGGTGAGTTAATAAAAATGACAGTATAAAAATTTTTTTAATGTAGGAAAATTAGGATGTTGAGCAGATAATGGTGTCAATTGATTATATTTACATTATATGTAATACAAAATGAATACAGGGTCAGATTTGAATACCTAAAGGATACCTAAGAGATATTTAACATAGATGTCTTCTTTAGAAAGTTCTAAACTATTAAATACATGGCTCCATGGATAGAATCTCTCTTCTGGCTTCTCCGGTATTAAATTGACAATGCTTACTTACCGTGAATGCATCCACTTGCTTTATTACTTTGCTTGGAAAGGTAATGGTGAGACTGATCAGGTGATACTAGCAATTACAATTAATAAGAAATGCATATCTCCATGTACTGCCAAATAAGGATAGCAGGCATTTGATCTTCTATAAAATATGTCTCTAAAATACATTGAGTTGAGAATCAACTCAAGTGAATAGGATGCTAGGCTTTGCCACTGTCAAATATTTGTTCCTTTCTATTTTCTTGCCTGTTAAAGTCAACTAATATGTGTACCACCATAAGAATGAGACTAAAATCATGGGTTATCATTAGTAGTTCTCAGTAGTTCTCCCAATTTAGTTTTGACTTAGAGAATACCTGCTTCATTTCCAATTATAGCACCTACTTGCTCTCCACTTCTGTGTCTTTCCATTTTTGTCATCATGGCTTTAGCAGTTATATTTGGATGACAATATCTTCCCTGTATTCTTCTAGCCAAAGGGTTGATCTTACTTCCACAAGGGTTTATCTTCCCATTTCCCTACCCCCTACAGTGCTCAGTGTCTCTACAACTTGTGTATATAGTTCCCTGTATTGAATTATTTTTTTCAGAATGACTTGGATTTTATTTTGCTGCATAGATTCTGATTAGTACATGAGTTCAGATGTATGTTTTCCGAATGGAGTTGATTGTGTGATGGCTACCCTCAACCATTCTTTACACTGTCCAGGCAATAAATGGAGTATGAGCTCTGTCATTGATTACTCCTCAAGCTTCTTTTTAAAAAAAAATTTGTTGTCAAACTGATGTACAGAGAGGTTACAGTTTCATACCTTAGGCATTGCATACATTTCTTGTACTGTTTGTTACCTCCTCCCTCATTCCCTCCCACTCCCCCTTTCCTTTTCCCCCCATGAGTTTTTCACCAGTGGAAGCAGTATACCCTATCCTTCCCCACCACTCACCCTTCAGTTCTGGGGTTTGAACTCAGGGTCTAGGCATTGTCCTTAAGTGTTTGTACTCAGGACTAGTGCTCTCCCACAGGAACCACAGCTCTATTTCTGCCTCTTTTTGTAATTTGTTGGAGATAAGAATCTCACAGACTTTCATACCCAAACTGGCTTTGACCTGTGTTCCTCATACCTCTCAGCCTCCTGAGTAAGTAGAATTATAGACATGAGCAGTTGAACCTCAAAAAAGATAACAATTTCTCTCATTACATAAAAAATGTCACCATGGAAAATGAGGAAGTTACTCTTCCAGGAGCAGTAACTGTAGAATGTGAAGTAGATGTAATAGGCTTTGCTTTTTTGGTCCTGCTGAGTTACTATTCTCCAATATACACAAAAGCTGTTTTCACCTTGTTCTCATTCTCTCTTAATGGCTTGTCTAGATAAAACTATATTCAATAAAATACCATCTGAGATTAAAAAAAAATCAATCCTGCCATTGCAAAAAGTAACAATTGCATTTTTTGTGATTTTACAGTCTGTGCTGTCTATTTATTTATTCTTTTCCTAAGAAAAACTACTCAGCACACTGATTTTCTCAGTGCCAACAAATCACTAATATGACGATTGATAGGGTTAACTATTAGAATGACTTTTGAACTTTTCCCATACATGAATGGTCTCTGTCCATTCCAAGCCTTCTGATTTAGTGTATAGTCATGGAATCCGGAATCAGTGTTGCTGATCATGCAGCTTATATGTCAATTCTACATTAAGGGATATTTAAAGACAACAGGCCACATTTAATCTTCATAGAAACCCTGTGAGGAGACTAATATTCTTCTTTTTCAGGTGAGGAAACTAAAGCTTAAGAAATTAAGTAAAGCAATGATATCAGCCTGAATTCCATCTCCAGTACATATGTTCTCTGATAAAGGTAAAACGTCTCTATCCTGGAGATTTTAAGAAAACTCTTTATATGGGCTGGGAGTATAGCTTAGTGGTAGAGTGCTTGCCCAGCATGCATGAAGGCCTGGGTTTGATTTCTCAGTACCACATAATCAGAAATAGGTGGTGTTTTGGCTCAAGAGGTAGAGCATTGAACACAAAGTGGCTCAGGAATAGAGCCTAGGCCCTTATTTCAAGCTCCAGGACTGGCAAAAAAAGAAAGAAAAGGAACAGAAAGAAAGAGAGAGAAAGAAAGAAAGCTCCTCACAGAAATTTACTTTTTTGTCCCACCATCTATCTACCACACAATTCACTGAGAATGAAATGTCTCTTCTCTTTCATATTCCTGTGTACACCTATTTTCTGTCATTTGTATTATGAAAGCAGTGGCTTTTCGGATTCATTTTCCTAAAGATAAGATTGTGTCACCAAATGTGTTCTTTACTTGCTTCCCCACCCCTTTTCTGGATGTGAGATCAATGAAGTCTCAGTGTATATCTCTAAAAACTAAACAGGATGACAAAGATATTTCCTCAAGAACTATTTTCTTTTTTAATTAATTTTTGTTTATTTGTTTTGTTTTTGTTGCCAGTCCTGGGGCATGGACTCAGGGCCTGAGCACTGTCCCTGGCTTCGTTTTGCTCAAGGCTAGCACTCTACCTCTTGAGCCACACTGCCACTTCCAGCTTTTTTTATACATGTGTGGTGCAGAGGAATCGAACCCTGGGCTTCATGTATACGAGGCGAGCACTTTACCACTAGGCCATACATCCAGCTCTCAAGAACTATTTTCTAAAAATAAAAAAAAAGAAGAAGGGGCTGGGGATATAGCCTAGTGGCAAGAGTGCCTGCCTCGGATACACGAGGCCCTAGGTTCGATTCCCCAGCACCACATATACAGAAAACGGCCAGAAGCGGCGCTGTGGCTCAAGTGGCAGAGTGCTAGCCTTGAGTGGGAAGAAGCCAGGGACAGTGCTCAGGCCCTGAGTCCAAGGCCCAGGACTGGCCAAAAAAAAAAAAAAAAAAGAAGAACTATTTTCTAATTTTGATAATTAGATAAGAAAATTCTTAAGAATGTAAGTTCTAAGAAAATAAAGTGGAGGGAGCTGATTGTTATCCTAGCCTGTCGTCCTAGCTAATAAGGCAGCACTATGATGACTTCAACTGAAAAAGAAAAAGGGCTGCAGAGAGATGGCTCAAGTGGTAGATTGCTTCCTTAGTGTGTGCAAACCTCCATACTGCACTGTTATAATAATAATAATAATAACAATAACAATAAATAGTTGATAAAATTTCAGTGGGAAAAATGGGTGTTTAAAATTAGTTCTGAATCACTAGTCATCAACATTTGTTAAACATGCTGTTCTTCTTCTTATTCAATGTGTTTGCTTGTGCAGGCCCAATAGTCACCTGGGTTGATTCAGTGCCAATGATAATTATTTGATATATAATATAATTATAATTACTCTCCCACAGAAAATCAAAGTTTTAGGACTTCAGACTCAGAATTGTCTAACTTTTAACTTTCTCGTAGCTACATGTTTCACTAATGTGAAAAACTTCATATAATATCTTTATTTCTACTTTGTGTGTCAGGAAGGGAGGAGAAGGGGTTAAATTTCTATGGAAAACAGTTCTCATCTATAACTAATGAAAAGATATACACATGGATCTTTCCCACTATCTTCTACATTTCTGAACGTCTTTTCTCCTAGCACCACATTACCCAGAAATACAAATTACAGCACAGCACATACATAAACTGTTTTATCTATAAAGAAAAAAGTGATCAATTTTTGTAAAAGTGACAAAACCTGTATACTGCACTTGTTGAAAATATTAAATAGAACCTAAAGACCTACTGAAATCAATAAACCACCAACTATGAACAATGATTCTCACAGAAAATTTAAAATGATAGCAAGAAGTGACATAAGGAAGACCTACTTGTGAAGATTTTTATGAACATAAAGCAAATGGTCAAATGCTATGAGCTCAAACCTACAGTAAACACTAAGTAAGTCACAACCAGTCCAAAATCAACATCAATTATAACCTCACTGGGATCACAAGGGAAATAAAGTTAGCATCTAAGTGTGTAGAAAAAGATTCCTGGTTAGAAAGGGAAATGAAACCAGGAAGAACATGACTTTTATAAGACCTTCGATATGAATTTTATTGTGATGCAAACCAAGGAAAAGGTGGAGTCATATTTAGTATGGAGTGGTTCCAGCATTGGAGTGGTAAATTATGAGCATTCTTCTACCTCTGTGAGATGAATTGAGTGGCAGTGGTACATGAGCTGACATTAGTTAGAGACCCCTCTATAGTTTGGGTCCCACTTTAATTTAGCTCCCTTGGGTGTAAAATGTACCAAATTCTGCATTATTTAAGGCTATTTTATCTATATGTCAAGAAAATAATTTGGGGGTCGTTACAAAACAGATAACAATTGAACTGGAATGTTCCACTAAAATGATTTTGAAAGCCTTATGTAGTATTGAAAAGAGATGGAAAAACCACAGAAATATCATTATTAATAATGTCTGAAGTTCCCACCAACAACGAAGTAGGTTTCCCTTTTGGCCACATGTATTTTTGTTAGTTTTCTTGATAAAGAACATTCTTACTGGGGTGAGGTGGAATCTCAATGTTGTTTTGATTTGCATTTCTTTTATGGCCGGTGATGTAGAGCACTTTTTCATGTGTCTCTTGGCCGTTCTCATTTCCTCATCAGAGAAGTCTCTTTTTAAGTCTTTAGCCCACTTGTTGAGGGGGCTATTGGTTCTTTGCGGTTTTGTTTGGGGGGAATTTAACTTTTTTAGTTCTGCATATATTTTAGATATGAGACCTTTGTCCATTGTATGGTCGGTAAAGATCTTTTCCAAATCTGTGGGATTTTTGATTATCTTGCAAGCTATGTCCTTTGCCCTGCAGAAGCTCTGCAGTTTGATGCAGTCCCATTTGTCCAACCTTTCTTTGATTTGTAGCATTTCTGTGTCTTTGTTGAGGAAGATTTCTTGCTGTGCCAAGGAGACCAAGTGTTTCTCCTACTTCTTTTAGTGTTTTCAGGGTATCTGTTTTTATTTTGAGGTCTTTGATCTATTTGGAATTGATTTTGGTGCAGGGTGATAAATAGTGATCAAGTTTTATTTTATTACAGATGTTGACCCAGTTTTGCCAGCACCATTTATTAAAGAGGCTGTCTTTCTTCCAAGCTATTGTTTTAGCTCCTTTATTAAAGATTATGTAGCCATAGTTCTGTGGGTTCTTTTCTGAATCTTCAATTATGTTCCATTGATCTTCAGGCCTGTTCTGGTACCAATACCAAGCTGTTTTTATTACTATAGCTTTATAACATAGCTTGAAGTTTGGTATTATAATTCCTCCAACACTGTTCTTTCTGCTTAGGATTGTTTTTGCTATTTTCTGTCTTTCGTTGTTCCATATGAATTTCTGTGTTGCTTCCTCTATTTCATTAAAAACTAGTGTTAGGATATTAGTGGGTATTGCATTGAATTTGTAGATAGCCTTTATCAATATTGCTGTTTTGACTATATTAATCCTCCCAATCCAGGAGCATGGGAGGTTTTTCCATTTCCTCAGTTCTGCCACTCTGGAAAATGGTATGGAGATTCCTCAGAAGGCTAAACATAGAGCTCCCCTATGACCCAACACCCCCATTTTTGGGCATCTACCCAAAAGACCACAAACAAGAACACACTAAGGCCACCAGCACAACAATGTTCATTGCAATACAATTTGTCATAGCTAAAATATGGAACCAACCCAGATGCTCCTCAGCAGACGAATGGATCAGGAAAATGTGGTACATATACACAATGGAATTTTATGCCTCTATCTGAAAGAATGACATTGCCCCATTTGTAAGGAAATGGAAGGACTTGGAAAAAAATACTAAGTGAATTGAGCCAGACCCAAAGAAACAAGGACTCTATGGTTTCTCGCATAGGGAAAAATTAGCACAGGTTTAGGCTAGTCACAGCAGAGGATCACAAGAGACCAATAGCTATGCCCCTATGAATGCAAAAGATGGTGCTAAGTGAAATGAACTCCATGTTATGGAAACGATTATTATACCACCGTTGTGATTATTGTGAACATGCCATGTGAAAGCAAAGCTTCTATTGTTGATGATACTTTTGTATCCCCTTCCTGTGGTTGTACCCGTACTATCACTGTATCCTATCTGAGTACACTGGATACTGTATATACTGGTATTAGAACTAGGGAATTGAAAGGGATTTTGAAAATTGAGAGACAAAGGATAAAAAGACAAAAGACTCAAAAAGCAATACTTGCAAAACCATTTGGTGTAAACCAACTGAACTACTCATGGGGGGAGAGGGAAAAAGAGAGGGAGGAGGGAGGAATGAGGGAGGAGGTATCAAACAGTAAAAGAAATGTACCCAAGGCCTAATGTATGAAACTGTAACCCCTTTGTACATCACTTTGAAAATAAATAAGAAAAAAAATAATGTCTGAAGTTGATGTCACGTGTTCATCTAGCATTCATGATACAATGGGTGTATTCTCCTCATAATAGTCAAGATATTTTATAACAAATCTGCTGACAATAGTCAATAAATTTCCATCAAAGTCAGAATAACATCTAGATTGCTATTGTGCTCAAAACATAGAGTCTGAAACGTGTCCTGTCCGACCTCATTTCACTCTTTACTGTCATTTTACCTCTTTTATTCACTTGGTCCTTCATACAAGGCCCACTAACTCCCTTTCCCAAGCTTTTACTTATTTTTCTCCTTTGCTTCCAATAATGTCAACTAAGAGCAATGCTAGTGGCAGAGGAAGTCCTCTGTGCAAGCCACTCTCATTGCTTATGTCTGAAAAAAATCCATTTCCCTAGGAGATCATCAATGATGCTCTACTCTAAAAGAATTCAATTCATCACATCCAGTCTTCTGCATCCCATTACCATTATTATTTTCTTCCACTATCCTATCCTGTTCAATATGTGATATCTTGTTTTTTGCCTATTAGTTTGTTGTTTTTTTTTCTCTGCTAATCTTGGATCTTCAAGAAAAAAATAAATTATTTTTGCTATTTCTATTATTTTGTTACCATTATTATTACATTGTACCAACTCTAGGAAAACAGCTATTCTAATGGCATATGTATATATGTACATAAATACAGAGACAGCTACTTATCTAAATAGATATATACAGAGAGATAGTAGATAGTAGATAGATTGATGATAGATATGTGTGTGTCCAGAAAATATTTATTGTACTTTTCTATTGATTACCTAATCAGTGTTTTGATTGGCAACTACACATATTTATATATGTATCAAGTTCATTATGAAATTAAATGATATTGATAGTGTCCTAATTTTATATTATAATAGCTACATAAGGACATGTTTGAAATATCATCACATCATTTCTCCATGCTGCTGCTTTGTTTAATTAGAAGGAGCCCTCTTACCTGTGTGGTTTAAGTGACAGTTTAGGTATGGAAATAGATTTTATTTAATACGTAGAACTTAGCATTCTTATCTAGCTTCTGTTCTTCCCGTTGTGAGGAGAAAATTGAAGTGTTTTAAGCTTTCCTGGAACTCACAGTTTATTAAGTTAGAGAACAGGCAATCAAATATTTCCTCACAATGAATCACTAAGAGCAATGATGATGGCAAAGAAGGACACTGGGAGTACAAAACGCTGAAATAACTGATGTTACTTGTTCTGTAATAGCAGTGTCAGCAGGAAGATCATTCTGTGGATCCAGTAGGATATATAGGAGTTTGGCAGAAGAATCCATGTGTCTGTCTACCTGGCCTACTCCACTGTCTAGATTAATTGCTAGAAAATAGACCCAGCAAACTTCATTGTTTTGGGGGCAGTATTGAACAATTTATTGGTTTCTGTCATACTCCTTTGGTCTGCTTGCTGCCATTATCACAATCATCTTTAGCATTATCATCATTGTCATCATACTTTCAGTGAAGAGTTCCTTCCAAATGTTTTCCACATTTTAGTCAAGTAATTTTGATTCTAGTAGTTGATACACATATTCGTTTTAATTTCTCTATGAGAAATATCACAATATTTTACCTCTCAGTTCACTTTGTAAGTAAATATCATGTGTGTCTGTGCTCTGCTGTTTTCTATGATGCCTGTGTTAAGTGTGAGTCATTGGGACCTCTTAGATACACAACACTGGTCACATAGTAATTTAAAGAAAGGAATGAGGTGTGGAACATGAGAAGTATCCAGGCCCTTAGGCATGACACTGACTTAATGAATTGCAGTTCATTTCAGATACAGACACCAGTCAAAATGTAGCTTCAGATGAGGTATAGGATTGCTATAGTGATGTACTCAGTGACCTACAAAAATGGAAAATGCATGCTAACCAAGGGGGCTAAACTAAATATCAGAGCACCACTGATATTTAGTTTAGTCTCTTATAGATCTTTTGTGGAAACAATATACTTATTTAATGTAACCTTGTAATAGATCTGTTAGAGCATAAAGGAAAAGCCATGCAGTCACTCTGCAAATGTGCCTACAGATCTTAATTCTTTACTCGACTTCTACACACTTCCCATAGTCTAGGGAACTCTGTATGCATTGAACCAAATCTTTGGAACATCATTCTAATGTGACAAAATTACTATGGCTACCTGACTTAGCTCATTTTCAATATTTGCTTTCCTTCTCCTATTCAACACCCACAGTGGGTTCCTAGCTACAAGATGGGTCCCACTGACAGCTTAATTGTCCAAGGCCAGCATCTGCTGGGACTCATGTTCAAGTGACATATGTTGCATTTTCAGCAACAGAAGTGTTAACCAGTTCTAAAATATTTCCCTTTTTCTTTTTTTTTTTATAAGTGCCTCTTAGCGTTATTACTAAAGTTAGTACCCTACCATTTGAGGCCACCTCTACTTCTGGCTTTTGGGGAATAACTTCTGGTAAATTGGAGATTAGAGTCTCACAGACTTTGCTGTAAAAGGCTAGTTTTAACTATGATGCTCCTATCTCAACTTCCTGAGTAGCTCAGATTACAGGTGTGAACCACCAGTGCCTGGTGCACTCTCTCTCTCTCTCTCTCTCTCTCTCTCTATATATATATATATATATAGATATAGATATATATACATATGTATTCTCTATATATACATATATAAGGCCTTATATTATATATTTAATACATTCCTTATATATTGTATATAATATATGTTATACTATATAATACAAATATATATATTCCACACATATATATTCCATATATTAATTTTTTATTGTTTACCAAAACATTTCCATTTCTATGAAATCCAGGTTGTGAACAAATTAGCATTTATCTAGACAATTGTCATTTATACTGAATTAGGAATTGTTACCTTTAATCCTTTCTTTTCTTGCAAACTTTTAAAATGTGCATAATTATAGATTTCCATTCAGATAATGTACATGTGAGAGTCCAGAAAGGTGGAATCATAGTGACATGAGAGCATTTTCAGGTGCTCAGCTCTTCTTCTACCTCTCACTTCAGACTTGTTTAAATATGCTCATTGTGTCTCCACTTATCCTACATCTCTTTGAAGATGGAAACTTACTTTTTTGAGATATCTTCAATTTAGAAAAAATGGCAAGTAACTTACACTATGAAAGCAATCACTATGATGTCAAAATATATCATGAAACAACACAAATAAAACAACATGACAACTATATTAGCCCTCTGGGAATACTAAGACTGGTAATACTCCACTAAGATTCACCAAGAATACCACAGTCAGACACAGATTTTGGATAACATGTGGTAATTTCATCCTGAGTGTGACTCTAAAGGGAGGCCTCAGCTTAATTTCTTAGATTGTGTTGTAAGAGAATGTAATTTTACAAATTCCAATGTAAAATGTGAATGTATTTGGGTTGACTATGTGCCTTTCAAAGGAAGACTGGGGATATTTATGCATATATACAGTAATAGATGCAGTACTGCTGTAATAGTGGTATTTGTACAACTCCTTCGAATATCAGTTGTTTTGGTACTTGGAAATGTCAGGACCTAAAACTCCATACTCATGTGTCTGGGATCTTCCTATTTCAAGTAATCTGATTATGCTCTTCATTTCAATTTCCAGATAAAGGGAATGTGGTCATCAGCAGAACTGCTGATTTTAAGGTAGACCTGAGGGGCAAATGAAACATCAGGACTCCCAGAGAGATCTGATAAGTTTACTCAAGTCACTGGCTCCAATATCTGGGGGTTTTTCTATTTCTAGCACTTTTTACTCTGACTTAAAACATTCACTGAACTGAATAATTTATCATCTCACCTGACAGCTGCTGTCATTATAAAAATTGCCAAGCCAGTTAAGGGAGTATCTGGAGAATGGAGCAAGATACACTTTTAACAATCTTCAAGAAAATCTAGACTCATCACCACCGCTTGATAGCTTGTACGTGAGCTCAGTTTTGAATTGCAAGAAGTTGACAGATTCGAAGATTATATTCGATGGATCTGAAATAGCATTGAATACAACCTTCCCTAACAGTATCTCTGATAAGAAGTAGCATGAAGAAATCAAATTTAGAAATGTGGTAAATACTTAGAAATTGAAAACAATTAGGATACTTGTTGTGATTTATTTCATTTGTGTGTAATGAAATGCCCGGTATCTGTTTTTTTATTCAAATAGTATGAGGGTATTGGTGATCAATGCTACAGAAACCTGCTTCTTTGTGGCACATGTTTACTTTCCAGGCCTATGCTCCATTTAATTCAATTTACCAACCCAAGTAAAAGGCACTACATTTCTTTTTTTTAATTTTTTTAATTTTTATTTTTTTCTGTTTATTGTCAAAGTGATATACAAAGAGGTTACAGTTTCATATGTACCTTCTAAACAGACCCATATTCAGCATTGAAATAGAAACGGCAATAAGTGATCTCCCGTCCAAGAAAAGCCCAGGTCCAGACGGATTCACAGCAGAATTCTAGGAGGCCTTCAAAACAGAACTCACACCAATATTTCTCAAACTCTTCAATGAATTTAAAAGAGAAAGTTCCCTACCAAACACATTCTATGAAGCCAGTATAACCCTCATCCCAAAACCAGGCAGGGACTCATCACGGAAAGAGAACTATAGACAGATTTCCCTGATGAGCATTGATGCAAAAATTCTCAACAAAATACTGGCCAATCAACTTCAACAGGTCATCAAAAAAAATTATACACCATGATCAAACTGGATTCAACCCAGCAATGCAAATTTGGTTCAATATATGAAAGTCATTTAATGTAATCCACCACATCAACCTGAGCAAGGTAAATAATCACATGGTTATATCTCTGGATGCAGAAAAGGCATTCGATAAAATCCAGCACCCATTTATGATAAAAGCCCTGGAAAAATTGGGATTCCAGGGAACACTCCTGAATATAATAAAGTCAGGCAATGACAACAGCAAGCATAATTCTAAACGGTGAAAAGCTAAAGCCATTCCCTTTAAAATCCGGAGCAAGATAGGGATGTCCGCTCTCTCCTCTCCTGTTCAGCATAGTACTAGAATTCCTAGCCAGAGCAATTAGGCAAGAAGAAAACATAAAGGGGAGCCAAATAGGAAAAGATGAAGTTAAATTTTCTCTCTTCAGAGATGACATGATCCTATACCTAAAGAACCCCATAGACTCTGCTCTCAAGCTACTAGAGCTGATCCAAAACTTTGGCAAAGAAGCAGGATATAAAATAAACCCACATAAATCAATGTCCTTTCTATATGCTAATGACCTGAAGACCGAGGCTGAAATCAGGAAAGCAACTCCTTTTGCAATAGCCTCAAAAAACATAAAATACCTAGGAATAACCTTAACCAAAGAAGTGAAAGGCCTCTATGATGAGAACTTTAAAAACATGAAAAATGAAATTAAGGCAGAACTAAGGAAATGGAAAAAGCTGCCATGCTCCTGGATTGGGAGGATTAAGATTGTCAAAATGGCAATATTCCCAAAAGCTATTTACAAATTCAATGCAATACCCATTAATATCCCAACACCAATTTTTAATGAAATAGAGGAAACAATCAGAAATTCATATGGAACAATAAAGACCACTAATAGCAAAAACAATCCTAAGCAGAAAGAACAGTGCTGGAGGAATTACAATATCAAACTTCAAGCTGTATTATAAAGCTATAGTAATAAAAACAGCTTGGTATTCGCACCAGAACAGGAACAGAATTGAAGATCCAGAAATGAACCCACAGAACTATGCCTACTTTGATAAAGGGGCTAAAAAAATAGGATGTAAGAAAGATAGCCTCTTTAACACTACATTTTTTTATGTGAAAGTTTTTCTCTACTTTCTTCATACTCTCTGAAGTTTTCTTATACAACCACACACAGTGAAATGCACACACATTTATCTATCTATCTATCCATTTATCTATCTATCTATCTACCTATGTATCTATCTATCTACAGATGAATGTGTGTGTGATTATTTTATGTGTGTGTGTTTGTGTGTGTGTAGGGTAGTATATCTATGATAATATTGCATAACACAATTCTGTCAGTCACATATGAAAAGTTTTCTACAACTGGCAACACTATTGTTTTAAATGATAATTGCACATTTTCTAAGAATTTTAATTAATTAAATACATGTGGAACTTGTAATGATCACAGATCCTCATTCCATTAAATAACCAAAGTTAGATTTTGGCTTAAAACTGAGTACATGGAAAATCAACTAAATGTGTGACAATTGGCTTATGCTAACTTTACTATGATTGGTCATACCCATTTTAAGCTTTGAGATCCCAAATATACTTTGTGTAAACCTCTTGATAATTGTGCAGTAGTCCATAAGAAGCTAGGTTTACCTAATGAGCAAAATAATTATTACACATCTAGGATAATCTCAGCAGAAGGTCACAATAGCTCAATAGCTATGTCCATATGTACACTTAAGATGATCCTAAGCGAAATGAACTCCAAGTTATGGAAACAAGTGGTTTATCATTGTTGCCTTTATTTTCAACATACTATGTGAAATTATACCCTTCTTCTTTTGTCTTTCTTTCATGTGGTTTTACCACTGATGTGACTGTAACTGATTTTGTACCCTAGATAGTGTATATATTCGTATTGGAACTAGAGAAAGGAAAGGGAATATCAAAATCGAGAGATGAAGGATAAAAAGACAAACCAATGCAACAGCAGTACTTACAAAACTACATAGTGTAAACCAGCTGTAAAACTCACTGGTGGGTGCAAAATGGGGAGGGAGAAGGTGGAAAAAAATGAGGGAGAAGGTAACAATTTGGATAAGAAATGTACGCACTGGGTCCCTACGGTAGCTCAGCTGGTAGAAATGTACGCACTGCTTTATGTATAAAATTGTATCCCCTCTGTGCACCACTTTGACAATAAAAAAAATGAAAAAAAAAAGGAAGAAGCTAGGATTTAAACCAGGACAGATGATACTTGATGGTACAACTATACATTTCCTTTATTTTTTTATTTGATCATTGACTGTTTCCTTTTTCCTTTTCCTCTATGGTAAGTCATTTTTTCTAAGCCATAACAATATGAAGAACAACCCTCTTCATGTCATGGCTTTTAGAAAAGACATAGGTGGTGAATATTTACTCTGTGATGTGCTTAGTTATATTTCCCTGAGACATGCAGAAGTAAATTTGCCTCATGTTTTCTCTAATGCACAGAAATGACAGTGTCTAACTGGTGGGGAAGGGGAGGCAGTTGGGCAAATTGAGCTTAAAATTGCCAAACTCATATTTACTAAATGGTAAGTCATAAATAACTTCAAATTCTATTGAGTTATCATTTTCTGGTTTAATGAGGTACAGAAGAACAGTCATCATATCAACTTATGTCAGTTTTTCTGGGAATAAGTGAAAGAACAAATCATTTCAAAGTTCCCCATTCTACATTCTAAGAATCTACCGAGAACTAAAACTTTTGACCTTTGCAGTAGTAAGCTGTAGCTGGAGAAAATAATAAATGAAGGTTCTCTTTAATGAACAATTTTATCCTAGCCAAAATGTTTTTTTGTGTGTGTGTGTCTTTTTTCCCCCCAAAATCTACAAATACACAATATTGTTCAAACATAAAATTTTCCAGAAAGAACTTTTCTGGTAGGTAGATTCATCTTCTTAATAATATTTTAGAAAAGTAAGAACTTTATCCACCCCAATAGGCCATGGACTTTCACTTTCATACATACGCATTGATATATCTATCTATCTATCTATCTATCTATCTATCTATCTATATGCATATATGCATGTATATAAACGTGAGTATACATGTACACATATACTCTCATGTCTGTACCTAATGTCATTGAACATCTGTGTATCTCAGCTCACAGAAAAATGTTTTGATCAGAAATTTCAAGATTTAATACTAAGAATGTGAACATGATACTAGGACATGTTTCTCTTAATTTTTGGCATATGAGCAATCAAATCACATTTTTCCTTTCTCTGATTGGGCGTGGGGCTTGATTTCAGTGTCAGGACCCTGTCTTTGATATATTTTTTTTTCTCATGGCTAGCATCTACCACTTTGAGCCACACCCCATTTCTGGCTTTTTTGAGTATGCCTGGAGATAAGAATATTATGGACTTTCCAGCCTGGTTTGGCTTCAAACCACAATCTCAGTCTCCTGAATAGCTTGGATAATGGGTGTAAACCACCAGCACTGCCTTAAAATCACAATATTTAAGTACTTGTTTTATGTTGTCTTATCTCCACATCAGCATTGCTAAGGAAGCTTTAGGGACCATCCATAATGTAAGATGCTGCATGAAGGCACTGGAGTTCTATGGCCAACTTGGATGAGAAAGCACAGCTTTATTTCCAAGAGCATTATGTGATTCCATCACAGAAAAAATATTTGAGGAATTTACTATTTTTGCTTAATCTAGAATTTTCCATGTATGTTTTATATATTAAATTAAGCTTCTGTTTCTAACTGATTCTTAGAAATACTGAAACATTGGGGCAAAAAGGTGAAAAAAGGTTGAAATTTTCAGGGAAATTTATGGTCCATTTATG
Source organism: Perognathus longimembris pacificus (assembly GCF_023159225.1). Lineage (NCBI taxonomy): Eukaryota > Metazoa > Chordata > Mammalia > Rodentia > Heteromyidae > Perognathus > Perognathus longimembris. Next base: position 30,899,814 of record NC_063168.1, on the reverse strand, counting down.
AGTGTTTCTTTCAAATGCTTTTGATTTCTAACTTTCTCTTCATCATAGTATTTTGAGTTAAATGTGTGTCTCCTATTAATTCATTGTAATGAGTAGTCCTTATTAAACATCATCATGCAATGACTGTTATTTGTATTTCAAGTACAGCATCATGTTATTCCAGAATGCTATGTCGGAAATTTGTGTCACTTCTGCCTAGAAGAGTGTGTGTGTGTGTGTGTGTGTGTGTGTGTGTGTGTGTGTGTGTGTGTGTGATGGGGCTTATACTCAGGGCCTCAGCACTGTCCCTGAGGTCCTCTACTCAAGGCTAGTGATGTAGCACTTTGAACCATAGTGCTACTTCCTATTTTCAGGTGGCTAATTGGAGATAAGAGTCTCATGGACTTTCCTTCCCAGACTGGCTACGAACAGTGATCCTCAGATCTCAGCCTTCGGAGTATCTAGGATTAGAGGCACGAGCCACCAGCACCAAGTTGAAAGATTCTTTCATCCAAATCTTGAAAATTTAAGATCATTTTCCAAGACATATGCGTGGATCCAGAAAAAGAAAGTGAGATCTGAATCTTAGTATGTTTGTTTTGTTATTGTTCCCTTTTGTAATAAAGGAAAAATAAAACGAACCAAGTCAAATCACTAACCCAATATTAGATGCCTCAGTGAAAGTAGAATTCACCAAAAATGAGACATCATACACAGTAGTTAAGAACACAGCCTTTGGAGCCAGACAGTCTGGGGTCAAGCCCAGCACATTTAGTTATTAGGAAAATTGCTCACTCTTTGAATTTTTAATTTCCTTGTGTGTAAATTGACAATAATAATAGTACTTTCCCCAAAGAGTAGCTATTTTGAAACAGTTAAGTTCAAACACATAAAATCTATTACCTGGTGTACAAGACTGGAGAAATTTTGCGATGTTTATTACTGGTATTAAGTAAAACTTTAGATTTCAAGCTAAGGATCTTCAGAAAAAGTTGATTTATCATCTTTATAGGAAATAATACAGCAGACGATTTAGCTCTTAAAAACCACTATTAGAAGATAAGACAATTTCTCATGGAAGCTCAAGCAGAACAAAATTGGCCTACAGAAACCAAAAGAAAACAACAGAAATTCACAAGCTGGCTGCTCAATCATAGTGTGTATTGTCCAGGAGAACAAGGACTAGGATGCTTGCTGGCTTCCTGGCCATGTGTTTTTTCAGAGAAACGTTATAAGTAATATGAAAAATAATGTACCTATAAAATATGATGTGAACTGTGATGAAGATATGATAGCTAAAGACAGATTTTTCTGGGCACATATTTGACTCAGTAGGCCAAGAAAATTAGATCATTAGCAATCTGTGCAAAGGAGGGGAAAATTGGTTAGAAGTAGAGTGAAGGCTACTGATCAACTGAGGAAAATGCTAGCGATTAGAAGCAATTTTAAAAGATTTAAAGCCTAATTATTTTTTTTATAATATGATTTATATATTTTTCTTTTCTTTATATTTTATCCAGGGGACTATGCTTGCAAAACAAGCACTCTACTCTTTCAGTCAGATTCCTTTCCCTGCCCTACCCTTTTTGGCTTTAATTAGTATTTAGAAAATGTCTCATATTTTTGTCCATATCCAACTTTCATCCCCCTTCATAGCTGGGATTTTTATTCTTGGTTTATTTGTTGACATAAAGTCTTACTAACAACTTTTATGCCTGGGCTTGATTTGAACCACAATCTTTTTTGTTTTTATACTCAGAGTGTCTAAGGTAACAAGCGAGAGCCACTTTACCTGTCTATAAATTTGTTCTACAAACTCTAAGCCAAATATATCTCAAATTTCTATTACTTGCTAATCAGTTTCATTAAATCATAACTCATTTTCATAATCTGATGATGAATAATTAAAGTCCTAAAATCACCCAATCAACTAGATTATGTTGTATCCACATCTAACAGAGACAAAAGAAAATCTATAATACTAAGCTAAAAGCTTGGCCTAATGTGAGCCTTTAGTATTGCCCCTGGTGGTCTCCCTGTCCACATTGTAAGAAAGGATGAACCCTCTGGGACCACCTGGTGTGATAGGTTACTATTCCAGAATGTAAGTGGCTGTGACATATTCTAAGAAATGGCTTATGGCATGCCCAGGATAGAACCTTATATTGTTTGTGCAGTACTCTTCTGAGGTCTACTGCCAATGAGGCAGTAAATAACAGCTTGTCCCAATGAAGCTTCAGTTGCAGTGGAATTTAATGGATATTCATTGAGTAAAGCCATTCTCAAAGCATCAGTTGCATAAACAAGAAATCATCCTTTCTGGTTAAGCTATTGAAACCTTGAGATTTTTATTATACTACAACCTAATCTAGTCTAATGTAGCCTACTCAAAATATAGTTGTAGTAATATAGCATCAAATGGAGTGTGTTTTTTTCTTTGTATCTGAGTAGGAAAGAAAGCAAGTGAAAATAGAATTCTAATTAGGGTTTTCACTGGTTGACATAATAAACACAAAGAAAAAGAGTTGAATCTTTCTTCATGCCTTTGCACAAGCAATTGACTTTTCAGATGAAAGAAAATAATGAAATTTATATAATCCAATAATTCTCTGTTATCATGATCTATTATGTAAATGGATGAGAAGTGTGAGATTTTCAATGTTATAGAGGAAAAACAAGGTCATCTACAATGGGTCATTTATTCAGCTTCTGGATTAAAATTATATATACATAGAAATAGCGATGCGAAAATCATAAAAATATGCCGCACTGAAATCCTAATCTGTTATAGTGCAAATGAAAACTCTTCAATTTTTCAATATGTGATTTATCATATAAAGAATTTAAGTTTGTAAATCAAAGCCCAAAAATGTCAAAAATTATGTTATCAACTTGGGTCCATACCAGCTTTTGTCTAAACTCTCTGCTCTAGATATAGAAGATAAGTTATCCAGGGTCCTATTTTTTAAGAATTAATGGCCAGGATAGGCTCAGTAGACACCACTGTACAAGATTTACTAGTCTAAAAGTGAAAATAAGTCAGTTCTCTGGAGATGATTTCAGCAGATTAGTGGTAGATAGGAGACTTACCATCGTTACTATTAAGTTCTTGAGAACTTTCTGATTGTTCTGCTAATGGCTGAGTATTTAATGAAAATTTCTAGAAGTTTTTGAGAATTCTGACAACTTCTGTGTGGACATCTACCTTCTGCTTCAGCTCTTATTTGGTTGGCTTCTTGGTTCTCCTTTATTTGTACATGCTCAAGGGTATGCTCAGTCATTATGTAAGGTTTTCACATTTTAAATATATGCAGAGGGTTCTGACTAATGTGTAATCATCGTTTAATTATCCTCCATTTTCTAACTCCAAACTCATTTAGAACCTCTGTAGCTAGACAGAAATTATTGATTCCACTAAATACAGCATTCTGTATCATTCTGTAAGATGTGAGAAACAACAGAGATGACAACAACAGAGAACAGAGAAACAACAACAGAGATGACAAAACATAGCAAAACATAGTTACTTCTTCCCAAATTGTTTTTGTCTTTACTGAATTATTTCTTTTTCACAGAAGTACTTTGCTATTTTAATTGGATTTATGTGTAGCACTGCTTTCCACCAATCCAATTTTTTTCATATTTTGAGAAATAAAATTTGGGCAGATTCATTATTTTTTTTCTTCAACTGGCAAAAAAAATTGTTAAGTGTTTACATTAATCAATGCAATAGACAACAGAAAATATAACAACATTTTTTCTATCTGAGTAAGCAAGACCCAGCAATATGATTCAGATACTTTTGTAATTCATTTTGATCCAAGGACATCTTGATGAAGACCAAGTGGGAAGTCCTAACTGTAATTGTGTAAAGATGAAGCTTGTAATTCTTAATGATTTAGAAGAGATTCTTGGAGGAAGAATGATCTTAATAATGTTTTAAAGTAGACCGAAATGTGCATTACATAGTACTAAGAGGTTAGAGATGTAGGTAGCAAAGATGGTTAGCAAAAGTCTTAATTATAAGTCCCCAAACATAGTAAATTGGAACAGTACATTCCAGTTTTTCTAACACAATGTGGGATATTATAATTAACAATAGTTATTATATTATTTATAGATAACCGACAAAAAGGATCTAAAAGATTCCTGACACAATATCTTGACAAAGGAAGGTTGTCCTTATTTCATCTTTAGACATTATGTATGTGTATCGGTTCATCATATCATATCCCATATATATGTACAAAATGAAAAAAGTATCATTAAAGAACAGGAAAATCAGATATGTTTGTGTCTTGACCACAAGATTCAATGTGTAAAATCACAATTTAATTCCTAGGAACTGGTTTGACTAATGTTCACAGGAATGAAAGGGAGTCTTGAAGATGATTAAATACAATGCATATTAGCTCTATTCTACCACTTTGTAGCCTGTAATATGTTTGTTCCTCTGTCAGGTCTTTATTTATAAAATAGTATACTAATAACTATGATTATTGTGTGCCAAGTGCTGTATCAAAAGTCCATGAACATAATCTAATAATATTCATATCAACCACAAAAAGTAAATTCTCATTTTCCAGAGGAGACAACTAATCTTGGAAAGATTTAGTATCTTACCTAAAGTCACATCAGTGGTAAATGGTGAGGGAGGAATTACCAATAAGCCTGCTTGACTTCAATTTCCATGGATCTACTTATGGAATGATATTACCCATTCACAGTGCGTAGGTTATATTTTAGGAAACATATGGCTTAGGGTCAATATGGTCATCTTTATGAAAAACAGTCCCAGGCACAAGCACCTATTCTCTGTGGAAAATAAAGAATGTGGGGAAATATGATTCCCCCATATTAATGTTTGATTTCATAACATTAAACTCTAAGACAGAACCAAACATATGTAAGTCAGTATCTCTTGGTTATAGGTTTCTTCATATCAAGGATGATCACCTGGTCCATTCCAAAGATAAGCTAAATAGCATTCTTTGGGGAACAGTTTTGTATAGAACCATCATAACCTCAAGTTTTTGAGATATTACCTACATACACAGGAGGTATAGATAGTAGACAGGAATAATTACACTTCCTTTGCAGTTTGTCATCAATTCCTAAGGATAAAAGCATCAGGGTATAGTCATTCTTAAAATACTCTAAAGATATTTTTATTCTTGTTTGGGGAGATGTTTTCAATTATCTATCCCTAGGTATTTTGTAAGAGGTAAGAAATATGCATAATTCTCCACATTGATAACTTCCTTCCCCATGAGACAGAGGGAGAGGTTTTGAACAGCTTCTGAATATTTACATTTTATATAAAGATATGTGAGGCAAGCACTTTACCACTTAGTGAAGTGAGCCAGAACCAAAGAAACATGGACTCTAATGGTTTCCCTCATTGGGAATAATAATTAGTACACATCTAGGATAATGCTAGCAGAAGATCACAATAGCTCAATAGCTATGTGCATATGAACATATAGGATAATAATAGTGAAATGAACTCCAAGTTATGGAAACAAGTGGTTTATCATTGTTCTTGTTATTTTCCACATATCAAATGAAATTTTAAAAAAGATGTGATATTTTGAAAACACATTATGAATATAAAATAAAATACTTATGTGGTATGTGTTTAAGTGTGTATGAGCTCGAGAAAGGTACAAATAGGAGAAGGGATATTAAGGAAATGAATTCGAATTATGTAAATATCTGAAGAACTAACTCAAATCAAACAGTTCCAAATGCTGGCTTTCTATCTCCAAGGAAAACCAGAGAAGGATTTTTTTTTCCCCACACATTAAATAGATTAATGTCCAATACATTAATAACTTGTAAACATCGAAGAAAACACAGAAACCTATGGGCTTTGATATAATTTTAGCAGTTCATCTGACTGCACTTATGGAAATGTCTTTATCATTTTGGTATGTAATTATTTATAATATATTTTAGAATAATATTCATTAAATTTTTCATAATATATTTTGTGATAGAAGACAAATTTCAGAGTAGAGGCACAAAATGTAGAAAAGGAAAGCAACTTATTAACCCAGAAATTTTGCATGCTGTAACCATATACAATTTTGGAATTAATACTGCACAAAATGATTCCAACTAATAATGTTTTGCAATTATTCACTTTGTGTTTTTAAGATAACATTGTTTACTTATCTCTTCTTATACATTTTTCTCCTTTATAAAATATTTTTAATCCCAATACTTTAGTCCCATTAAGTTCACAACTGTGAAGAATCGAGATATCTATTTTTTCTTGAATTTAGTGGATTATGTAGACTTAAGTTATTCTTTGTGATGCTCAATATTTGTATAATATTTACATTTTCATTCTTTTTTAAGTGAAATTTTGTGTTTATATATTTATATTGTTTTATATTTTTATATTTGTTCAAAATCTCATTAATTGAACTTCATCAAATGCCTTGTTAGAACACTATTCCAGTTTGTATGCTCCTTCAGTTAAATTTTGTAATGTCAAAGGTTTGTATTATTATTGGATGACTGTTTATTGATAAACATCAGTTCATGCACTGGTAGTCTGATTCTTTTTAATTAATTAATTCATAATTGTCAAAGTGATGTACATAGGGGTTACAGTTTTATATGTAAGGCAGTGAGTACATTTGATTTAAGTTTTTACATTCTATTAGGTAGGAAGATGACCACATATAGTTATTTTCTGAAGTTGGATAATTATCTATTGATTATTTTTCTGTCTACATTTTGAAATATTCTTACTGAATTATTTTTCCTCATCTAATTATTTTCACTGAATTAAATTAAATTTATTCATTAACAGATAATCCACATCTGTCCATTTAGCAATATTGTCCATCAATCTATTCTTATTCATCACCTTAGTCATTTAAAGAAGCAGTGTTTTTTCAAAGAATATTACGAAGCAATGTATCTATATATTTTTTTTACTTTCTCAGTTTGTGGGAAGTGTATTTTATAAGAAAATCTTGTGTTTTTAAATTGCATCTCTCATGGTAGTTGATTTTTAACCAGTATCACTGCCTTCCCTTAAATCTACTTTAAGCTTTCATCTCTTTTGTTCCACTAGCCAATCAGTCAACATCAAATGTGCTAAGTATGATTCTGGGCCCTGTTTCTACATCTTTATAATATGATGATTTGTTCAATTTTCTTATGCTTTACTTCCCAGTGGCCATTATCTAACATCAGATTGGTATTACAAGCCAAGATCCTCTGTGATGTTCTGGAGATTGTTCTTATTGCATACACATGGAATTTTCCTCCTGCCAAATTGTGAACTCTGTCTTCATGTCCCCTCCCCTCCTTCAGTGCAACCTGAAACACACCCCAAAGCATATGCCTGGTTTATGTCATCCTGGATATGAATTAACTTTTCCTCATTAGTATATTTCTTTTGTGAAATGATGTGAAGTTCATCTATGGAATCAAATGGCAGTTACCTAATCTCTCCCATGTTTTTTTTGTTTTGTTTTTTTTGTGTTGTTGTTGTTGTTTTTTTTTTGGCCAGTCCTGGGCCTTGGACTCAGGGCCTGAGCACTGTCCCTGGCCTCTTCTTGCTCAAGGCTGGCACTCTGCCACTTGAGCCACAGCGCCCCCTCTGGCCGTTTTCCATATATGTGGTGCTGGGGAATTGAACTGAGAGCTTCATGTGTAGGAGGCAAGCACTCTTGCCACTAGGCCATACTCCCAGCTCCCCCATGTGTTTTTTTTTTATCCTCTTAAATATTAAAAAATACATTAATGAGGTTTACTAGAATGAAACATGTGTGTATGTATAATATGTAAGGTCCTCTCCCTGAGGGCTACATGCAGATGCCCCCACCCATTAAGTCTCCACCCAGTTTCCTGGGTAACCAGCAGACCTGGAGGCAATTACCTCCCCTTTCCCTGAGGTCACATCCTAATCCACCTGGCCACACCCCTTGCCCCTGGCCTAGATATAAGGCAGGGGTGGGTGGGGGTCGCCTTCTCTCTCTCCTTTCTCTCAGGCCATGGATTATCTTGGCCACAGGCCAGAAGTTCAGTAATAAACTTTCTTTCCTGCCTGAATACCGCGTGGTGTTCTCCTTTACCGGCTACCTACTTTAAAAACCTAACATACATGGTGTCGTGACTCGGGTAGGGCTTAAGAGTCAGGACAGGCAGAATTCCCCTCTATTTTTCTCCTTTTCTTGGGAGTATCCCCAGTCCTGACAGCCCTTTTTTCACGAATCGAACTGCTGTGAGACGCCAAGTGGCACTTTTCATTAATACCATTGCTGGCCTCCACATCCACACCACTTGTCTACCCTGGTGAGTGAAACTGCTGCTGTTTCAGTTCTCTGCCGATCCGTCTGCCACTTCTGCCACGTCTGCTCGAATTCTGGCAAATACTTGGTCAGTTCTTGACAAGGTACAGTCCCTGCCTCATGAGACTTCTTCCAGGCTTCATTCAAGGATTGGCATCTACCACCAAGGGACCCTGCTGCTCGCCTTGTCAAGGAGAGGCCACATTTCTGCCTTTTACCCCTAATGCCAATGCCCCTTGCCAGCAGAAAGCAGCCAGAGAGAGTCTTCTCCCTTTTTCATAACTACTAAAAGGCTGGAATGTTAGGTCCTGTCCCTGAGGGCTCCATGTAGATGCCCCCACCTCATTAAGTCTCCACCCAGTTACCTGGGTAACCTGCAGACCTGGAGGCAGTTACCTCCCCTTTCCCTGAGGTCTCATCCTAATTCACCTGGCCACACCCCTTGCCCCTGCCCTAGGGGGGCAGGGCTGGGTGGGGGTCACTCTCTCTCTCCCTTCTCTCCCCACTCTCTTCACCCTCTTCTCTCTCTCTCTCTCTCACTTCTCTCTGGCCTTGGATCACCTCAGCCATAGGCCAGCAGTTCGGTAATTAACTTTCTCTCCTGCCTGAACACCGCGTGGCATTCTCCTTCACTGGCTACCTACTTAAAAACCTAACATAATATATCCAAAAATGTCATATAATTCAATGTCTATTATTCATGCCTAGTTCTGAGAGTAATTACCGTGTCTAAAATGATTAAAACAGAACATCTCATAGCAGTATGAATTTGCAATATTTTTCAAATGGTTTCATGATATTCATTTGTTTTTAGTGGAACAAGGGGTCTGAAACAAGTATATGAGAAAGGAAGGATAAACTGTCCAGTTTATTGTTGGGTTAACTGAGGCAAAAGGGGCTATGTTAACTCTGAAAGTTCAAAGAACAAATATGACTGAGGATACTTACCTTAGATTTAATGGGTGTATGTTTTTATTAATTTTATGATGAATTGTTCTGTGTATACTGCATAGAAAAGAGTGGGGACATAGACCTGCCAGCAGTGTTACTTTATGTTGTATTCTTCAACATGCCACAGCTCTCCATTTTGAAAGGCAGATGTTTGGTCTCCACTGGTGTTTTTACCAGTAACATTGTCATTACTTTCCTACACTGTCAAAGTGATAATTCCTGTTGCTATTTCTTATTCTTGTTTAGGATGTAATAATCTAGCAAAACTCAGAAAAATGTGTCTTCTATAATTACATTTCATCTGAATTGATTTTTGATGCTAGATTCTAGGATTTTGAGAGTCAATGGTATATATCATCTTAGGAAAAAATGTTAATAAGTTGTCTTGCTTTCTTTTGCTGTGTTTTTTCCAATAATAAATTGCACCATTCTCTTGAGAAAAAAATCCTTGGTAAAACTTTTGAGTCTATTATAACTTTACACAATATATTCAGATATTGTGGGAAAGTAATTTTTTAGGTGTTGAATTTCTTTACTTTTGTGTCCCTGAACAACAACGAAGCCAATGCTTTAAAAAATTAATTCTCTAGGTCGGCAGCCAAGATGCTTTTCAATTTTATTTCATTAGACTAGCATTCTGAATATAAGATAATTATACTGATAAGAAATCAGTCTTGCCCTAGTAATAAAATGAACTAGCTCTTTCACTCATATTTTTTTCTTTTCTAACTGAAGCCAAATCATCCTTATAGGACAGTTTTATAGTCTAATTTTTAATAGACTAAAACCTTCTGTAAATCAATGGAAAATCAAACATTAAACCCTTAGACCTTAAGTGACTTTACTTCAAACATAACCACACTGTCTTCTTGAAATACTGAGGAATGACAAGTCATTATTTACTCAATGCAATACTTGTCAATCAACTGAACAATCACAAGCCTCACTGGTATGATTCAACAAAACCCAAACTAAGCCACATGCTAGGGGGACAGTTAAATATTTCAAAGAACACTGACACAACACATCTCATCTCTAAGTAGAATTTTTTCATTGACTTATTTGTCTTACTGATGAGTGCATTGCCAAATTAGATTCCTTAAAATAGAGTGATTGTAGCTCCTGTTGCAATATTTCAAGAAACATCAATTTTATTTGCTAAATATATCAATTTTATTTGCTAAAATGGAAAATTTTCTAGGTGATGACTGACTCACCCATTCCTTTGTCCTGGATTTGCTGTATCTTCATTATGCACACACACACACACACACACACACACACACACACACCTATGTATGTGTATATATATATATATATATCCTTGTGTTTCCTCTCTTCGCTATTGGCTTTTAAAAGTATTTTAAATTATGCAAAAATGTCTATGAAGCACTTTTTAAATGCAGATTAGAGAGCCAAAATACACATGTTTGAAAATTTTAAATTAACAGATATAATTGTAACCATATAATGTATGTGGACTTAGCTATACATTTTGAGAGGATTTTTTATTTGAATACATTGGCTTTTCTTGTTTAAGAGGAGTCTTGCAATATGAATTGTATGTTTTCTAATTTTACTCTTTGGTCCAAGATTTTCACCTTTGACTTTGTGTGAGTGTGTGTGCGTGTGTGTGCGCGAGCGCGCATGCATGCACCCACAATTTGAACTCAGAGTCCGGGCACTGTCTTTTATGCTCAAGGCTGACATTCTACCATTTGAGACAAAGTTCTACTTCTGATTGTTTTTAGTGACTAACTGAAGAAAAATGATTCATGGATGCCACTGCTGGCTTCAAACCATGTTCCTCAGACTTGAACCGCCTGAGTAACTGGATTACAGTTAAGAGCTACTGGGCTACTGGTGCATAGCTTCACCTTTTATTTTTTTTAAGTTGGGCTTTGAATGCACACCCTCGCACTTATTAGCAAGTGCTATACTACTTGAATCATTCCTCCAGCCCACTGTTTGCCATAAGGAAATGAAACTTTGTTGAGAAGTTTAGGTTAAAAAAAATGTCAGAGGCAACATTTGTTCTGAGTAATGAAAGGTCAGGTACAATTTTATGCTCATTATTAAGAGAGGCATTAAAATATTCTTTTTATAGCTACAAGAGAAACGACTGCAGTCATCAAATGATCATATGGAAGTAATGAAAAAAAAAGATTTTTTTTAGGATTATGTGTTATATAATTTTATTAGGACTTTTAAGATTTATGTTTTATAGAATCCCAACTATCCTTGCATTATTCTCTAAAATATTGAAAATGATCATCTCTGAGCACAATAATTCCAGAAAAAAATGTACATTTATGAAACTTTTGAACTGTGTACATAATTACAAAATATCCCTTCTTTACAATGTAGAATTGACATATAGGAGTTAATAATCACTGGGATCTTTGAATACTATATGCAATGTACTCACTCAAGTGTTTACATGTATTAACTTATTTGGCATGAATAAGGTTATTCTTGACATACCAGTATACAAATACTGTGTTCAGAATTTTGACTGGTGTGAGATTCCATCTCAGTAAAATTACACAACAATTACACAAATCAGTTCTTTTAAAAACTAAAACTAGATCTTCCTTATGACCCTTTACATTGAGAATATAGAAAGAATCAGAAGCCTCCTCCTTAGAGGCTTTGTTCTGGGCAATGAAATATGATCAAAAGTGACATTTTAGAACACAAATACGCCAAACACTGGTAGCTCAGACTATCAGTTATAGGAACACTAGCGACTTAGATAAAAAGGATCATTGTTTAATGCCAACCCAGACAGAAAAGTTTTTGAGATCCCTCCTCAATTGATAGATGTGCAAAGTGGCGTATGCTAGTCATTCCAACCTATACAGGAGATTGAGACTGGAAAGATCGGTTTTCCAGGGCTGAAGGAACAGAAAACCCCACAATATTCCATCTTCCCAGGAGGAAGCCGGGTATGGTGATGCATGCCTGATTTCCAGAAATGGCGGGAAGCTTACAGTAAATATATTAGCATTTAAACACATGCCTAGGAATCAAGATGTCATCTCAAATTAACCATTGAAAAACAGAGCTGCAGTTTTGAATCTAATGTTGCAATGCCAGCTAGTGTAATTGTTGAGTAAGACACCATCTCAGTAAATAGACTCAGTATGGATGCCCACACTTGTCAACCCAAATCATAGGTAGGAGGTTAATAGCCTAAGGCTGTGCAAGACTGAAATGCAGCACCTTCCCTGAAACATAATGAAAGCATAATATGGTTGTTACAGCATCGGGCTAGAAAGTATGAGGCTCTCGAGTTCCAAATCCAGCACCAAAATCCAGAGAGCAAGAAACACTCAAGATTATACAGCTTGAAAACCTAGCAGAGGTTATACTTCAGGTTATGTATATATACTTCTGGTTGTTTTTAGTGATTAACTGAAGAAAAAAGATTCATAGACATCATTGCTGGCTTCAAACCATGTTCCTCAGTTTTGAGCCACTTAAGTTTGTGTGTGTGTGTGTGTGCATACATATATATGCATACATATATACATGTATATAAATATACACATACATGCATATATATATATATATATATATATATATATATATACTTAAAATGTATTAACTAAATTTTGTCAGATGCAAGGAAGGATTTTAATTTGACCTCACTTAGAGCTTAAAGAATGTCAGCTTCAAAGAGAGGGGAGAAACAAAGCGAGATAAGAAGGGTGAGTGACCACCATGTTAATATTCAATGTGGAAATGGAATTGGAAAATTGAGGAAGGGGGAGATGGGAGATATGAAAGAATTTTGAAAAGGGAGACACTGATCAATGTGGATTGTACTCAAACTGGTATATTGAATTGAAACAAAGTACAACGTCTTAGAGATATTAAAAATCCTGTTAAACTCAACATAAAATGATGAAAATAGCATAAAATAAATTGTAGTTAAATATAAGACTGTATTATGGAGAAATATAACAAGCATAAAAATAACAAAATAATTGTACAATTAAATCCTTCTGAGGCACTCCTTTCGCAGAAAGGAGGTGATAATTAATTTATATTGGATATAATTATCTAATTTTAAAATTCAATATACATGCTAAATTTCATTGCTGTACCTATTGTAAGAATACAAATCTAAAGTATAAGTTTGCTCTTGGAGTACAGCAAAATGGCCTGACTGAAAAAGTACCTAGGCAGTTGAAAGGAGAGAATGGAGGGTGGTAATGAGAAAAGCTGAGGGCACAAAGTTGCAGTAGAGGTGAATCTCAAGTTACCCAACTACAGTAACTAATTGTGTAAATGATTGTCTTAAAGGAGACATTATTGGAATTTATTTATAAAAACCAAAACAGACCAACCTCTGTGGTTCTCACCTGTCAGTTAGGTGAGAGATTGATATCTAGAGTACTGCTGTTCAAGGAAAGGATTGCTAAACATTTGTGAGACATAAAGTGTCTGAACCAAAAGCTGATAAGTCTGTATGACATGTGTCTATAATCACATCTACGTGATAGGCTGAGATCAGAAGGATTGTGTTCCAGCTAGAATAAGCAAAAATCTCATCTGAGTATGCTGGATACTGTATACATGTGTATTAGAACTAGAGAAAGGAAAGGGAATATCAAAATCGAGAGACAAAGGATAAAAAGATAAACGATTCCAAAAGCAATACTTACAAAACCATTTGGTGTAAACCAACTATACAACTCATCAGCGGTGGGAGAAAAAGAGGGGAGCGGGGAAAATAAGGGAGGATGTAACAAGTTGAACAAGAAATGTACTCATTTACCTGCATATGAAAATGTAACCCCTCTGTATTTCACTTTGACATTAAAGGGGGTAGGGAAAGAGACCCTATCTAAAAAAACCAAAAACAAAAACTCAGGGCAACAATGCTAGGACATGGTTCACTCCATAAACCATTTGCCTAGTATGCACAAAACCCTAAGTAAAATCTCAGACATTGTTTCGCCTGATTTGTAGCACATACCAAAATGTGAGAAAATAAAAATATATTGCAACCACAAAAAGATAAATGGTAAGATAAACCTGTGGAATACTTAATGAAAGTAGTTTCTATCCTTATTCAGGAAGGTACAAAACAGTTTAAAATGTAGTTAGACATATCCAATATACAATTTAAAGTGTTTATATCTTTCAAGATAATTTTATACCCCTCCTTGTCTAACAAGGGATTGAAAGTGTCTAATGAAGAAGTTGATACATTTGTGAGGAGAAATTGAGAAATATACCTTCCTAATGGGATATTCAAAAGTCTTTTGCATGTTTTATACTTTGTATAATGAAATAAAACAAGCAGAAAGTACGCCTAAGATACAGTTTATTGACTCATTATAAGGTGAGCATTCTTATGACAATGTATCAAGACATTACATTTTGCCAGATCCCTTCCTAGCCTCCTTTGGTCTCTCTCAGTCACTGCTTCAGGCTTCCTCTCTCTGAGTTTTATAGCATTTCTTCATGGCTTATTCCACCCAGTGAACATGCTTGAATACGATCATATCAAAAAGACAGTTTAAGTCTACACACATTATTCTTCAATCCTTCCTTTTCCTAGAAATATAGCTGCTGAAGAGCCCACACAATATCCTGTTCAATATATCAACCTAAAATTTGAAGGAGGAAAACCCATTACACAGCTCATAGTGTTCTTATGTCCCTGAATCTCATGCAAATTTCCTGCTGGATGTATGTATCAGATTCAACTCACATTGGGTACTGTTATCAAGACCAAATGTGGCATAGGCACCAGCAGCTCATGCCGGTATTCTAACTATTCAGGAGGCTGAAATAAAAGTGACTACAGTTGATTCTTTAAGGATTTGCTTTGGGGGGATTTAATTTCTTGAGTTCTACATACATTTTAGATATGAGGCCTTTGTCTATTGTATGACTAGTAAAGATCTTCTTTCAGTCAGTGGGGTTTCTATTTATCTTGCAATCTATGTCCTTTGCCCTGCAGAAGTGCTGCAGTTTGATGTAATCCCACTTGTCCAACTTTTTTTTTATTTGTTGTATGCCTGGGTCTTTATTAAGAAAGTTTTGGGCTGGGGATATAGCCTAGTGGCAAGAGTGCCTGCCTCGGATACACGAGGCCCTAGGTTCGATTCCCCAGCACCACATATACAGAAAACGGCCAGAAGCGGCGCTGTGGCTCAAGTGGCAGAGTGCTAGCCTTGAGCGGGAAGAAGCCAGGGACAGTGCTCAGGCCCTGAGTTCAAGGCCCAGGACTGGCCAAAAAAAAAAAAAAAAAAAAAAAAAAAAAAGAAAGTTTCATCCTATGCTAACGAGCCCAAGTGTCTCTCCTATTCCTTCTTGTAATGTTTTCAGAGTATCTGATTTTACTTTAAGGTCTTTGATCCATATGTAATGGATTCTGGTGCAGGGTGATATATAAGGATCTAGTTTTAGTTTGTTACAGGTATTGAACCAGTTTTGCCAGCACCATTTGTTAAAGAGGCTATCTTATATTTTTGGATAAGAAATGTACACACTGCCCTACATATGAAATTGTAACTCCTCTGTAAGTCACTCTGACAATACAGAAATGAAAAAAAAAAATGGGATTGCAGTTCATAGCCAGCCAATGGGCAGAAAAGTTAACAAGACTCATTCTTCAAAACTAAGCCAAGCTGTAGGGTTTGTTGAAGTGATAGAGCCCCAACCAATGAAGCCATGAGTTTAATCCTGGTCCCAGAACAAAAATAAGAATACAAAAAAAAAAGGGAAAACAAAAAGATTCCACATAATAGGGAGATTTTTCCTTCAGATGGTGTTCCTCTAACCACAGATACATCAAGATGCATATCAGCGTAAGAGTGAACTGTACTTGTACACATGACAAGCACTTTTAAATGTATAATTTTAATATATCAATATATTTTGGAAGTGTGCAAAATACATTGAATTGTGGGATACAATATTTATTTAGTTTATTTTTTAAGTCAAAAATTCATTTTAAAGACCAGGACTCCCATATATCATCAAATGTATATGTGTTTGTGGTTTTACTTTATATTTACCTTTTTAGACTTTGGAGAATACCCATCTTCTGAGTCTGCACTGACACGGTTTTGGTACAAGCTTTTGGCCTCTTCATGATGTGTTGGCCACAACACCATCATCACCTTCTTCCTTCTCTTTCTTCAAATATCTGTAAAACTTTTATTATAGATAATGTGTGTATACATACACATTTATACATATATACATTCACATTATATATATATACATATATATATATAAATTTACCCTTTTATTAGTCTTAGCCACTCCTATTCCCCATGCTCTACCTTTTACTGGTGTATTAGTTTCCAATATTCTATTTAAAATTATGTTGTTTGTAATGTGTCTCCATCATACTAACTCCTCAAAGCTTTCCTTTTATAAAAACTAACTTTTTGTTTAATCATGTGCAACAATGTAACAAAAGCTACTTTATAATACTTTAAAATTATAAGAGTAATATACCCACTAATCACCTTAGGAGAAAGAACACCATTAGTATGAAGTAGATATCTCCATTGTCTATCTCTCACATTCCTATGTTCATATGAAAACTCAAATGTCATGCTTATATTCCCACTTTTTGGCATTGGCATAACACATATATTACTCTCACATTACATATGATATTACTTTACATGTTTTAATCATATTATTAACATACTTCTGTACATAAATCCTTCTGAATCATTCTTTAAAAACATAAACCTTTTAAAAGGTAATGGATTTCATGCTTGATCATAATATATTTATATATTTTTCCCTTTGGATGTTTCTTAATTTAAATAACATAATTTGTTTTAGCTTTACAGAGTCACTTTCTCATATTGCCTTTTTTGTTTTTATTTGAGTTTAGTGTGTTTTTTTACAGTAATTACCAATATTTCTTTAATTTTTTATATTTTTATAGCTTTCTTTATATTATTTTGTAATAGCGTTTCTGTTTGCTTAAGCCTTCTTTTACTTGATACTTCATTTATTTTCATTTTGTTTATAAATTACCATTATTTTTAACCAAGTACTCAAATTTAATGTGACTCTCACCATGTCTGCAAACAAAAACAGCTTTGGAAGCCCTTTATGCACTGTGAAGGGAGCTTAGGGTTCTATTTCTTTAGAAGTTAAGCTTTCATGGCAAATGGGATCTCTCCCATCCCCACCCCCACCCCCTGCCCTTCCTTCAGAAATGGATCAGCCCTAAAAATGTGTGCAAATTCCAGCTTTGCTAAATAAAGTAACACTTCTAGTCATAGAAGTAATCAACCACAGCTTGTGCCACTAGGAAAAAAACAAAACAAACAAAACAAAAATATAGATCTTGATTTACTTCTTTTTTATTTTTAATTTAATTCTATGCACAATGTGATATACAGAAGGGTTAGAGTTACATATGTAAGGTGTTGAGTACATTTCTTGTCAAACTTGTTATGTTCTCCTTCATTTTTCTCCCACCTTCCCTTCTTCCTGATTCCCCACCCTCCCAAGTTGTATGGTTGTATGTATTTTGTGTGTGTATATGTATATATATATATATATATACACACACATATATGTATATATACATATATGTATATGTATGTATATATGTGTGTGCATGTATATATGTGTGTGTGTATACACACACACATACACACACAAAATACCCAGGGTACCAAAATTGAATACAGGCACAACAGGGGCTAAACCATATGGAAGATAAACTCAAGAAAAAGAAACATAGACTCTATGTTTTCATTCATTGGTAATACTGAGTTTATGTCTAGGATAGTCCTAGCAGAAGATCACAATAGCTCAATAACTAAGTACATATGATCACATAAGATGATACTAAGCAAAATAAACCTCAAGATATGGAAACAAGTTGTTTGTCATTGTTGCTGTTATTTTTAGTGTACTATTTGAAATTATTTCATTTTTCTTGAGTTTTACTTCCCTTCTTGAGTTTTAGCCCCCATTGTCCCTGTGTTTGATACTGGTACTCTTGGTATTATATATGTTTATCTCACTTCTGTTTCTTTTCAGTAATTTCTTCATGCCTCAACCCCCAAAAAAGTCTTTATTTTTTATTTACAGGTGAATTATATCTTCAAAATACATAATACACAACATAAAATGTCTATGTGTTTACAGCTAAGTTTTGGTATCACTTTGATTTAAACAAATTCCTACATTGATTCAAAAAGTTAAAATGTTTATCTTTCAATTTTACTCCTGGTCCTGTCTTATATTATTGTAGTCAGATTGTGAAATACACCCTCTTTTAGTCAGTTTAGTATAAATACATAAAATGGAAAATTTAGTTTATTTTAAAAATCCAAGTAATATTCCCATTTTACCTGACCTGTGGCTGACATACAGCTCAGTGAATGCTGATTTCCTTTTTGTTTTCTATAAAAATTAAAGAGATATATGTGATTATTGTGGAAATCATTTACTAATCCCCAGCCATGCATCCATGATGGATGCATAATTATTGATGCTGGCTTTCTGTAAGAGACCACTATGTTTATTTGTACTAAAATTAGGACTAATAGCACCAGGCTCAATGCAAATCAAATCTTCTTCACATCTAAAACACAGCACACCAAAGAAGATAACATTATTATTTCCACTTTAAAGGGCCAGAGACAGAGCATTTGTGTTGTTTAACTGTTAACTTGAATAAGAAAATTGCACTGAAGTCATGAAATGGATGAATTTTGCTTTCAAAAACCCATGTATATCGCATGTCTGCCTTTCATAGAGGCCCATCATCACATGGAAGTCTATCAACATCTAGATAACTAAACTTCTATACTTTACCATTTGTGTTTTTCTATTTTGCTTTCTCTATTTTTCTTTGGCCATTATAAACAAAACTATGCTGTATGTTCTTCTGTAAGAATGTAAATTACCATTGTAAATTTACCTCTCACCACAATGTAGATTCCTGAGAACACTGGATTAAAAGCTTCTGCATTGCATTTCAGTCATTTTGGCTTTTGACATAAATGTTTTATAATACATACCCTAATATAAAAGCTTATGAATATTCCTTTTTATTTCTTTTGTCTGAATATATGTATATATACATATATATTATACATACATACATATATAATATATATACATATACATATATACACATAGATTATATATACATACATATATTATATATATAATATTATAATATATATATATATATATATATATATATATATATATATATAATAACCATCATTGGTCTTGCCAGTTTTCACTTGCATTACCAAAACCTCGAAACAAACCTGTGAGTGTAAATTAGTGGAACACTGGAGCGGTTGACCACATCTTCAGTTTAGTCAATCTTTTATTGAGGAGTTAGAAAGATGATAGGAACATGACTGGTGAAAAAAAAAAAAAGCTTATCATTTGCTCTAATGTGAACTTTTTGGCTGACGTGTAAAGTTGTTTTATGGAAACTAGAAAGATGGGTTTCTCAAAGGTTTCATAGGAATATTGACTGGTGCTTTTGAAGTACTTACAGAGCCAAAATAGGACACTTTGCATGATCTCACAACTCCTTTGATTTTGGAGTTGTTTGATGTCAACTAGATTTTTAGTAACTAGAAACATAAAAAACAATAGCATCTATCTTAATCTAACG
This sequence comes from Perognathus longimembris pacificus, assembly GCF_023159225.1. Classification (NCBI taxonomy): domain Eukaryota; kingdom Metazoa; phylum Chordata; class Mammalia; order Rodentia; family Heteromyidae; genus Perognathus; species Perognathus longimembris. The sequence goes on along the minus strand of NC_063168.1, from coordinate 30,879,924 downwards.
TGATACAATTCTAGAAGTTCCAATATACTTTAAACATAAAAACTTTAAAAATATGGTGTAATTAATAAAGGTAAACTGTGGACTGTTATAAGCTCTTAATACTTAAATTATGACTGTATCTCTAAGGAAAAATACACTTTAAAAATCGAATGATATTATTTTAAATTAATAATGACTTATTTATTGTCAAAGTGATGTACAGAGGAGTTACAGTTACATAAGTTAGGCCATGGGTACATTTCTTGTACTGTTTGTTACTTCATCCCTCATTCCCTTCTCCACCGTCCCCCTTTCTCTCCTCCCCCCATGAGTTGTTCAGTTGGTTTACAACAAATGGTTTTGCAAGATTGCTGTTGGAGTTGTTTGTCTTTTTATCCACTCTCTATCGATTTTGATGTTCCCTTTCACTTTCCTAGTTCTACTAACAGTACATACACTATCCAGGGTACTCAGATGAGATACAGTGATACTGCAGGTACAACCACAGGAAGGGGATTCAAGAGGAGCATGAACAAAAGAAGCTACAGTTTCACATGGCATATTGAAAGTTATTACAACGATGATATAACACTCCTTTCCAAAACATGGGATTCATTTCACTTAGCATAATCTTATGTGTTCCTAAGGGCATAGCTATTAGGCTCTTGTGATCCTCGGCTGTGACTAGCCTAAACTTGTGCTAATTATTCCCTATGAGGGAAACCATGGAGTCCATGTTTCTTTGGGTGTGGCCCATTTCACTTTGTATAATTTTTTCCAAGTTATTCCATTTCCTTATGAATGAGGCAATGTCATTCTTTCTGATAGAGGCATAAAATTCCAATGTGTATATGTACCACATTTTCCTGATCCATTTGTTTACTTAGGGGCATCTAGGTGGTTCCATATTTCAGCTATGACAAATTGTGCTACTATGAACATTGTGCTGGTGGCTTTAGTGTGTTTTTGTTTGTGGTCTTTGGGGTAGATGCCCAAAAGTGGGGTTGTTGGGTCTTAGGGAACTACATGTTTAGCCTTCTGAGGAATCTCCATACAACTTTCCAGAGTGGCTGAACTAGTTTACATTCCCACCAACCATGAAGTAGGGTTCCCTTTTGCGCACATCCCCTCCAACATTGGTTATTGTTCATTTTCTTGATAAAGGACATTCTTACTGGGGTAAGGTGGAATCTCAAAGTTATTTTGATTTGCATTTCTTTTTTGGCACGTGATGTAAAGCACTTTTTCATATGTCCCTTGGCCATTCTCATTTCCTCATCAGGGAAGTCTCTTTTTAAGTCTTTAGCCCACTTGTTGAGGGGGCTGTTGGTTCTTTGAGGTTTTGTTTTGGAGGAATTTATTTTTAGTTCTGCATACATTTTAGATATGACACCTTTGTCCATTGTTTGGCTGCTAAAGATGTTTTCCCAATCTGTGGAATTTCTTTTTATCCTGCAAGCTATGTCCTTTGCCCTGCAGAAGCTCTGCAGATTGATACAGTCTCATTTTCCCAGCGTTTCTTTCATTTGTAGCATTTCTGGGCCATTATTAAAGAAGTTTCATCTTGTGCCAAGGAGCCCAAGTGTTTCTCCTCCTCCTTCTTGTAGTGTTTTTAGGGTATCTGTTTTGATTTCCACGTCTTTGATCTATTTGGAATTGATTTTGGTGCAGGGTGATATATAAGGATCTAGTTTTAGTTTGTTTCAGGTGTTGAACCAGCTTTATGAGCACCATTTTTTAAAGAGGCTATCTTTCTTCCATCTTATTTTTTTTAGCTCCTTTATCAAAGATTAAGTAGGCATATTTCTGAGGGTTCATTTCTGGGTCTTCAATTCTGTTCCATTGGTCTTCAGGCCTGTTGCTGTGCCAATACCAACCTGTTTTTTATTACTACAGCTTGGTAATACAGCTTGAAGATTGGTATTGTAATTCCTCCAGCACTGTTCTTTCTGCTTAGGATTGTTTTTGCTATTAGTGGTCTTTTATTGTTCCATATGAATTTCTGGATTGTTTCCTCTATTTCATTAAAAATTGGTGTTGGGATATTAATGGGTATTGCATTGAATTTGTAAATAGCTTTTGGGAATATTGCCATTTTGACAATCTTAATCCTCCCAATCCAGGAGCATGGCAGCTTTTTCCATTTCCTTAGTTCTGCCTTAATTTCATTTTTCAAGTTTTTAAAGTTCTCATCATAGAGGCCTTTCACTTCTTTGGTTAAGGTTATTCATAGGTATTTTATGTTTTTTGAGGCTATTGCAAAAGGAGTTGCTTTCCTGATTTCGGCCTTGGTCATAAGGTCATCGACATATAGAAAGGCCATTGTTTTTTGAGGGTTTATTTTATATCCTGCTACTTTGCCAAAGTTTAGGATCAGCTCTAGTAGCATGGTAGTAGAGTCAATGGCATTCTTTAGGTATAGGATCATGTCGTCTGCGAAGAGAGAAAGTTTAACTTCATCTTTTATATTTGGATCCCCTTTATGATTTCTTCTTGCCTAATTGCTCTGGCTAGGAATTTTAGTACTATGCTGAACAGGAGAGGAGAGAGCAGACATCCCTCTCTTGCTCCGGATTTTAAAGGGAATGGCTTTAACTTTTCATGGTTTAGAATTACGGTTGCTGTTGGTTTGTCTTAGACTGCCTTTATTATAGTCAGGAATGTTCCCTGGATTCCCAGTTTCTCCAGGGCTTTTATCATAAATGTGTGCTGGAATTCATCAAACGTCTTTCCCACAATTAGGGACATAATCATGTGATTCTTTACCTTGCTCTGGTTGATGTGGTGGATTACATTAACTGACTTGCGTCTACTGAACCAAATTTGAATCCCTGGAATGAATCCAGTTTGATCATAGTAGCTATCTTTTCATTGACCTCTTAAAATTCATTTGTCTTTCTATTTGTGGAGGCCATATGATCCTCTATTGCTTTATAGACAGATTGCTGTATTGATTCAAACTTTTCATTTAACATTTTTATTAGTAGAGTGTTGAACCTGGGTAACTGCAGTCGAAATCAGGACACGGGGGATGCAAGGCGAGTGAACCAATGCATACTTTATTCCAAGAGGGCCAGGGTTTATATAGGGTTAGAAACCAGTTTTACAATTACAGGGTAAAAGATCAATACAGCATGACATTTGTCTCAAATACAGAAGTGGAGGACATTTCCTATTGTGAGGGCAGGAACTTGATACAATGCCTTTCTAATTACAGGAGGTAGTGACTACAAAGATTGTTGATAACAAAGCAAGGAATTGTATACAACCTAGGTAGAACTATAATTATCTACTAGCTACTATCTCAATCTTGACTTCTCAAGTACTTGTGAATAGAACAATGAGGAGACTTTTCTGTTTATTGTGATAATCTAACATTAAAGGCAGCTGGTCAAGCAAGTCTCCAAGCAAGTCTCCAGGCAAGTCTCCTAGTGGAGACTTGCTAAGTAGGGGGGAAAAAGGAGATTCTCACAACAACTGGTGGCTACCTTTGGCCCACAAACACCAGAAACTCCTTACTGGGAATGTTTTCCCAAGGGCCTATTAGTGTGCTAATGAGGCATCGGAGTAACCGTGCCGGGGCCAAATTTTTCCACTGGTTGGAGACTTTAATTCTCCAACAGTAGAGTTTTAGAGCATTTTGAGGGTTGTCTTCCAGGTCTTTGATTGACTGCTCTGCTTCCTGCTTGTTTTGCGTGGGAGATGAGATTCCCTGGCTTTTCATCTTTCCTCTGCTTCTTCTGCCCATTTAGATTGGAAATGTCAATCTACAAGCACCTGTGAGCACCATTTAAGACCAAATGCAGACCTTACCAAACACTGTTGTATAAATCTTAGATGTTCACAATTATATATAGATACATTCCCTCTATTTTTTGTATATAAAATCAAATTTGGTATCCCCTAAGAATACACTTTTAATATGACAACCAACCCTGAGCCCTGTATTCAGTAGTTATTTATTTACCTTTATAGCTGTATGAGTGATTTTTGTTCTTATATTTAGCTCTTTTTGGATTGGTGTAATTTTTCTATGAACCCCTTTGATTCACTTGGATTGACCATGGATACCCACTGTCCAATAACCAGGGGTCAATGGAGTCTGGAGGTCGTGGAAGTAAATTTAGGAGGGCAAGGGAGGGGCAATGAAGAGAATAGAATAAAAAAGAATGGGCTGATGATTTCGGTTTAGTTTCAGTGAAGTGGAAAGTGGAGATTAGAATCATTAAAAAGAACGAGGTTAAAACGATAGAAAATGGAGAGTCAACAAAGAATGAATGTGTTAGTCAAAGGATAGTAATTTTAAAGAAAGAAAATGTGAGAAGAGAAACAAAGAAAAAATACAGGAAAATAAACACATAAAACACAATGCAAATCTTACCAAAAAAAGAAAAACCAATAACAAACAAATAAAAAATGGGAAACAAAAAGCAAACAACAACTCAAAACTTAACAATAAAAAATAAAAAAGTTTTTTAAAAGAATGGAGTCTTCCTTGTTTGGGTGGGCTCTCTCCAGTCTCTGGTTTCCTTGCAGTGGTCTGCTTTCTATTTTCCTGCTGCTTGACTGGTTTGATTTGCTTTCAGTTTGCATGGGGTGGATTTTCTCTGACCCTCTTCCCCTGCTAGTTGAATCCTGGGGCTCTGTGGTTTGCACAGCTTGCAGGTAAGACTTGGGTGTCATCTGTAGTTCAGACACTGAACAGTCTGAGCTGACTGTTCAGGCACTGAACAGTCTGGGGAACCATGGCTCCTCCAGTCTGCTTTGGGGCCACTGCCTTTAATGCTGGGCTCTGAATAGGCTGTGGACTCAGCAGGGCTGGGTGCCTCTCAGCTGGTTTACCTGGCTGAGAGTCCCTAGCCCAGAGGGAGGTTTCTTCTTCCTGGGCAGGGCAACCTTCTCCTGGGCGGGGCAACCTTCTCCTGGGCAGAGCTGGCTGTGGAATTCAGCTCCATTTGCTTGTGGGAATTGCTCTTCCCCTGTAGTGGGGCCGTTTATCTGTCTTGGGAACTGTTTGCTCTCCTGTCTGATTGTTCCATGCCACCAGTAGCTGCTCACTGTTTTCAGTTTGATTTTAGAAATTCCTACTGCTGGAGAGTCAGAAGCTGTGAAGTGGGTGGCGCAGTGTGTGTGTGGGGGGGGGGGGGGGGCAGGGCACCTCTGGCTGAGTTTTCCTGAGTCTGTGAGCATCGGCACAGAAGAGTCTCCTGCCTGGGCAGTGGGACGTTCTCCTGGGCAGAGCTGGCTCTCACAGTTCAGTCACTCTTGCCCTTTTCAAAGATGGCCCCTTCATCCTTGCTTTACTCTGTCCCACTTTAGTTCCAGTCTGGTCTGACAGGGTCTATGACAATGTCAGAGATGATGCTTTGCTCTGGTGGTGGGGGAGGGGCTAGCTTCCAGAAACTGTTCTGTGGGCCTGAATGACAATGTCTTTCCTGGGGTACTCTCACTTTCTCTGCAGTTTCTGCAGATCCATGCTCAGCCTGCAATCCACGTCTGTCTGCCACCATCCAGAGGATTTCTTCCAGGTCACCGCTGTGTGCTGTAGGTGTGGGAAGTGCTTGGCACTGTGCCAGCATCAGCATTGGTGTGGTGGTGGATGCTGCCCAGAACTCAATCTGTGTTTTCAGACCAGTAAAGTTTCTGGCCAGAATGCCTATACTGTTATAACTTACTTGGGCTTTCTAGGAGTAAAAGTTTCTCTGGAGTGGTAAAACTGGGATGTCAGAGGGAGCTTAACTAAGGCTCTGCTGTTCCTCTGCTGTCTTATAGATCTGGTTCTCAATGATAATTTTTTTCTGACAAAATTTCACAGTGCTTGTTTGAGATTTTTGGATTAATGTACATGTACTGCAAGAGCGGGTTGACTGTATCTTCCTGTGGATAGAATCTTAAAAGATTTGTCAGGTTTAACGTTAATCTTTATGGTTGTTTATTAACTGTAAAATTTTCCCTTTTACTCAAATGACTCCTTTTACATGGAAAGTGAAATAAAATCATTTTCTATCATACAGTCATCTATCCAAGCAAGGAATTTGGCCCTTGATATTTGCACATATGATGAGTGAGTTCTGCATCCCCTTTAATGATTTTAATTGTTTATATCTTGTTTTTTTTGAGGACTTGCCTGCAAATTGGCAATAATGATTATAGGCAAGGTAGGCAGTGAGATGTGTTCTCCACATGTTCAGATACACCAGTAGTGGTACATCACTGAATGAAGAACCCAAAAGTATCTGTCATGCTTCAGTACTTGTTTCTCTAGAATGTTCTGAGTTGCTCTTTGTGGACATGAAGTCATCTGTGAGCATAAATTCTCTAATGTATTGGAGCAAACTGAAAAGCAGTAGAAATGTGAACAGTAAACATCAATAAAGGAGGATGGAAATTGAATTGAAAAAAATAACAAGTGTATTAATTGTTAAATTCACATGGAAAAGCCTTGAGATTAGAATTGTTCTTTGATTCTTGCGTGAATGAATGAATGAAGGATCTAAGACACAGAAAACTAAAGAAGTGTTTACAGAATAAGTGTTTTCAGACTAAGCCCTGTAAATGTCATAAATAGTACCAGCTGGTAGAGTCAAATATCAGGTCTCATATGATATCCATGAAGGCATTTTTGGGGTTGCTTGGCAATCTCAAATTAGATAAGCCATTATAAAAAATTTTGACATATTCAAGAGGATTGTTCTGTGGCCAGAATATTTATCAAGTACTTGGAGCAAAGGAACTAGCTACTTGTAATTTCTAACTGTTTTCTTTGAGTTCTTCTAATTGCTGGCTGAATTCTGTATTTTGCCTAGTTGAAATATCAGATTTATCTAGATTTACCTAGTTGAAATATCAATTTCATAGCCTTCCACTGAAAGTAACTGCATCATTTATTCCTATTTCTTCTTGGTTTATAAAAATTAAAAATTTCCCATAATAATGAGTAGGATCATAAGGAAGCAGCAAGTTAGTTAGAAAGACTTTTCAGCCATTTCCTCTGTATTATAATAAACAAGGGGAATAAGTTTTTTCAGTTCTGTAAGCTCAGTTATAATGCCTAAATTCATTCTAATTTGCTTATGAATGTAGTATTTGTCCAAGTGTTATTGCCCAACTTCAGTGATCATAATGTCCTGTTTTCCACTATCTGATCAGAATAGTGGGATTTCTCTTTTCTCCTAAAGCCAAATAATATTCATCTGTGTGTTGATATCATTTCTTTTGTCCATTGATCTATTGATAGTCAACTTGCATTGTTTCTAATCATTGGTTATTTTGACTAGTGTTGCAATTTATAAAAATTTGAAGAAATCTCTTCAAATAGCAATTTTAATATTTTGATATATTTCTAGATATAGGATTGATGGATAACACTTGATATCAAGGGGCTGCTGCACAATAATAAATTTATTCTACCTACAAAATATTAGCTGCAATCGATTTATAGGAATAGAGAAAAATGACTTCCTGAAATTGTTGGGCTAGATAAGTATGGGGAGTTATTGCTTCATGAGTTTTTAAAAGTGCAAGAATAGCTGGGCACACACTATTGCTTGTAATCCTAGGTAGACAGAAGGCTGAGATCTGAGGAAGAAAGTCCTGAGACTCTTATCTGTAAGTAACTGAAAAAAAACTAGAACTGAAACTGTGGCTTAAGTGATAGAGTACTATTCTTCAGAACAATTGAATTTATACCAATTATACCTTAATAAAGCTGTTCTTAATATGATGTGAGGGTAGGTTCCGCATGATAAATGAGTAAAAGTAATAAGCAACTTAGGAAAATGGAGATCTGTCCCAATGAAATAAAGAATTTATCAAGAGAAAGGGTAGAGTAAATGTGAATTGTATGAAATTATAGCATGCTGATTTAGCCTTTAAAATATTATTATAAGAATATAGTATACAGTATGAAAATGGACAATTGTTTCACTGAGCTAGAGGTTACTTTTTAGCAGATAAATAATATGTGTAATTTGTCAGCAATCCTATAAATATACCCATGCATGTTTGTATATATCTTATACATATAGTGTCTACATAAATGATAACAAACATCATTCATGGAATAAATTCTAACATTGAGTGTGAACAGCTGGGTCATTCAGTTGTCAATCAGTCTGGCTCTCTGCTTCTCCCTGATTTAGTGCTCACTATGAAGCAGACTTACTGGATGGTAAATTCAATCTTGTTTACAAAAATTGTATTAACTTTTTTAAAGGAAAGAGAAATCAATGAAGAGAAAGGTAGGCTGAAACAATGGACTAAAGTAAAAACATTTGTGGAAGGTTGAATATGTTGCACCCTACTTTGAAAGATAGGAAAAAAATTAAAAATAGGAAATCAAATCCCATTGCATCCATGTTTCTCCAATTCTAATTGTGTTAACCATATTTTCCACCCTGATGGACTCTAAGCAGAACTTTCCTTCTCAATTTTGCACAGCCTTGCCTAATAAGTGACTTGTGGTTCACTAGGAATGTTCAGAACTGGTAAACATGTTTACCTTCTTACCCTGATATAGGGATGATATTAATAAGACATCACAGGAAAAAAAAGAGTAAAGTCTCTCAAAATTTCCTATTCTTTGACTTCATGAAGTTGGAAATTGATGGAGGACATGTTGTGTGGGCTGCTGGGTAAAGGCACAGAGTATTCCCTCTGTACAGGACCTGGAGTGAGCCAAAAATGACTTGGGTGGTCACCTGGGAGTCTGAGTTCAGTGAAGTATGAAATGTTAGCAGGTTAGCCCTCATGACCACCAAAGATTCATGTAGTCACTAATGAATATGTGCCCCAGCAAGTCACATTCAGAATTCCTCACATGTGTCTTCCTTCTCACAGATATTTTTCTCCAGCCCTATAAAGTCTATCAGAAAGGCTGATGTAATAGGAACAAATTTTCTTAATGAAAACTCATGCAGGTTTCAAGTCCCTAACAGAGGTTTCTATGTTTCTCGCATATCAGATACATTGAACCAGTTCTTTTTCAGCTTACATTGTAGGACTAGATGAAAGATATTTTTCTTTGTTTAGAGAGACCCTGTAAGTCTCTGATGGTTCTTTCTTTTTGTGTGTGTGGGGGCAGTTCTGGGCTTGGACTCAGGGCCTGAGTGCTCAAGGCTAGCACTCTGCCACTTGAGCCACAGCGACACTTCTGGCCATTTTCTGTATACGTGGTGCTGGGGAATTGAACCCAGGGCCTCAAGCACTCTTGCCACTAGGCCATATCCCCATCCCCTCTGATTGTTCTTTAATAGAGCAAAGTATCTTGGAATTAATAAAAGCTACAGATGAATACTGCTCCATGGAACTGTTTTAGAGGCTAATAGAACCACCTTTGAGATTTTAAAATTTCCAACAAATATAGTGAACAAAAGCCACAACAGATAAAATAGAATTTAATGTTTGAATTTGCTCAGTAGATCTGAAATATGATATTATAGGATGCAATAAGAAATGTTACTATTAAGGTGATTTTCATTTTTAATTTATGAAAATACTGTGTATATTCTTTTATTCATGGCCTATAACAATTCAGATAAATCACAATTAGAAATGCTCACTTTCCCTTTGTGTGTAAAAGCCACAGCAGTCACTAATATATCTTGTTTTGACCAGGGGCTGGTGACTTATAACTGTAATCCTAGCTAAACAAGAGGCTGTTAATTGAAGACTCCAGTTTGAAGCCAGCCCAGGAAGACAAATCTGTGAGAGTTTTATGTCCAGGTAACAGCAAGAAGTTGTAACTATAGGCATATCTCAAGTGGTAGAGCTTCACTTTCAAAGAGAGAGACTCTTGACTTCAAGCCTCACTACTGGCAAAATAAATAAATGAATAGAAAAGAAGGTAATGAAAACAACTATTGGTTATTGGCTTTGAAAAGTATGATGTGATTAAATGAAAATACTTTAAAAATAATTTACTGTATTGTTATTATAAAGCTGATATGCAGAGGCGTTACAATAACATGAGTTAGTCAATGAATAGAGTATCTTCTGTTCCCTCACTTTCTTCCAGTCCCTCCTTCTCCTTTCCACCCTCAAGCTGTACAGTTCAATTTTATCCATGTCCAGGAGCACCCCTATGTTTTTGTTTGCTTGTTTTGTGCTTTTTAAAAATTGTGTCACTATTTGCCTATTTTTTTTTGTTTTATTGTAAATTGTATTTTTTTGTTTTTATTGTAAATATATAGAGCAGCTAAACTTACACAAGTCAGGTATTGAATACATTTCTTTCTGAACAGTGTAACCCCATCCCTCATTTTCTCCCTGTTTTTACCCTCCTGACCCCTTTCTTAAGTTGTATAGTTCATTTCGAGCATGATGTCTAGTATCATTGAACTCCAAGAAGTGAAAACAAGAGTTTGGGGTTTTTGTTGTTGTTGTTTGATTGGTTTTTCTTTGTGTTTTTACCAGTCCTGGGGCTTGGACTCAGGGCCTGAGCACTGTCCCTGTCTTCTTTTTGCTCAAGGCTAGAACTATAGAGCCACAGCAGCACTTCTGGCTTTTTCTGTGTATGTGGTGCTAAGGGCTTTGTGCATGCTAGGCAAGCACTCTACTGCTAAGCCACATTCTCAGCCTTCAGCCTGTTTGTTTTGTACTGTTCTTTTATTGTTAAGGTTATGTACATAGTACATAAGTACATAAGTAAGGTAGTGAGTACATTTCTTATCAAACTTGTTATCCCCTCCCTCATTTTTCTCTCACTTTCCTTCCTCCTAAGTCCCCCTCCCCTCAAGTTGTACAGTTGATTTACAACATATTGTCTTGTAAGTATTATTGTTGCATAGGTTCCCTTTTGCCCCTTGTTTCCTTTTGTCATTTGTTTTTCTGTTTGCTTACTTTTTTATCTTTTTGTCAATGTATTTTCTTTCTGTATCTTTTGTCTTTTATGTAAATTTATCTCATATGGGGAGGGAAAGGAAAGCACAGAAAAGGTGGGACAAAGGTTGAACTGGGACAAATACTTTTTTCCTGAATATTCAAATGTTATCTTCTAATACTACTGTTTTCTATGGTCATCATTTCAAATTTCCCAAGATCACTTACTCTGTGTGCATTCAATTATTTATGCTACATAACATATTAAACTTACAAGCATTATATATATTACATAAATATACCCATATATAAAATATACATGCATATAAAATATAATATACATAAATATTTAAATATAGTGAATATATGGCATATTTCTGTTCTCCTCTCAAGGCACTGTAAACTTTGGTTTCTAATCTGAACCATAGATAGTTTTGTCTTCTGGATTCCAAACTTCCTATTCTGCTATTAAGACTCTTCTATTCATTTTCAAAGTCTGTATAGTTATCCTGTCGTGCCCTGAGAGTATTATTAAAAGGAATTTCAGTCTAGGTTTCATATGTTTCAGTCTTTACCTCTGAAAAATTAAGGTAAGCTGAAACACTGAATTGTTAAGTAACTTAAAAAACAACAACAAAGAAAAGCACATTTCTATGAGCTACAATACAGAAGTTCTAGAAGCACTTTAGAGATATTTAACGATTCCACTGTATGAATAAATTCTGAATGTTTCAGCATAATAAAAGTCTCTATGCCCTTGAGTTACTGCTGATTAATGTTCATTTACCTATTTTAGTAACTTGTTTAGTGTAAGGACTTGAATTTGTACCATGTTCTCCTTTCTTGACAAAATTTGCTGAAATGAACTGGGTGCCAGTGGATCATGCCTGTCATTCTTGCTACTCAAGAGGCTGAGATTTGAGGATCAGTATTCAAAGCCAGCCTGGACAAGAACTCCCACGAGTCTGTTATATGTAATTAACCACCAAAAAGCTACAAGTTGAGCTGTGGCTCAAGTAGTAGAGTGCTAGCATTGAACAAAAAAGATGAAGGACATAACCCAGGTGCTGAGTTTAAGCCCAGGACTGCCCACTGCCATTCCTCCCCCAACAAAAATACTGAAGTGATATCTCCTATAATACGTAAAAGAAATTTAGAGGGAAGTAGTTTATTGACAATCCAGTGCAAAGTAGCTTATAAACAAATGCATGGTCATCAATATTGAACAAAACATGAATTGATAAAAATGATGAATTTTTAAATTTTAAAATGATGTAATTTTCTTGGACACTAATGGAAATAATAAGATTTTTTTCTAGACTTGTAATTCATTTTCAATGAATCTATAACAAAATTGAAAGACACTATAAAAATACCTAGTTAAAAGTTAACCAATCAGTTCTTTTTGGTTGTTTTATTTATATCTGCTGTTTATTGCTCTTACTTATAGCTATGGACAACAGTGATGTAGGTACAGGCCTGCTAGGACCAGGAGTCCTCAGTATACCAAACCTAATGACACCTCTAGACAGTCAGACATGTGTTCCAGGAGCACCTTTAATTAGAACAGAAATTGTGTGTATGCACAAGAGTAGAGCAGAATTAATGGCATACTGTTTTTCTCTGAGCTCCTAAGGGTTGATTGTTGGCCCCAGGTAACTGCAGCCGAAAGTCAGGACATGGGGAATGCAGAGGCGAGTGAACCAATGCACACTTTATTGTAGGAGGGCCAGGGTTTTTATACCATTTCATAAATAGGATCATAAGAAATCAGTTTACAGCTTCAAGAGTAGAGGTAAAACAAAAGGATATATCGGTATCAAGGCATGGCTGTATTTACCACTACAACAAAGGATCAAGGCAAAGTTACAATTATCCTCTAGCTACTGCATCTGTATGCTAACTATCTTGGTACTAGGATTTCCCACCTACTATGAAGACACTTCCTCCAAGCAGCTGGGAAAACAAGACTCCCCAGGGACTCTCTATATAGGGGAGGAGAGACTCATGACAAAGTGGCTTCCTTTGGCCAACAAACAGAGGAGACTCTTTTTTTTTTTTTTTTTTTGGCCACTTCTAGGCCGTGAACTCAGGGCCTGAGCACTGTCCCTGGCTTCTTTTTTGCTCAAGGCTAGCACTCTGCCACTTGAGCCACAGCGCCACTTCTGGCCATTTTCTGTATATGTGGTGCTGAGGAATCGAACCCAGGGCCTCATGTATACGAGGCAAGCACTCTTGCCACTAGGCCATATTCCCAGCCCCCAGAGGAGACTCTTTAATGGAGATGTTTCCCTATTGGCCTATTAGTTTGCTAATAAGGCATCAGAATATCTGTGCTGAGGCTAAGTCCCCCACTGGTCAGAGAAATCATTCTTCCACAGTTGATTTGCCTGTGATTAGAAAAGATCTATCACAAACATTATGCCAACAAATTTCTACTCTGTTACCAAGACATTCTTCATGTGGCTGGAACTCCATTCTCATCTACACAAGGTACTTTTCTCTCCTGATTTCTATATTCTTCCCTCTACCATCCATATTCTGAGTATTTTTTTTTTTTACTTTTACTTTAGCAACACAATTAAAAAAATGTATTTGGAAACTTTGAAGCTACAGTTCAGTTCCTCCTTTCAATTTACCTGAAATTTACAAAAACATGGCCTCAAAAAATAATAAAGAACATTGACATGAATTGGGTCGTTTGTAAGGAGGCATATACTAGGCATTGTATGTAGTATACAAACTAAAAGGGTAAACTAATCTAAAGATGCAATAGGCTATTGATCTTATTTTATGTGCATACTATATACAGTATATATGATATAATTTATATACAGTTCTATTTATATTTATTTATACAATTATATTTGTATCTATTTGCATATAAAGTACAAATGTAGTAGTAATGCATCCAAACATTGCACATATATGACATACACATATAATCTTATATACGTATGTGTATATACATGTATACTGTATATGTGCATTATGTGTGTGTGTGTGTGTGTGTGTGTGTGTGTGTGTGTTGTAGGTTGAAGGTTAAGTCCAGAGCTTTGACATGTTAGGCTACCTAATGCTTTACCATTGAGCTATCTCTATAGCCCTACTTTCTGCATTTTTAAACATTGATTGGTTCTCAATATTAACTTATATAGAATGTATTTCATGCAGACCTTGGGTTTGTGAAAAATATTTCAATTTATTTTTAATAATGTAACAACGTTTTGAAAACATGTGAGGATGGAACTTTTCTCCAGCTTATAAAATGTAAGCACCTTCTGTAATCCAAATAAATGGTTTCTGTTAGCCACAATTACACTGTGGCTAACATACACTGGCATGAATTCTATATCCCCATTTCATTACATACAACCACTTACTTTACAGTTCCTACCTTTGTAATTTTTACATCCTGAACATATATAATTGGTATTCCTTTGGCTGCTATTGATTTCAATCTGGAATCTTTATGAGATCTTTATGTGGTCAATTAAAACTCTTAAGAATACAATTAAAGACTTTACAAAAGATACTTCACAGAGCAGATAGCCATTTTTTCCCCCTTTTACAATGTAAGAATATAGAGTTCAAAGCTCCATCATGGTGGCAAAAACCAGTCCTTCATCAGTCTGCATAATATCTTGACATTTTGGTCTTAAACTTCTCATCTTCTAAGATTGTGAGGAATATATTTGCTTTATGTAAATCATCCAGCCTATGGCACCTTGTTTTATCAGCACTAGTGAGCAAGATATAATACTTCAGGGATAGTTTCTCCTATGTACTAGTCAGTCAGGTATAATCAAAAAGGTCACTTAAAAGGTGAAATTTGCAGATTTCACCTTTGAAAACTTTATTGTCAATTCTCCTTCTTCTATGACTCAAGGTTTTGAGCAACTGGATCTTTGACAAAGTGAAATAAAGGGAATATTTTATGCCCCTAAGTTTAAAATTAATTATGCCATTATATTTCATTATATTACAAAATATGTTATAAACTAAAGCTTTGATCAGTTCAGATACAAATATATGTTTCCATTACTGAGCATGTGACAAGCCCAATCTAACAATTCTCTGTTTTATGCATTTGATAAACTAGAATATTATAGGCAGTTTGTAATGGAAACACAGGTGTTTTAAAGAGTTTAATGAGTCTTAGAGAGTCTGTTTTCTGGATAGCTTTCACATTTAGACACATTTAGTTTAACCTCTTTGAATTTCATGTAATTTGTCACTGAAATGGGTATAACACTAATATCTGACTCAGGTTATTGTGATAAGTTCTTATACTTTTTTTAACTTAAAGCTTTGCTTAGTTCATGTTTGCATATCAGATCTACTCTCTTCAACAGAAAACAAAAGAAAATAATAAAAGTAAAGTGGAATATATAACTATATATTCTACACTAGAACTTAATACCCAAAATAATCATTGTCATTATTTTGACTTAGGAAATCTCTTCCATACAGATAATTACACAACAATGAAATTACAAAATTCTCAATAATTCACAGCCCTCAATTATCCAAATAGAACATGGAAGAGTAATAATGTTCCATCAGTAAGGAAAAAATATTTACCACTGGAAAACTTGAACTGATGAATCATGCCAACTGTTATAAAGGTTGGATCAACACAAAACCAACTATATGTTCAGTTGTGCTTATTTTGTGTATGCATTTCAATATTTTCCCTCTAACTTCTCTATTAATAAATCCATTACAAAATACTGATACACATTAAAAACAATTATGAAAAATTACTAAATTTCTTGGCCCAAAGCTTTCATTCAAACAGGCTTTATTCTTTTTATCTTTGGGAAATAAACCCTGATGATGTCTACTATGTCTCAAACTGAAGGCAATATTAGATAGTATTTCCAATCACATATAAAAGCTAATGAGAGAAATAAGAGCAAATCAATAACTTATTTGGATTCATATTTTAGTCATGTCACTCACACATTATGCACACATATTTTTCTGAACCTGAGCAATAAAAAATACCTTTCTTAACTTTGCTATCAAATATATTTATTATACTCCTAAATTCCTAAATGCACTACCTTATGTGATACTGAACTAAGTAAAAGTAGACTGAAGTAGAATGAAAATCCTAGAGTTGTTTTATTTTATTTTATTTTTTTATTTTATTATTATTATTATTATTATTTTTTGCCGGTCCTGGGGCTTGGACTCAGGGCCTGAGCACTGTCCCTGGCTTCTTTTTGCTCAAGGCTAGCACTCTGCCACTTGAGCCACAGCGCCACTTCTGGCCATTTTCTGTATATGTGGTGCTGGGGAATTGAACCCAGGGCCTCATGTATACGAGGCAAGCACTCTTGCCACTAGGCCATATCCCCAGCCCCCCTGGAGTTGTTTTAATGGTGATTAAATTGTGATTACATGGGTCTGGATCTAAAACATAGAGTGGAAAATGTTTTGGAAGGTTGTGGAATTAACACGATTGAGTGGTATGGATTAAAGCCATTTAATAAATAAATGCTTCCTAAATATGTTATTAATATGTTTAGTTTTGAGAGAGACTATGTGATAAGTTACTGTTATAGGCAACCCCTTACTATGATGTAGGCCTTAATATTTGACAGTCACACTTTCATTGGAAATTTATTGTAGAATGCTGTCACACTATGCAGGCCATCAGTTATTTGACATATGTAAGTCTCTGGTACTTCCCATCCTTATCAAGGAAAGATATCCCTGGATGCTTGGGGAAGCTAGGGTTAAAATTCTGTGGAGGACACTTTATGCTGCCCTTCACTTATGTTTGTCAATGTCTGATGCTCACAAGTTAGGAAAAAAATCACAGAATTTCATGCTGACATAGAAACATAGGCCAAACAGGTTTTGAGTGAGATATTTTCTTCAAACACAGCAAACATTGATAACGACTTGAGATGAGAGGAGAAAATGGTAAGGAAAACAGAAAAGGGCTCCCATACACTCACTCAAAAAGGATTGACCTACAGATAATTTAACTGTTCACTGTCTTAAACCAAAGTAAAATGTTCCTTCTTTCTAGGAGGTATATTTAGTTCTGTGACAAGCATTATTTTGTGTAGGGATTGTGGAAGCATTGTCCTCCTATACCCTTTTTTTTCTAAGAATACAAGTGCTTGCTGTCAGAATCCGGTGGAAAGTCTGGTTTATGCAATGGGGGAGTGAAAGGAACACTCAGTCCTGTGGGCTGTGGCAGATATTACTCTATTCTCTTATTTTTATATTACAAACTATATCCTGTAGGTGAAATCAAAGTTTGCAGGCCCTGACTAAGGAGTTGGATCACTGAAAACATGTCTTGAGAGACAAAAGCCCAAGAAAACATGGAAATTTAGAGAGAAATTATATTTACTTTTATTGGGAACACCCATTTGCAAGGACACAGAAACAAAAATCAAAGTCTATGAATAAAACTATAAAAAGAAGCTTCTGTACAATTTTCAAGAATAAAAATGTCAGCGTAATACTCCTTTCTCATTATAATGCACAGTGAAATCTCCCTTCTGACTCCTGGAGAGAAGCATAGGAATGGAAAGGCTTTGTATGGTTGTACCAGATGGGGCTTTTCAGAGTGATTATTGTACTGAAGAGCAATTGCTTATTGTGTCTCAGTCTGTCACAAGTGTAGTTCCAGGTACATGAGTAGGAAATTTTTAGCCTTAAAAATGAAGGTACACACATCGTAACATGTGCCTGCAGCCTGCATAATTTCATATTTTTGACTCTCTTGTGAAGATTTAATGCATCTAAATCCAGGTATATATCTTTAAGTAAATAAATATGAAAATTTTACCACTTGCTCAAACATTAAACTTGTCATTCTGTTTAACTTCTTAGAAATGCATTTGCATTATTACTAAACTTAGGAACTTAAAAATAAGCCTTTATCAGACATGTTCCTGATGGCTAGGAATCTAGGCAGTGCTTAGTTCTGTCATCTCACCAGAGATTGTAGTCAAATGCTTTGTCAAGGCTATAATTTTATTTGAGGACTGCAATAGGGTAGGAGGTTTGGCTCTAAAGTTACAAGTTTTCTTGTAAGAGACCTCTATTCTTGACATGCAAGCCATTTATAAGATTTCTTACATTTCTTCATACACAGTTTGCGATAAAATAGGCAGAGTCAATGATAAAAATGGAAACTGCAGCCATTTATAATCTAATTTCATATGTGACATACTACTATTAATATAATATTCTAGTGCACAAATTGTACCAATCGTGGATATGACAAAATAGAATTATACACACTGAATATAAAAAAATCAAGACTCTTGGGAGCTTTCTTATAAATCAACTACTACAGTATTCTTTAGCTTTTTGTTTTTGTTTTATTGTTTGTTCTGTTATTCATAAGGCTTGAACTCTGGGCATGGGCACTGTCCATGATCTCTCCCTATTTGAGCTACAGTGCCACTTCTGGTTTTCTGTGGGTAATTGGAGATAAGAGTCTCACAGACTTTCCTGCCTCGGCTGGCCTTGAACCTACATCCTCATATCTCAGCCTCCTGAGTAGCTAGTATTGAGAGCCATCGGCCACTGGTGCCCAGCTCCTTAGCTGTTTTGATTAATGGTTTATGCAATGATATCAAAACCAATTTTTTTCATCGGTTTTCCTACTGGATATTTGTAGTGTATGCTATGTGCCTCTCATAACTTTCAAAGCAAACATGTAAGCAAATGTTTAATAGTAATTGAATAAAAATTATAGCTGGGTAGGACTTAGGAGCTTACTAGAGTTTAGGTGATAAAAACTAAACTACTCTAACTACATCTGAACTAAGAAGAGGAATAAAATAAACAACTCTCAAATAAGTGGTAGTGGCTTATGTGTGAGGTCTGCAGTGTATTTAGAGAGTAATAATATATTAAGTAGGAAAAGGAGATGGAAATATAATTGTTGATAAATCAGAGAAACCTTCTAAGAAGTGGAATCAGAAATAAATTTTAAGACATTTAACAAAATTATTGACCTTTCTTTTTTTTTGGCCAGTCCTGGGCCTTGGACTCAGGGCCTGAGCACTGTCCCTGGCTTCTTCCCGCTCAAGGTTAGCACTCTGCCACTTGAGCCACAGCGCCACTTCTGGCCGTTTTCTGTATATGTGGTGCTGGGGAATCGAACCTAGGGCCTCATGTATCCGAGGCAGGCACTCTTGCCACTAGGCTATATCCCCAGCCCCTTGACCTTTCTTAACAAAATTTTCAATTGCCCCAAAGAAGCTGGATAAAAATATGAGTACCTATCCTTGAATCCAAAGGAATGCAGGTCTCTCCTGAAAAATGCTAGGGATGAAAACATTTTGAAGGGATTAGATATGTGATGTTTGTTTGTTTGTTTTTCATATATATATTATCAAATTGAATTACAGAGAGGTTACAGTTTCATACATTAGGCATTGGATACATTTCTTGTACTATTTGTTACCTCATCCCTCATTCCCCCCTCCCCCCTCCCACCTACCTTCCCCCCGCCCCATGAGTTGTTCAGCTCATTTACACCAAACAGTTTTGCAAGTATTTCTTTTGTAGTTGTTTGCCTTTTTTACCCTGTGTCTCTCGATTTTGGTATTCGCTTCAAATTTCCTGGTTCTAATACCAGTATATCCTGTTTCCAATATACTCAGATAAGATACAGAGAATTGTAGGTACAACCACAGGAAGGTGATACAAGAAGATCATCAATAATAGAGGTTACAGTTACATATGGCATGTTGAAAGTAGTTACAACTGTGATATAACAATCGTTTCCATAACATGGAGTTCATTTCACTTAGCATCATCTTTTGTGTTCATAAGGGTACAACTATTGGGCTCCTGTGATCCTCTGCTGTGACTTGCCTAAACCTGTGCTAATTATTCCCTATTAGAGAGACCATAGAGTCCATGCTTCTTTGAGTCTGGCTCACTTCACTTAGTATAACTTTTTCCAAGTCCTTCCATTTCCTTACAAAAGGGGCAATGTCATTCTTTATGATAGAGGCATAAAATTCCATTGTGTATATGTACCACATTTTCCTGATCCATTCTTCTACTGAGGGGCACCTGGGTTGGTTCCAGATTCTAGCTATGACAAATTGTGCTGCGATGAACATTGATGTGCTGGTGGTGGATATTTGTTTTTATCATCCTAGGATCCCTCTCAGTCCCACAGATCACCTGTAGGATGAAAAAAATCCATAGAAAGTGAGTTTAAAGAATTGACTCCCCATGGAAGGAAACTGCCTTCCTTAGGTAAATGAACTCTCCTCTAATGGATCACTATTTTACTTACCTTTGGAATTTCTGGATGCAGAATATTTTCTTTCTCCATTTTAGATGGAGAAATAGAGTACATCAGAGTAAAGGAGATGATGTGGGAAATGATATGGAAACTTAGAATACCAGACTCTTCATTTAGATCTCTTTAGTTTTCTAAACCAGTCTCAGTATGAAGTCTATGTATTTATTTAACTATGTAGTCCTCATTACTCATGATGACTATGGTACTCATAATGCATATGGTACTCATGATGCAAACATTGTGTTTGTCTATTTGTCCTTTCATTTCAGACTTCTATATATGTTCATTTATCAGGTTATGTCACCAGATTTGTACTAAATACTCATCAAATTTAGACTAAATACTCATTAAAATAAAAGCATGACTTGATTTGGAAAAAAGAAGTTGAAAGAGATTAAGTTATTAAGAATTTGATAAACTGACTTTCATGAGACTATAAGAGTTTACTATTAATATATCTTTTTAACAGAGGATAGCTAAAAATCATAGGTATATATATGCATATGTGCACACCCACTATGTTTTGTATATTTTTGCTAATGTGTATATAATAAAATGTGTGTGTCTGTATTTATATACCTGGAAAATTGTTCACAGCAATGTATTTTCACATAAACATGCATAATTGAGTGCCTTGGTTTTTTTGTAACATGGAAAAAGGTCCAAAGGCTAATTTTAAATGAAACTTCTATAATGCACAGTGATTTTTCAGATTTTATGAACTAGAAAAGATCATCTAAATTTTCTGATATGTAGATATAACATTTCCACATATTCATATCCTTATCCTTTTTAATTTCATACCCCCACTCACAGAAATACACATGTAAACTATACAATTATGTATATGCTTTAATTATTTTTTGTGTAGGGCAAATGTGTAATTTAGGAAAAATCCATCTAAAGTCTATCCCTTATGGTATGGGCAATTATTTTGGAAATTGAAGTCAATCAATTTCATAAAATAAGAGTAATTTATCATTAAGAATTTTATAGAAGTCTTATTTGGAATTCAGGGGAAGAATCTATTAGTTTGCTCCTGTTTCTTATTCAATTCTTGTCTAGTTTTGGATGCTACTAAATCACTACCCAAGTTTGATTGCTGATTCCTGCTGTCCGAAAAACACAACTGAAAGTCACAAGGGACAAATACAATACACTTACTTTTTGAAAAGTCAGCACTTTTCCCT
The DNA here is from genome assembly GCF_023159225.1 of Perognathus longimembris pacificus. Classification (NCBI taxonomy): domain Eukaryota; kingdom Metazoa; phylum Chordata; class Mammalia; order Rodentia; family Heteromyidae; genus Perognathus; species Perognathus longimembris. Next base: position 30,858,633 of record NC_063168.1, on the reverse strand, counting down.
GTAATGACTTGAAGAAGATGGATGTTGTGCAATAGTCAGCATTTTATCCTGTTGCCATGTTCTCTTGACAGCATAATGTGCTACACAATCTGGGATAATGGCTGGAAGGGTATGAAAATAACTAAAATATGTATATTTACGTGAGAAAACTGTGAGCAAAGAGAATTTGCTCAATATTGGTAATTCAATAAAAAGTTTATGAGCAATTAAAGAGACAACATGAATCATTGGGATAAGTTTTGTGACATGGATAAATAAGAAACAGACTCTCTAAACTTCCCATGGCTTTCAACTAGCACAAAAATTATCTCATTAGTACTTGTGCTTTTGTTGTGGGTGACAGTACTTGATTTTGAAAGAAGAACCTCAGTATTTGCTACTGTACTTGCCACATTGTTAGTTGTTTGTTTTATTTTCAGAAGGTTTCACCTTTCACCCAGGCTAGGCTTTGAATATGATGCTCCTTAATTCTACTATACACTTAGCTATGATTATAGGTGCTAACTACCGTGCCTTCACACCTTGTTGCTATTGCAACCAGATGCTTCTTCTTCCTTTGTTTCTTCTTCCTTCTTTTCCATCTTCTTTTTGCTCTTCTCCCTTCCTACCTTCTTTCTTTCCTTCCTTCCATCCTTCCTTCCTTCCTTCCTTCCTCGTCCTCTTCCTCCTCCTCCTCCTCCTCCTCCTCCTTCTTCTTCTCCTTCTTCCTTCTCCTCCTCTTCTTCCTCCTTCTTCTTATGTTAAATAAGACTAGTGATTTTCAATATATGAACTCATCATTTTCTGCCTCTTGCTGGAAATGCACTTGCAAGTTTACAAATTATAAATATTTTAGACTCCTAAGAAAACCTATGAAGTTACTCAACCACTTGGATTGATAAACTAACACTAGCAACATATTCAGAATCCATTATTTCTTACTCATTATCAAGCAAAGCTCTCTTTTCATGTTTTTAATCTCTCCAGGAGTTTTGAAAAACATAGATTTTATTATCTTTAAACAATTGTACAAAGAAGTCATTCGTCTTTTTATCCTTTGTCTCTTTATTTTGTTATTCCTTTTCCCTTCCCTAGTTCTAATGCAAGTATATACAGTATCCAGGGTACTCAGATGAGATACAGTAATAGCATGGGCACAACAACAGGAAGGGGATACAAATCGAGAGACAAAGGATGAAAAGACAAACGACTCCAAAAGCACTATTTACAAAACCATTTTGTGTGAGCCAACTGAACAATTCATGGGGGAAGAAAGAAAGGGGGGCAGGGAAATGAGGGAGGAGGTAACAAGTTATACAAGATATGTACCAACTGCCTTACATATGAAACCATAACCCCTCTGTACATCACTTTGACAATAAATAAATAATTTAAAAAACTAAATAGGAAAAAAGTCATAAAATTAAAAAACAAAAACCTTTAAAACAATTGTACAAAGGAGTTTCATTTCAAGAAAGAAGTGTAAATATAATGTATTTTAATCAATGTCATCTCTTTCAACATCTTACCCATCCCTCCTTTTCCTTAGGTTTTGTGCCCCTAACATTTTGCCAGCAGGTTATTTTTTGGGTGTTTGTAATTTATTGTTAACTTTGTGAAATGATAGTCAATGGGAGGAAAGATTGGCCTTTAAAATATTTTCTTGTATTTTTCCATGATTTTATTAGTATCAATTCATTGCATAGTGGTATTTTATTTTGACATATCCATATATTTGTTCAATAAATCTCATTGTTGTTTTCACTCTCCATCATTCCCCTCCCTTTCCCATGTCAATTTCAAAAAAGTTTAATTGTTTCATTTTAAATTATGTCAAGCCTTGACACTACAGGTTGACACTTGTTCAATATCACATTTTCTTTTTTAGTTTAATTTGTTTGTTTGGGATGTGAGTTGTTGGATGGTTAATCCTTGTGCTACAGTTGTCACTCAAGCTTGTGAAACACATCTCTAGCCATACTATTTCCTGGTTATTTTGAAGGTAGAATTTTGTGGATTTTCCTGCCCAGACAGTCTTGGAACCACAGTCTTATAGATCTTGTTTTCTTAAATAGTTAAGGTTGCTTCCAGCTTCTAGACTAACTAGTATCTGACTTCTTAAACTGCACAATCAAATTGTAATAGTGATGTTTGCCTATCCTACATATGTTTTTGAAAGATGTTTAAATATATAAATATAGTGTATTTGAAATTGTGAAAATATTTTTGAGCAACTCGCTTTATTTATTTATTTATTTTTTACCAGTCCTGGGGCTTGAACTCAGGGCCTGAGCACTGTCCCTGGTTTCTTTTTGCTCAAGGCTAGCACTCTGTCACTTGAGCCACAGTTCAAGGCCACTTCTGGCATTTTCTATATATGTGGTGCTGAGGAATTGAACCCAAGGCTTTATGTAAACGAGGCAAGCACTCTTGCCACTAGGGCATATTCCCAGCCAAGTAACTCAGTTTACAAAGCTATTGCTAGAATTGGCTATATGCATGCAGAAAACTGGCTGTAGGTATACACACACACACACACACACACACACACACACGAGAGCCAGAATCAACTCCTATTTTATCAAAAACCTCAATGTAAGACCAGGTACCTTGAGAAGATCACAGGAAGGGATAGGAGAAGCAATAAGCTTCTTTGGCACGAGTCAAAAATTCCTAAGTAAAGATCCAGAATCACAGAAAATCAAAAATTGACTAGATCAATGGTATTGCACCAAATTGAAGAGTTTCTGTATGGCAAATTACATAGCTAGCAAGAGAAATGCAAAGCACACAAAACAAAAGATCTTTAGTAGCTATACAGCAGACAAGGGCCTTTTATCTAAAATATACTGAGAGTTCAAAAAAATTAAACCTCCTCAAGTCAAATCTTCAAAGTAATGAAACCCCAATTAATAAATGCGCTAAAGACTTAAAGAGAGAATTATCCAAAGAAGAAATAAAAATGACCAATAGACACATAGAGAGATACTCAGTATCTCTTGACCATAAAATACATGCAAATCAAAACAACAGTGAGATTCCACCTCAATCCAATTAGAATGGCTATTATCGAGAAAACTAACAATAATAGATTCAGGCAGGGATGTGGTTAAATGGAATACTACTACACTGATAGTGGAATATAAACTTGTTCAACTACTCTGGAAAGCAATATGAAGGTTTCTCAAAAGACTAATCATAGAGCTTTCCTGTGACTCCTTGAACATCTATCCAGTTGACCACAAATCAGGCTACACTAAAGCCCCTAGATTTAGTGACATGTTCACTGCAGCATTATTTACCATAGTCGTGGTATGGAATCAACCCAGATGTCCTTCAGTGGACAAATGGATCATGAAAATTGTGTGTGTGTGTGTGTGTGTGTGTGTGTGTGTGTGTGTGTGTGTGTGTGTGTATGATGGAATTCTATGCTTCCATCAGAATGAATAACATTGGTCCATTTGTAAGGAACGAGAAAGACTTGGAAAAATTATATTAAGTAAACTAAGCCAGACCCAAAGAAACATATGCGTTCCCTCATTTGTTATCACTAGACTGTGCCTATGAATCTACAAGTAAACTCAATGGACAGTTAAAGACAAATAGTTACACCTGGACATGATTAATTAAACAGCATTCTAAACATTCACACAATGAGAACAAAGGGGGCTAGTCTTAAGGCAGGATCACAAACACTCAGTAGATATGTCCATAAGATAATGTCAAATGATGCTTATCAAAATGAACTCTAAGAAATGGAAACAATACTTTTTTCATTGCACCATTTGAAGTTCCTTTTTATTTCTGTTTTTTTTTCCTTCTTTCTTTGGTTTACTTTATTCCCTTTTGTCTCTATTTTCGTCTCTGTACCCTTTGTCTTGTATATAAATTTATTGGATTTGGTGAGAAGAAGAAGAAGCACTGAAATGGTGGGAGAAGTAGTGAACCAACTCAGCAGTGAAACCCACTAGATATGTGTTGGCAATGAGCTATAAAACTTCAGGGGGAGGAAAGACAGAAAGGGAAAAACTGAGAGAGGATGATTAAGGGATGACACTGTTCAAAAGAAAATGTATCTATTATCTGAATCATGTAACTCTAACTCCTCTGTACATCACCTTTACAATAAAATTAATTTTTTTTAAAAAGAACGGCTATTGCTAAACAGATATTGGTGAGTCATCCTTGTAATCCTAGCTTTTCAGGAGGCTGAGATCTGAGGATTGCTGTTCAAAACCAACCTGGACAGGAAAGTCCATGAAAGACCTTGTCCAATTAACCAATAGAAAACCGGAAGTGGCATTACGGGTAAGTGGTAGAGAACTAACCGTGAGTCAAAAGAACTCAGGGACAGTGTCTAGGCTCAGAATTCAAGCCCCATAACCGATAAACAAACAAACAAACAAATAAATAAATAAATGGCTCTTGCTTAGAGGGAAGGGTGCACAGAATGTGGTTGGTCAGACAAAAATGATTGGATCAGAGTGTTAATATTATGGAGATATAAAAATGAAATTCCTTTTTCATCATATAACTGACATAAGCCAATAAAAATGAAATTAGAGGAAAATTCTTAAATGTTGCACTATATGTATTTTAATGCTTCAAGAAATGTTTTTAATGTCCTTGACACTGAAATAAAATTAATAATCTGACATTAAATAGTATCAGATTTATGAATTCAATAGTTTTACTTAGGAAATGTTTCTGTGGTTAACTTTTATAATCCTTGAAGTTTTATTTACATGGAGCTTTGTGCTAGATTGACTTGCTTGCTAAACTGGTATTGTACTGCTTGAGCCATGATTTCACCTCTGCTTTTTATTATTTATTTTAAAGATAGTATCTTTTTGGATTCTTTCTACTTAAGCTGGCTTTCAAACATGTTGGTCTGGATTTTGTTCTCCTAAATAGCAAGAATTACAGTTCTGAGCCACCAGTGCCTGATTCTTTAATATGTCTACATGCTAGTGCAATCCTAGATAATATATAATACACAGAACATATAATTTTGTGTTTGTTACTGGGTTTGAATTCAAAGCCCTGTGTTTGTTAGGCAAATGGTTTAAGACTAGAGATGAATGCTTCCCTACACTTCTGCCCAGTGCATTCACCACTAGGATATATATTATGCACACATATTGCTAATCACATGGTAGCCCCTATGACTGCTACCTTCTAACTCTTTCTCAAAAGACAGAAACCTTGAACACCAATTCACTTAATTGTAGTAAATTATGGAAAAGTATTGTCTAATATCTTCTACACTGGAAAAAATACACTAAAGCCCACCCCCAAATAAGGGAATCCAATCAAAAGAACCCCAGCTTGTATGGTAAATGAGAGCTGTTTCAAGGAAATTCATTTTCAACAAAATATATTGTCTTCTGAAGTATTTAAATTACACACATGTACATATTCTACTTTTGTAAACAATTTCTGTCCATTTAGAAGCTCAAATTTGCAATTTATCAAAGCAACAAAATTAGTATTAATATGCTAAATGTGAATTATTTTCACTATGATGCATCAAAACAAGATTTTTGGTACTCTTCCCCACCCCCGCTCCTCGCATTGGAAGAGACTAAACTCCAATTAACCGGAGAAAAAGTTATTTATTGTAGTATATTCTAAATGCACTTCTGATTTATTGACCTAGAAAACTAGTGAAGTATATAAAGTCATTTTGTGCCTCATATCTGAATCTTTTAATGTGACCCACTTTAATATCTCTTTCTATTTTTGACCTAATACTAGAGAAGAACTCTTTTTAGGTAGTTTGAATAACTTTTCTTCTAAACCTTATTTCGTTATTCTGTAAGAAATTGTGTATTTCTAAGTCTTTACCAACATCTTTCATCTCCATTTCTTATTAAATCATAATTTGAAATTAACTGTCTATCTCATTTTAGCCAACCTCCATGGGATAATTTCTGATAGACTCACTTAAGAAACTTGTAGAATATGTGTATGAAGTATGTTGACCTGATTGAATACCTGTGTGTTCTTCCATGTATTTCATAGTTTTTGACAATGCCCAGAACTAATAAGCAAAGCAATTTGCAAACTTGCAACACATCTCTTCCATTTTAGCTATCACTGCGTAGGTCAGTGGATTGGTATATGTTTATATTGCAGAATTATCCTAAATCACTGAGTTAACATATAGATATGTTTTCAGAGACTGCCCAATAAGTAACAAAATGTCTACGATAGGTAGCATTTGTTAAAGCAGTGAGAGGTAATGTGGAGAGAGGTATGTGTTATCTCATTTTAAATGTACCCTAACCATGTATACCTCTTGAGAAACAAAAGACCTTAGATGAAGAAATCCAAAATTCATACTTCATTTCCTGTCATAATTCAAACAATAGGAAAGATACACCAAGAAAATAGGTTACTTAGAGCAATATTTACAATTGTACATATTTTGTATAAAGTTTCTATGGAAGTTCTGTAATGAAAGCAAATTTATATTACTGACTAAATCCTTTGTTAATTTTCTCTAAACTATTGTATTTTTACTTGGTTATTTTTTTCCTTGATCTATAGAGCCTGCCCCTGTGCTGGGCATAGGTTTGGCACAAAATGTGATTTAATATCTTTGATTATGAGAAAGTCCCTGGGAACAAGGGTGGATAGAAATTTGATCACAGTTCCTGTTTGATAACAGGATTAAGCCAATATCCTTAGTATTCATGAAAACCCCAAGTAAACCAATGTTGTTTTTCTAAAATGTAATATCAATTCAAAGAAATTGTACCTTAACAATTTCAAAGGAGAGTGTTTATCATAAAGAACTTCCATAAATCTCTAACTCTACTAATCAGTGTTATGTATTGAAAATTTCAAGAAAAATCATATGAGGAAGGAAGTGAGTAAAAAGAGTGAGTAAGAGGTAAAGTAAAATTGTGGTATTAAGCAGACAACTAACATTTACACTCAATAGGAAACGGGATCATTTGATGCCTTAAGATAGTAAATTCTTATTTTTAAAGGACATTTTGTATTTTAGAAAGCTAGTTGAATATATAAAAAATTGAATCAGAGGCTGAATATCCCTTAGCCAAAATAATTGGTGCTGAAATATCTTGGATTTTATTTTGTTTCAGCTTTTTGAATATTTTTCAAATAATAACAAGCTTGTGTATGGGATCCAAGACTAAACATGAAACTTATTTATATTTCATATACACCAAGGGCACACAGCACGAAGAAAGACTCTAAAGTATTTCATAAATAATTTGTGCAAGAAACAAAGTTATTCACAAGTAATATCATATCGGTAATCAAAATGTATGGATTAAGATTTTGGGGGAAAGGTACCTGTAACAGGGCTTAAGCTCAAAGACACGTGCTTAGAAGACTGGTGCTCTACAACTGGGGCCAGGCCTCCATTTCCTGATTATTCCTTTTGAGTCTTCTGGATTTTTCTAACCTGGCTGGCTTAACAACACAATCTTGAGTTCTCAGCCTCCTTAGTAGCTAGGATTATGAACATGAATCATTTTACCAGGCTAAGAATGTAGCATCAATCTTTGTTTATATCAACTTTGGCTCAACTTTCTTAGTTACATGGTTTGCTATCATATCTCAGTGTAATTAATACTATTTCTTTTTGTTTTAATGACAGAATTATTTAAAAAATGCACACATTGGTATGGTTCACTTAGCCTTCAGGATTATCTCATCTGATCTTCAAATAATTACTTTGTCAATGTTATCACTATTATTTTGACAAGTGACAATATTAATACCTACAAATATGAGTAAGTTGTCCTTCAGCTCTCTGATAAATAGTAAGGAAATCAAGAAATATAACTTCCTCCATGGCACATAAATATGTATAACACACATATGTAAATAAAGTATTGTATATTTAGGAGAAAATTTCAATTTGGTCAACTATTTACAGTCTGACACAATGCCAAGAACCTAAAACTTGAGTTATCAGGGAAGGGGTTGAGGTCCAGGACAGAGGGTAAAGGAATGAGGGGAGAGATGAGGGAAGCATAATGCCATAATATCCAATGTGTGTATGTAAAAATGAACCTAGGAAAACTGAGGTTATGGGTGAGGTTTGGAGAGATGACTGGGGATGATGAAAGGGGTGATACTGACCAAAATTTGTTGTATTCATAATTTCTAAGTTGAATTGAACCTCCTTTGCAAGACTACTTAATGATTATTAAAGTAATTTAATAGCTTTCTATATGCAGTGATATTTGGTAGTGAGAATTAACCTTCTTTCATAAAGAAAGAAGTAGGCATTCTTCTGACTTTGAAGTTTTATCTTTGTATAAATATTACCCTATTATTACCAGTAAATAGTAAGCCAACATAGTCTTTGATCATGTTTGGAAGTGAAGCTATTACTTTGGTTTTTATGGCTAATTGTTCACATTTATTTCATTTCTTCCATTTTCAAATAAGGTGGCTTGAAATAAGCTCTTGTCCCTGGAACAGTATCGCTGAAAATTGTAGTATTGACAGTGCTTGACAGAAGGCTCACAATACATAAGTAAATGAGGTCAGTATGATGGAGATAGGTTTCCTAAACATAGCATATTTACTCCTGGTTATGGCATGAATTTCTAAGTGCAATGAGCAAGCATATTGATGTGGTGATTCACTTGTGAAATAACCCATAGATTTCAGCTGTCAGCAGTTTGCTATGTATCTCCACAGCGATGCTTGATTTGGGAGGATGGAGGCCAAATTTTTCTAATGACCGGGAACTACCTCTCCTTAAAGAGCACACAGAGATGAAGGTAGCCAATTAACTCTTTTTTTTCCTGAATAATTATTTATTGTCAAAGTGATGTACAGAGGGGTTACAGTCTCATATGTAAGTCAGTGGGTACATTTATTGTACAATTTGTTACCTCCTCCCTCATTTAACCCCCTCGCTCCTCCCCTTTTCCCTCTCCCCCTATGAGATGTTCAGTTGGTTTACACCAAATGGTTTTGTAAGTATTGCTTTTGGAGTCGTTTGTCTTTTAACTCTTGAATGGGTAAAGGACAAATAATCTCCAGCACCTTGAGCAGTATCGTCTTCTTGAATGTTTTTGGACTGATGGTAAACTTATTAAAATAATTGAGTAGTACATTTCTTCTAATGATGATTGCTCTTTAAAAGGAGATTGAGTGTACAGAACAGTGAATAGTCTTCCATTTGCATAAAATGAGTGAAGGGAAAGTACTCACAATATGACAAAGATACCCCACCTACTGAAATTCCCCCAGTGTTCTAAGCAAGAGTTATCTTGTCCCATGCTGCAGTTGACATTTTTTTCTCACTGCTAACCAATGAAAATATAGCAATGTTAATTTTACTATTATTTTGTTAAAAGTAAACTTTGAGCTTTACTATGTCTTTGAAATGTACTAATGTGATATATGTACTAAACATTTGATGAATATTGATATCTCTTTTATTTTCTTCTACATATAGTATCTTAGATTCTATTGGAATTGATTTTTTACATGATTGTTATTGGAGACAATGAAGGAAATATGTACTTTCTAGGTTAAGAGATTATATGAGCTTTTTAAATGTTCCATATATAAGTGTTGGTGTCTTCCAATCCAACTAAGAAATCATATCATTGCAGAGTTTTACTGTGTTATAGGTAAAGTCTTCTTGCTTTTTAAGATGTATTGGTAGAATATCATGGTCATATGAGTTTTCTGAATTGAATAATATATATTTCACTTTATTGCATGAAACCTTCCCACATGTATTAAAATCTGCCAAATGTTTTGTATAACATTGAACATTTTATACGGATTTATTAACTCTAACTGTCATATGAAAAGGGGAATTCTCTTTTGAGTTCGACTGACTTTTACCTCAGTTGGTCATGTGGACTTTTATTTTAAATAAATATTGTTTTGTGTTATCCCATATTCTTGCCTTGCAGCCTCTCAGGAAATCCAAATACCTTAATACCTTTCTTGATTAGTTCAAAGAAGAAATAACCAGATGCAAATTCTATGTGAATCACAAATAAATAAAAACTAAGCAGTAGTAATGGTGAAAATTACAAGTTATTAATGACCAGTTTTCATATAATTCCATTACAGATCTTATATGTTGAGATTAGTCAGATGAACTTAGCTACCTTCGAAGCAGTTTGGATACCAAGAGACATTTCTTTCTCTTTTCTGTGCTCTTGTTTTACATATTTCCCTTTCTAAATGTCCTGACTTCCTTTGATGTCAGTTTCTTGGGTCAGTTCACTGAATTCTACTAAATGACTCTTGTCTTAGCCTCAAACAAAACATACAGTGTTTTGACATCATAATGTGATATCTTTCCAGTGTGAATTCTTGTTCATGAAAGAATGTGTAGAATTAATGGTGAGATTAAATCTTGCACAATATAATGTCATCAAAGCTATTTCTGTGTTTTGTTAAATGGTAAGATACTAAATATTTAGATTTTCATTTCCTACAATTTCTTTAACTGTTATCCAACTGTGGTTGTTATAGTACAATGGCAGTGATAAAGAGCACATAAGCTAATGGATGCTCCAGTATTTCAATAAAATTTTCATTTTCAAGAGTAATCACCAAATTTATTTGTCCCACTAGCTTGGGGACCACTATCATGTGCTCAAATTGAGGTTCTACTGCACAGTTTTCCCTTTACAATCAGGGTTTCCTGAACCAGCCCCCAAATCCCCAAATTTCTAGTTTTAGCTCAGACTTCTGTATTTCTCCACATTCGGAAACTTATGGAAGAATTTACTGGCTTAGATATAATAAGGAATTATTTATTAAATAGATTTAAATAGATTGAAATGTGTATTACAGTTCTTCATAGAAGCAGAACTTAGAGGATCAGCATGTGAGCAGTGTTTGCGTCTGAGGAGAGAATAAAGACTGAATGGCACTGGGACTAACGGGGTGTTAGGAGGAGGGTCAGGAGAGGAGCTCTGCACAGCCCAATGTGTAAAATCCTGTGTATGGCTGGTCTTGTAATTGCCTAGAAGATATGGCAAACTTCTAGTTAAAACACGAAAAGGAAATCCAAGCTGCAGCCAATCAGACAACAAACTGAGAAGTAAAAAGGAAGACTTTCATTTTCACATGTCTCCTGATTAGCATGATGAACTTTTGTTCTGTAGTTTTGTCTATAGACTTTCTACTTTAGCATGTGCGATAAATCTTTGCAAAGCACTACGATATGAATTTGGTGCCAGGGTTTTATTTTGCGAAACATGTTTGTACCAGCATAGAATATTATTTGATATTTCAGTGGGCTTTTTGTCTGTAATGTTTTCTTATGTAAATGGGAGTTGAATGATTCCAGGAAATGTCATGACTGTAAAAATGAGGAAAATGGCTTTTAGTTCAGTGAACAACTTTGAACAAGTCTAAATCGTCTCAAGCACAGTTTAATATCTTTGCAATTACTGAACACTCTAATAATGTAATAAAGTACTTAACTGTAATATACTTTGGAAATGCATTCAGATATTTATTTTTACAAATAAAAACGGTACAAATATTGTCACAAAAAATAATTACCACATTCCTTGGTGATAATGATGGAGCCGTTCTTCCAAATTGACCTTTCAATTTAATTTGGATATTGGTGGCCCTTCCTTTGAAATAAATTTCAGATTTGATTTGCAGTTTGCTCTCTTTTGTAGAGTACTGGGAATGGAATCCAGGGTTTTGAACTTGCTAGGGCAGTTCTATACTACTTAAAAAATAATGCAGATCATTGTAGATCTAGGATCAAGTTTTAGGCTAATTGGTATTTCTGTTTTGTTGTTATTATTACCTTGGCTTTTTTTTTTTTTTTAAGTGAGAGATTTTTTTTTTTCCAGTCCTGGGGTGTGGCTTCAGGGCTTGAGCACTGTCCCTGGCTTCTTTTTGCTCAAGGCTAGCACTCTACCTCTTGAGCCACAGCACCACTTCTGGCTTTTTCTATATATGTGGTGCTGAGGAATTGAACCCAGGGCTTCATGTATACGAGGTGAACACTTTACCACTAGGCCATATTCCCAGCCCTTGGCTTTTTTTTTTAAATGAGTAAGTTTTGTGTCAAATTGTCTACTGTGTCTAATCTCATAATATCCCTTAATTACACTTGAATTCTTTATTGGGGCTGTATTTTTGTTATACTTTATGCTTATAGCTTCCATTTGTTTCCTTTTTTAATTTAATATAATATAATTGACCTTTTTGTGTGTCTGTCCTAGAATTGAACTGGTGTCAAAATTTTGCTGGTTTGTTAACTCTGTGTAGTATTACTGTGTGTATATGTATCATATTTTTATAAATTGTTCCAATGATAGACAACTATGCTGACTGTAACTATTGTGAAAAGTACCACTTTGAACATGACAATGCATGTATCTCTTAAACAAACTGATTTTGTTTTCTCTTTTTTTTCATTTCTTTGTTGTCAAAGTGATGTCCAGAGGGATTACAGTTGCATTCATAAGTCAGTGAATACATTTCTTATCTAATTTCTTACCTCTTCTCTCATTTTCCCCCTGCCTTCCCCCTCCCCATTTCCCTTTCCTCACCGTGAGTTGTACAGTTGGTTTACACCATGTAGTTTTGTTAAGTTCTGCTATTGCAATAGTTTGTCATTTTATCCTTTGTCTATGATTTTGGTATTCTCTTTCCCTTTGTAGTTCCAATACACATATATCCAGGGTACTAAAATCAGTTACAGTGATATCAGGAGTAAAACCACAGGAAAGATACAAAAGAAAAATGGCATAATTTCACATGGCTTATAACAACAACTTCATTCTATAGATATACAAAGTAGTGGCTTTGCTGGGTCAAAAGGTAGTTTAGTTATATGCTTTTTTTTTTTTAATAAAAGTTCCAACTGCTTTCCATAATGATTGTACTGACTAAAAAACCAAACCAAAACAGTACAGATTTCCCTTTTCTCAATATCCTAAATGGATCATCACTCCCCTTTCATAGAAGAAGCATTCTAACAAGTGAAATGTGATTATATACTTTTAATTCTCACTGTCCTGATGATAAATTTTTTTGGCCAATTGCATCTTTTTTTGTGAAATATCTGTTCAGATTCTGCTCATCTTTAAAATTGCATCATACCTTTCCTGGCTGTTATTTTGTTTTGAGTACATTAAAAAAATATTTTTTGATCTGAGTCTTTTACCAACTATACATATTTTAAATTACTTTCTTAAAAGTCATGTGCTGTGTTTTCATCATATTAAATGTTGTCTTTGGCATGTAGAATCTTCCTAGATTGATACAATCCTATTGGTCTTTTTTAATTATTTTATGTTTTATCTTTCCTTGGCTTTTGGGATCTTATCCAACAATTCAGTTCCCACAAGTCTATGATAGTACTTCGCCCTCTGTCTCTGTCTCTGTCTCTCTTTGTCTCTCTCTCTCTCTCTCTCTCTCTCTCTAATCTTTCATCTTTCTCTCTCTTTCCTTATAGGTCTTACAAATACGGGTCTTATAATCAAGACTTTTATTCATTAGGAATTGAGTTTTGTAAGTGCTATGATGTGGGTCCTGTTTCTATACTTTTGGGGGGGAAAATGTATACATACAATTGTCCCAATTTCAATAACTTAAAAACAATTGTCCCAATTTCTATAACTTAAAAGTCTCGTTTTGTAGAATTTTGTATTCATCAAGCTTTTATTGATAATTAATGGACCATGAGAACTTGAATTATTTCTAGGGTTTCTGTCTTGCTCATTTGATCAATGGGTCTGTTTTTATGCCAGTACTATGCTGTGTAAATTACAATATCTTTTTAAGAGATTTTGAAATCAAGGATTGTTTACCACCAGATTGTGATGAACATTACCTATTCAGTCTTTTTAAAATTTATTGTGTGATACAAATTTTGGCAATTTGGTTTTCTTCTATGTATGCAAAGGTTAACACTAGAAATTTGATAAGAAATGTGTTGAAACTCTACTTTTATTAGTCCAGCCATTTTTTCAATTAATGAGCATGCCTTTTGATTTGTTGTTATCTTCATTTTCTTTAATCCATGTTTTATACTTTACAGTTGTCTTTCACTATCAATATTAACTTTATTCTAAATATTTTATATTGCTCTACAAAAGCAGTTACTATTATTCTAAATGTAGTTTTAATCTCAACTTCCTTTTCACACAGTTTTTTTTGTTGTTGTTGTTGCTGTTATTATATGAAGCACTGGGCTGGGACTGCAGCCTAGTGGTAGAGTGCTTGCCTCATATGTAAAAGCACAATTGATTTTTGTATCTGTTTGTTTATAAATCCTGGGTGGTGTTCAGTGAAACATGCCATCAGTAAACAGACAACTTCAATTTTTTTTTATATATAGATACCAAATAAATTCTACAATGTATAAAGCTTCAAAAACAACTAAAATCTCTATTACAATGTTAAAAGGCATATGATGCAGGCATGAATTTTATAGGAGGTTAGTGGTGTGGGTTGAATCATTTAATGGCAGAAGGATATAGAAGAAGAAATCTCAGTAGACTCAACAACCTGTAATAATGCTGGTTATAATGGTCCAAAGTCTCTATCAATATTTTCTCCTTGGAGGTTGTCTGAAGTATTTGATAGCTACTCACATGAAAGCAAGAATAAACTCTGACAAATAGAAGAAATTCAGTAATCAAGACCAATTCTCTCCCTGTTTCTCTCATTTGTTCAGGCAAGAACAAACATTCAGCCTGAAATTAATATGTATAACTAGCTTTGTAACATTCAACACACTTTCTATATTGTTGTTTCCATTTTTTTTCCTCTCCCTTCATGTATGCTTCTTTGGATTGAATTTTTAATATGGTATTTGATCTTTTTTGACAAAGGCATAATTTCATTACTTTAAATTCTACATATCTGAGCACATTTATTTAATGCTAGTACCCTTGTAGATGATGTACCTATTTGTTGTTTTTTATTCTATTCTCACAAACCTATACATTATTCTTTTGTTAAAAATCTATTTAAATGCATTCATTTTAACTTTATAATAACTCCAAAACCATATTATTAATTATTATATGCAATTGAGTTTGAGTTCTAGTACTGATTATTTTGATGGTTTCCACTTACTGCCATCCATTCTTTATATACTTTCATATACTTTGTCATTTCAAATGCGGAGGCAATTGATTCCTCAAGATGTAGTCTGAAATACCTGTAGTAGGATTTGTTAAAAGTCTGAACCTCAAGCATGTATTTGGTCTGAGAGCAGCCAGATACTCTAGCTTACCATCAACCTGGGAAAATGTTTAGTGAACTATTGTTGGGCAGTTTCCCTTGGACTATGCAGGAATTGTAAAACTCACATTGCTTAAATGGTATTACTTTCTGTGGCTTTTAGTTTTCAGACATTTATATTTTTCCTTTCAGATTTTATGTCAGGATAGACAAATTCACTTGTTTTACCATTTTCTGCTGGAAGAAATTTCTAGTCCAGCAGCTTACATGGGATGTCAGCCTGTAGAGTTGAACTGGAGAGGAGATGTGTTTGTGTGGGTGGGTAACCACTTCTTAATGCTGTGTGCTGTGTTTTTGTCTACAAAGACATAAAAAGCCTAAGCTGCCTAAAAAGCAGACTGTCTTTGTATACTATGGATTACATACTGGTTGTTGTAGTGTTCCTAATAGCATGCTGATTTCTAATTCTGTCTTCTATTGTGCCTCTGGTAATGCTTACACTATATTTGGGGTTCAGCTACAATGTTGAAAGGGTTTTATTTTTATACTGAACTCGGAATTTCTTAGGGTGCTTTGTGAGTTGTTTCTTCATGTTATTTAAATAACATGGTGGCCAAAACCAAGCATGCTCTGAAATTGGTTGTGGTTTTAATTCACTATAGTGGTTCTGTATTAGCAATGACCCTAATCATCTTTCAAATTATTATATAAGGCTTACAAATGTAATTTCTTAAAACAAACAAATATGAAAATGTTTTAAAAGCTAAAGAACAATAACATTGAAGAGCAATTAAATATGTTGGGGAAAAGACAATCTGGCTGCTGGCAGCCCAAGTAGGATTTTGACCATATCAACTCTGCAATGTTAAGCTCAGTTCTTGTAACTTGCCTCCTTGACCCTCTTTTATCATCTACAAAATGGACATGTAAATAGTGTCTGCTTCCTCAATGACTGTGACAATTAAATTAATCCATATAGAGAAGGCATGTAGGACAGTACTGGCAATTTAAATGCTCTGAATATTTTGTTGTTATTAATATTTTTCACAGTACACTGATCAGGACAGTTTTTCACAGAGTATTTTTCTAAGGTGAATTTAACTCACTTGCTTTTTCCCTGTCTTAAAAATTGATGCAAATTATAATGCTAAAACCATAACATGGCAGAGATTGTTCCTCTGGCTCACCATTTGCCATGAAAGTGTTGTGAGGATAAGAATATTCAGGCAAACAAGAAATCTTTAAAAGACTTAAAAATGATGAACATTTAGAAACCATTTTAGCTCCATATATTTTACATTGCCTAATCATTTTGTGAAAAGAAGTCATATTTAAACTAATAGAAAATCATTAGATGGTATAGAAAATGCTGAAAAGAGTATAACTTTGGAAGTAGAGAATAATTTTAATGTTTCCATGAAGTTAAATATATTTTTCTTGGTAAAATTTGAAGGAATTTTGTTGGGCAAAAAATTATTTTATATATTTTTTCTGTATGTCAACAAATGGTGTGCCAGTAATAAATTTTCTCCATTAGAACATAATTCTGTATCTCAAAACGAATAGGAAATTTCTTATTTGTCTTTCAATGGTTAATTTGGAAAATTAGGATCCATTTAACATCCACCAGAAATATGCATGGAGAATGTTCGAAGTCCCTGCAAATGCATGGAAAATCCTTGGAAATTCTAAATTTTAGGAAAAATTAAGAGGATTAAAATTCCAAGCACTGAGCACTGGTGGCTCATGACTTTGAGAGCCTTGGCTTTGGGAGCCTGAGATCTGAGGATTGTAATTTGAAGGCAAATTTGACAGGAAATTTTTCAGAAACTCTTAACAAACCACAAAAGGCCCAACTGGCAAGTAATACAGGGCTAGCCTGTACAGAGAAGATCAGGGACAACTCTCAGGACTTGAGTTCAAGCCTCAATACCAGCATTAAAAAAAAAGAAAATCCTGCATTCACTTCCCACTGTTGGTTGGGTTGTTTGTACATTTAATTTATTAGCTTAACAAGTTGCACAAAGGGATTCCAATTAAACTTGTCAGCTTAAAAATGCAACACATCTCATTATTCTTTCAGTTAATTGTTCAAAGGAGCTTTGCAATTGTAATCCACCCCTACTAATACTGTACTTTAGTCAATTTTTATTGTATACATGCATATGACTCTGGATATACATACTCATGTATATTTATTTTTTTTAATTGTCTTTTTTATTTTTTTTCAACTTTTTATTATCAAACTGATGTACAGAGAGGTTACAGTTTCATACGTTAGGCATTGGATACATTTCTTATACTGTTTGTTACCTTGTCCCTCATACCCCCCTCCTCCCTCCCCCTTACCCTTTCCCCCCCTGAGGTGTTCAGTTCACTTACACCAAACAGTTTTGCAAGTATTGCTTTTGTAGTTGTTTGTCTTTTTTTACCCTGTGTCTCTCAATTTTGGTATTCCCTTTCAATTTCCTACTTCCAATACCAGTATACATGGTTTCCAATATACTCAGATAAGATTACAGAGATAGTGTAGGTACAACCACAGGAAGGGGATACAAGAACATTGTCAATAATAGAAGCTACAGATACACATGGGACATTGAAAGTAGTTACAACTGTGATATAACAATTGTCTCCATAACATGGAGTTCATTTCATCTTAAGTGTTCATAAGGGTATAGCTATTGGGCCTTGTGATGCTCTGCTATGACTTGCCTAAACCTGTAGCAATTATTCCCAATAAGGGAGACCATAGAGTCCATGTTTCTTTGGGTCTGGCTCACTTCACTTAGTATAATTTTTTCCAAGTCCTTCCATTTCCTTACACATGGGACAATGTCATTCTTTCTGACAGAGGCATAAAATTCCATTGTGTATATGTACCATATTTGCCTGATCCATTCGTCTACTGAGGGGCATCTGGGTTGGTTCCAGATTCTAGCTATGACAAATTGTGCTGCATTGAACATTGTTGTGCTGGTGGCATTACTGTGCTTTTGTTTGTGGTCTTTTGGATAGATGCCCAAAAGTGGGGCTGCTGGGTCATAGGGGAGTTCTATATTTAGCCTTCTGAAGAATCTCCATACTGCTTGCCAGAGTGGCTGAACCAGTTTACATTCCCACTAACAATGAAGTAGGGTTCCCTTTTGGCCACATCCCCTCCAACAATTGTTATTGTTAATTTTCTTGATATATGACATTCTTACTGGGGTGAGATGGAATCTCAATGTTGTTTTGATTTGCATTTCTTTTATGGCTAGTGATGTAGAGCATTTTTTCATATGTCTCCTGGCCATTCTCATTTCCTCATCAGAGAATTCTCTTTGTAAGTCTTTAGCCCACTTGATGAGGGGGCTATTGGTTCTTTGTGGTTTTGTTTTGGAAGAGGGTAATTTTTTTAGTTCTGCATATATTTTAGATATTAGGCCTTTGTCCGTTGAATGGCAGGTAAAGATCTTCTCCCAGTCTGTGGGCTTTCTGTTTATCTTGTGAGCTATGTCCTTTGCCGAGCAGAAGCTCTGCAGTTTGATGCAGTCCCATTTGTCCAACCTTTTTTTGATTTATAGCCTTTCTGGGTCTTTGTTAAGGAAGTTCTGTCCTGTGCCAAGGAGCCCAAGTGTTTCTCCTACTCCTTCCTCTAGTGTTTTCAGGGTGTCTGTTTTGATTTCGAGGTGCTTAATCCATTTGGAATTGATTTTGGTGCAGGGTGATATATAAGGATCTAGTTTTAGTTTGTTGCATGTGTTGAGCCAGTTTTGCCAGCAGCACCATTTGTTAAAGAGGCTATCTTTCTTCCGTACTATTGTTTTAGCTCCTTTATCAAAGATTAAGTAGGCGTAGTTCTGTGGGTTCATTTCTGGGTGTTCAATTCTGTTCCATTGGTCTTCAGGCCTGTTCCGGTGCCAATAATTTAGGTCTAATTTTGACATATCTTGGATAAAATGTGTGCCTATTGTCTCCCTAAGTTTGACTTACCTCATTTACTATGCTTTTTCCAAAGCTATCTATTTTCCTGCAAATAACATAATACTACTCTTCCTGAAGAATGAGTAGAATTTAGGCATACATTTTCTTGATCCATTGTGTTGAATCCAGTCTATTTAAATAACTTGAGTCTGGTGAATAGCACAGCAATGAACATGCAAGTACATTTATTGTATTAGAATGTCTACTCTCAAAGACAAATGATAACCAAGTTTGAATGAAGATGTAAAAAAAAGTTTCTTAAAACATTTTGCCCATTTCAAAAATTTTGATGATATTTTCTCATGTTCTTAAAGTGCTTGAGTTCCTTAATTACTTTGGATATGAGTCCTTTTTCAAATTATAAATTTTAAATTATTCCTCCAAATCCATGTGCTATTGTTTTAACTCTTAATTTTTCCGTTTATTTATAGGAGCAATGATGGGTTGTAACTTTATATGTTCTATGTTTTATAAGTTTCTTTACAAATAAGCAACAAAATGCAAATATGTACATGCATATTTTCAAACTTTTTCAGTTTTCAGGTTGTTTAGCCAACAGAGAAAATTTAAATTCAATATTACATTACATGATATAATTCTGTACAGCATTTTAAAATTGTCTCTGTATAAAGTAATCTTTGATATACAGACAAATGTGTATATGTAATACTATAAATATAATATGTGCATATGTAATGCACCAGAAAGATAATTATAGACTATACAGAACATAGCGAATACGTAATAGTAGAAATTGCAAGCAAAGAGTGAGGAGAATGTCATAACAGCAAAGTGAGAATGCCTGAGAAGTTGGAACTTAAAAAATGAAATAATTGGAATGTTTACTGAGCATATGTTAGTTATCTTTAATCCTGGAAGCAGTGCTAATCAAAAATTAGAAATTATTTGCCTAGTAAAATTCATTGAAATGAAGGAAAAGAACAAAAGAGAAAACGTTTTGAGTATTAGGAACTGCTTGTCTCTCCGCAGGTAGTCCAAAATCAGTCACATTATAAGTGGTTACAAACCAAAATTATAGTAAAAAGGTTAATCAATAAAAGCATCTGAGAAAACAAGAGTAAATTGTGCCTTAGAATAAAATACGCAGACAGATCAATGTTCTTGGAATTTTACACAGAGCAAAATCAAGAGGAGTAAATTAGGACAGAGAAAGAGATGAAGGAAGTCCTTCAAGGAAAAAAATATTCTTTAAGAACCTGTTTATTTCTTGAAAGACTAAAAACAAAAAACAAAAATGGACAAAAGACTAAGTAAAAGTATGTGGACATAACCAAGGCTGTATATCTTCTATAGAATAAGTATGGGTTGTGAGATAATATTACATTTACCATGGAATTAGTATAACTGTCTTATTTGATTATTTAAAATAAAATCTCCAAAGTTGATGAAATGTGTCCGTGTAAGTTTCCTAATAGAGTCTTTGGCTGTCCCTACTAGAATACTGCTTCCAGGAATAAAGATCTCTGACCAGTCTAAAAGGATATTTACTTGACCCAAGATATTTAGCGTGTCCATATCTAAAGGCTGAACATTTTTTCAGTGTGCAGCATTATCAGAAAATTGGGTCTAGGGGCTGGGAATATGGCCTAATGGTAAAGTGCTCGCCTCATATATTTGAAGCCCTGGGTTTGATTCCTCAGCACCACATATGTAGAAAAAAGCCGGAGTGGCTCTGTGGCTCAAGAGGTAGAGTGCTAGCCTTGAGCAAAAAGAAGCCAGGGACAGTGCTCAGGCCCTGAGTCCATGCCTCAGGACTGGCAACAAAAACAAAAACAAAATAAATAGAAAATTAGGTCTAGAATGTTAAAAATAAAAAGCCTATTCAGAGTGTGTCCAAACTGATAAACTGCTATTGAAATGTAACATTTGTGAAAAAAAATATACATGTATGATCTCAAACTTGAAAATATATCAACCATTTTGAGGGAAGAAAGTCACTTTTATTCTTTTTTTTTTTTTTTTTTGCCAGTCCTGGACCTTGTACTCAAGCACTATCCTTGGCTTTTTTTTTTTTTTTTTTTTGCTCAAGGCTAGTACTCTTCCACTTGAGCCACAGTGCCACTTCTGGCCATTTTCTATATATGTGATGCTGGGGAATTGAAACCTGGGCAAGCACTTTTGCCACTAGGCCATATTCCCAGGCCAGAGAGTCACTTTTCTTAGAGTAAAACTCTGTAAATCAACAAAAGCCTAAATTCTTTGGCTATGAATGTTAGGTGGAAGTCTTTTTATCCACATATGTTAATTTTTATATATTCATTTAAATGAATCTATATCTGTACTTATATAAAGGAACTGCTGTCAGTTAATATTTTAAGTGCCAAGAATGCATCAGCAACAAAAATGGACCTAATCTCCTGTGATATACACATATATTATAAAATGTTTATAGACCATACAGAAAAGTAGCAAATAGTGATGGGGTGTGGCGAGTCAGTTGTATAATGAAGATGGAGAAACACTGATAGTATGAATTAAAAAGAGGACAGAACTGAGAAAGTCATAAAGCATGAGTGTTGTATGTGAGCAGGGTACCCCAGAGCAGCAGGGGGGTAATGCCTCAGATCAGGGTATTATATTAATTTTGTTGGTTGTAAAATTTAAGCATATTATATTTATTCAAATTGAAGCTAGAGGTTTGATTTTTAAATGAGAAAAAGAGATGTCAAAGATGACTTTACACTGTCAATCTATCTAAAAATGGTTCCCATTAATCAAGACAGTGGATACTGACAAGTTAGTCTTGGGTAGAGTGCTAGTCAGTGTTCATCTGTGGCCACATCTAATTTGAGATGTTGGTGAGATTTCAAATAAGGTATTGCAAAAGAAATTAAAGATAAAACAAATAGTCCAAAGGAACTAAAAATACCCGTTGAGAGTTGTGATGTTACAGAAGGGTCATAAGTAAAAAAATGGACCAGTAAGTGAGGACTAAGAATTGATGCCAAGGACTGACTGAGTGCAAAGGCAATTTACAATCACCACCACACTGGGGAACAAGAAGAATAATGTGTAGAATGGATTTACACAAGCAACCAGTCATGTCGATGAAAACAGAAACAAAAACAAAACCAGATGTAGGTTTAATTCTAGAAGCTAAGTGTGGTGAGATTCAAGTTGAGGGGAAGGATAAAATATTTTAAAAGTTTCTGAGGTCTGCTAAATAAACTGAGATGTGAATATTGAATTTAATAGTGCAGTATTATTAAAAATATTGGTGAGACAATTTCAAAGTCTGTCTTGGGGTGAAATTTTGATATGAATGAGTTTAGAAAGAATGTGACTGATAAAATTCATAAAATATAAAAAATCTTACAAAATGCAAACAAATATAATAGTAACTGTGCTTCTTAAAATACATTTTGTTTTAAAAATGCATATTTAAAATTAATTCAAATTGAAAAGTTTTCACTATATGTTGTACGTAACTACCCTAACATTCTCAGAACCTCCAAAATTGAAACAAGAAACAAAAAGAGTGAAACTGAAAATCTCCATTGTTCTATTATTTAATAAGAAGTATTCACTTAAGTGACACTAATCATGATACATTGTCCTTATGAACTGGTTTGTTGGGCTGGGATGCAGCTCTGTGGCAAACTTGCCCAGCAAGTGCAACATCTTTGGTGTTTTCCCAGTGTCAAGACAGAGGACAAAATACAACTAGAGAAACAAACATAAACTGGATTATTGAATGTTAACTCCTTTGTATAACTATTTAAAGATAATAAAAATATCGGGGCTGGGAATATGGCCTAGTGGTAAAGCGTTGGCCTCTTTTACATGAAGCCCTGGGTTCGATTCCTCAGCACCACATATATAGAAAAAAGCCGGAAGTGGTGCTGTGGCTCAAGTGGTAGAGTGCTAGCCTTGAGCAAAAAGAAGCCAGGGACAGTGCTCAGGCCCTGAGTCCCTGCCCCAGGACTGGCAACAAAAACAAAACAAGATAATAAAAATATACTACTATGATGACCACTATTACTACTACGACTAATAATAATATTATCAATAACAACAGACTTTTCTCTCCATTTTTCTTGAAAACTGGAGTTCATTAATCTACATGGAAAATCATTAGTTATTTCATATTTCCACATTAACTCCATAAAATAGTTTCAAATACTTGGGATCTTGGATTCAAACTGATAACTGATAGCAAAATAAGATTTCCTTATATTAATACATTTTTCTGTATTTGAAAGTCCATTTGCTTGTGAATTGCTGTTTCCCCAAAACTCCCATTGAATTTTGAAATCCTGGCCCCATGCCATAGCATTAGGAAATCTTTTTGAAAGATTAGTCTATGAGATCTAATCCTCAAACAAGGGCTTAATGCCCTTGGAAAATGTTTCCAGGGATCTCTGTTACACTATTCCCTGCAGCGGAGAACAGTAAGGTGTCTTCTGCAAATAGGAAGAGGGTCCTCAGGAGACTCAGTATCTGCCAGTGCTTTGCTCCTTTACCAGCCTCCAGAATTCTGAGAAGTGAATGTCTGTTGCTTAACAGTTATTCATTCCGTGGTACATTGTTAGAACAATTTGAAATTTGAAGATACTAAAATGACATATTAAACTCTTGGCTCCAGCTGGAGGTGTGGCTAATGTGGCATAACACTTGCTTAGTAAGTGTAAGACAGAATTTAAATTTCTCAGTAGTTACTTCCCTTCTTTCTTCATAACTATCTATATCTATACATACGTATATATACATATATACATGCATGTATAAATATATAGTAGTCTTAACATAAGTGTATATTTTTTATCATCTTTTTGGCTCATAATTTATGTCTAATCTCTAAACTAAATATCTTCCAAATGTAATAGCAAATTTTACAATAAAATATTCCAGTTCAACAATACTTATGTATTCTAAGTAAAAAAAATATTGATTAGTAAAAATATATGGTTTGGCTGGAAATGTGGCTTAGTAGTAGAGTGCTTGTTGGCATGCATGAAGCCCTAGGTTTGATTCCTCAGTACCACATGAACAGAAAAAGCCAGAAATGACATTGTGGATAAAGTGATAGCATGTTACACTGGTGAAAAAGAAGCTCAGGGAGAGTGTCCAAGCCCCCTTACTGCAAAAAAGAAAAAAAAATGTATGTATATGTATGTATGTATGTATGCATGCATGCATGTATGTGTGTGTCAGTGTGCATGTATATATGTGTATATATGTATCAGGATTATGGTTCAAAGCCAGCTTGGGAAGGAGAGACCTGAATACTCTTATCTCCAAGTAGTCATCAAAGATCTGAAAATGGAGCTATGGCTCAAGTGGAAGACACCTAAACTTAAGCAAAAAGTTAAGAGACCGCATCTAGGCTTGATTTCAAGTACTAGGACAAACACACAAACACAAAGACACACACACACACACACGTATATGATGTATAATTAGTGACAACTATCTATGGTTTTATTACTGTATGTTTTTTCCCCCTCTATAAATCTAGTTTCTCTTTCATTGAGATGACGAAAATCAGGGAATCACTCTATAAGTGTGTGTGTGTGTATGTGTGTGTTCATGTCTGTGTGTGTTGTGCATGCATGCATTTCTAAAGGAAAATATTGTTCCTTGATGTGACATTGTTTTAGAAAAATGATTATAAAAAGAAAACTACAGTGAAAGAAATGGAAGTGAAACTTCAGAAAGCATTCAACAATACCAGTCCTTATTGCATTAGTTTGTGGCAGATATATCTGATGGCTCAGGGGATGC
The DNA here is from genome assembly GCF_023159225.1 of Perognathus longimembris pacificus. Lineage (NCBI taxonomy): Eukaryota > Metazoa > Chordata > Mammalia > Rodentia > Heteromyidae > Perognathus > Perognathus longimembris. Next base: position 30,833,754 of record NC_063168.1, on the reverse strand, counting down.
CTAAAAACTAATGCCAATGTTACTTATTGTCTCAAAGTAAAAAGTAAGAGCACAAAGTTGCAAAGCAAATTCTACTTACTGATTTGAAAGAGTAGTTCAACTTCTTCAGAAAAATAAGAAAAGTTTACAATTCACTGGCTGTTATATTGGGAAACCAGGTATAGAAAACTTTCCTAATGAAAACAAAAGGAAGCACATTATTTTTACTTCATTGTGTCTGTCTTTCTTCACTTACAAATGTTGTGCTCCTTTTGTTTCATTGGATGATGAAGATTAACTCGTTGACATGTACTAAATACTGAGGATGTGTTCCATGGAGCTTTCTCATTAGTCAAAATGTGCAGTCCTTCAGTCTTGGTCATTGTATTGTTTCAAGAGACTACTGTTAAGTATACTTGTAATAACAGGCCAAGAAACATTGATTTTAGTTATTCCCAGAAACCTAATCTAGATTTTCTGTTTGGTTTCTTTCAGTCCTTAGGATTACACAAGACACACACACACACACACACACACACACACCCACACACACATGTGCACGCACGCCTGGAGGTTTGATAGATCTTGTACACATGAGGGTTTTCTCAGCAAGTTCCCAAGTCATCTGGCTGTAGCTGGGGAATACTGAGAAAGCTGCATAACAGTGCCATTATATGATTCTGAACCATACTCTATGAGAAGTTATGAATAATTATGAAAGCTTTCAATTTCTGAAGGGAGCATATTGTGTCCAGAGTTGCCTAAACTATCTGACCTGATTTCCAATAACTGCTGAAAAAGTGTGCAATGTCTCTAAGAATGTTTGATCTGAAACCTTTCAAGATGCAGAAAAATTTCCCAGATTCTTAGAAATGGGGATACTCAGGTCTGTTCCTGCTATAAGGATTATGTTCCCATATAGTTTCTGGTTGATTATAACTATTCAGTAAATGTACTTATAATAATTTGAGACTTATGAAACATTATACTGATATTGGTTATAAATGATCAGATCAACTTGATATGTGAAAACAATCCTTTATAGTGTGTTAATAAATCTTTATAGAGTTATCTTCATTTATAGGTAACTTTTTCATATGTTGAGATACTATATATATGTGTGTGTATCTGTGTATAGATAGATAAATACTATTTCAGTGCATATCAAAATATATACCAATATACAGAAAGGATGTTTAATATTTAATCATATTTCCAGACCTGTCTACTGCTCAACTAATAATGAATTGGAGAATGGCTTACAATAGGTATTATTTATTTTATTAACATCATAATTATATAGTAAACAGAAATGAGAGAAAAATATACTATTTTATCTGTTATGGGGCTTGAACTCTGCACCTGGGCACTGTTTTGAGCTCTTCAGCTCAAGTCTAACTATTTGAGCCACAGTGCCACTTCTGGTTTTCTGTTGGTTAATTGGAGATAAGAGTCTCATAGACTTTCCTGCCAGGTCTCTCTTTGAACCTTGATGGTCAGATCTCACCTTCTTGGGTAGCTAGGAATACAGGCATGAGCCACTGGTGCCTGGCTACACTTCTTGATAAAGTAATAAACTTATACAAACTTCTTGATAAAGTAATGAACTAATATACACTTTTGACACTTATGAATCCACCAGAAGTATAAAAAAAGTCAACTTTCACAGATCTGTTTTCTCAGAGGATACTTTGGAAAATACACTGTAATTACTGGGTAATTTGGACAATATAAGTATGATCAAACTGTAGCACAATTTAAAATGATTTAAAAATGTGCGGGACATAAACATCATGTTCATTTGCATGATTTTTATCTTGTCTTTTAAAATAATACAACATTGCTGGTCATTTAGAAGCGCATTCAGTGACATTAGCCACACTTTATTTGAATGCAGCAAAAACAGAAAAAAAGGTTTTAATTCTATTCTTCAAATAAACAAGAGAATATAGTCATGTTCATTTGTTATAAGTAAACAGAAATAATGCAGCATATCTTGGTTATTATCATTGGAATAGTGACTGTAATGTCTGTTTTTTATGCATTATTTTGTTTTCCTGTTATACTGCAAGCTTAAAGAGTGACTGAGGATGAATAATACCCAATTTTTCAAACTGAACTAAATTACATCCCTTGAGGGACTCATTTGGTGAATTATTATATAAAACTTTTAAAATAAGTTAGCAAATCACAGCTCACAGATGTTTTGCTATAAATTAAACTAGTTAATGTCTTAAGTTAAGCCCAAACATTGAAGAATTTTTTCTGTCTTCCAAGGAAAAGAAATTCTGCTAAGTATTGTAGCTCAGTGACCAAATATGTTTTTAATTAATGTTCCCCAAGCTGCATCATCTTTCTCTTAGAAGAATAGTTCCGAGAAAACGAAAATTCTGTTTTGCTTTGTGTAAATGTCAGAAGTCTCACTGATCAACAATGTATACAAAAGTTCTGAAATAAATGGAAATCATGGTTGGAAAACAGTCTATATACCAAACTTAAGAATGACCCCATAAAAAAGCAGCTTATGTCCTAAGTCTACTTCATTTAAAACCCAGTTGAAACTGATTCCAAGGATCACATTCTAATAATATACATATCTCTGAGAGAATGGCAAACCTATAAAACTAGTGTATAAAGTGTATGAGTAGTGAGTTGTCAGACTCACCAAACCTCAATTACTGTGAAGAATGTCATAAATCTTTGTGAGATAGATATTAACCTAAATTTAAACCCAGGGCTCTAGTTATTCTAAAGCAATTTAAAACAATTGAATTCCTGATTACTTTCCCAAGACAAATAAACAAATTGAAACAATCCTAGATAATTTGTGATTCAGCCTAACTTGTTTTGCAAGTTGAAGTAATAATAAGCTTGCCCTTTGAAAAAAGAAACTATTCCTTTTAAATATCAATTGGAGGAGTCTGGAAGTACGTATTATATATACTCTGTCTGAATCTGTTTCAACTTCAAGTTACCATGTAGTGACAAAAACAGCAGAAACAGCTCATGAATGTATGTTTGTGATACACACACACACACACACAGAGCATGAGATGATTTATGTGCATCTATATTTATGATATGTATGTATACATGTATAGGTGTATATATGTATATATAGATATGCATAGGTGTGTATATGCATATGTACAGACACGTATATATGCATATAAGTATATAGATAAAATAAAAATTTCTAATAATAAACTGTAACAGAGTAATAATAATAAAATAAAAGTGAATATTGATTGATTGAAAAGTGATTTTGATGTAATGATATTAATCTGGATTCTGCTACAGCAATTCTGGGTTAAACTGGCAACATATGTAGTATGTACTTTCTACCAACTACATTTCCACTGAAACAACTAAAATATACAAAACAGCTAAGCCTTATAACTTCTGAAAAGAATTAACTTATAGAAAAGCATCCTTCAGTATAACATCCGGAGCATATTTTATTACCTTAACACCTGGCCAACATTTGCAGTGCCACCTGGGAATTACAGGAAAATCTATTCTCTACTTTGTCTATGGCTTAGTTTAGAATGTCTGAATCTGTGTGCATTGGTCTGCTGCCCTCTGTTCCCATCCATAATTTTCTTTTTATTTCCAGTAATTGCAATAGTCCACAGTAAGAAAGTGCATATGGTCAGGTACATTCAGACTCAGAACTCTGAGACAAGCAGATTCTGAATTACAAAAACATGGACACTTAGTCACCAGAGATTATCATAGGCTACATAGTGAAATAAACAAAACAGACAAACAACAAAAAATCCCACCCCCAATGTTTGTCTCTGTTGACTCATACTTTTAATCCTACCTACTTAGGAGGTTGAGGCCTGAAGGATCAAGGTGTGAACACCAGCTGGAAAAGAAAAGACCCTCCATCTGCTCACTTAACCAGCAAAATGTCAAACTAGAGATGTCTCTCAAGTGGTAGAGTGCTATCCATGACAAGGGAGTCAAATGAGTGCACACACTATGAGTTCATGTATCAATACCGGCATAAAATAACCAAGTGATAGTGAATATTGAGGCTTGGGTTTGTCCAATGGCAAGTAATTAATAGAAATATTTTCTGATTCCTCTCCATTTCTAAGTGATAAGCCCATGAGAACAGTAGGAAGTGTACAAAGAATTTTAGGCTAAAGTGCACTTGTCACCTGCCAACAGGAAGATAGCAATCAGTAAGGCCTTAGTGGCAAGAGCGCTTGCCTCGTATACTTGAAGCCCTGGGTTCGATTCCCCAGCACCACATATACAGAAAATGGCCAGAAGTGGCGCTGTGGCTCAAGTGGCAGAGTGCTAGCCTTGAGCAAAAAGAAGCCAGGGACAGTGCTCAGGCCCTGAGTCCAAGGCCCAGGACTGGCAAAAAAAAAAAAAAAAAAAAAAATCAGTAAGGCCTGGGAGAAACACTGAAGAAACTAGCAAAGTCCCATCTCCCTTCAGCAAAGTTTGCTTAGGAGCTGAAAACTTATGCTTAATAATAAGTATAAGAACAGATATAAAAACACACAAAAAACTAGAGAGGAAATATAGAAATATGACCTTGGAGGCACTTAAAATATCCACTAGAATATTCAATATTGCAAAAAAGTAGTACGCTTAATATTGAATTGCTAATAAAATATATTGTACAATTTGTCAGAATGAAAAAGCACAATGAAAGGAAAAGTAATGAGTAAAGTAATGTCGGGTTAAGAATGAATTTATCATGAATAAATGAAAAAATCATATTGTCTGCTGAAATTAGACAAGAATATACATATCAAAAGTACATGCCATGCTCCCACTAAAAAATTTGTATGTTACATATTTTGTTGTGGTAAATGTTTAAATATTTGCAAAAGTAAATATATGTGTGTATTTATGTATATATATGTACACACAAATATTCAGATAGAAAATGGTAACGTCTCTGAAGGAAGAAAATCAAATTTCTACCGACATTTTACCACTGAGCCAAGAAAGACTCTAGCCAAATATGGTAGCATTAATCTCAAACAATGATGAAAACTGCTAATGATTTGTGGCACAGTACATTGAAATATGGTATAGGAAGTATTTATATGTGTTACTGAATCACAGAAATGAAATGCATAATGGCAAAGGATTTTAAAACCTTAAAGTTTGTATCATTCACCTGGACACCTAGACCAAATACAAATTCTGATGCTTACTGGCCTTGTACTCTGATGACATACTCATATCTAATCATCTGTCTGTTCACTCCAACAATACTATTAATCTGAACATTGCAATTTTGATAAGTGAGGTTGTACATTGTGCCTTTAAGATAATATTCTTGCTTTCTTATGACTTCCTTTGGCATTCGCAATATTTTAGTAAGAAATTGTTTATGTTTACTCTATTTTCTGTAATGAATTCATATTTAAGATCGATATTACTAAAGATAGGGTGGTACAAAATGACTATAAACTTAAACAGAATATCTACTGTCTCTTCATTTTCTCTGTAATTCTTAGAGAGAATCAGCAAAATTATTTATTGTCTGAACAAATCACCATAGCCCAATGCCTTCTCTGATGATATGACAGGTACAAGTAGCTAGATATATTAGAAAATCATCACCTTTGTGGGTTATCAGGGAAACTGGGAGAGAGCAGTCTTGTGTGACCAGTGATATATTGAAATCTTAATTAACCATATATGTCCTATGACATATGTCCTATAAACTTGGATTCATCCATTTTATCCATTTTGAAGTCATATTTCTGTGTTTGGACCAACAGGGGTTCTTTTTTTTCCCATACAAACAGTGTCTAATTATGCTAAAAAGCTTTTTGAGCAGTTAGCTTATAACAATAATGACATGAGTTGCTAAAGATCACCCATTTAGAAGAGATCAACCTACAATTTTAAGTACAGTCAGCTTTGTAATTACTTGGCTTAATTTTCCACATTGTTATGCTGTTGACAGGAGCCATTAGATCTCAGTCTGCTGTTTTAAAATTGACAGTATGCAAGGAAATGTTTGGATATTTAATATTGTTTTTCAACACTGCATTTTCCTGAAATTTCATTTTAATGTATATATAAACATGTTTAGTAATATATATTTCTCTACTAGGCAAAAATCAGTGAGGACTTTTAAGGGATATAGAAAATAAGAAAATAATTGCAGTTTTGTGATGTAAAAGCAGCTCAGAGACTCTCATCTTGTCACAAACCTTTAGTTCTCATACTTGATACTAGTGATACCTTCATTCTAACTAAGCAGTTTACTAACAGTTTACTGAAGCATCTAGACAATGTCTGCACACTATAGTCTCCTACTTACCTTTAATATACCAGGTTTTAGGTTCTGTTTGAAAACATTATTCATGGACATGTATTAAAAATTATCTTAGCATATTCCCCACTAACCTCACAGAATAGCAAGATTATTTAATTCGTTATTGTCAAGCACAAAAATAGTTTTGCACTTTTCCACTCGTTTTATTGCAAAAGTGATATACTGGGGGCGGGGAGAGTTATATAAATCAGGTAATGAATATGTTTCTTTTGGAACAGTATTATCCCCTTCCTTGTTTTCTTACATTTTTTCCTCCTGACCCCAGCCCTCCTCCAAGTAGGATAGTTCATTTCTAATATATAATGTCTAGTGAGTGTCATTGCTGAATTAGTTCAAACTTTATCACACAATTTCTATGCTTCTGCTAGCCCTCCCCAAACAAGATAAACTTAAGGAAATCAGAAACAGCAACAAAAGAGAATTAACAGGAAAAAATGCAAGCAGTACAATAAAAAATATAAAAAAACCTCTTGTTGCCATTTATTGGAGTTAATTTTGATAAGTATCACTTTATATGATTATATGCACATAGCTATTGATCCCTTGTAATCCTCTACTAAAAAGATCCTCCTTTAGTCTCACCATGTGAATGGTTAGAATGTTGTTTCATTAATCATGTCCAAATGTATTTTTTTTTGTCTTTTACTATCCATTGGATTTATTTGTAAATTTATAGGCACATTTTAGTTATTAAAAATGAGGGAAGCCATGCAACCTATGTTACTTAAGCCTATCTTACTTCAGTTAACATAATTTTTTCCAAGTTGTTTTCCATTTCCTTACAAATGGGACAATTTCATTCTTTCTGATGGAAGCAGTGTATTCCATTTTAGAAAACTGCACAACAATTAGTACATGGAATTTTTTATGTATTCATTTTTCTAGTTTGGAAAAAGGTTTGCAATATGATATGATATTGAGCTTATCTTAAGTTAAATTAATAAATATCTGCTTTTATTAATTACTTAACTCATTTCTTCACTGAGTTATTTGTTAATACAGTCTATACTTATAAAGAATTGCTTATATTTCTTCTTTAATATCATGGAGAGACATCTAAAACAGTTTTTTCTGTCACACTTAAATTTTGTAGGCTTATATAAAGTTATTAAAAGACTTTTATTTTTTTATTTCTCCATTAAAATTTTTTTTATTGTCAAGGTGATATACAGAGGGGTTACAGATACATACATAAAGTAGTGAGTCCATTTTTGGTCGAAGTTTTTAACTCCTCCCTCATTTTTCTCCCATCGTAACTCCTCCCCATTCCTCCCTTCCTGAGCTTATGTGCTAAGTGAAGTGAGCCAGACCCAAAGAAACATAGACGGTATGGTTTCCCTCATTGGTAACAATTAGTACAGATCTAGGATAGTCCTAGCAGAGGATCACAATAGTTTAATAGCTATGTACATATGATCATGGTTGTTATTTTTAATGTACTGTGTGAAATTATTTTTTCTTTTGTTTATTTTCCCTATGGTTTAGCCCGTCATTATATTTGATTTTGGTGCCCTGGGTATTAAAGGGAACATCAAAATGGGGAACAAAGAGTAAAAAGGTGAACTAACAAAACAACAAGATTTACAAGATTTTTAATGCTAAAAGAGTATCCACATACCACTCACAAATTCTCAATTTTCATTAAATTTTATTAAAATAATTCATAGCAACATATAATGCTATTTTATATATCAGAGAAATAGTAATAATATCTAAATATATCAACAGTATAGGTTGGAAAACGCTTACTATTTGAACATTCTCACCTATGAATACTTAAATTTTGTATTGTGTAATTGCTGCATACATTCTAAAGATCACATTGGGAGATATCATATGCCATAGTTACATGTCTTGTGAAACATCTTAATGATTTGGTTTCTTCTTGAATATCTGGATTTCGAACTTCTTTTTTTTTTTTTTTTTTTGGCCAGTCCTGGGGCTTGGACTCTGGGCCTGAGCACTGTCCCTGGCTTCTTTTTTTTTGCTCAAGGCTAGCACTCTGCCACTTGAGCCACAACGCCACTTCTGGCCATTTTCTGTATATGTGGTGCTGGGGAATCGAACCCAGGGCCTCATGTATATGAGGCAGGCACTCTTGCCACTAGGCCATATCCCCAGCCCCTTCGAACTTCTTTTTAAATTGCACTATTGGTATGCGATGATAGACTCAGAATAACCATTAGAAAAATTCCAACCACTTATGATCTAGTTTATTTATAAACATTCACTTCATAGGAATATAAGAAAACTTTCTAAACTTGATAAAAGAAATCTACAAGAAACAGCAAATATCACAGGCAATCCACACCTGGATTTTTTTCTGCTAATGCCAAGAACAGAAAAGAATATCTACTTATTTAAGCTACACCTAATCTGAACTAGAGTTCCTAATATAAACTAGGGAGAAAAATAAGATAAATATAAAAATTAAAAATGAATTATGGTTTGCCAAACTACACTGCATTTGATAGTAAAACTTACCCATAGATACAGGTTTTACAAAACATATCAAAATGACTAAATGTGTCCTGGAAGTCTTTAGATTGCAATATAAACAGATAAAAGCTATTTTTTGTTTCTATATACTATAAAAGTGAATTAAACTAGTAATCACATTTGCAGAAGAATCAGAAGTAAAACACTGAATAAATTTGAAAAAGCAAGCTCAAGATGCAATCATTGAAAATAAATTATTATTTTGGAAGAAATTTAAGAAGATGTAAATAAACACATTCAAAGATTAGCAGACATTCATAGATTGGGAGACAACATCTATTAATTGAAATCCTTCCTAAATGATTTCGCAAATTTAATGCAAATGCTGACTAAGTTCAAACTACCATTTGGCATAAAGAAATAATTTGGTTCTAAAATTGGTGTGGAAATATAAGGCTCACGGATTTTTTTTTAAATCTTAAAAAGTAGAACCTAATTTGAAGGACTGTCACTTCATAATAACAATACTTACTACAAAGTTCCTTAACCAAGCTAAGAAAGTAACTACAATCATGTAGTGGCATTTTGGCAGGGTCCTTTGTTCCCAGCACTCTCCTGGCCAGTGGGAGTGGCAAGGAAGCAAGCCCCCACTAAGGGGAGCCAAGAAAAGGTGAAAGGTCGATGAACGGCCTGCACCCAGCCCCCCTTTTACAGGAGGACAATCAGACAGCCCAGGGGAGTGTCAAGCACTGTCTCCCTTTATTTGGGAGGAGCTTTGGTCTTTAAAGCGGCAGGAAGGGGAGGGGTGTAGGCGCACCTAGCTAGGGACTGAGGGGAGGCCTGAGCTGTCTGTCCTGGGTGGATGGTCAAGGGACCATCCTAAGAGGCGGCCTAATTGTATGTCACAGCCCACAGGATTGCCTCCGGGTTCACCACCAGGTGCCATCTTGGCTACATGTGGTCCCAAGGCTGGGAGGCAGGGCCAGCTAGAACTGCCTTTCTGGTTCTGCATAATAGCCACGTGGCCCCAGGGCTGGGAAAACAGGCAGGGCCAGCCAGGAATGCCCCACAGCATTTAATATCTCAAATTCTGAAATCTCAGAACAATAATAATAAATAAAACAATAATAATGCAATTCAACATTGAGAAAAGATTCCAGTAGACTATAATTCAAGGAAGATATGCACATCTTTTCATAGGCACAAGAAAGAGTATCATTAGTAAACAGAATAATGCAAATCTTATTGTAAAAATACAGTACTCATGCACAATTATTACTATAAGCTTTTATAACAAAAGTAACCTACAATACTGAGAAATTTGAACGTTCATGCATTGTTGACAGAATCATAATATAGGGCAGACATTTCTTCAAAAACTTAAATGTAGAAGATAAACTGGGAACCCAATAAGCATAGACACATTCTCAAATTTTAAATATGTCTACAAATTATCCTGTACAAATGTGTTCAGAGTAATATTATTTATAATGGCACTTAATGAAATTAACCCCAGTGAATAATCAATAAGCAAATATATTCTACGTATACATTGGGATATTATTTAACCAATAAACAGATGAATCACTGGTACCTGCTGGAACTGAGAAGAACATTAAAACATTGTAATGTTCTTATATAATTATCCACATGCAAGTATTCACAATTGTATGATTTCAGTTTTGTAAAATACTCAAAACAGATAAACCAAGGAAGATAGAAAATAGATTGATTAATAGTCATCAGGAGCTGAGACAAAGGAAGAATGAGGAATAAATGCTGATAAATATTGACTTTGAGATACAATAAAAATGTTCTGAAATTAGCAGTTACTATAAGACTTCTTAAACATACTAACAAACAGTTATTTATTTTAAAATGATGACTCTTGTGGAATGTAAACTATAATTCCATTAAGGAAATCTGAGGGAATGAGAAAAGAACTTTGTGTCTGCCTGGCAGATGTTTCTCCTTCCCATTTTACAGGCAGGTATTTTTTATGATAGTCATATTTCAACAGCTTTTTGAAATTCATAGTTTTATTTTATAGCAGATTATACCCCCAATAAATCAGTTTCTGTATTTCTAAAGAAATAAATGTCATTTATACTGTGCACTCACATGTACTAACAGAAATGTGTTAATTTGTAAAATTCCTTTTGCATTTTTATTTATTTAGTTTGTTGATGGATTGAAAGTACGTAATGTGGAATGCCATCATATTTCCTATTTATACTGAGATACTTTTAAAATGAAAAAAAAATTCTCTCTTATTTTCAATATATAGCAAGGAGAGTGTTTGCTAATACTTCCAATTGTGTGTTAATTTTCATTAATTTTGACTATACTTATTAAAGCATTGCTTCTCTAAAGAGAGTCTGCCATTGTGAGTGGCTGGACTTTCAATTATGAGTCATCTGATTACTTTTTTGGTGATCTTTTCGAACTGTTTATCTTCTCTTCCCCACCCCACCACTGTGTTTAGAGAGAGATTCTAAGACTTAGCTTCCAATCATTAAACTGTGTTCTACAGTATTCTAATATTTACAAGGTTTTACTACTTTAGTTACCTTTACCAATGTTTGAACCATTTTACCTGTTCGACTGTACCCTTTCCAGATGTCTAATGCATGTATTGAGGATTTGTTTTATTGTAAGTACCCAGGGATTCTAAACAGAAATAGCAAATCCCCTAATAGTACATGTAGTTAATATTCAAGATCAAATGAGATAATTTTGAATAAATTTGGGATTTGTAAACACCCAGGTAAACAAGTGTCATAGTTTTGTGTTCAGATCATGGTATGGAATTCAGCTACAGGAGTAAGCTGTATGTGCTGTACGTGTGATGTGCTGGACAAATATGATCCATCTTATGAAACAACTTACAAGACCACATTGCTAGCAAGATGTCAAGTTCCATACTAAATGTCACATGTTTGTTAATTCATATTTTATGAAATGACCATCCCTAGTGCTGTCATAATTCACTACTGCACAAATGGTTTTCATAGTAATATGCATGTTTATATAGGCGTGTATGTGTCTACCTCAGTAGCTCTTCTATGGCAGTGAAGGTCTCCTGGTATTTTGATATTTTCATTCATTCTGGGATTTGATCAAAATAGACTCTTCAATAAAGGGAAACTCTTAAGCTTTGAGTACTCCTGTCTATTGCCATTCTTCCTTTATGTCTTAGGGAAACTTGGCTTGAACTTTTATTTATTTGTTTGTTTGATTATTTATTTATTGTCAACATGATGTACAGAGGGGTTACAGTTTCATATGTAAGGCAGTGCACACTTTCTTATCCAACTTGTTACCTCTTCCCTCATTTTCCTCCCTCGTCTCCCCCAACTCCGGGCCCCCCTCCCCATTTCTTTCTCACCAAACATGAGTTGTAGAGTTGGTTTACAGCATATAGTTTTGTAAGTATTGCTGTTCCATTGGTTTGTCTTTTATTCTTTGTCCCTCCATTTTGATATTCCCCTTCCCTTCTCTAGTTCCAATACACTTGAACTTTTAAAGCAAAAGTAATCTGAGACTTTGATCTTGTAAGCATGTTTCTACTAGGATGGTACCAATCTCCTCTTCTTTTGGTGTTCATTCAGCCACCATGGCAATTCAGCACCATTTCTTGTCCTACATTACCCAGTAGATCCAGTACTACTATTAGCCAGTTTTATAACTAGAGGAACTGAGGCATACAAAACCTTAAGAAACATATGTAAAGGCACAAAACAAAAAATGACAGAACCAAGGCTAGGAAAAGGCAATATACTCTGCCACTGAGTATTCTACTGGTACATTGCTTGGCCTCACACTGAAGGAAGTTCTTGAGCAATATTTACATTGTAGACAGAGAGAAATACAGCTTTAGTTTAACAATTGTCTCTTATTTAAACCACTGTAACTTATTTACTGTACTATGCTGGATACTTATACCTTCAGAAGTTAGAAAAATATACAGAATGGAAATATTGCATACTAATTTAAAGAAACACATGGTAAGTATGGTATTTTGGAACTGTATTAAATATTTCACATATAGGATCTCAATTGGCATGATCATCAGTTTCCATTGTACCAATATAAAGGTGGGTCCTTAGTGTTTGATATCAATCATGAAAGTAAGTTACCATTCCAGCATCTAATATGAAGAGAATGTTATGTATGATTAATGGAACCTACTGGCTTGGAATTTGTTTAGCTTTAGGTGAAATTTTCCCCTCTTTTTTTTTTATCTCCTTCTTTGTATAGAGTGTTTTCCCAACTTACAACCCCAGGGCTTTCACAGCATTACATGAAGTTTCATTTCATAAAATCCAGAATATTGTTCTGTCAGATTGTGATGCTAGAAAATGTGATTTAGTGGTATGTGGAAGTATTTTCTTCACTCTGTAAATAGTATGTATTTATCATGAGAAAGCTGAGATATTGATTCTGTTATATTAAGATGCAATGTGCTGGATACTTGTGGCTCACTTCTGTACTCCAAAGTCTTGGTTTAAAGCCAGCCCAATAGATAAATCTGAGAGAGTTTTATTTTCAATTAAAGTAGAAAAAGCCATAAACAGAGTATGGCTCAAGTGGTATAGTGTCAACCTTGAGCAAAATAAAAAAAAATTCAAGGAATATCACAGTGCCCTGATTTTAAGCCCCAATACTGATTACATGGCCAGAAAAGACCCTGGAACACAAAGTCAACAAATAGAAGGAAAATGACTTGATTTTGCATTATATTTTGATGTTTTTCATAATCTCCATTGTTATGTGTGAGTTCTCTGAGGAATATAAGACTCTGTGATATGTGTCTGTAACTTCTGAATTTCTCAGTACGAGTTGATATAAAGTTGAATGGCTCAGATCTTGTACATTTCAGTGAAAAGTCAGTCTTCTAACTGATTAGCAGTAGTTGCATTAAGTTCTCTATGTAATGGGATTCAGTAATATTTGAGGGTATTTTGATGAGAAGAAAATGAAAAGGCTTATGAATTATCCACAGTAATGCTCACACATCATGATAGGTTCCCAATAAAACATTAATATTATTAATTATTATTACAAGTTTAAATCAATATATGTTGAATGAACCACACTGGAGTGCAAGAGGTGCTATAATCAACCTTCATTAAAAAGTTAAATTTGATTCTGTAATAACCAGAGACACATTTTGCTGTACTGGACAGGCTCCAGAATGTAGTTGACATCTTATGTTCTTCAGAGTACATTAACTGTGCTAATCAGAAAAGTGGGGTTGGGGGAGGATAGAGGAGGGAGTTATCAAGAAATCTCAGCCCATCAGCCCAGACTAGTTATCCCTATACCCTCCATCTATGAAAAAATACCCCTGCACATATTACTGGCTAATTTTATGGGTATACATTCTCATGGGACATGAGGGAAGAGACTCCAGCAAATCTAAGATGCCATTTTTCTAAGTGAGGGGAGTGAACATATGACAGATTTCTGAAGGGAATGGCAGTGTATCCTTACCTGAAGACAGATTAGCCTTTGTTAAAGTTAGGCACAAGCTCCCTAGCCTAAAGAACACAGCTGGTGCCTGAACAAGGGAATTCTTCTCACCAAGTTCATTTCAAACAATGCACATTGTGTCTTCCATGTGTCCCATTTTGCTTAAAACTCTCCATGTGAAAGTGAAGGTCAAATTTAAAGTCTTCTTTCAAGTTAATTATGTAACACTTCTTAGTGTTTCTTACTTTCAGTGCTTTATCCCTACCATACACAGCACAGAGACTGAGACAATTATCAAGTTGTCCACTGAAAATATACTATGCAGTATAGATCAGCATGCTGGTGCAACACATAATTTCACAGCAATCACTTCCCTAAACTCAAATAACATTATCTAATGTGCTTACTAATAGATAAGATTAGAATTCTTCTTCCCTTTATGTAACCAAGAGTGAATTTGTTGTGAGATGAAGATTTTTTTGCCAGTCTTGGGGCTTGAACACAGGGCCTGGGCATTATTGCTGAGATTCTTTTGCTCAAGGCTAGAACTATACCACTTGAGCCATATTCCCAACCCATGAGAGATGAACATGGTTCATATCACTTATTTTCAATTGAGTTTCCATATTGTTTGAGTATATTTTTTAAAAGTAAGAAACCTTTGATACAAGTTTCTTGCTCTTTAAAAATCCATGCTGTAATTATCATATACACACACAATTCAATGTTTCCTCTCACTAACACTTTTATTTTTGTTATTATTCTTAAATATCCTTAGTCCCTTTGAAATTAAAAAATAGCATATCTGTATCTTTTATTTTAATAACCTTTAATATACATCCGAAAACAGATGGATGTTGAGAACTGTATAACAAAGAAATTATTAAACATTTTTATTATAAATGTAGAATTTTCAGTGTACCATAATAAGCATGTAGTATTCTAAATCGTATTTTAAAATGAATATTTTTAAACTCTGTTGAATTTAATTTTGACTGGCAATACTGGTCAAATTTTAAAGTTAATGAATTTTGTGAGGAATAATGGGAATTTATTTGGTTCTGAACTCAAATCACTTTGCTTTTTATGTTTAATAGCAAATTTTAAGGACTCTGGAAAAGAAAGTGTAATTTTGGAAAGAGTCTGTATATATCTCCTGTTGTCAGAACAATTATTACCACAAAAAGAAGGCTCCATATTTCTGTTTCATATTTTTATTTCCAATACACTTATTGTAAACATAATATGATAGAAATATAAAGGCATAGGATATAATAGCCGCATAGCTAGCAAGCATGCATGGCTAAAGACACATTACATTTTTCTTTTTTTATTTATTTATAGTAAAAGTGAAGTACAGAGGGGTTACAGTATCATATGTAAGGTAGTGAATACATTTCTTGTTCAACTTGTTACCTACTCCCTCATTCCCGCCCCCCCCCATACCTCCCTCTCCGTTTCCCTCTCCCCACCATGAGTTGTACAGTTGGTTTACACCAAATGGTTTTGCAAATATGGCTTTTGGAATGATTTGTCTTTTTATTCTTTGTCGTTCAATTTTTGTATCCCCTTTCCCTTCCCTAGTTCTAACACACATATATACAGTATCCAGGGTTCTAAGAATAGATACAGTGATAGCAGGGGTAAAACCACAGGAAAGGGATATGAGAGGAATAAAAAGAAGAAGAAAAAAGATTATGGTTTCACATAGCATGTTGAAAATGATTACAACAATGATATAATGCTTGTTTCCCTTACATGGAGTTCTTTGCACTACCATTGTCTTATGTGTTCATAAAGGCATAGGTTATTGGTCTTTTGTGATCTTCTGCTATGACTAATCTAAACATGTACTAATTATTCCCTATGAGGGAAATCATAGATTCCATGTTTCTTTGGGTCTGGCTCACTTAGTATGATTTTTCCAAGTCCTTCCATTTCCTTAGGAATGGGGCAATGCCACTCTTTCTGATAGAGTCATAGAATTACACCGTGTATCTGTACTACATTTTCCTGATCCACTCATCTACTGAGTGGCATCTAGGTTGGTTCCACATTTTTCTAACTATACTTAACTCAGTAGTTATAATATAAGTCTTTGGAAATCTTAGTATTATATGAAACCTGGGGACAATGATAACCATCAGGTAATGCTACTGTGAAGAGACATGATGAATCAAACATAGACGGAATATATCATAAACGTCTATGAGTTCAACAATTCCCACTCACTACATCAAGACCCCCTTCTCTTTTTGTGTACCATACTGTGAAATGCTAGCTCTAATTGCTAAACAGTGAATCGTCTTTGGAGGTCCATAAGCCACTTACCGCAGTTGCACTTTATTGAAGGCAAGAGCAAGACGCTGTGAAAGCTATGAAAATATGTTGTATTGCGGAGGTAGACAGAGAGCAGGGCAAAAGAGGAGAAGAGAAGAAAGGCAGAGAGGAGGGTGACGGAGGATGGTCGAAAAGGACTTTTGTGCTTTACAATTAACTAAAAACATTTGTTAAATTCTCTAGTCTAATCCTAGCTTTCATGTTTATTTTGCAAAAATATTTTAATCATTTAAGTGGAAACAAGGATATATAGAGCAAAAGTTCCTTAGATTTTTAGGTTTTAAAATGCCAAGATGTATGTTTCTAAATTACTTTTCACAAAGACACTGAAATCTTTTCCAAGTATATTTAGAGCATCTTCAATAATGCAAAAGTGTTACATATTTGCCCCCAAAAAGATTTATAATTTCTTTTCCCTCAAAAAAAAAACATAAGAAATAAAATTAAGTGAAGATTTTTTTTCTGCCAGAAGCTTTTATTAAAATCTAGGCATATTCCCACTCAGATGATTTTCCTACTTGTCCTGGAGATGTTATGGTCAAAAAAATGTGCTTAATGGGCTCAAAGTCACACAGCCAAATTGAAATAGAATCCAGAAAAAATAATGACTCAAGTTGCTTCAGGCTGTCAAATGAAAGGAAGATATATATATTTAAGTGTGTGCATGCATGCGCACACACACACGTGTGTATGTATGTGTATATGTATATTGCTCACTAGAGTCACACAGACAGAGGTTAGTCATTACAAATACAGACCATGGCTTTCCAACATTTACCATTTCCAACATCTATGATTTACCATAGATTTACCTTGACTCTGAAAGCAAAATCAAACAACAGAAAAGAAAGCAAAAGAGCTCTCTTTGGACTGTGCTAAGTAAGGATTGATGACTATTTGAAAATGATTTGGAGATCTGAAGTATGAGGATTTGGAGTGGAAGTGGAAGTGTAATTTGTAATATTAGCAGACTGTATTAGACAAATTAAATTCAACTAATAGCAAATGTGATTTTAAGCTATGGTCACAATGTATTTTGCCTTACCATTGACTGACAAAAAGTGGTTAGGAAATATCATTGGGAATATATTTTCTTCCTTTCATAAATTTCTAACTTATTGTCAATTCATTAGGTTCTTTGCTTGATACAGAAAATGCCCATGAAAGAAGAATGCTGCTCAGGCTTAAGAAATTCCATGAAACTCATTGAACTAGTAAATGTCTTTAGATGACATGATTCTAACTACATTATGACGGATGAGTATATAGAATATATTCTACATGATAACTAAGAAGGAATTGTGCCTCGTTTGTGAAATTTTATTGACTCTTTTTGATGAATTTCTTGCTACTTTAATATCTAACGGTTAAAGCTACTCAAAAAACAAAAAATATGTAACAGATTTGAAATATTTACACAACTCTACTGTAGTCATCTGCTCTGACAAGATAATAGTTTATTATTGAGACACAAATGGCCTTTCCAATTCAAAGACTTGGGCATAATTTTCTTTTTTTATGAAGCAAACACAATATATTTATTTTGAAGTGTGTTCTTTCAGGATGATAGTTGAGTTCTGTTGATTCAAGTATGCTCAAAATTATACATAGCAGGATAAATTTAGCTGTGGATTCTGAAAACCATTGCTAAGTTTAGCAGATACGATTGAGAAAGTTTAGTCAGAGAAAAATAGTGTTTTCAAAATTACATTTAATATTTTTATTATCTTTTAGTTTTGTACAAAGTAGTTTCCATTTTACCACAGCAGTTTATGAATACATGTCTTGATCAATGTCACCCCTTTCAATATTCTCAGCCATCCCTCCCAACTTCCTTCTTTCATCAATTTTCTTAATTCTGTAGGATTATACACTGGTTTATTGATTGCATTTTCACCCACATCTCTTTTTTCATCTCTTCTCCCTTGGCTCCTCCCAATTCCTTTCAAGTACCTGTTTCCTGGTGTTCATTTTGTTGTTCTTTAGACTTTGTCTTTTAAAGAAACTATATTGAGTTTTCCCTTGAACTTGTTATACTTCAGTTAATGTACTTGTATACATTTGCATAACACCTGATGTATTTACTTATAAATTCATAAGCTAATTCTAATTTTTATGTATGATGGAAAATATGCAATATATGTCACTCTGAGCCTGATGTACTTCACGTAAAATATTTCTCCAGATCTTTTCCTTTCTTTGCAGATGATAAAATATAAATCTATGTAGGAAACTTGTTTAAAATAATTATCTATAGTAGTAAAATTGTGTAGATCAAATGACTAATATAGAAAGCAACATTGCAAAATTGAATCTTTGATATTTTACCTAAATTAACTTCATTGTGTAAAGTTTTAACTATTTATAATCTTCATTTTACAATGATATGTATTCTGGCTTTAATCAAGAAAGCTAAGTATGCTAATTCTCCTTGAAATATACTAAAAGTACAAAGTATTTTATCTTAAGAAATGACTTTTGAGAAAAGAAATGCAGGCTGAGTAAGGGAAGTAAAGAGGAAACAAGCAAAAAGAAAAGAGAGGAAAAATATGTTAAATGTGATAATAAGGATTTAAACCATATTGACTTTATAATAGGCCTTCTTCTCTCTTCCCCGAAGAAAGCTGACTTGGTTTTGAATTTGGCTTTTCTAGCAAAAGCTTTCACTGAGTAAGTGGCTTCCTTCCAGTCTTACCACCATATATTTAATGTCTTGCTTCTTTATTTTACTATTTTATTTTGAACCATTTAATATATTATTAAAGACATATAATCAAAAAAATTCCACTGGCTCAGGTATGGCCATTTCTGTAATCTCAGTTACCAGCAAAGCTGAGATGGGAAGGATGGGATTGGAGGCTAGCCTGACCAGAGTTATACACTCCATTGTGCCCATCCCCTGTCAATCAATGGGCTTAGCAGTGATGGCCTCTAACTGTAATCCCAGCTGTATAGGAAGAATAGATAGGAGAGATTCAATTCAATGCAATCCCTGAGCAGAAATAAATATCTTTATCTGAAAAATAAAGTAATTTGGACATGGCTGACTGACTTTACAAGTACAAAGTCCTTTGTTCAAACCTCAGAAAAAAAGTTCTGTGACTAAGTCTGTGACTTGGAAAGTGAAAATATACACAAACAGGTTCAAGGTTCAAACAGATTGTTCTTCTTAGGCCTTTTTCCCCTTAGGAGGCTAATTTGTTTGAATTAGAAAAGCCAAAGGAATTACAGATAGAAAAATAAATTGGGTGGCCTCAAAATGTTGCTATAAGAGGAAATAGATGCCAGAATCCCACGAATAAAGTATCCAAACTACGTCTAAAAAATATAGACGAACAGAAACCAAAGAGTTCTGAAACCAGAGACCACGAAAACTCTGGCATAAGCAATCTGCAACCAGGGTTGAAACTGGTTTATACTTTGTGAGAGCATCTCCAAACTCTAGGTTCCTTCACTCCCTAGGCTACTATGAAACTGTGAATCATAATCTTTACTTTCGATTAAATGTATCTCCCCACTTTATTTCCATCTCTAATGTGCATATATACACATACATGAACACATGCATACACATGTAATAAACATGAATTTGGTGTGTGTGTCTGTGGGTGTGTGTCTGTGCGTGTATGCCAGTCTTGAAATCAGGGCTTGGGCACTGCCTCGAGCTTTTTTGCTCAAGGCTAGTATGCTACCATTTCAGCTACAATCCTCTTGTATTTTTTTTGTTTTATTTATTTTTTTTTTTTGTGTGTGTGTGTGTGTGTGTGTGTGGTTAATTTGAGATAAGACTCTCCTGCACTTTACTTATTTAACCTTGATTGTAAAATCTTAGGATCCAGAGTAGCAAAGATTAAAAGCATGAGCCATTGGCACTCCACTCTGTGTATTTATTTATTAATTTAAATGATTCCGTTTTCTTTGACTTCTCATTAATAGTATATGAGGACCAAATGGACAGGCCCTCCTCTATTCAGTCTCAGATGTGGGTGGGGCACTGATATTTCACTTGAATACTTTCCTGGATTTAATGGACAGAAAAAAAAAAAACTTGAAAGTTCTAGAATAACTTGTTCTAACTTGTTAAAAATCAAAGAAGCCAAAATAAAATTTGCCTTATTTATTGTAAGGAAATATAAAATTAACCACTGCTGCACTATGGCTTAACAACTAAATTGTATGTTACCACACTGTTATTCCTTTAATTAATGGTCTTCTTCAGGCTAATGTTAATCCAATTAATTTGTTTGACATTACAAATTTCAAAGCATTTCACACATATTTTCAAATGGCTTACTCTGCTAAGTGCATGTTATACTGTTACCCAACCTCCTTTCACAATATTTTACATACTCTTAGGTTTTAGCATAACATATCAAACATGTATCTATATTACATTTTTACAAGATTTTCTCAACAACATCAAAAACTTGGCAGTGCTGGGGGTTTGACTTCAAGGTCTAAGACTTGCTAGATAGACACTATTATATTTAAGACATATCCTAGTTGTTGCTGCTGTTGCTGCTGGAGCTCCTAATCCTCTTCCTCCTCCTCGCTTTTCCTCCAATTTCTTCTTCCTCTTCTCTTTCTCCTTCTCCTCCTCTTCCTCCTCCTCCTCTTCCTTCCCTTCTTCTCCTTCTCCTCTTTCTCCCCTTCTTTCTTCTCCTCCTCTTCCTCTGCTTCTCCATTTTCTTTTTTTCTTCCTTTCTTTTATGTATTGTTTTGTTTACTTTTCAGATAGAATGTCTCAGTTTTTCCTAGACTGTACTTGGAGTGTGCTCCTTCTATCTGTGAATATAGATATTAAACACCCTACTAAATTTGTTTTTAAAATTGAATCCTACTAACTTTTGCTTGAGCTGTCTTCAAAACACAATTCCCCCAATTTCTGCTTCACAAATAGCTAAAATTACAGAAATAAACCACCATGCTCGTCCCCACAGAATTATTTTATATTATAGGGATCATAAATGTATGGTCATCTTTCTGGATTATTTAAGACTTTATAGAGCATACATTCTCTGTTGCAACTGCATTTGTTATTTTAGAGTAAAAGTAATCATCAAACACAGTACCCCAAAAAGTGGACAAGCTTATGGCACAAAAAGTCTTCATTTAGCAAGACAAATATTGACGGTAATTTGCTATGCAGGCTGCAATTTACCACAGTCTGTACTGGAGAAACTAAGGATATCTGGATAAGCAATTCCTAGGTTGCAATTTGTGGAAATGATGGGTCTTTTCCCTGGATCATTAATATGTGAAGAATATTAGGTTAGATTAGTGAAATACACCCCCCCCCAGTAAATGTGCTTTTTCAGGAGAAAGGTAATTTGATTATACTTTGTCCCCCTCCCCATTCTACTTATATTGGTGGAATTGAATATTTAGCAGCCATACATCTAGGTATAGATAATTTTACCTGCAATGTAGAAATATGTCTAAAGTATTTTTGTGGTGAATTGCTTTTGTCTTATATTATGTGCAATTTCTATAACATTCTTTTCATATTTTAATAATTTTCCCCAATAACTTTATTAATTTCTGATTACTTGAGCCTTGATTTGTCTGTTCTCTGTTAATGCGGTCTGCGCTCTGTTGTTAAGTTTATATTTTAGGTTTATGTTAACTTTATTCTTACTATGACACTCAGATTATTATAATTTTATTTCCACAAAGTTTTATTTACAAAAACATGCTGTACTTCTGAATTTATTAAGAAACGTAATTTTAGAAACTTCATAGTTTTTGTTTTTTTTCTTTTGTGCAGGAGAGAGAGATAGGAAGAGAAAAGAGACAGACCAATAGATACAGAGACAGAGAGAATGTGTGTGTGTGAGTGTGTGTGTGTGTGTGTGTGTGTGTGTGTGTGTTTGGTGAGGAATAGGACCCAGAGTTTCAGACAAGCAATCAAACCTTCTTCCTGTGAGCTATATGCCCAAATTGCTACTTTTTTGAGCAAAATTATTTCATACATGAGTATGTTCTTTAATTTTCAATTGATTTTCTTCCCTTTCAAATGCATTGCCTTTTCAAATTCTACATAGTGCCAGATTGGTTTTCTGAATAGTAAATGAAATCCTGAGCAGGAAAGAAAAGGAAGGTCACAGTTTATTTCTATAAGCATATGAGGTTTGCTTTATAGAGTGTTTGCTTTTCTTTTTCCTCCCTGGGATTCATGAGCATGGCATAGGTTCAGGGAGACCCAGGATGGCAGGACAGTCAGTATTATCATCTTGTGTTGGTGATGCTCTGTGCTCTGTGCCTGAAGCTGGTTTCCACAGTCACCTGCTTTGACCTGGTCTTGTCACTTCAGTGAGAATAATCCCTGTTGTGTAGGAAGCAGGAGATCTGGTTACAAATAAATTGTTTGTGGGAATGGGTTACAACTGAATAAGTCAAAAACAAACTTGTTGAAATGATAAATTGATCAAAAATGCTTTTTTCCAGACACTGATTTTGCAATTTTTCCAGTCACCGATGCCTGCTTTATTTTTAAAAGAGCATTTACTCACACTAAACAAATTGTGTTCTGATTATTTCTACTTTTTTTTTTTTTTTTTTGGCCAGTCGTGGGCCTTGGACTCAGGACCTGAGCACTGTCCCTGGCTTCTTCCCACTCAAGGCTAGCACTCTGCCACTTGAGCCACAGCGCCGCTTCTGGCCGTTTTCTGTATATGTGGTGCTGGGGAATCGAACCTAGGGCCTCGGGTATCCGAGGCAGGCACTCTTGCCACTAGGCTATATGCCCAGCCCCTGATTATTTCTACTTTTAGAAACACTGGTCATCCAGTGCTAGCCTCTCTACATAACAACCAGAATTCTTCAAGTAAGCATAAAGATTTTTTAGTCATAAAGTTGTATAGCTGTGACACAGGTGGTAATAGAGTTTGTGCATATTAGAAATGCCAAATTAATGAGAAATAACCTACTTTAATTTTTTTCACTCTCAATGATTCTAA
Organism: Perognathus longimembris pacificus; assembly: GCF_023159225.1. Lineage (NCBI taxonomy): Eukaryota > Metazoa > Chordata > Mammalia > Rodentia > Heteromyidae > Perognathus > Perognathus longimembris. The sequence goes on along the minus strand of NC_063168.1, from coordinate 30,810,240 downwards.
CTTGATTTACCTATACTAACTGTAAGTCTCAAATAGCTTTCATAATTACACTCCCATAAAATGCCTAGGAGAAAAAGAATCACTACTCTTTTTACTGTGAGAAATATTTGTTGCAAATCACTGTCATGGATCATTATATGAGTTGGTCTCAATCACCCAGCTTGATTGGTTGTTTGCAAAGCAATAAATATCCCTGTGAAAGTGTACTAAGATTAGTAACTGAAGCATTGATAATAGTTTATTTATTACTTACAATGTGGTATTTTATTTCCAATTGTTATGTTTTAACAAGTTCACCTGGTCCTTTCTTGCTCCAAACCTGTTGCTCCTTTGGGTAGGAACTTCTGCAGTCCTCAGAAAGTGTGTTTCCCAAGGTCACTTCTCTAAAGTCTTCTATTTCCAGACTGATGCAAAAAAAAAAAAATAACTTTTACCGTGCTAGACTGCACTAATTTCATCTTTCAGAAGAGGAAAACTAAGGCAAAGTTTCATAGGCACAAGCCAAATAAATCCATATTCTATACCAGATATGCCAACTCAGAGCCACAACTTTAAAATTCCTTTGAAATTTGCCATTGGTTTTTTTTTTTTTTTCTTAGAAAGTACATTTCTGGATAATGGTCATTATCTTTGATTTATCTCCCACTCATACAAACACAGATTGTTGGGGGATTAATAGCTGATTCTCTTTTGTTATGGTTTTGATAACATGTATGTATTCAGCTTATTTAAATTTTAGTACAAATCTTTAGTTTAGATTTCCTTTATATTGTTGTTGTTGTTTTGCTTTATTTTGTGCTGTGACCTAATTGTGTACCCAGTGTTCTTGTTATGTTTGGCAAAGATACTCATTAATTCTATTACTTCTAGCAAGATCAAAGGGAATTTTGAAATGGCTAGCAGCTACAGATCAATACCACAACTCAATAGAGATAATTATTGGAATCACTAGGAGACTAGCAAGCTGTCAGATGTGAGCAATCGTTTTAGGCCTGGGATAAATCTGCAGAAAACACAAAGCAAATTTCAAGCATATAATTTTTTAAATTGATATCTTAGACCTACAGATGTCTTTCTGTTAGTTATTTCCATAAATCTGTTATCTTTAGTTCCTGATGACATATATTGATTTTTAAATATTTTGGCTCACTAAGTTTCTCTGGATCCTTTACTATTCCATGTATTTTTACTTCCTAGCTAGAATCCCTGCTTTGGTTATCTCACCACATTAAAATTTTCATATATATAAAATGTTTTAAAATATAAGTAATCTAATTTGGAATTCAGAATTGGTAGTGATTGATTATGCAAATGTAGAGGAAAGCATTAATATATATCTGCAAATGAGAATTGTTTCCCATGAAATTAACAATGTCTGTAATATGTTAATCATATTTACAAATTTTTCAACCTGCTAATTATAATTTCTTTTCACCTGTGAGGTTGCATCAAGGATATACTTCTTTATCTTTCATATTCCGGTTAGCTTTCTGATTGTCTTCAACCATGTAAGTGAAAAATGTCTTTTTCTCTTCATTTTTTTAATTTTTAATTCTAACTTGAGATCCTTATATCCTTTACAAAAGCTACAAAATAGAGCTTATACTGTATTATATTGGTGAATTCAAATAGAAAGTTCTACAGTATATACCCTGAAGAAAAATCAATGAGGCTCAGCTTTACATCAAGAGATTTTTTTCACTGTTATTTTGAATTTCGGTGTCAGCATCTTTGGTATTAGAAGGAAGGAGTTAAATGAAAAATTAATAGAATTTTTCATAAAGACATTTACCCAGATACTATAATGGAGTAAAAAAATTACTTGCATAAATATTGTGCAGATTCAAACATGGTATCATAAAGCGTGCTATATCATTTCGTTTTTCTTTGGATCAGTAAAAAACAGATGAAGAAATACAAGGAAAGTTTTTTAACTATTAGATGAATAGAATGGCTACACATTATCACTTAATTGTCTTCCTCCCCCTCTCCATCCCCTCCCCTCCTCTTTCCATTCCCTCTCTTGCCTGTTCTTTCTGAGGCTTGAATTCAGGGTGTGGGTGCTGTCACTTCGCTTTTTTCACTCAGTGCTATGCGCTTTGCTGCATAGAGTGGCTTTGAACCACAATCTGCATATCTCAGCCTTCTGGATAGCTAAATGTTACATATAAATTTTTCTGAACTTTTAGGTAAAAATAAAAATCAAAGTATGTAATGCCCAAGGACCCAATACACTCCTTAAGCCATTAGCCTATTAGAGGAGAATAAGCCATGACTTGGCAATGATCCCACCACTGTCACAAAAAATTCTTTGGCAAGGTGAAGCAAGGTGGATTCAAAAAGATGGAAAAAGGAAGGAAAAGCAAACATCTTTATAAAATGCTCAGATAGTAAATTTGGTCCTCACTGTGATTGTTATGGAAATAGTGCTAACAGATGACAGTTCCACAAAAGAAGGGATTTTATAGACACCTATGGACTTTTAGAAGTTTGGTTTGTTATCTACCGCAGAGAAAGGGTATGGAAAGTCATTCTGAGTCATGCCATTACATGTATTAGTTTTAGAAGAAGATTTGCACACATGGCCAGTGATCCAATGGGAGAATTCATTTATTTTTGTTTCTACTTCTTAGTCCTAAGAAATAAGATGATAGATTTATCCTGATTTAGAAGATTTCTTCTGAAAGTCAAACTTCTGTGGTCAAGAAAAGAGTTCTTAAGTCATCTAATAATGACAACATTTTCTTTAAGTATACAATAGGAATGTAAATAGATTCTTCTCCCTCACTCAGCCTCTTTTGCTGCTATCTAACTTCTCACTTTTATAACTAATTCTCTGGTTTGTGGTAATCAATACTTTAATATTTTGAACTAAATACATCATTTATTGGGCTGTCTTCTGTGTTTTACTGTGCTTAATCAGATACTCAGCTTTAAAAAAAAATCCTATTAAGTGATAAAAGTTCCCACCCTTAGGCCTGCCAAACAAAATATTTACAGGTTACCTGAAATGTCACTGGGGTAAAAAATGCTTAGGGTTAAGAATAATTGCCTTATATCTAAGTCTTACCTGTTACTCATATTTTGTGATCTTTTTGGCTAGACACATAAGGAATAAATTATCCATGTGTTTAAGTCATTTGAGAGTTCAAGCCATTAACATATTGATTATTTGGAATAAATGAATGAATTGATTATCATAATGTTTGAGGACAAATAATATTGGATAATATTTAATGAGTTAAGTGTTTATTTCTGCAAAATATAATTTTACGCGGTTCAAAGTATTTAATTCTCAAATAGTTGCTTAAGCCAAGGAAATAATTGTAATTACTTTTCCATCTTACAGAAAAGTATGTCTTAGTGAGTTATGTAATATCAAGCTTGTGTGACTAATACAAGTTAGATGATAGGTCTACTTTATAATATTCAACATATAAATTCAGATCACAGATCGAGTGTTTCCAAGTGTACCAAACAGATGCTAGCAATTGTTAAAGGTATGAATGCATAGGCTACATATATGTCACATTCTGTATGGGTGGGTGCCTGCTGCAGAGGCAGCTATTCATGATGCCACATCTTTATCAGTTTCCTCACAGAAGCTCAACTTAGTTTTCAGAGATTGAAGTTTTAAGTCATACTGACAAAAAGCTAATCTACTGGATTCTGTATTAGGAACTCAAGAAAATTAAAATAAAACAAACAAATGTTCTTATATCCTGATATCAGGAGTTGATCTAAAGAATTGGCAATGGTGGGCACAGGTGACAAATTCTGAAGACTTAGACAGAGAATGGTGTACTTCCAGCTGTTCCTGTTGTTACCTTTGAGAATATGGAGCCAGCTATTGATTTCTCAATAATAGATTTGTGCATCAAAATTCTTCATTTTATAACATACTGAAAACAAACAGAAAACAAAAAGAAATATTTGATCAATCAAACACTTCTCCTGGGAAATGTAATGATTTGGACTGTATTTGTTTACCGCTGTTCCAAGTGAAAACTGATAGACATAAAGGTAAGTGTATAGAGTCTTTCTTATTTAAAAAGTAATACAAATAATTATTTTTCTACACCTGACAGTTTGAAAAATGTTAACTTACTAAACAAGTTTTAGTATATATATTAGCTCTGGTGGATATACAGAAACAAACTAAAAGCTTCATTCTCTATTGGTAATAGGTTTTCTTCCCCTTCAATAGAATGTTCAAAAATCTGGAGCCTATTATTATTATTATTCATCTTGACATTTTACTTTTTGTGGTAAATATTCCACATGCAGTAAAAAATGTTTCTTTTAATTTACATGGGTATGGATAGCACTAAAACTATATCCAAATCCACATCAGGTCTGAGAAGTTTGCTGTTAAGGTGCATGTTGCAATATATAAACTCTTTATTTTTATGCTCTGTTGTTTTGTAAATTAGTATATATCACTTGAATGAAGGTTATGAGTTGTGATATTGGCATACATATGGATAATATACTTTAATCATATTTGCCTCCTCAATTACTCTTTTGAATTCCTTCTCTCCCATTTCTTCCATGGATTTCTTACAACGTTTGTCTGGTACCATTTTTTTCAGTTGCAATGAGTTACGGATTTTGTAGGAAGAAAATTGATCATTGCAGCATCAAGTGTATGTGTCAGAGCATCAAGGTCTGCCTCCTGAGCAATATCTAGTCATTCTGTCAAAGGCATCTCCAGATATTTCATCAGGGAGACTATCTGCCACTCTTATGTGGCATTCAAGTATCAGATAATTTTACAGAGTATGATTTCTAGGGTGACAGAACATATTGGTTGGCAGAAACCTTATATCTACCACAAATTCATAACATTTTCCTAGGGAAATTTATTGCTGTTACCAGTCCTGCACTTTGGTTGTGTTGGTGTTTTAAAATTGTCCCCACAATTAGTTCATGAACTAATGTAAGGAAAGTCATTTGTCTTGGAGAAATATATATATATATATATATATTATATGTATATATGTGTATATATATACGTATATATATGTGTATGTATACATATATACGTATATATATATATATATATATATACACATATAATAAAAATCAGGAACACTTATTCCAGGCTTGTAGATGGGCTTTATTTGATTGTATAGATTGTATAGATTGTATAGATTACAATACCACGTTCCTAACACCTTTCTTTGTAAAAAATAAAAGTAGAATGCTAGACATAGCTTTCATTAACATAGAGAAGATCATTTGTAAATGACACTAATAGAAATAAAACTACAAACCCAGAATAAGGGGCTTTACCATGTATTTTTATTGTAAATTATATGAAGAGTGGTTACAATTATGCAAGTCAGATAAAGAATGCATATTTTTGAACAATGATATCCCTTCCTTTTTTCCCCCCAGTTTTTCCTTCTTATCCCCACCCACAGTTGTATAGTTCATTTTCAACACAGTATCTTCTCAGTACCATTGCTGCATTTATTCACTCTTTGTCTCAAAATTTCTGTGTCCCCCTTACCCTCCCAAAGACAGGTAAATGAACAAACAAGATGAAAGAAAACAAAAACAACAACAAAGAAAAGCCTCTTGTTTCCATTTCCCTGAGTTCATTTTGATATATATTATTTTATGTTATCAGATACACATAGGTTTGTGCTTTTGTGTTCCTCTCCTAAGGGAAAGGACTTTAAAAATATATTCATTGTATTATTTCCATACATGCATACACTATAACCTGATCAAAATGCAATCAGTTACTTTCTTTTTCCTCCCCACCTGCTAAAGTAGTTTCAATGTATTATAATGTTCTATGTTTGTGCATATATCAAACATTTATTACATAATATATTTATTTATAATACATAAAATATATTTACCCCTTTACCTCCTCTCTTCCTACCCCTCACACTGGGTATACATTAGTCCTCAGAATTTTTTTTACTATCCCACCATTCATGTTTCAAGCACATGTCAAAAGGATGTACTAGAGTAGTACACACTCACGCACACACACACACACACACACACACATATTTTAAACAGATTAACCTATTTTCTATCATTTAACATCTTTCAGTGAGCTTCATTATGCCCCCTTCACACCCAGATGGCATGAATTTCACTCACCTCTATCACAGGATGTGGTATGACCAATAGGACATCAACTGGTTTTTTCAAACAAAATAGCATTTAAAAAAAGAAAAGAAAGGAAAGGTAGCTGATCTATGGGAAACTTACCACCATAATGAAATATCAAATCTTTATTTTAATCAAGTTTTTAAAATATTTCTGAGACCATTAGAGTAATCTGCTTATGACCTTGATGTGAGATGATATCAAAATATTGCTGATTGTTTTAGTCATGAGTCACATGTAAGTGCATCTAAAGTAGAGAACTCATTCTATGAAGCCAGCATAACCCTCATCCCTAAACCAGATGGTGACTTATCAAAGAATGAGAATTATAAACCCATCTCTTTGATGAATGTTGATGAAAACCTCAAAGAAATTCAGAAAACTGAATTCAACAACTAACCAAAAACTAAAATAAAATAAAAATAATGCACTATGATCAAGCAGAATTAATTCCAGGATTGCAAAGCTGCTTCGGTGTACAAAAGTCAATTAATCTAATTCAACACATCAACAGAAGCAAGGGTAAGAACTTTGATCCTTTCAATAGATGCAGTAAAAGCATTTGACAAGATTCAACACCTACTCATGATAAAAACACTGGAACATTCTTCAATATAATAAAGTCTGTATATGTTAAACCTACAGAAAGTACTATACCTAATGGTGAAAACCTTATAGATTCTTCTCTAAAGGTACTTGAGCTAATCTGAAGCTCTGTTAAAGTAGCAGGGTAATAAACCACAAAACAACAGTAGCTTTTCTGTACACCAACCATGAGAAAAGCAAGATTGAAATGAGAAAGCAAACTCCATTTGTAATAGCCTAAAAAAATACCTAGGAATTAACTTAACCAATGATGTGAAAGACTTCTATGATGAATACTTTAAAATTATGCAAAAGAAAATTAAAGCAGATTTAAGAAAATGGAAGAACCTCTGTACATCACTATGACAATAAATAAGTAATTATTCAGAAAAAAGAAAATGGAAGAACTTTCCATGCTCTTAAAACATCAAAAATTTTACTACATTGGAGACATGGCAAGAGTCAGTAAATTGAATAAATGCAAAGCCCTGAATTCAAATCCTTCTATCAGAAAGAAAGAAAAAAAGAAGAAGAAAATTATGTGATCATGGAAATACTCTGGATGTCAACTAGAAGACCTATTTACATTTTCTCATTTCAAAGAGCCCTACTTTCATACAGATTTGGGTCAAGCTAGCACTTTTCAGTTTACCATATGAAGTATTGCTTAAATTCTTGAGGCAAGTAGCAGCATTTGAAATAAACATAATTTTCCAGATATTATTTAGGTGGTCCCTTTATGCTGTGTGAATATAGTTCTGTTGAAATAATATTACCTTTACAAATCCTGTGTGGATGCTACATAAGACGGTTTAAGTTTCTCCAGTATAAAGGGCTTTGTGTCTTTAAAATCAATTCCTTAAGGTGAGGACTGAACAAAATAAGGGTTATCAAATGCCTATACCAGCCTTTAAGTCATTTCCAGTGTGATTTTTGTGTTTATTACACATAATTCCCTTTGAAATATACAATACCCTTACCAAGATTTGGGCAGAAAATCAGTGTTCTCTGTTGTTAGACTGAATAATTGACAATTTTGGTATTTAAATGGTAAAAAAATATTAAATTATAATTAATTTTATACCTGACAAATAGAAATTAACTTCCATTAGTTATTATTTGAGTCGAAATCTTTCATCAGCATAAGATGAAGAATGTTGGCAAGAGTAATTCTTCCAGATTATAAGATCATTAGACTGCTCCTGATTCATCATTATGTGACAATATTCTAGTTATAGCTAAATGATCCTATCCTATCCTTTTCAAATAAGATAGTGCCCATTTAACTTTCTCTCTTTCTGCAATGCCACTGTTTCACTTGACTTTGGTAAGCTGCATAAATTGAAAACTGTGACATTCATTTTGACTTCTTAAAAATCCCCAATCTAAGGAAGGTATTAGTGTTTCACAACTAGAATCCTAGCTACTCAGGAGAGTGAGATCTGAGAATCAAAGTTAGAAAGTAGACTGGGCAGGTATGTCTGTGAAACTTGCATTTAACCTCCCCCCCCCAAAAAAAAAGGAAGTTGAGTTGTGTCTCAAAGCGGTAGTGCCAAAGTGGTAGCCTTGAGCCAAAAAATAACAACACAAAGAGACCACACCTAGGCCCTGAGTGCAAGCCCCATGATTGTCAAAAGAAAAACAAACAAACAAAACTCATCTAACCATAATACAAATGTCCTTCAGGTAAACAGATATTTCTCAGGAGCACTTTGTTTTGCTGTGTAATGTGTTGCTTAGAAAAGAGCAATCCTTGTTGGAAAATCCATGCCTCAGTCCTCATTTTCTATGCTCTTGTAGACAATTCTGATAAGTGGCAGGGAAAATTTAGCCTTATGGAAGGTCAACTGATTAACATGAACCACAATGACTAAATTAAACTCTGATCTATGCACAAAACAGAAAAAGTGGCCTTAATTGCCCAGATGAATGTCTACTTACACATCAATAAAAATGAAGGTACTGAAGTACAATGTGCAAAGCAGCAAAGCTTTCATCCTGAGTCCATAAGTGAAACTGGACTGACAAAACCACAAAAAAAAAAACAAACATTGTCTACCCATGAGAAACACTCAAAAAACTCAGAATAACTTGAGAGATAAAAGAGAGCCCCCAAAAGACATGACATTACTACCAAAATTAATTTAATCCCTTTGGATGACATAGAAAATTCTTACTGTTGACAAATTAGGGCCATTCCAGGGTACTTACTTGTTCAGGAACTTTAGGGAGGTGATAGAAGGAACCCTATGTCCCTGAGGCATCAAGGAAATTATTTATCACATTTATGGCTTCATTTTTAGCTACGTATAATGATCTTGGAAAATATTTGCTAATAACTATTCCAACAGTCACATTAAAAAATATGCTGTTCAAATAAATCATTTGCATATCACCATAAAGAGATTTGATATTATTAATATATTTCTTATAAGATGAAAAGAGCTTATATATTTTTCTTATACAAAAGGAAGACTTATTTAATTCTAATCTCAACTATACAAATAAATTACAGTCATTATATAACTGATTTGGTTTAGTACATATAGATATTAGATAACTCCAAGCTTGATACATCAATAATTTTCACAATAAGGGAGATGTTCTCACTTATGACTTTAAAAATAAGCTACACATTTTAATGTGATGTAATTTGAAATATGCTATATTAATAAGATATTCCCAAAGACCCTTCATCCTTATATCCAAAATACCAACATTTTGTTATAATGTGAGTGCCATTTTACTCTGCTTTGTGTTGAGGTTTTATTCTCATTTCCTTTTCTGTATAGATTGTCCTGAAAGCATGAACCTTCCTATCTCAGCCTAGAAGTATCAAGGACTAGAGAGATCATATACCTCTACTGGGCTAGTCTGTATGTAATATAAGCATAGGATAGAATTAAATCACCAATGTTTAATGTAGGATATAAAGTAAGATTTTAAAAATTATTTTAAAATAGGGTAATTTTCCAACACAGAGGACACATTGGTGAAGGAAGTTTTTTTTTTTTTTTTTTTTTTTTTTTTTATTTACATCATTTTTGGCAGTACTGGGGATTCAAGCCATGGTGTTGTGCATGCATGTGCAAGTGTTCCACCATTTGAACCATATCACTGAAACTTTTTTTTTGTATTTTGTTTCAGGAAGTGGCTATCACTAGCTTTACTAAGTCTAGCAGTGAATATGTATTCCTCCTGTTTCCATTTCCAGTAGCTGAGATTATAGGAATGAGTTACTATGACTGATGAGAAATTTTAAAATCATGTAACTTCAAAATTGTTGAAGGAAATGGTTATGATAAGATCTCACTTCTATCATTAGCAACATGAAAACACTGGTCAGAATAATGGAAAAAAAAATAAACTGAAGGGAGGCCAGAATTTTACTTTTCTCAGGGTTTCCCATGAGATGTATAATGGTAAATTATGGCTTCATAGTTTCTGAGAAAAATGCTTTATAATTGTTTTAAAAATAAGAAATTAGCTGTTTGGATACAAATGAAACGTATTGAAAGCAAATAAACTCAAATAAGCAAAGCAAAACGGGATATTATTCTAAGATTACATTTAGCTTAACATGTCTGAGGTAAAATGAATCCTAATTCTACATCTGTCCAAATGTGCATGGCAAATACCACTGTTTTTGGCCAATTTCAAATGCTGGAATTTTAGTACAATGTAGTGTGTAAAACATGATCTTTATTTGACTATTTTTAAAGTACTTGTACAGAATTAGTTAACATCATACCAGTGATATTGAATCACACATCGCTATTATTACACCAAAGCCCAAAGTGATTTTATGTAGACATACAGTAGATAACTGATAAATAAGAATTTAGAAAGAAGTGGTCTAAGAATGAAACCTCTATGTAGCTTATTGTGAAGAATATCTGTTTACCACCATCACGTTGTTGTTGTTGTTGTTATATTGTAAAGGTCATGTATGGAGAGGTTATACTTCCATAAGTTAGGTAATGAGTAGACTTTTTTCTTGATCATTATGACTTCTTCCAGTGTTTTCTCTGAGTTTTTCCCTCCTGAACCCCAAACAAGTTGAATACAAGATAAAAGGTACAGAAAACAAAAAATAGTGGCAAAAGCGGGGGGGGGGGGGGGGAAGCAAAATAACAGAAATACTCTTGTTACCATTTCTTGGAGTTCACTTCTATAAATATTTTATATGATCATATGTGCATACATAGCTACTGAGCCTTTGTTATTCATTCCTAAGAATCCTCTCTTGGTCTCATCTAGAGTACTGTATAATTGATCGCATCGAAGTGTCCTTTTTGTCTTTTACCATCCAGTATGCTTACTTGGATATTTATAGGCACATTGAAGATACAATAAATTAGGAAAACTATAGAACCTATGTTTCCTTGGGTATGGCTTACTTTGTTTATTATACATTTTCCCTATTCTTTCTATTTTCTTATGAATGGTACAATACCTTTCTTTCTGATGGTAGCATAGAACTCCACTGTGTAAATATATATCATATTTTCTTGATCCAAATTTGTCTACTGAGGGGCATCTGGATTGTTTTAATCTTGGGTATAGAAAAACTCTGCTGAGATAACTGGAGTAATTCTGATTGGTTTTACTTTATATGTGATTGTTCTCTTTGCCCTAGAGGCTTTAAGGATTCTTTCTTTAGTATCTATTGATCATGATTTGATTACAATATGTAAATGGGAAGTCCCATTCTGGTCTGGTCTGTTAAGGGTCCTATGCTTCTTGTACCTGGATAGGCCTATCCTTCTGGACGTTTGGGAAGTTCTCAGCTAGTATTCTGTTAAATAAACTGCCTATTCCATTAGCTTCCTTCTCTAGTTTTTCTTTTGTACCTATTAGCCTTATATTGCACTTCCTGATTGTATCTTGGAGCTCCTGAAGCGATGTCTTGTTTTTGGATTGATTTTGTATTATTTTTTTGTTCTTTCTCCATAAAATCTAGGCTGTCCTCAATTCCTGAGATTCGATCTCTGCATTATCCAGTCTGTTCCCTAAACTTACAACTTCTTTTCTTGTCTCCCTTCCTTCTGATTGATCTTTCTTGATGGCTTCTATGTCTCTGCTGTAATTATCTCTTAGGTCCTGTATAGACTTCCTTACTTCATTAATTTGGTTCTGGGTGCTGTCTCAAAGCTCTTTTAGCTGAGTTGCTATCTTTTCATAGGTCTTTTTTTCCCTTCTATTGGAGTTCATATATCTTTCTGTTGTGGAGGCAATGAAATCCTCTATTAACTTACGGTTGGATTCATCCCGTTCACGTATCATTCTTTGGCTAGCCTCCTCACGCTCTAGATTACTTGTGTGGAGACACTCCAACTTTTCATGTTTCATTTTTAGCAGCAGTGTTTGTCGAGCATTTTTTTTCTTTTTTTTCTTTTTTTTTTTTTTTTTTTTTTTTTTTGCCAGTCCTGGGCCTTGGACTCAGGGCCTGAGCACTGTCCCTGGCTTCTTTTTGCTCAAGGCTAGAACTCTTCCACTTGAGCCACAGTGCCACTTCTGGCCATTTTCTATAGATACAGTGCCAGGGAATCGAACCCAGGGCTTCATGTTTACGAGACAAGCACTCTTGCCACTAGGCCATATTCCCAGCTCTGTAGAGCATTTTGAGGGCTTTCTCCTCCCAAGACTTTGATTGAATGCTCTGTTTCCTGTTCATTTTGAGTACATGATGAGATTCCCTTTCTTGCCATACGTTTTGTGTATCTTCTGCCCATTTGGACTTAGAATATTAGTCTGCTAGCCCCCTTTGGCATTGTTTAGGAGCTGAACGAAACTTTACAAAGTCCTATTGAGCTATTCTTATAGGTACACAATCCTAGACAAGTAAATTCCCTCTTTTTTTCTTTCTTTTTTTTTTTTTTTTTATACAGCAGCAGATTTAGAATCCCCACAGATTACAATTTGGAAGTAAAACCCAACCCTGAGCCCTGTATTCAGTAGCTAGATTATATGCAGTTGTAATCATAAACATGTTTGTTCTTGCTCTTATTTCTTATTTGCATTCCTTTTATAGCTAGAGATATTGGACATTGTTTCATGTTTTTGTCAGTCATTCTTACTCATTCTCCTGAGAAATTCTCTATAGTCACCTAATAAAGGAGCCAAAAACAGGATGGAAAAAAGGCAGCTTTTTCAACAAATGGTATTGGCAGACTGTTATACATGTGCAGAAAACTGAAGCTAGATCCAGAATCACAAAAACTCAAAAAGAGTAGACAAATGGTATGTTAGAGTTTCTGCATGTCACAAGACATAGTTATCAAGATAAATAGAGAGTCTGTAGAATGGGAGAATATTTTTCTAGCTATGCTTCAGACAAATGCCTCCTTTCTAAAATATACTTATAGCTAAAACAACAACTCAATCAATAAGTGGGCTAAATTGATATTTTGAGAAGGACTTCATTCTATTGGCCTTCAGCAATGAATATAAGCTTGTCCTGTGCACCTTATGAGGCTTATTGGACAAAAACATCCTCATGCATTCTACAATTAGTGAGTCCTGAAGAAAGTAAACCTGACGACCATGTGCTTTCTAGAAAATACATTTATATGAAACCAGTTTAGGTTAAGAAATTAACACTGAGAGAAAATTTGAAACCCATTATCATTTATTTTATGTGCAAAATAAATTCATGTTGTAGATACTCCAAACATAAAATAAGCACAGTAAATTAAAGTGAGCATACTTGGGAGAATACTCATTTAAATTGCATGCTTAAAACACATTTGATGTATTTATGTCCATTCCACAGTATCGAGCTGAGGCCAAGAACCAAATTTATGAACTCTAAAACGTTCACTGTAGCTAGGTGCTGGTGGTACACATCTATAACCCTAGATACTCAGTAGGCTGAGCTCTGAGATTCAAATCAAGCCTGGGCAGCAAAGTCTGTGAGATTTTTAGCTTTAATTAACCTAATAAAAACTGGAAGTGGAGCAGGGACTCAAAATGACAGAGAGCTAGCCTTGAACAAAAAAATATCAGGGATAGTGACCAGGCCTTGATTTCAAGCCTCATGACTGACAAAAATAAATGAAAAAATTTGAAGTCCAGTTATTAACTACAATTTGACTGTACTTGTGTCTGTTTAGCTTATCTCACTTAACGTGATGATTTTTAGTATCATCCATTTGCCTGCAAATTTTATAATTTTAGTCTTCATTACAGTTCAATAATAATATACATTATGGCATGTATGTGTGTTTGCATATGTGTGTGTGTGTGAGTGTGTGTGTGTGTGTGTGTGAATTGAATGATAATACTGTAAAACAAGTTCAGTTTGGGAGTATCCATGAGAGTAAAGAGACTGAATAGAATGTAGAAGTGGAAGGCTGTAGATTATAAAAGTTGTCCATACATTTGTATGAAAATAGATTATTGAAACCTGTTGAATTTTTTTCAAAAAAAAATGTGCAGAACATGAACAGCAGTCATAGAAGGGGTGAAATTAAATGCAATTGCAAAGGGTATATTGGATGCAATGAAACTCATATTTGACTAATATTCAGTAATTGAAATGAAAATAACATTTGTATTTTCTACTGAGTGTTTAGGAGAATACAAAAAAATCCTATCAGTGTGCCAGAGAAATATGATAAAATTAAGACATTTGATGTAACCATGTAAAAATCCGTTTTTAGACGTTGCCAAGGAGTACATGACTAAAAATTGTTGAATTCTAAGCATGAGTTGAAATTCACTCAAAGAGGCTGATCACAGGTGGCTTTACTGAAAATGATAGGGCAAAGCAAGATATATAAGGTTGGATTTTTTTTAATCAAAAGAATTACAATCTATTTGTTCAGTAGTCAAAGTAGTACAGAGGTTTCTGAGCCAAATGGAAACCATAAATAAATTAGTCTATTAACTTGAATGTATGCCATTTAAAAATGATATCCAAAAATGCTAAAAGCATCCAAATGGAATTGAAAACTTATTTTCTCATATTTGTTACTGACAATGTGAATAATGTTAATTATATGCTTACTTATTTGCAAAATGAATGACTAATTGTATTTTAAGAAAACACATACTGAAAAGTGTTTCTATCATTCACCTCTCAAACTGACAAAGATAAGAAGCAATATGGCCCAGTGGTTTCTTAAAATATGAAGTCAATATTCATATCATTTTTGGTCAAAGGCACTGTGAATTAATTTTTATACTTGTCTTATGTATTCTTATGAGCCATAATTATGAAATTCCTAGCAATTGCTTCATTTTAGATGAAAGGAAGTGGGCACTAGTGGAGTAAAATAGCCAGCACAGATTTTTAAAGGTATAGCATTTCACTTACTGGAGAAATTAATTATGTTTCAGGGATTGAGAAATAGCTTGAAAAAAAGGAAACTTATGCCAGGATAATGATATTTTAGTCCAGAATATTGTGAAACCTCCATACAGCTATGTAGAGAAAGCTAGAAATTATTTCACTTTATTTTGTGTTTATTTTGCTACTCTTTTTCATTACTAACAGATTTCTCTCACTTATTTTTTCTCATATGAACGTAAAGGCTTTTCTTGTCTACATGATTCTTAAGCAGGTAATCCATTGCACGCGCTCTCTCTCTCTCTCTCTCGCTCTCTTTCTCTCGCTCTCTCTTTCTCTGAATATATATATATATATATGTTTGTGTATATATATGCATATATGTATATATGTACATATATACTGATAGCATATATATGCTATCAATTTATAATCTTTAGCTTTTAGATAGTATTACCAATAGCACTACAGGAACAATATATCTTAATGAATTAAGATCCAAACTAATTCTCATATTGTAAGCTACATTAACAGCCTAGAAAGTTACAGTTGAAGCATAGAATCTAAAAACTATTAGGCTTCCCCTCAGTTAATCAAATGTAATGCTAATGATAAAGTTTTTAAAGTTCTTTATAATAATTAAATATCATTATTGACTAAATTTGTTTCACTGCCAATAAAAATCAAGTTTTTATACTGTTAAACGTTTACATAATTCTATAGTAAGGTGCATTTAGAGAGTACTGCACTGCTTTTATGAAAAGAGCACTGAGCCATGAAAGATTAAGGTAGAGTTTAGTATCTCTCCACTATGTAATCTGGCAGTGCACTTTTGAGAAAAAAATGTATTATTTGCAACCATTTGACTCAAAAGGATTTCTCAAGGTTTAGATGATAAAACTGTAAACTCAAACTTTATTTTATTTTAAAGAAAAGTATATCATTTCCAACCTTTCAGTTACTCTTCAGTTCACCCCCAATTTAGCTCAAAATAGTAGTACGTATCTAAAGACTGAAATTTATAACTAAAAATGCCTGTGAAATGGAAATGGAGACTAGATAATTATAGGTAGATATCAACCAAGGGGAAATTAGAATATCTAAAATAGCAACCTCTCATATATAAGAATACTGTAGAAAATGCCTGGGAAGGGGACAGTAACAGACTATAATCATTTTGAATAACTAATGAGTAGCTTTTCAAAATTTCCCTGAAATGAATTTTCCCAAGATTGGAATCTCTGATTCAATTTGAGCTAACTAGTATTAAGATCAAAATACCCAACATGAAATAACAAAATAAAACTGAAATAGAAAAAATCTTAGAGAAATGATATAACTTCAAAAAAGAATTCAAATTTAAAGTAAAAATTAGAGATCAAGATTAAACTAGGAAGAACATAGAATCAAAGAAGAAAACCAACTGATAATATCTTAAAAGAAATCAGAAAGGAACAACAACATCCAAAGTTAAAGGAAAGATGAAGCAAAGATTACAATATTGTAGGCATTTTAAGACTTGTTACAGGTAGAAAAAGAAGAGGCCTCCTGTAGAGGATGACATGTAGAATTAAAAAGTACACCACATAAGTATAATGATTCCAAACTATAGATGACAAAAAAATTTTGTTTTATTTTTAAATTTTTATTGTTGGTATAAAGATGATATTGAAGATATTGTCATTATAAAGGGTTACAATTGCATATGTCTACACAATTTAAAAACAATCTTGGTATTTAAAAGAAGAAGAAAAAAGAAAACATCACTAGTGGATAAAATCACATTGAAAATTATATGAAGAGAAATATTGTCTGAACAAGTTTACATTCCCACCAACAATGTAGTAGGGTACCCTTTTGGCCACATGGCCTCCAGCATTTGTTATTGTTAGTTTTCCTGATATTTACTGGACATTCTTACTGGGGTGAGGTGGAATTTCAATGTTGTTTTGATTTGCATTTCTTTTATGGCCAATAATGTAGAGCACTTGTTCATGTGTCTCTTGGCCATTGTCATTTCCTCTTCAGAGAAGTCTATTTTAGGCCTTTAGCTCACTTGTTGAGGGGGCTGTTGGCTTTTTTTTGGATTAATTTAATTTTTTTTTTAGTTCTGAATATATTTTAGATATGAGGCCTTTGTCTGTTTTATGGATGGTAAGTATCTTATCCCAATCTGTGGGCTTTCTGTTTATCTTTCAACCTATGTCCTTTGCCCTGCAGAAGCTCTGCAGCTTGATGCAGTCCCATTTGTCCAACCTGTCTTTGATTTGTTGCATTTCTGTGTCCTCGTTAAGGAAGTTTTGTCCTGTGCCAAGGAGCTCAAGTGTTTCTCATATCCCTTCTTGTAGTGTTTTCGGGATATCAGTTTTTATTTCGAGGTCTTTGATCAATTTGGAATTGATTTTGGTGCAGGGTGATATATGAGGATCTAGTTTTAATTTGTTGCTAGGTTGAACCAGTTTTGCCAGCACCACTTGTTAAAGAGACTATCTTTCTTCCATCCTACTTTTTTAGCTTCTTTAACAAAAGTTAAGTAGGCATAGTTCTGCAGGCTCATTTCTGGGTCTTCAATTCTGTTTCATTGGTCCTTGGGCCTGTTCTTGTGCCAATACCAAGCTATTTTTATTACTATAGCTTGGTAATGCAGTTTGAAGTTTGGCATTGTAATTCCTCCAGCACTGTTCTTTCTACTCTGGATTGTTTTTGCTATTCGGGGTCTCTTGTTGTTCCATATGAATTTCTGGATTGCTTCCTCTATTTCATTAAAAAATGGTGTTGGAATATTAATGGGTATTGCAAAGAATTTATAGATAGCCTTTGGCAATATTGCCATTTTGACTATATTAATCCTCACAATACAGGAGCATGGGAGGTTTTTCCATTTCCTTAGTTCTTCCTTAATTTTGTTTCTCATGTTTTTAAAGTTCTCATGGTAGATGTCTTCCACTTCTTTGGTTAAGGTTATTCTTGGATATTTTATGTTTTTTGAGGCTATTACAAAAGAAATTGCTTTCCTGATTTCGGTTTCGGTATTCAGGTCATTGGCATATAGAAAACCATTTTTTTTTTTGAGGGTTTATTTGATATCCTGCTACTTTGCCAAAGTTTTGGATCAGCTCAGGGTACTTGGAAGTACAGTCTATGGGGTTCTTTAGATACAGGATCATGTCATCTGCAAAGAGAGAGAATTTGATTTCATCTTTTCCTATTTGGATCCCATTTATGTCTTCCTCTTGCCTTATTGCTCTGGCCAGGGATTCCCATACTATGTTGAAGAGGAGAGGGGAGAGCAGACAACCTTGTCTTGCTCCTGATTTTAGAGGAAATGGCTTTAACTTTTCCCCATTAAAAGTAATGTTTGCTGTGGGTTTGCCTTAGACAGCCTTAATTATATTCAGAAATGGTCCCTGAAAGTTACCTCAGAAGGCTAAACATACATCTGCCCTAT
Organism: Perognathus longimembris pacificus; assembly: GCF_023159225.1. Lineage (NCBI taxonomy): Eukaryota > Metazoa > Chordata > Mammalia > Rodentia > Heteromyidae > Perognathus > Perognathus longimembris. The sequence goes on along the minus strand of NC_063168.1, from coordinate 30,791,782 downwards.
GACCCAGCAGCCTCACTCTTGGGCATCTACCCAAAAGATTACAAACAAGAACACACTAAAGCCACCACCAAAACAATGTTCATTGCAGCACAATTTGTCATTGCTAAAATATGGAACCAACCCAGATACCCCTCAATAGATAAATGGATCAGGAAAATGTGGTACATATAAACAATGGGATTTTATGTCTCTATCAGAATGAATGACATTGCCCCATTTGTAAGGTATTGGAAGGATTTGGAAAAAATTATACTAAGTGAGCCAGACCCAAAGAAACATGGGCTGACTCTATGTTTTCCCTCAAAGGGAATAATTAGTACATGTTTAGGCTAGTCACAGCAGAGGATCACAAGATCCCAATAGCTATACCCTTATGAACACATAAGATGATGCTAAGTGAAATGAACTCCATCTTATGGATGGAAATGAGTGTTATATCACTGTTGTAATTACTGTCAACATGCCATGTGAAACCGTAATTTTTTTTTTTTTATGATCCTCTTGTATCCCCTGCCTGTGGTTGTCCCTGTCCCTGTGCTATCATTGTATATCATCTGAGTAGCCTGGATACTGTATATACTGAACTGATATTAGAACTAGGAAAGGGAAAGGGATTATCAAAGTCAAGAGACAAAGGATAAACAGACGAATGACTCCAAAAGCAATCCTTACATAACCATTTGCTGTAAACCAACTAAACAACTTATGTGGGGAGAGGAAAAGGAGGTGGGGGAGGGGGAGAAATGAGGGAGAAGGTAACAAATTGTACAAGAAATACACCCACTGTCTTACGTATGAAACGGTAACCCCTCTGTACATAATTTTGACATTAAATAAGTAATGATTCAGAAAAAAATTGGTTACTACCAGTTGATTATTAATTAAAAAGCATTTATCCCATTAACATAGTTTAAAATAAATAATTCAAATAAAGAATTTCTACTTCAATATGCAAATAGCACGATTATACTCAATGGCAATTAATATGTAATAGTTGAGAAAATTTTCTTTCCATGAAGACTTTCTGAATAATCTACTAGTGAATAAACATTAGGTAACCAAAATTGATCCTGTGGTGAACATAGAAACATCACTACTATTCACTTGACTAAGTGAACCCTAAATCTAGCAAATAGTTAATTCCATGACCCAAACTACTCAATACAAATTCTAATGATTAAAACTGAAACATAAAGATCACAATTAGCTAAAATCCATCAAATATGATTCAGTTAAACAGTAAAATATGAATCTGTCACATCTGTGAAGATGGAATCAAACTATTTTGCCCTTATCCTTTATACAGATTACAACTAAAATATTCAGAATGTATGAATACAAGAAGATATGTAGTATGGAGATAAAAGGTAGACAGATATCTTGGAGTTTAAGGAAGAACATAGTAATGAATTCATGTTGTTGCTGATTTTATTTGATTTAGTTTTGTTTTTCTTTTTTTTTGTTCTTGTTTTCCTTTAATTGTGCTTTTTTTTTCCCCCAGAGTTTTTTTGCTGTTGTTATTGTTGTTGTTTGGGTATTGTCTTGATTAATTGATTGATACATCCAAGAATGGAAAATTAAAAGGTCTGTGATATGAAAATGTCAACATGAATGTGATAATAATCCCCAACAAATGTGTTTTATCTCTGGATAAGGGACATTCTCACAAGGCAGAAAATATTTACCCCATTGCTCTTTTCCATCCAGATATCAGAGGAATAATACTAATAAATTTTTAAAAGACACTAAATCGCCCACCGCAGTATAGCTCTGTGAGCAGAACAAATTTCCATCTCCTGAGATCATAACAGGGAACAAGGAACTTCAATATTCCCATCAAAGTTGTATTAACTAACACTGAGTACTTAGGCAGAGATTCAGTACTAGCTGGTAACAAGAATGTCTATCACAATGACAGAGGTGATCCTATTGTCATCTCATGCTTACACAGCCATGGAGAATAAGCAAGCTATCATACAACAGAAAGTATAAAATTCGGGGCTGGGGATATGGCCTAGTGGTAACAGTGCTTGCCTCCCATACATGAAGCCCTGGGTTCAATTCCCCAGCACCACATATACAGAAAATGGCCAAAAGTGGTGCTGTGGCTTAAGTGGCAGAGTGCTAGCCTTGAGCAAAAAGAAGCCAGGGACAGTGCTCAGGCCCTGAGTCCAAGCCACAGGACTGGCAAAAAAAAAAAAAAAAGAAAGAAAGAAAGTATAAAATTCACTTGGACTACATGTCCCAAGTTAATGAAGATACATGCTCATATAATACCCATAATTATCCTCATATCCTTATCTTTAGAATCAAAATTTATTGGGCAAATCATATTTGGTTCTTTGCATCAAATGTATGTACATTTGCAATTATCTAACAAAAAAGGTAAAATCTTTTAAAATCATCTTTTCATCACAAAACCAGGGAATTTGAAGATCTGATCCCCATTACAACTTTGAATGCTATGAAATTTAATTTAAAAATACACTTTGGGGGCTGGGGATATGGCCTAGTGGCAAGAGTGCTTGCCTCATATACATGAGGCCCTGCGTTCAATTCCCCAGCACCACATATACAGAAAACGGCCAGAAGTGGCGCTGTGGCTCAAGTGGCAGAGTGCTAGCCTTGAGCAAAAAGAAGCCAGGGACAGTGCTCAGGCCCTGAGTCCAAGGCCCAGGACTGGCCAAAAATAATAAATAAATAAAAATACACTTTGGTGCTTCAAGACTACCTTGGACACATTTAATAGATGGTCAACATTTTTTAAAGTTAAAGACTTCATTTATAATTACCCAAATCTGGAATCTATTTGGATGTTCTTCAACTGGAGAATTCTTGAACTAGCAGTGCTACTTTTTAACATGCAATATTATTTAAAAGTACAGAGCATCATTGATGCATGCAGAAACCCAGATGTTTGGATAATTACACTGAATGAAGAGTCAATTCAAAAAGAATATTGTATAATTTCATTTTAAACTGGTGAACAGTTATATTCTGATAATTGGAAAGACCAGGGGAAGCAGTGGTTGAGGAAAATAGCTGTGGCTATAAAACAGATATATGAACCTTTGTCCATGCTCCATGTTTTCTGTCTTGACTTAATCAGTGCTCAGAGTATAGGTAGTCTGTTGTCTTCAAAGACATTGCCATTGGACAAAACTGGGTAAATAGTAAAATCAATTAGTCTGTATTACTTTTGTCATTACATGTGCCCTTACTATGATTTCAAAATTTAAAAAGAAGCTTGTTATTTTAAAAATCCTATTTAATCACATTTGGAGTATGGCAGGTGCCTTAGTGAGAGTTCTCTAGATGACTCAAGAAAGTAGAATACATATAATATAAGAGGAAATTTATTGACTTGCACAATTGTAAGCTGAATAGTCCAACAATAATTATATCAAACTTCTATATGGCTAAAAATACTCAAGAAAGAATTGGTTTATTTTCTTGCAAAATATTAAATAGTAGTTAATAAACTTGACCTTATGCTGCCTCTATTTTCTCTATGATTTTTACACTGGTAAACAAATTATGGATGAAATTTAGTTTCTCTGTAGAATAAAACATATTAATCATAAAAGATAATCGTTGCTTGAAGTAAAATACCATCATTATTTCAAAGAAATAATAGAAATAGTAAACACCAGAGGAATAGTAAACATCAATGGTTGTTAATAAATAATATACATCCTCATTTGAAAAAAATGAGTTTTTATCAACAGATAAAACCTCTGGACCCACCTTCTTTTTTAGAGAGTAGAAACTATGACAATGAAAAACTGTTGCACAATTACTATGAATTAAAAAATGCACAGAATTAGAAATGGACTTCCTCATGGTTCTTCTACACAGAAATACTAACAGAAAAACAAATCATGCAGGACAATCTACAGAATGAACAAACTTAAAAGCAGAACAAAAAAAAAAAACGAGCAAAACTTAACTATTGCATCTGGAGACATATAATTTGAAATAAAAACAAGAAAAATAATTCACAGGATAGTGATTTTCCTACACAAGTGAGAGGAAAATTTTGAGATGGACGTGAGATCTTTGCACAAGACTTCTACAAAATTGAAAATTCTGTTTTAAGATCTGCGTACTGGTTACAAGGATGTTTATCTTTTATTAGTCCATTAGACTAATAAAGAAGGCATATGCCTTCTATGTTTCAAATCTATGGTCTCCCTCATAAGGAATAATTAGCACAGTTTTAGGCTAGTCACAGCAGAGGATCACAAGAGCCCAATAGCTATACCCTTATGAACACAAAAGATGATGCTAAGTGAAATGTACTCCATGTTATGGAAACGACTGTTATATCACAGTTGTAATTACTTTCAACATGCGATGTGAAACCATAGCTACTATTATTGATGATCCTCTTCAGTGCCCTTCCTGTGGTGGTACCTTCACTATCTCTGTATCTTATCTGAGTACATTGGAAACTGTGTATACAGGTATTAGAACTAGGAAACTGTAAGGGAATACCAAAATAGAGAGACAGAGGGTAAAAAAGACAAACGATTACAAAAGCAATACTTGCAAAACTGTTTAGTGTAAATATACTGAACAACTCATGGGGGGGGAAAAGGAAAGGGGTGTGAGGAGGGGGGAATGAGGGAGGAGGTAACAAACAGTACAAGAAATGTATCCAGTGCCTAAATATGAAACTGTAACCACTCTGTATATCAGTTTGACAATAATAAATAAATAAATAAAGGTTCACCAATTATCAAAACTTTAACTATTAATAATAATGTCTTAAATCCACTTCTGATTGAGACATAAGGAAATGTTGAGTTAATTGTGCACAAGCATTCCATTTCTTTAGTAGTTCTTCTGCTATTATCTAGCCAACACTGTCTTAATTTAATTTCTTCATTTGTGATCAGATCTTTTGATGAAACCCTGTTTGGCCTCCAACTAATGATCTTCCTGCCTCAACCTTTTCAAAGCTGGATTTTCAGCTGTTATTATTCATCATTATTAACAGTACAAATAAAACCTCTATTCTCTCACAAATGGTTTATCGATGTGTTATTTCCCTTAATAAGTTATTTTAATTTAGAGAGACAAAAATATTTATTTTGAAAATAATTACCTCTATTAATTTTAGAAATAAGCTAAAGCAAAAATGAAAAGGGTAACTCTAATGATAAATTTTACAGGTTTAGCTGTTATCACCCCCTCCTCCAAATATGAAGAATTATTCACCTACTAGTTATTCATATGAAGGGCCTTATATCTAAAATATACTTGAACTCAATAATTACCACTTTAAAAAGATAAAACCTCAAAAACTCAACAATCCAATCAATAAATGATCTGAGAATTTAGACACTTTTCATGGAAGAAAAAAGAATGGCTAATAGATACATGAAGAAATTTTGAATATCTCTGGCCATAAAAGAAATACAAATCAAAACAACATTCACATTTCACTTCAATATTAGAATAGGGATTACCCGGAAAACTTAACCATATTCAATTCTGGGGGGATGTGACCAAAATGAACTTTATTACACTGGAGAGAAATGTTCAACCGCTCTGGAAAGCAATATGGGGGGTTCATTAAAAGACTAAACATAGAACTTCTTTATAACCCAGAAATTCCACTCTTGGCTATCTATCCAAATGAGTCACAAACGAGGCCACAGTCAATCACCAGCCACAACCATGTTGATTACAGCATTGTTTATCATAGCCAAGATATGGAATCAGGCTAAATGTTCCTCAGTGGATGGATGGGTCAAGAAAATGTTGTATATAAGAGCAATGTAATTCTACTCATCCATTAGAAAGAACAATATAATGTCATACCATTTGTAAGAAATTGGAAAGATTTGGAGAAAAAAAAATTGTATTAAGTGAAGCAAGCCAAACCCAAAGAAACATAGGCTGCATGGTTTCCTTCATTTGTGGTAATTAGAAAGTACCTACAAATGTACAAGTAAACACATGAATGATTAATATATTTACATATAATAAATATATGTAAATATATATATATGTATACACATAGGGACATGAAAAAATACATAGGACTTTAGTCATTAACATACTGTGTCCAAAGGAAGATATGCGTAGAAGTGGTAGACAAAGGTCCGAAAACTATGTACAGATGATCATATAAAATAATATGTCATGAAATTCTCTACAAGGAAAGGAAATAAGACAGTTTTAGTTGCCATTGCTGTTGGTTTTGGTTTTAATTTCTGTTTTGGTGGCTTGTTAAATTGTTTGTGTTTGGGAGGGTCCAGGAGGGCACATAAAAGGTGGAACAAGGGTGAAGAAATACAACAATGATACTCACTAGACAATGTGTGAAAAGAAAACTGGGTATGTTGTGTGGGGGATGGGAGGGAAAAACTGGGAAAGAGATAAAAGACACGGGATTCAAAATGAACTGCACTCATTACTCATTATCTGATTCACTTAATTATAACCCCTCTGTATATCACCTCTACAATAATAGTAAAAATATAAAAATAAAAAGACACCCTTAAAGAATCTGTGGATATGTTGTGGAAGATGTCATAAAATTTTCTGATTTGCTAGTATTTCTCCATTCAATAAAACACAATCCACTACGTAGGAAAATTGTGATTCAATTTTTCAATATTATTTATAGCTCAATGGCCAATATTGTATTCAATATTAATATTATAGGAATTAAAAAACTATGCATTTATTGCTTACATAATTATGAGCTAATTATACTACTAATGGGAAATATCTTTTATGGCTCTAAGACTTTAATAAAGATATTTTTTATAATCTTGAGTTGGCATTTATGATGCAATAAATGTCTTCATAAATACAAACTCAATGCTTCCTTGAGAGAGCCTACTTAAAATAATAAATGTGTGTGACAATGATCTTATTTAGAAAATATGACCTTTAAATATTGAATAGATTACAACTGATATTGGTTCCTAGATATTATAATTGTTTGTAGCTGAAGTTTAAAGCCATTCTCCATGAGATATTTATTTCTGATTGAGTTTTTCATTCATTTTTTAATGTGAAAATGCTGTAACCATGAGTTGTGTTGTGTCACTAGGGCTTTCTTCTTTGTTGTCTATGTACTATGCTTTCTCATTCTAGTCATTAAGAGAAAATGAAGCATAGGTATACAATTCATTCTTAGTACAATGAATCCATTTAACAGACCACTATAACACAGAATGAAATAAACTCAACACATTTAATGATCTGTTTTACTATTGCTGATTTCCAAATAATGATGCTAAACTTATTATTTTTGAAAAATTACATGCTGCATTGTAAAACAGAGATTTAAAAATAAAATTAACAAGACTTAAGAAGTTTCTAATGTAATCCATTAGAACATATAAATAACAATTCTCAGATATACAAGCTTTAAAATTTACATTAAGGATCAGTTTCTCAAAGCAGAACACTTCCAAGAAAATGGATTAAAATAGTAATTCAGACATTTTTGTTTGTTCAATTATTTATTTATTCCTTCAAAAACATTTTGAAATTCCTTATTTAGTACCAGTTTGGGCTCTGACATATGGTAAAGTGAATAATATTAAATGTGTATTTTCATTGAATTTCCAATCAGGTGCAAAGAGAAAGACAATTAACAATAAACTATGTACATTTATTCCAATGGCAAATGTTAGAAAGAAAACAGAAAAAGAAGACAGGGTTTGGTGTACAAACTTATATAAAAGTTTATTATGCTAACCTTCCTTCTGTGGTGATATATGATGAGTGAAGTAATTGAAAATGTTGTCATGTGACAATCTGAGGAACTGCTCCAGAGGAAATTTATGGCTGGTGTGAAGGCCCTCAGTGTTAAAGGTTTTAGGTACAGCATTCCTAATAGATGATCAACAATTGTAATAACAACATTCATCCAAAGCAAATATTAAGGAAGCTGTATTTCACTAACCTAGAGTTGAAACTATATAAAACATTGGAAGACCAGATACTACTTCTATCTGACTTAGTCTAAAAGTTTCCATGCTTCCTCTATGAGGGAGAAAAAAAAACCCACTGTAATATAAGGGTAGAAGGAAAGAGGTTGCTGAGGAGCCAAAAGCAATATTCTAGGGCAAAGGTAATAGAGGTTGTATCAGGACTCTTTTTTTTTTTTTTGGGGGGGGGGGGAGTCCTGGGCCTTGGAGTCTGGGCTTGAGCACTGTCCCTGCCTTCCTTTTGCTCAAGGCTAGCACTTTGCTACTTGAGCCACAGCACCGCTTCTGGCCATTTCTGAATGTGGTGCTGGGGAATTGAACCCAGGGCTTCATGTTTATGAGGCAAGCACTCTTGCCACTAGGCCATATTCCCACCCCCATATCTTTCCACTAGGCCAAATTCCCAGCCCCTTATCAAAAGTCTTATAGAGATGTCAAAAGAGATCAGATTTGTGACATGGGTTAAAGTATTTTTACTCTCTTAATATTTGAGTCATGGAGGAAAGAAAAAGGAGGAATTGACAATCATGTTAGGACTACAACTGCTATACTGGCATGATTTACAGAGAGGTAATACAAGTACTCAGAATTTTTTTTTATTGTCAAACTGATATACAGAAAAGATACAGTTTCATACGTTAGTAATTGGATACATTTCTTATACTGTTTGTTACCTCCTCCCTCATTTCCCCCTCTCTCAATCCCCTTTCCCTTTCGACCCATGAGTTGTTCAGTAGATTTACACTAAACAGTTTTGCAGGTGTTGCTTTTGTAATCGTTTGTCTTTTTTACCCTCTGTCTCTCGATTTTGGTATTCCCTTACAGTTTCCCAGTTCTAATACCTGTATACACGGTTTCCAATGTACTCAGATAAGATACAGAGATAGTGAAGGTACGACCACAGGAAGGGCATAGAAGAGGATCATCAATAATGGAAGCTACAGTTTCACATCACATGTTGGAAAGTAATTACAACAGTGATATAACAGTCGTTTCCATAACATGGAGTTCATTTCACTTAGCATCATCTTTTGTATTCATAAGGGTATTACCATTAGGCTCTTGTGATCCTCTGCTGTGACTAGTCTAAACCTGTGCTAATTATTCCCTATGAGGGAGACCATAGAGTCCATGTTTTTTTGGGTCTGGCTCACTTCCCTTAATATAATTTTTTCCAAGTCCTGCCATATCCTTAGAAATGGGGCAATGCCATTCTTTCTGATAGAGGCATAAAATTCCATTGTGTATATGTACCACATTTTCCTGATCCATTCATCTACCAAGGGGCATCTGGGTTGGTTCCAAATTCTAGCTATGACAAAACTAGATCCTTATTTATCACCCTGCACCGAAATCAATTCCAAATGTATCGAAGACCTCAAAATTAAAAACAGATACCATGAAAACACTAAAGGAGGGAGTAGGAGAAACACTTGGGCTCCTTGGCACAGGACGGAACTTCCTGAACAAAGACCCAGAAATGCGACAAATCAAAGAAAGGATGGACAAATGGGACTGCATCAAACTGCAGAGCTTCTGCAGGGCAAAGGACATACCTCACAAGATAAACAGAAAGCCCACAGATTAGGAAAAGATCTTTCCGGCCATACAACGAACAAAGGCCTCATATCTAAAATATATGCAGAACTTAAAAAAAATACATTCCTCCAAAACAAAACTGCAAAGAACCAATAGCCCCATCAAAAAGTGGGCTAAAGACTTAAAAAGAGACTTTTCTGATGAGGAAATGAGAATGGCCAAGAGACATATGAAAAAGTGCTCTACATCACTGGCCATAAAAGAAATGCAAATCAAAACAACATTGAGATTCCATCTTAACCCAGTAAGAATGTCCTATATCAAGAAAACTAACAATGACAAATGTTGGAGGGGGTGTGCCCAAAAGGGAACCATATTTCATTGTTGGTGGGAATGTAAACTGGTTCAGCCACTCTGGCAAGCAGTATGGAGATTCCTCAGATGGCTAAACATAGAGCTCCCCTAAGACCCAGCAGCCCCACTTTTGGGCATCTACCCAAAGACCACAAACATGAACACACTAAAGCCACCAGCACAACAATGTTCAGAAAATGTTTTTAGGGAGATAAATGTATCTTGATTGCAGTTCATATAAATACAGTAAATTTCTAGACATGTCATATACATATGCACATAAAATAAAATTATAAATGTGACAGTGATATGTTACTCTCTGAAAACATTGTATGGTTACCATAAGCAATGACATGTAAAACTGTGCAATGACAAGGACACAAATATATCCTGAAAGGAAGAATTGAGGATTAAATCTACAAAACTTTAATCAAAACATTAAATTTCTGTGTTCTGTGTTCAAGTTTTCATCTCTGATATTCACCAGCAAATACTCAATATTATCAAATTTGTGCTCTTTATATATTCTTCTATAGAGTACTCATTTTTTTATAGCTTATGTATAACTTAGTTCCCTCTTGTTTTCTCCTTTTTACTGTTTTCAGTACGATTATTTTCATTGTACTTTTTGTTTTCCTTTTTCTAGTTTTATGTTGCCTATACTGGAGTTTGAGCACCTCCCACTTGTTCTGCTTAGTTACACGGCTGGCATGACAATTTCATCTATGACTCCAGCCCTGGTTTTTGATGATTAATTTGGAGATGAAGTCTGACAGACTCTGTAGCCAAACTCAAACTGCTTTCTGTCTGCATCTCAGCCTCTTGATTAGCTAGGACAACAGGTGCTCTCCAGTACCCAGTTGCTGTTATTTCTTTACTGGTCTGTTTTCTTTTAACCAATATTCACCCCATTTTTGTCCATTTGTTTTAAGAAAATACCTCCCATATTTTGGTGGAAAGTATTGATTTTTGTTTTTGTTGCCAGTCCTGGGGCATTGATTCAGGGCCTGAGCACTGTCCCTGGCTTCTTTTTGCTCAAGGCTAACACTCTACCTCTTGAGCCACAGCACCACTTCCAGATTTTTTCTATATATGTGGTGCTGAGGAATCGAACCCAGAGATTCATGTGTATGAGGCAAACACTTTATCACTAGGCCATATTCCCAGCCCCTGGTGGAAAGTATTGAATGGGTGAGGTGATAGCAGAGGTCTTCCTATCTTCTTTCAATCTTATCTCTTAAAAAATAGTTTCCAGGCAAAAATCATTGAGGGTTTTGTTTCATGGATAATACCCTTTCCTATCTTTATATTCCCTTGGGCTTTCACAGAAGTCTTTTATTAGAGTGTTGGAGTGGGCAGAAACTTGGTCTATAGTTAACATATTTTTTCCTGGAAATTTTCTTATTAATACTTTAAGAGCTTTCTGACACTTGATTTCCAATCTCACTTTTGACTCCGGGTGTTTTACTTCTATATAATTGAACACCTTCCTTTCTCCATGAATCATGTACCACTTGCCACTGTCTTTGGGTTTTCCCAATATTGCTTTGGAATTTTGGCTTGAAACACTTTGACATTCCTTTTCTCAGTTGCATTCCAAGCTTTTTGCATCTTCTTTTTTTTTCTCCCAGTCCTGGGTCTTGAACTCAGGGTGTGAACACTGTCCCTGGCTTCTTTTTCCTGAAGGCCAGCATTCTACTACTTGAGCCACAGTGCCACTTCTGGCTTTTTCTCTATATATGATGCTGAGGAATCAAATCCAGGACTTTCTGTATGTTAGGCAAGGACTCTACCATTAGGTCACATTCACAGCTCTCGTTCCAAGCAGAAATTCTTTATTTCAATGTAAAGGCTAATAGAGATAGCACAGAAAATCATAGTTTATGCATTTTAGTGCAAAAACCTCCTCCGAGGTCAAGTCAATGTGAAGTGAAAAATTGAGCTTCAATATTGTCACCTATGTGCAAATTTGTATTTCTTGTTAAAAAATTGGAGACCACAACTTCAAGAAAGTAAATGGTACAGTAAATAAAACATTCCTTTGCTGATTTTATTGATATTTTTATTTGGCCTTTGAGCATTATCAATGTTTCAGTATTAGCAGTATAAGTCTTATCAAATGGACTGGTTAATGTGTATTTTTGGATATTGAAAATACATATGTATCTATATTAGCTTTGACATGGATAAAAGGTATAAATATGTAAAATGATTGCAATGCACATTATATTTCAAATGCCTTAAATTTTTTAGTATTTCCATTACATGCTCTTTTAAAAGAAAAATAGTCAATAAGAATAAACTAGATGAAATCACCCCATAGAAAATCACAACTAACTATAATCATTTAGAAGCTCTTCAGTAGATACATTGTGCACTCTGAGCTGATGCCCCAGTAGTTGATACAGTCATGCTATTTGTTAAACTATTAAAATACTTTTATACTGGATTAGTAAGTGGTTTTTCCCATGAGACCCATCCATTAGATTTCAGCCACCTGGCTACTGAGATTAGGGACACTTTAATGGTTTAAAACCTTTAAATCACTGATGCATGCCTTTACTAAAAATTAATATATTCATGCTGTGACTATTCAGCCTAACTCGTAGCTATTTTTAAAAGAACTTATTATTTCCTTTTTATATTCAGTTCATCACCTCCAACGTTGTGACCTTTTTTTGTTAATAAGGCAAATCTCACATTAAATGATCTCTTTCCCATTAAAAATGGAACATTACTATAACAAAGCTTCTCCTTTGGTATGAAGGACCACAGAATAAAAAGATGACCTTACATTGTCTGAGTTAGGAGAATCTCTTCACCTCTAGCATGAAAAATGGTGCATAAATATTGTAGAGGAGGAGAAAGGAAAGACTTACACTGGAAGGTGAAAGATGAGGAAATTGTGAGGATGACAGTGTCACAGTGAGCCGTGTACTTGCAGGTGTTAGAACACCTGCAAGCAGCTCAATCCTTTCAGAATTGTAACTTGGGATGGAGGTTTTCCTGTGTACATTGTACACATTCCTTTTAAATATATTCTTTCAAAATACAATTTCTAAATATCTGATTTCATACATATTCTGATATATTCACACATATTATTTATACATATTCATTATTTTCACTTCATATGTAGATATTAAGGCTATATTTGCAATACTTGTATATACCTATGTTTCTAAACTTATTGGTTTCCTGTAAAATAATATTATTGCAGACAAGCAAATAATATTTTAAATCATGTTTTGCATCTACCTCTTTATTTTATATAAAAAAAGTAAATGGCCTTCAGAATTTTAATTTTTAGAACAATAAATTTCATTACCAAGTTCTATCAAAACATTTAGCTGTGTGGTAAAATCATAAAAATACTGTGGTAAAAAATTTAAATATGCACATAATATGTACATATATTAAAATCATCTGCTTGGTTGTGTGTTTTTAAAACTTTACACTTTAGTAGATGTCTTATACAATTAGATCTTTTGCCTCTCCAAACTTAGATGCCTAAAAACAGTAGCAAAACAAGGTTCTTTTTGATTAAGATGACTGGAAGAAAGTAGTTTTCATGCTTATCTCACTGGGATAAGAGAAGAACCATGGAAGTTATCTTCAGCTGAATTTTGTTTAAAGCTGGCTTGGTTGACAAAGCTGGAATAATTGAGGAATCTTCTTATATGTCATTTTTTTCCCTAGGTGCAAAACATGGCCTCTTTTTTTATTTAGCAATAGAAAACAGTCCCAGAGTTATAACACTTTTTGTCCCTGCTCACAAATTCTGTGCTGAAATCCTTTAGATCATAATGTTATCTGAATCAATATAAAATGATTCGCACTGCATACAGGTGATATTAGTGTGATTTATTGTGGATCATTAATATGACATTATCAAGTTCTGCCTTTTCTCTCTCACCTATGCAATATAATCACAACCTCTCATATTACAGTTATCTTAATACAATCATGTTAAATCCCCAATCTTATCATGTATAGCAATTCTAGGTAGAGATACAATTTCTTGCTTTCTCTTCCTTCAATGTATTCTTAGTGCCATAGGAACCCAGGAGTTAAAACAAAAAGCAGATTACTCATTTATGCTCTCAACATATAATGATGACTCAATCGCACAATAACAAGAATGGAATCCCATCTAAAAAGTTAAGCAATAGGAGTCAATAACTGGTCCATAATCTTACTGAAATCATAAATATGTATATTCTCAGAACTCCTTACTCAATAGTAAATAATTTCCTCACTGCTCAAATGTTTTGCTCATATTATCATGTGGTTCTGCCTGTGACACTGGCATTTGAATCTCAAAGTTTTGCTCTGGGTGCTTCAGAAGCCTAAATAACTCGGCATATAGGTATCCTTCTATTCTGAACTACCTCTGTCCCCAAATTTCAATCAGTTACTACACCCTCAAACACTAAGGGCTCCACCAACTATACAATAGTTGGTGCTGTTGTTTTGGCCCTAATATCTATTCATAGTATGTCTGAACTAGACTTTTCTTTATTTTTGGGTAGGGAGTTATAAACATAACACAGTCAATAGTCTTAGAACTACTAGGTTCTAAATTTCATTTTCACTCTGAAGCTCTTTTTTACATGAAAGTCTTTTGCTAGATGGAGAGGTTGGAGAAAAGTTTACCTTTTCAGACCAAATGAGTTTTGCACACATAATGTTTTATGCTAATATTCTTTGCAAACATAAACTTTCGACATTAGTACATCCTTCTTTCCCAGTAAGTTGTTTCGTTCCCAAAACAAGGGAATTTACTATGCGGCCTTAGAATCCCCTTAAAGTTATGTTTATTGAACATTTTCTATGTGTCACAAGTGGCCTAGGAAACGTACTTACCAATCTTTTATTGGTATAAAACATAGATCACATTTATGCAAATTGTGGTCCTAAGATTTTCCTTTTCTTATCTCAGTAGCATTTTCTATCATTCCTCAGCCTTGCCCAGCTATATCTTCTCCTGTCACTCTTCCAGGGCTTACCCTGAACTATCTATTATCCAAGCCAGCACTGCTTTTGTAAGTTTATGCAACATTAGCTTTAAATATATCAAATAAAATAAATAGTTCTTTTCTGCAACTGAAATAACTTTACTCATTTAGTAATATCACTAACCATTACAAATAATTACCAGGTGCCTGGCATTTTACTAAAGATTACAATTTGTTTACACACTGCCTCCTGATAACAGTTCTTTCAGTAAGATTTAAAGTTTTAGTTGATGATATTGTAACTCAAATTGAAGAGGTGTATAATCTTACCAAGATGACTTAGGAAAAAAATCTAGTTGGGTTTCAAATCTTTCATGTTCTGATTGTAGAAGCAGTAAGGTTAAATACTTCACAGTATAAACGGAGAATTCTTTGAGGATTTAATAATGACAAAAATGATGAGCAAACTGTCTCAATTTACTTTGTCATTTTAAATTGTAGAAAAGGTAGAAGTTTAGTATCTGAAAGTATATTCTTGAATAAATCTCATTTTGAAAACTCAATAAGATCTTCTTGTTAGGGAAGTTATATTCAGACTTTATATAACAGTCTGAAAATTGAGTTTCCATCTTTATTCATTAACTATTTTACATAGTACTATAAAATGAACAGCAGATGGAGACTTCCAAGATGTAATATTTGAGATTGAAGTTGTAAATTCACTGTGAGTGTGTGTGTGTGTGTGTGTGTGTGTGTGACTAAATGTACTTCTCCCTACCCCTTTAGATTCTAAGCCAGTGGACTAAGTGAAAATAAGCCACATTTAACATTGTTAAAGAAATTATATTTTAACATTTAATATCAACCACTTTAAAAATTAAAATATTGCAAAAAAAAGTACAAGGTCTTAAGAACTGATGTTTATCAAAGAAAAAAGGATTGCAATAGGTATATCATTTCTTAAATGTAAATTAGACTTTCTAGATAGGGAACAGTAATCTTTTCAAGGATGCTAAAATTTGCATTCTTCTATTTTTAGTCAGAAGATTTTCAGGTAAAAGTTAGTGTTCAGTCTTACCTCTGAGCTATTATCAATTCAGAATGTAATCCAAGAAAAGGGAAATGAAGATATTTTGTAATCAAGACCCCTAGCAATTGGTGACAGTGAGGATATTAGCATAAAAACAAGTAGGGGTTGGTTCTGCCTTAGGCTGTGAAGACAACTTTATCAAGCCAGTGTCCATAGCCAAAGGAGGTATTCTACACAGAACAAAGAAGCAAGAGAGATCCTGCAAACCCTGATGTGATAAGGCTGCTATTTTGTTTGTTCTCTGAAAAGATGTAAATAGAAAGCCTCTTCCAACAACAGATAAAAGAGACCTCAGGAGTCCTTCTGGTATCAATGTATGTTTCACACCTATCCTCTTCTTTTGACACTTTCTTACAAGTCAGAAAAAGAGCAAAGATTAAAATACATATCAAAAGCAGTCAAGAACAGAGAATGCTACAAAGTGAAATGTACATGTTAGGGAAGAAAACAGAACAGATTTCTTTAGAAAATCTATCATATAAGAGCCAGTAAATGTTTGAAATGGAAGCTAGATTTCAAAATAATACTTTCATAAAATGGTTATGAAATTTACTTATAAATAGGAATCTAAACTCAAATTTTTCTACACATAAATATATGTGGTCCAGGTGCTTTGATTTATTTCAGTTATACAGAAAAAGAATTTACAAAAAATAGCATATCATTGTTCTCATTTCATCCATTTAACCCAAGATTACTTGTTTTTCAATAAAGACATTTCCAAGTATGTAATATTTTGATAATAATTGTACCTTGCAAAATATCAGAGATGAACAGAATTGCCATGTTCTGGAAAGTTGTTTTTTTAATAATATCCCATGCATTGATTGATTGATTGATCGACTGATTTTAGGTATTTTAATGACCATCCTCTGTTGTGTTGATTGGAGTAGGAGGAGAGGAATTACTTGTCTATGTAACTTATTTAGTCTGTGTCATTCATAATCATTTTATGTTCTGAAGAACACCACCTTGGTGCAAATTTCTTCTGTGAACAATTTGATAAAAGATAACTTACGTAAATATTCTCTTTAACTGTATTTATTAAAGATATTAGGAGGTATAAGTACTAGTGACATGTTAAAAAGACAAAATTATTTTATATCTTTTTCAATAATTATTTTAAAAGAATATAGATGGATGCTGATGAGGGAGGTCAGTGAAGATACTTTCTGTTTGACCGGAGAGGTTCTACCATAGCATTATTTTTATTAGAGCATTCAAAAATACAAGCACCAGTTAAAAAAAAAACAACTCAATTTAAATGTAACTTTGAGAGAATATATGCATTTCTTAACCCAGCAAAAACAGGACAGGCCTTAGTGAAATTTTCTTCTTTACTTACAACAGCATATTACATTTCTCCACCCTTCCACCCTTTGACTTCATCTATGATTATTCTTTTCCTTGAGAATATTTTTAGTTACACTTAATGGATATCAAAGAAACAGCAAAATGTCTGCCACCTAGTCTGGTTTCTCTTCCCTCATGCCTTTGAAATGAGGAATACCTCAGGTACTTACACTAAATAATTGAAAAGGAGCATAGAGTCCTCATGATTTGTTACTATGAAATGCACAAAATAAGGCATGGCTCTAAGTCTAGTGAGATAGAGTGCTATTACACATTTATCTGCTGGTTATCTCTCCTTTATGTAAACAAACAAACAAACAAAAAAACTGTTGATAAAGTATTGTTTCAAATCTCCAATCGGCCTTGCTTTCTCATCAGGTCCTGCAGATGCAGCAAATGTGGAACAAGGAAATAGGTGAATATGTGAAGTTTCCCCCAAATAGGAGTAATTCTAATATGTGACTGACTAGAGGAAACACTTCAAGGCCTCCATTTGTCATTTTTGACCAGGGGGCCGGTGTAAAAGAAAGTTTATTTTGCATTTTCCAGGGCAAAATGGGCTGCCTTTCTTCAGATAGAGCATGGCAGAGAGGGAGAAACCAGGCCATCCAGCTACAAGGGATGTTCGCCTGGGACCTTTCCCAACTGGATTCACATTTAAGAATGGTTGGATGATACAAAGATTTAAAAAAAAAAAAAAAAAAAAAAAGAATGTTTGGAACATTTTAAAGGCACAGGAAAAATCTATGCTGACCCTGTAAACCTGGAAAATGATTTTGGGTTCATCATTTCATCCATTAGACTTCCCTTTCACCACCTTCATTGTCTTATAAAAATTAAAGCTGATTATCCTATCTAGCATTCACCATGCTATTTCTATTCCTCTGATATTTTAGATTCTGTAATCTGTAGATAGTTTTGGAAATATTTTAAATTTATAAGTATTTGTTGTGCTTTCTGGCTCATCTTTTTCACTTCATGTTTGACTAGGTGGATGAGCTCTTTATGGCCATTAATTTCTTCTTCTCTCTGGCAATACTACTTCTGAAAAGCCAAACATTCTCCCTGTGCCAGTCAATTATCTAGGACATTCTTCTGTCATTTGATTGCTGTGTACTATAATGTCATCACAACATCAGTAACAGTTTTATTAAACAACTAGAAACTGTAATAGGCTAGGTTCAAAGATCAAAACACAAACAAGCTCTCCAGATAATAAGTCTCTTTATAAGAAATGAGTAATATAGGACAAAATATAGTAAAATTTTCTGATCAGTTATTACATAACATTATTATATAGTCCCTAAAAGTAATGCTTACATGAAGAGATTATGAAAGGGTATAAGGTTTTCTGTGTTGTTAATGGTAGTAGAAATAGTCAAATACAAATAGCATGTATTACTTTTATCATCATTAGGACAAAGAGGACAAGAAATGATTTATATTTCAGAATGAGATTGTCTCCTTTATGTTCTCTCTATGTTAAATATTAAACAGAATTCCTGTGTATGAACTCATATTGTCTGGTATTCTAAACATACAAATATTCATATTTGGCCTATCCTTTTACCTACCATGCACTTTTTCTGGTTCTTCCAATTTTGCTTTCTCAAATGCATCTGTATTGAAACAATTTCACTATCCATTCTGCTAATCCACAGCCTACAGGAGAGAAGACAAAATCTGTCCAAGTTAATAGTGCAAACCCTATCCAATCAGATTAACCTGATTTACTTTAAGGATAGCATAGATTCAACCAGTTTAAAATAAAATTGTAGCTAATATGATTTATTGAGCTTATATGTTTTCCAAATACCTTATCAGTACTGGAGTTTGAAGACAGAAACTAGCACTTTACAATCATGAACTTGGTATTCTTATTTTAGCAATTTTGCAAAACTAAAGTGTTCTTATTCTCCCTCTAGCCATTCTCAGACAAAAAATATTTCCTAAATCAGCCTCCTAAGTAGGTGAGATAACAGTATTAAAAGCCAACTTATTTGTGAGTTAAGGCCTAGCTAATCTTTTTTCTTTTCTTTTGCCTGTGCTGAACTCAAAATGAGAATATTCTTGTCTCCATTTACTGAGTAGCCTTCAGTTTAAATCTCCTCATTTTATCTCATCTTCTCACTTTTATTTGTTTCATTTCAGTTCTGTCCAAGAGGGAATGCAAATCTGGGAAGATTGTAATGATTACCATGCTTGGTGTTGACAGTGAACTTCTGGCAATATTTCCAGCAGCTATACCATTTTAGTGGCTACTGTGACTCCATATTATCTTCTACAGTATGGGCTGTCAAGGCATTTGTGTGGTGGTATCTTGGCAACCTCCTACTACTACTGGTATCCGGATCATTTTGTAGTAGTCCTACAAGTGCTCTCGTGTCTGGCTTTAACAACTTCTATTGAACTCTAAGCTTGTTCAGAAATACATAGTTCCAGGTCGTTTTTCCTTCCCAGTGGTTATCACAGATGAATGGGCTAGACAGAGATATTTTCTATACGGCTTTGACCTCAGGGAAAGGAGTAAGCTCAGTCTCTGGTTGTGCCTTTGTCAAAACAGGAACACCACTGCATCTGTTTTATGTGGCCACTGCTGGGAGCAGAAGAAATAGAAGAAATCTGGACTCAATGCACACATGCCTTGACCTCTGCCACCACCTCCACTGCCCTCATTCTCTCTGTCTCTCTGTCTCTCTCTCTCTCTCTCATTCTCTCTCTTTCTCCTCCTCTTCCTCCTGCTCCTCCTTCTTCTTCTCTCTGCTAGAAACATTGGGTGATTGAAGTTCTTGCATAGTGATCTAGTTCAGTGGGAATGCTTCCAGAATAAAGGAAAGAGAAGAGAACTGATGAAAATATTAGAAAAAGTCAGTAACTCATTCATGCTATCATTAATTTACTCATGATACACTTCATATGCTCCATTGTGTGTAATTCTGTCAACATTTAGAAGAAACCTTATGAATTTCATCTTTTCCTTGCTGATATGTGCCTGGAATTAATAGTACATGTGCTCAATAAACAGGCATGGAATTCACAGTACTGTGGGGGTAATTTCCAATAGATATTGTATATATTTTGTGTTATAGAAGGTTTTTTATTGGAAAACTTCTAATATAGCCCAATTTGAGCTTGAATTTGCACACATTCTGCCCCATCCCACATTATATATCTTAAGCGGGAAACATTCCTTGAGCTAATAATTATATCTGATGTTTTTACTTTGTCTGTGTTGTGTTGTTCTAGATTTCTAAAAGCTCGTAATTCTGACAAATAGCTGCATACTCACAAGACTTGGAGTATTACTCCACTTATGTTTTGTGTCACCATTTGTTTTTTTCTCTAGAGATTCAAGCTGATGATTGGAAAAGCCATTTCAAGCTGATGATTTGAAAAGCCATTTCTCATCCTAAGGGTTTATGGTGCTTTCACCTGAAAAATTACTTTTGAACTTTAACTACAAGTGAAATTTATATTCAGCAATCTGGCCTGAGCTTTAAAGTATATCTACTTTAATTTGAAGACATGTCAACAGTTAAATGGCTTTGTGTTCATTTTTAGTTAAAAAAAAAAAAAGAGATAGATATACCAACATGATCTGTAATAATATTTCCAGGGGAAAATTCTTGGATGGCAGGACTCAAAACTACCCTAGCAAGTTCTCCTATCTGTTTGTAGTATGTTTGCACAGCAACATTGAGTTAAGCTAATGCTGCTTTTCCCATAAAAATATATATATTACAGGAGCTGTGAAAGGCAGAAGTCAAGCAACCCATACTTTGATGCACAAAGTTGGATTCATGACTTCAAACCCGGTGACAGCCAGGCATATGTTGTCAATGATTTTTGAGCTCAGCTTGGCAATGGGAGGTAACATGGGAAATTTTAGTTTCTTCGTTTTCTTAGTTTCCATTGGACAACTCCCATATCTCAGCCCCAGAGAAGTTGTTGGGGAAGGGCACCTAGTTTGTTCACAGTGAGGAATATAAATTTGATGCAGTTTACCCTGTCTTCCATGTTTACCCTTATTCATTAAAAAAATAAAATAAAAAGGCTTGAAGTCAGTTCACAAAAGAAAACTGAAATGCTGCTTACTTCCAACTCACTAGCAAAAGAGCAGAACACCAAGCTTGAGTAAAAAAGATAATCAAGAATATGAAGCCGGGGGCTGGGGATATAGCCTAGTGGCAAGAGTGCCTGCCTCGGATACATGAGGCCCTAGGTTCGATTCCCCAGCACCACATATACAGAAAACGGCCAGAAGCGGCGCTGTGGCTCAAGTGGCGGAGTGCTAGCCTTGAGCGGGAAGAAGCCAGGGACATTGCTCAGGCCCGGAGTCCAAGGCTCAGGACTGGCCAAAAAAAAGAATATGAGGCCCTGAGTTCAAGTCCTAGTACAGAACAAAAACAAAATAATTTTATTTTTACATATTGCTTACCTTTAGAAATACCAGGCTGAACATTAAACACAAAATCTAAACCTTGCATAATTTAAACTTTTACCAGTGAAATAATCATAAAATTTTTAACTTCAATGACATCTTCCTTATCTAGCTCCATTCTGCTTAATTTGATAGACCGAAGAACCTAGTTTAATTTGTTCAAGTTTATAATATTGATGAGTATAAAATTTTCCCTGGATGTTTTTTCATGATGCTTTCACCCAGCACAGACCATAGATAGAGAATGGACTTGCAGCCTCCTAGGGGCTGTCTGGATTTCTAGCTCCTCTTTGGGGAGAAAAGGAGCAGTTCAATGGAATGAATGTTGATTTGCTTTGTTTGTTTTGTTTTTTTGAAGAAACAAGAGGACTGCCTTTCACTAAATTAATGACTTGCTTTTTTTTTTTTTTTTGCACAATTAAGTCAAGGTGACAGTGATACAGGACACATATCACAGACTCTTAATGATGGAACCTTAGGGTTCATTGAGGTTTTTTTACCCCACCTCCTTTTTCCCTGCTCAATGGATGTTCACCATTCTTATTCTCCTGCAGAAAACTCTTCAGGCTCACAGGGATTGTACAATCAAACAAGAGCAAACAGGAGTATTTCTTTTCTTGGTAGGACTTATAGAACTTGGGGTGTGTACATATAAATAATACACACACACACGAGTTAAAAAATCAATTCCCCAACATACATTTTTTAATCTGTGCCAAAAATATGTTTTCAAAGAAAATCCTATTTTCATATTAAAAAGTGGCTCAAAGAATGTAAATTATTTCACTGGTAATGTTATATATGATTATGGTTTGAAATGATAAGCTTGAAAGTATTAGCATAAATAAAATTAATTTTTTCATATTTTATTTGTAAAAGTAGATATTTGAAAATTAAAAACTTCTTATATATGTTAAATTATATGACTTGCATTAAATTTTTACTATAATTATATTTTTATTAGAATTACTCAAAGTAATTCTTAGTATCTGATTAAAAACTACAAATTAGGTGTGGTGGTACATACCAGTAATCCTATTAATCCAGAAGCCAAGTCAAAGTCATAAATCCCTATCTGATGAAAGAAAGAAAGAGAGAGAAAGCAAAAGGGTGAAAGCAAGGAAGGAAGGAAGAAAGGAAGGGAGGAAGGGAGGAAAGAAGGAATGAAGGAAGGAAGAGAGGGATTCTAATAATAATAGAAGATTTGGCTTAATTTTATTCTCTATTCCAAAAATAAAAATAATTTTAAAACTTAAATCAAAAATTCGACTTGTATATATTCAGTTCCTATGAGGATTTGTAACATTAGAGAAGCACTAAAAATGATATTCAGCATTTGGTTTCCACAGTTGCTTTTCATACAATTGTGCCAAGCTAATTGTGAAGTTCTGGTTCCTTTTTTGTCATCAATGTACAGTCATTCTCAACTTAGAAAATTGCTTATGGCATGATATTGCTTTTCACCCATTTATTTAATCACAAATGTTCTTCAAGGACTACTTTAAGTATCATATACTATTCTAGGTAATGGGTGGAAATGAAAAGGCAGACATGACTTTCAGCATGACACTAAAAAGTCCTTTTCTAAAAGAAATTAGTTAGAAAGAAAGTTCTTTGATACTAATTGCAATATTCTTTGGAATAAATAGATCATAGATCAACTAAGGTATCTCCCTATCAACAGATAAATGGGGACGGAAATACACACACACACACACACACACACACACACACACACACACACACATGGAATTTATGCAGCTTTAAAGAAAATAAATTCTTCCACTTAAAGGCATGGAGCAACTTGAGAACATATACTAAGTGAAATCAACTAATCATTAAAAAATTAGATATTCTCTTTTCAAAATCAAATACAAACTATCAAATAAACAGGAAACGCCATAAAGTAATAAAACTAGTGGATAAAATGGCCCCCAAAATGAAAGTTGTGAAAACCAGGGAATATTAATTAATGGCCACAACATTTCAGTTAGGTAGGAAGAATAATTTAAAGAAATTTATCAGATGACATAGTGACTAAAATGTGTATGTGCAAATTGCTAAGGGAGATTTTAAGTGATCTTTCCACACAAACATACTTGTGAAACATTATGATAACCAGTTTGATTTAGACACTTGACAATGCATTTATTTATAAAACATCATGCTGTGTATTCTAACAGTATACAATTTTTACTTGTGAATTAAAAGCACAAAGCCAATGAGTACTCTAAATAAAAACAGGCGCCCTTCCCTAAAGAATTTTAACTTAATAAGATGCAATACTTAATATACTCTTTTAAATGAAGACAACGCTAGGGAGAGAGCAATATGTTCATAATAGGAGACAATGGAAATTATAATTTCTCTCTTACATTACCAAGAAATGAAAATCTGCCTTGTGATACATGACATGAATTTATTGACAGAAATACTTATTTACTATAAGTTCAATTTTATTAATTTGAATCAAACAAAATTATAGAAGAATATGAACATAGAAAGATCATAGACACCTACCAATTATCACAATGTAGCCACAAGAGTGTTAGACCTGATGTGTTCAAGTATTATTGCTTAAAATGCAAGGTTTATCAGAATCCTAACTTTATTTTGAATTGCAGACAGAAAGCCAAGGATCAATTACAGTATTATCCTCAAGCATGACAGAATCATACCACTTCGTGCTTTTAAATGTGTTTATTAATCTTTAATGTGTCTGTAGGATGCTTTGGAGGATGTAGTTTATGCAATTAAGAACATTTTAGAGGGATGAGTCAGAGTTCATGAATCATGTTTGTAATATATTTTGAAATTCAAATCACCAGCAGACTTTCAGAATAAATGCTCAAGTTCTAAGGAAAATCTGACAGGACAAACCTTTCCTGACAAACGAAAGAATGCTTCAGTACAGAATAAAAAAAAAAGAGGATTTCTTTTCTAGGCTGCAGTGCTGAACTTATATAGTAATTGCAAGTAAAGAATCTGTTTGATTGGATAATTCATACATTTTAGTTTGTAGGGTTGGCCCAGGAGTTGTCTATGAATGGTGTCAGTTTTCCAGTTGTTCAGAAAACATGCGAAAGTTTATTGCCAAACCAGTTTTGACAAACTTTTCAGTGGTGTCAGTTCTCATAATTATGTGCTCTCTGAATTTGCCTTTGAATTTCAAATTGTAGTAAAATTCTGGGGCTCACAATGCGTGAATGAAATGAGACAAGATGTCTGCAACTTTGTTTAGCTGCCTTTCATCTCTCTCTGTCTCTATGTGTGTGTGTGCACACGCGTGTGTGTGTCTTTCTCTCTATGTCTCTCTCTGCTCTCTTTCTTCCTGACTCCAATGTGGCTTGATACCTGATATAGTGCATAAAATAGTAAAGTGTTAGACAGAAAGTGCTAACCCAGTCAGAAACAGTGAATCCTACAAGAAGAAAGTGATAAACTAGTGGAAAGGTGTTGCTGGCTCCTTGCTCTTCAGGCCTGGAAAACCCTTATAGAAATAGCATACTTGGAATTCACTGTGTCCTAGGCAGAAGCAAAAAATTGACTAAGTTAATGTGCATGGTTTGACTACTGATGTAAGTTTGAACTGCATGGCGAACACACCTCAACAAGAAAGAAAAGTGCTTAGTCTTCTATCCAGATGTTACCCAAATGTACAACTGGTGGGCATTGGATTTCCAGTAGTTACTGACTTTGTTCTTTAATTGTTGATGTTACTTGTTCATGGGAATAGTATCAGCAACTTGATTCAAAAAACTTAACCCAAACCTCATCAATGGTAAAAAATCAATCAGGCCAGTTATTCTAGCTTTTAGGTAAAGTTACATTATTTTTGAACATTTGAATTGTCAAGATAATAGCTATTTAAATCTTTCTCAGACCTTCAAACCAGATTGTCCTTGGCTTTTCTACAGGAAAAAAACAAAACAAAACAAAACTGATTTTGATTGTAGACTTTCTTTACCTTCCAAATACATTTTTTCACCTGGGAATGGAATATGATTATATAACCAATATAATATATCTTAGCAAATTTTATATGCATGACTACTACCTTCTGATCAATCTTTTAAAATTGCTATAACAATTTGCATAGTATCTACAAATATTCACTATTTATTTTTATATAAATCCCAGGGGAGAATAAGTACCTCACATCTTTTTTGACTCACATTCTTCTGTATTTCTTAATCTTCTTATGCATAGCAGAATTGCAAATGTGCACACATTTCACCTTGTATGAGCAAAAATTAATATATCGCTTAACTTCTTATAAGAAAAGCTCTAATTCTCTCAAGTTCCCATTCAAATTTCTCCAATTGAAATTGAATATTTTTATTTAACTCAAACTCTCCCTAATAAAAGGTAACTGAAAAGTCATAAAACAAACTTTTAAACTCCAATGGAGCAAACTGTTCTATAATAATCTACCAGTTTCCATAGTGAGTCTGGACACAGGGGAAGTCAGCATTTGTGTATTTGGCTGCACACAATATCTGGTTCAGTTTATTCTTTCCCAGATCTTTATTCAGTTTCACAGTCTCCACAACTTCCCTTCCTTCTGCCATTGTGTCGGAATGTAGTGCTCACTGAAGTCAGCTAGTTCTATATGCTTAAGTGGCCTCTGGCCACCTGCCATTGACCAGTGTCAATGCTCTAACTCTGTACTCTATATGGTCTGACCACAGACATTTCTAATCTTCCAGTTATCTTGAGGTATTGAATTACTCAAGAAACTCTAGTATAGCAGATAGCTTGTTCTTTTTTTTTGGGGGGGGGGGGAAGGGGTTTAATTTCATCTTGTTAGTGCCCTGAACCTCTAAGGATGTACTCTTACTGAACAGCCCACACATTTTCCTTACCTTCTAACCCTCTATTGCTCATAATGCCATTCAGGAAAAATGATTTTGCTAATGCACAATAATGACAATAATGATCAGTACTATTGTGCTGCTTTTCTTTTATCATCTGCAAAAATGAATTTTCTTGGAAATCTTGCTTTTAGAAAAGTAATAATCTCAGTTTAAAAAAAATCAACCATATACCACCATTAACCGGTGACAACCTCTTTTGCTACTAGATACGAGAGAGGGAGAAGGAGAAAGCATTTTGTTTGTGCCTTAATAAATGACACCGTATGTGAAAAAATAACCAAAACAACAATGGTGTGGCAAAATTCAAGTGGTAGAAGAACTGCCTAGCAAGATAGTGTTACACTATCATAAAGGAAAAGATGGGATAATAAATGAACAGCACAAGGTAAGGTGAGGCAGAAGTCTTGTGGGAGAGGGAGAGTTTAGATTTGATGTCCCAATGTAAATCTGAAAAGTTACTTCTTTTTAGCAGTGAATTAAATGATGAGTAAAAGCTAGTGTTGGGAGGGTGTGGGAAATGGAATCACCAAGATGATAAGTGATTGCTGAGGGCAGAGAAAGAATGGGTACTGGTTTCCCAGGGGGGAAAAAAAAGGGTACCATGAGATAAAGCCCTGGGGATTCAAGAAAAAGAGTAAAACAGTGGTTTCTGTAAAATAACTGCAATTTCTGTAAAATAACTGCGATTTCTGTAAAATAATTGGGCTCCTATGGAAACATCAGTAGTTACAGGAAAGAGTCATAATTGGAGTGAGTAATTGTTTCAGATTGGATAACATCAGAAATGATTGGCTGCAAAGAGAAAAACCTATAGACTAAGAATATTGATGCAAGGACTTCATAATTTTACAAAGATCTGAATGCAGGAAAAGAGAAAATCTCTTCAGGTTAGTATTAAGAACCTACTATACTTTCCTGATGAAGACATCGTTCTACTAAGTTATTTATTTTCAATAGGAGAAACCCCGAGTTGTATTTCTTCTCAACTTCTGGAGAACTTTGTTCTTAGTAAAAAATATACTCTAAGAGACTATTAATAAGTTGGATAAGAAATATAATCACTGCCTTATGTATGAAAATCTAACCCCTCTGTACATCAGTTGGAAAATAAAGAAATGAAAAAGAGAAGAAATAAAAAAGAAAAGGAAACATGCACATGTATTTGGAAAGAACCCAATGCATATTTGGAAACAAGGAGGAACACATTTATCACTTAAGAACCAAGGGTGAGGGCTGGGGATACGGCCTAGTGCAAGAGTGCTCGTCTCATATGCATGAAGCCCTGGGTTCAATTCCCCAGCACCACATATACAGAAAATGGCCAGAAGTGGCACTTTGGCTCAAGTGGCAGAGTGCTAGCCTTGAGCAAAAAGAAGCCAGGGACAGTGCTCAGGCCCTGAGTCTAAAGCTCCAGGACTGGCAAAAAAAAAAAAAAAAAAAAAAAAAAAAAAAACAACAAGGGTGACGCTGAAGGCCAGAAATGAATGGCGTCCCAATGTTGAGTTTAAAATGTAACTATCAGCATGCATTTTGCAAGTTGCATGGAAGAAAATAAATCAAGTGTTATTAACATATCCCATGTCGAAAATGCTAAGAACTAGAATGCTACAAAGGAATACGCAAGAATGCAGAATGGTGTAAAGAGCTTTGGCTAGAACAAACCAGTTGATATCAAGAATCAGCTATCACAGATAAGCAGTAGAAAGGGAGAAATTATTTGTGTAGATCTGCAACCATTGTCCACGTAATACAGATTTTGTCAAGGATTTGAGATAAAGCAGTGAAGTCTGAGGCAAGGTGGGTATGTTAGGAGAAGCAATTGTCAAAGCAATGGTATAAGAAATAATTGGAAACAAATTTGTAAATATATCTCTTTACTGAGATTTAATCATTAAATGATTGATGTGGAAGTACTATTCCACTGTTGACTATGAAAGGCTGATATTACTATCATTATAGATGTAAAAATGGCTATTTTCTCTGGTGAAATCTATCATTTCTTTCATAAACAGAAGAGAGGTTTATAAGGATGCCTGATTTAAGTTAATACATTGATAATATTCTTACTTCTTGTCCACAAAGAAGGACTAGCTGAACATGGCTCATGCAAAGAAAAGGAACATATGATCCACTGAACTCCAACTATTGAAACACAATGGCTTAGAAATGTTGGATAAGGCTGTTTCGCAAAGGAGTAAGGAAGATTACACTCCTCAAATTAAGATCTAAACTCCTTATTGCACATATTAGTCATTATAGATCCCCTGTCAACTATTGTGGATAAGGATGATCATAAAACAAGACAGGATTCAGAACTATACAGGATAAGCCCAAGTTAGACTATAGAACAGAATTATTCTCTGAATGGAGATATCAAGGGCACAGTTGTAGATTTCTTAGGAGCAACCCCTACAATCCATTATTTTGATGAGGCTAGACCCATACTGTCAGGAACAAGGCAATATAATATTCAGTAGTTAGCTCAAAAATACTGGGAAAATCTGGTTATTGTCTTTGGTTATTTTGTGAGTTAAGTTTTGAAGTAACTTATGTCTTAATGTCTCAAACTGTTCTCTGATGCAGTAAAGGTGCTTCTCACTGAATAGTGTTAAAGATGCAAATTACATTTCCTTCAGCCAAGA
Organism: Perognathus longimembris pacificus; assembly: GCF_023159225.1. Taxonomy (NCBI): domain Eukaryota; kingdom Metazoa; phylum Chordata; class Mammalia; order Rodentia; family Heteromyidae; genus Perognathus; species Perognathus longimembris. Next base: position 30,762,570 of record NC_063168.1, on the reverse strand, counting down.
TATTCTCAGGCCATAAGAGCTAGAATATACTTATATCAAACTTCCTTCCATTGTGAAAGTGGAGAAGCATGGGTTAACTTGAAAAGGCAAACAAGAAATTCAAGAAAATTAAATATAAATAATCAAGTTCCTGTGAAGTTGATCACAATGCAAAAATGGCTATTGTTGTGGGGAGATGTAGGACTGGCCAATGTAACTCCATTATTAATCTTCAAGTTGGCCACTTTCCAGCAAAATCCAAGATAATCAAATCTAGTTTGTTCTCATCTTCACAAACTGCAGAATGAGGGGACACCAAATTGGTGCCTCCCACTTATAACCACCTAGGCATTACTTCCCACCAAAGTGCAATTCTTTAGAGTCTGCTGTCCCTGTCCCTTAGGACATTGAACCATGCTAAAAGTACAGGTTGCTAAGTGATCTCTCCTCTCCATGTCTGCCACAGATAGAATCATTCAGACCAAGACCATAAGCATGAACCTTTCTAATGCAGAAATGCTGAATATGTGGAATCTGAAATGTCAGCATGGGTATTATGGAAAAGATAATATAATTGGTATTACTTTATTTCCCTGAGATATTTTTACAACCAAGAAGGACATCTCTAAAGAACTTGCTCCCTATGAGGATATAACATGTCGTTACATCTAAGTCGTGCTCCCTGTCAAACTCACAGCTTTAAGATGGGGTCATTATTGCAAACCTATGGTGACATTTTTCCAGTCTTTCTACAACTACTCCATTGTCTAGGGCTTTTGACAATTCATCAAGTTAAATGAGGCTAAAACCCCCACAAAACACACAGGTTATATTTTTTTCTGTCTATCTTCAGTATAGAGAAAATGATCTGTTGTACAGTTTCCTGACTGAAAAAAGCTATTATCATTGTCCATTTGGTTCTTTTCATAGTGCATAAGGCTGTCACAAAATCCTTGTGCACTTTTAAACTGTAACAACTTAGAGGTGTGATAAAAAAAATCTAAAAATGGCCAGTTGAAGCAATTTTTAGAAAGTTTGGAAACTGCATTATAATTGTTCTAAATGAGTTCTTCTTTTAGATCCTGAAATAATCAGAAAATAGGTGCAGGTATGATCATTCTAAATGGTGTGCTTTAGGAGCCAAATCTAAATTCAGTATTAACTGGGTGAAGAGAATTTGATGTTCCAGATTTATGCAGATCTTTTATGCTGTGCTCCCAGCTTCAGTGATTCAAATTTTAAATTCTGAAATGAAGAAAGGATAGAAAAACTTCAAATATCCTTTCGTGCTTCCCAAACTCAAAAATAGAGTAGTTCTGTTTTACCCTAGTCTAAATATATACCCATTTTATAAACTTGAAAGTAACTGTTTATGTACCATACATTATCATGTGCAGATTCATCATTAGCGCCTCCTGCTTTTTATTCCTTTTATGTTTTCTTTCTTGAATTTAAGGACATTTCATTGCCCTATAATTGGCCCCTGTACAGCATTAAGTCACAGAATCCATTACTGTGTACCAATTGCTAAAGTACACAGTGGGATTCTGTCAAGGTATTTTGAAACTGTTCACTTGAGACTTATCTCTACTCCCTGGCTAGTAAATGGAAAGGAACACATAATAGGGCCAGTAGTTGCAGTTTGTATACTGTTGAGTAATATGTTTTATGATAGTGCTTTAATTACATTGATTCATTAATCTTGTTACAGTTCAGTCTGAAAATGTTCCAGATGAGTCATAACCACAGTGGGGCAATAAGTCAAGATCGATTAAAAGAAACTAGAACTTTTTCCTGATAGTAAGAAAAAGGAAAATCAAAGGGTAAAACTCAGCAGAAAGGGTAACAAGGGATTGTGAAAATCATTCTCTGTCTTTTTTTCTTTTTTTTTCTTTGAAGAAATATACATATCTGTGAATAGTGAATATCAGACTCCATTGACTTCAAAAATCCCCAGGAGTTATTGCTTCATTGTACAGATTCCATAGTGTCCACCTATACTTTCCACTGTTCTTATCATATCTCTTGTATTTTGTGTGTGTATGTGTTTAATATGCTTTTGTATATCAGATTCATGCACTTAATCAGTACTGAAATACTTAATCAATACTATCTACATCATGCAGGAACCACACACATTAACATTAACTTCATTCTTACGTTTCCAAGAAGACATTATAGGCAGATGACAAAATGACCCATGTCCTCTGCTATCTCATTGGATGAATGATGTAACCTTCTAAACATACACAGGAAGGAGTGAAGATGAATCAGAATAATCTGCATAAATGCCAAGTACAGTATGCTGAAGAGAGTAGACAGTTCATAAAAAATGAGTTCAGTTTAGTATAGAAATATCATAAACTGCACTGTCTGAAAGAAGATGGTAGAGAATGTTGGCAGTGGGAGCAGCATGATCTTGAGGAAGAATCATTTTAGGGCCAGGAGGCCCTAAAATTTTAGGTCGCCTGAGACAGAAACTCAATGTTGTATCATCATGTTAGGATCTCAGCATCAATGGGTGATAAAGCCTCAGCTCAAGGACTGAATCATGATAAATAAAGCATCCAAAAAATGAAGTAAAAAAAAAAACTGCCTAATGAGAAGGTGACTTAAGTGTTATATGTGGCCAGGTTCCAGTCCCAGGGATTCTGGTTGAGGAACTCATACAGCTGACCACACTTCCTCCAGGGAGTCTGGTTGAGGAACTCACAGCTGACCTCACTTCCTCTCTGTGAGGGCATCATTTGACCAATTTGTTGAGCTACTACAGGTTTAAATGTTTGTAAACTACCAGAATAAAATTAGTTAGGAAATGGTTTTAGTTATGTTATGTTTAATGGCTTTACTGAGGTAACATTGAGGAATAAAACTTAAACATCCCATATACATGTCATTTAGGTGAATAATGAGCAGAAAAGCAGGAAATGGTAAAATCACAGAAAAAGGAACTATGACAGATCATTGTTCCCATCCTTTCAGTTATCATATTGATTGATGACTGAGATACAGCACCTTTTCTACATCCACCTCCCCTTCCTTCACCAAAGAGAGCTCTGATCGACTGGAATGACTAATTTGTATGGTAATAGTTAGCATCTTATCATTCATTTAATGAGTTTTTTAAAAAATTATATCACATGAATATTTTAGGACATATGTAATTCTCTCATTTACAAAACTGAAAGCTAATTTTTCCCTCAACATGTTATACAGCAACTATTCCTGTGATAGATATCCAACTAGTTTTTATCAGTCATTAAAAACACAGTTACAGCTTAAAAAAACAACTGCCAAATCATCATGTGTACACTGAGTTATTAAGTACCTACATTAGCACTTACTTAATAATCAACAACTTCTACTCCTCTTCAAATTTATAGCAATAAATAAATAAAAATAAATAAATAAAATGAGAGGTGAAAGTAATAGCTCATTTTTAGAAATAACTATCAATGTGTCATAAATATTTGAAGCTGAATTGATTGAACTTGGTAAACACTTGAATTGGTTACAACAAATCAGAAAGACAAATCAAGTTAGCCAAAATTGTACTGACTATAGAATAAGACAATTAAAGAACGCTGTCTAAAAAAACAGTCTGGTTCTGCATATACTATAGAATCATTTGGCAATACTGTGTTCTTCAGCTCCAGCTCCCATCTATCCTTTCCATTGAATATATTGCCAGGCTCAGGATCCATTTGTGTCCCATAGTTTCCTGGCATATGCAGAAAACGTTTGAACATTGACAAGTTAAGTTTGCAAAGACTATCTCTCCAAAAACAAGTTGAAATTTAGTCTAATCACTTCTATGCATAAAATTATATATATGTATATATACATCTCTACACATGTATATGTATATGTGTGTATATATAATTATGTGTATATATACATTTATGTATATATGTATATAGATGATATATGTATGTGGATGTAAATGTAAATAAATTATATATGTGTGTATATAATATAATATATATGTGATTTCTATAATGGCATACTCCTTTGTTTTTTACTCCATCTGAAAAGATTGTCACAGAACTTTTAAACTACATTCATTTAATTGGTCATGCTCCCATAATAAATATTGCCGATGGTATTTTTCTCATAACTCCCAACTCTGGTCATAAGTATTCAGAAAGTTTTCCACATTTTCAAGCAAAGATGCTTGGTATTAAGATTGTACTTAGGAATCAGTGTAGCCTTATAGTCATCCTGTCTTTTATGTTAATTTTATTGCTTTATATCATTCAAAGTATTTTTGCATTCTCTTATATATTCATTTAAAACTGGAATCTCTTGGTAATTCTTCAAAGAAGTAGCTCTATTTCATCTTGTATCTTCTTAAATAATTTTGTTCTGGGAAGCTGGAAAATAGATATGATACATGAAACTCATCAAAATTATATACGCTGACAGCTTTCTTTTCTGGATCATTAAGGAAACTTTCTGTGACTAGTGTTATTTTGTGATTGCATAAGGTTTGAAAGGTTGTGTTCAGTTCCATGAGTCTCCAAATCCGTGCTTATTTAAACCAAGAAAATAAATCTGTAGTATTTTCTTTTGCCCTGAGGATACAGAAAACTGTGATGTATGTTCTGTCAGGGAATACGAGAGACATAATTGTGGAAGGACCACCAAAGATGAAAACACATTGGGCTTCTCATTTGTGAGCATGACACTATTATCACTGAGCCATGATTCTACCCATAATTTTGTTAATTGTTTATTTGAAAGAAGATCTTGTTTCCAGCTTCTGTGCACATTTGGGTGCAATCTGTGTATTCTAGGATTGCCATTGTAGCTATAATAACAGGCAAGAGAGATCATGTCCAGCTCACCATTGAGAAGGCTGCTGTCAAACCTCTATCTAGGCTGGTCTTGTACCGTGCCCTTTCAAACCTCAGCCTCCTGAGCGAATAGGATTGTAATGCCTGCTTCTGCTCTGACATTTAATGACGTATCAAGAGTTCACATGTAATAGCTTTCAAGACATAATCATAATACTTCCATTATAGCAACATGGCCCCTTTCTTACCTCATACTTGTGATGACTTATGGTTAACTAAATAGCATCTAAATTAGGCAACATATGGATACTTATATAGTCACATAATTGATTTAATACTGCTTTGGTACAATTAATAATTCACACTTACACAATAAAAACTAAATCATTTTTATGAAGATGAGTCTTTTTAAGAAAGATAATAAAAGTCATAAATTTATCCATGAGTTTAATTGTATTGCAGAAAATAAATAAGCCATAAGTAGTTGTGCAAAGTTTCAATTCAACGTATCAGTTTATGAGTGCCATGCATCTTGATCAGTGCTATCCTTTCCAATATTCTCTTCTTTTAAAGGATTCTTTTCATCTCTCTCAAAGCTATCTTCTTCCAGATGGAGCATCACTGGGTTTGATTTTATTTTTTTCTTGGCCTGTCCTGGGGCTTGAACTCTGGGGCTGGGCACTGTCCTTCATCTTCTTTTACTCAAGGCTAGCACTCTACCACTTGAGCCACAGTGCCACTTTTGCCTTTTTCTGTGATTAGTTGAAGAGTCAAACCTCCATCCTCAGGTCTCAGCCTGCTGAGTAGGTCGGATTACAGGCGTGTGCCACCAGCTCGCGGCTTTTAATTTTTATTGTTTTATCTGCTTTGTCTTCCTAGATATTCCATGTATAAATTACTTTAAGACCTTTTAATTTGATTTCTAAAAATCTCTATGGAAACGTATGCACCAACTTCATGTGTCAATACAGTTCAACCCTTACAAGCGTATATTCCACAATCTTTTCTTTTGTCTGCATAAGGTTTATATTTTTATTTAGTCATTTTTTTCGGGGGGGGGGGCAGTCCTGGGGCTTGGACTCAGGGCCTGAGCACTGTCCCTGGCTTCTTTTTTGCTCAAGGCTAGCACTCTGCCACTTGAGCCACAGCGCCACTTCTGGCCGTTTTCTGTATATGCGGTGCTGGGGAATTGAACCCAGGGCCTCATGTATACGAGGCAAGCACTCTTGCCACTAGGCCATATCCCCAACCCTTACTTAGTCATTTTTAACACAGATTTTCTTAGGCTATCTTGTGCTGACACCTTGCTGATATGCCTCTGTGAGTATCATGAATGAGGGCAATTTGATTCAGCTTCACTGCTACAGTCCTGAGCAGCCTCCTGCTCCAATTCCAGTATCCTCAGCATATGGCCTTGACTCAAGTCCTTCATTACCTAGGACCCATTTATATCTATAAATATTTATTATATATGCAACAGTTGTTTGCATATTTTCTTGTTTTTTCTTCTTGTTTTTAGACAGGGTATTGCTACATCTCCAAAACTTATGATAAACTTGTTTTGTATCCCAGGCTTACCTCAAACTCAATATCTTTCGACCTCAATCTCCCCAGTACTGGGATTACAGGCACAGCCTTCAATACTTTTTATTTATGTATTTATATTTCAAAGGAATGAGCATTTACATGCTTCCCTGCTTTCCTTTCCTTGATAATTTTCCTTCCATTTGCTTGTAGTGCTTCCAATGTGAACCAGGACGCCTATAAATCTTCCTACTCTCCTATGCTCATTCTGTTGCTTAATTCATAGGCTACGCTTTTGATTTTGAGACTGAGAGTAATTTATGTTAAAAAGGGATTTCTCTGTCTATAGGTGTGCGTTTACATTGTACTTCCATTGCTCATCCTTCTGTGGCTAGTTTTTTCTAACCTGTAATCACCAAATTGCTACTAATATTTTATATTTATACTAGCTCTCACTTGGTCATGATATCACCAGTGCAGATCCTGAATCTAGATAGCCATTCTGGTCCACTTGAATGACATTTCCACAGACTTCCAGGGTTGAGGGGGGTGGCTAGGAATTGAATGCTTTACTGTGTAACTCAACTTTTGAGCATGTCTCCTGGCTGTTTCAAAGGGGAGAGTTTGGTCTCTTTTACTCTAACAGAATCCATCCTCCAACAACCTCCAGCAGCCTTGGATCTTGATACTCAGCCATCATCCTTTATTTGTTGCTGTGGGTTCAGCCAGCAGTATTGTTTCAGTGAGGTATCTATAAGATGTGAAAAGAATATTATCATGCTGTTTGGAATCAAATGGAGAGACTCTGTATAAACTCAAAACAGTAGCCTGAAATTCACAGAATGAGCATTTGTTTTCACAGTCCTTGTTAACACAAATTCAAAGGTGAAGGGAAAGAAAGAAGAAAGAAAGATACATTACCTTGGAGCCCACTGCCTTCCAATTATGTGTAAACTTAACTCAATCAGAACTAGGTAGCTGTTTGAATTTAAAATTATTCCTTATTCCTCTCTGACTTTTTAATTTTTTTCAGAAGTGAAAAAAAAAAAACATCCCTACAGAAAAATCATACAGCACACTCTAAAATTCAAAAACTTATTTCACAGGCAATATTTCTCCTTACATACATACGTCTCACAATGTTACAGACTTGTCAGTTATAGTCAATGCTTGATTTAAATCAAAATTTCAGGAAGATAGTTGAGTAGTGATTTCATTTTCCTACTTGGATAGGTAATCGGTCAGCTTCAACAAAAACTGTCATAAAAAATAGAAGTCCCTAACTTTGTCCAAATAGAACATTTTCTGCACTGCTTTTTTTAATAGTGGTTGGGAATTAATCTTACATGTTTGTCACTGTCTCAAAAATATATACACTACTCCAAAGCTTTTCTGACTGGACATGTCATGAACATAAATTTATTAAAAATTGTTTAAAAATAATTCCTTTAACTTTGATGTCACTTGGGAGGTAAAGTTTTGACAGATTATTTTTGTAACCAGTCTCAAAAAACACTGTAGTGTGTGAAATGTTATCTTAATGAGGTAAAATACTACAACCTCAAGAAAGCTGTTAGAAGTCAAAAAGCTTCTGGCTCAGTGAATAGCTTTGTCATGCATGGCAATGGGAGTGGTCAGAGCTCCTCTACTGTTTACATGGGCTCCTAATGAAGCTGTCTGCCCCAGTCATACAGGGAAATAACAATCTTTGATGCTTAAATATGAGCCTGTTTGTTACAGATGGGAACATGGCTTTGTGGCTCTGTTTAAAAAACTGACAGAGGCTCCATTTTTTCTGAAGGTGGTGCCAGGTGAAAAGGAGGAATAGATAGTACCTAACTATCAAGTTTATCTTGTAAAATCTCCCCTTTACTACTTATGCAACTATGAATATGTTATTTTTCTTTCCGTTTCCTCATCAGGTTAACTTAAAGAGTATGAAGTATTATTAGAAATGTTTTGGACTGTGGCAGACAGGGGTTTAAACAAGTGGGAATTTATCTTCCTGTAAAAAAGAATACTGACCTTATCTTCTTGACAAAGGATCAGTGACTCCACTACTTCGTCAGTGTCTCAGGCTTCCCTGGCTTTTCTGTTCTACCAAATTTAATGTGTTGGCCTTTTGTCTTAGGCCTTAATCTCCAAGTAATGTTTCCTAATTTTGGTATATTGGTTAGAGAAAGAGAGCCTGTAGCAAAGTAGGAGCCCTCCAACAGTCTTAAAGGGCAGAATATTGTCTCATTGCTACCCATACAGATGTGTAAAATCAGAGCAAAAAAGATTATGAGTGTATAAAAAGACATAATGCAACAATATTTGTCATGCTGCCTCATTGTTTCTTTACTTTGAAATAAATACAGAGAAACTACTAGACACTCACTGTCTTTTCATTCTACACAGAAATATGCCATATATGTATACATATATATTTAAAACATTAAAACATTTCTAAATTTGAAAACAAATTATTATCAATGTGCATAGGTATTAAACATACTGTATACTCAAAGCAATTATTTAATTGATAATACATCTCAGATCTAGGAAAACATGCCATATTAATCACAGTATTTTAATTCTCATGATCATTTCTGTGTTGTTTGCTTTCTTTAAAAGGAGATTAACATTTCAGCATGTAAATTTTATTAATCCTATAAATAACTCATTGTTGTTCAGGTAACTATATGGTGAATCTAAATTCAAAGAATGCTCACAAACAGAAGGCGCTTAGGCAACAGTGGGAATTGCTGTGTTTGTTCACAGATAGGTATTTGTTTAATGCTTAGTACTCCTAGATTTACAAAATATGCAAGTAGGTTCATGCCATCTGAAAGCACATTTTCTTTTTTGTTTTCTTTATTGTCAAAGTGAAGTACAGAGCGATTACAGTTTCGTATGTAAGGTAAGTACATTTTTTATCCAACTCATCACCTCCTATTTCATTTATCCTTGTCTCTCCCTTCTTGTTTCCCTCCCTCTTCCCATGAGCTATACCATCGGTTTACACAAATTGGTTTTATAAGTACCACTATTGTAATGGTTTGTCTTTTTATTCTTTGATTCTTGATTTTGGTGTTCCCTTTCCCTTTCCTGGTTCCAATACATGTATGCAGTGTCCGGGTTACTAAGATCAGTTACAGTAATAGCTGGAGTAAAACCACAGGGAGGGGATAGGAGAGGAAATAAAAAAGGTATGATTTCACATGGTATGTTAAAATTAACTACTTTTTCTGGTATGATATTCTGAATGAAAATTTCTCTAAGTGTGGTCATTTTTAAAGCAAATAGGATTAGAAACATTTTGTATTTTTAAAAAGGGGATGCAGATTTGGACTCTCAGATGTGATTGGGAAATACTCTTGACCAATGTCATACATGGTTATGAAGAAAAGGGTTAGTTAAAAAGCATTATTGATTAATAACCTGTGACTTAGAATCCTGAGAAAAGAGTGTTGACTTCAAGCCCTATCTGTGTCTTCCATTTTACTAAACAATACCACCATCTTATATACTCAAGCTTTATGAAATACTGCTGACTTACTTCCAGAAAGACGGGGGAGGAGCTGCAGATCCCTAGCTGAGCTCCCTCCAATATCGCAGTTTTCTCACTCCATAGAAACTTTTACTCCTAGAAAGACAGCCAGAGTAAGTTTTAACAGTACAGGGATTCTGGCCAGGAAGGAAAAATTGACTTTGCTCATCTGAAAACACAGATTTGAGCTCCGGGTGGTGTCCCGGTGCTGTGCCAGTGCCGTTGCTGGCACAGCGCCCAGCACAGCAGCTAAAACACGCAGTATAGACCAGGGAGAAATACTCCAGACAGTGGCTGAGCATGGACGACCTGAAATCACCGAGAAAGCGTGAGTACCCCACGAAGGATATTCTCACTCCTGCCCAAAGAGCAACTTCTGGAAGGCAGCCCTTCCCCCACCACCAGAGCAAAGCGCCATCTTTGCCTCTGGCATAGGGTCAGACCAGATTGGAACTAAAGTGGGCCTGGGGAAAGCGAGGTCAAAGGAGCCATCTTTAAAAAGGGCAAGAGGGACCGACCAGTGAGAGCCATCTCCGCCCAGGAGAACGCCCCCTGCCCAGGCGGGAGGCATGTCCTGGGCCTCGGCTTAGCCAGAGGTGCCTGCCCTGCCCACCAGAATTTCTAAATTTAAAGCGAAAGCAGCAAGCAGCTCCCAGTGGCACGGAAACACCAGACAGGGGAAACAAACAGTTCCTGAGACAGTTAAACGGTCCCGTCACAGAGGAAGCCCAATTCCCAGCCGAAAACGGAGCTGCATTCCAAGCTACCTCCGCCAAGGAGGCCGCCCAGCCCAGGAGGGAGGAGCTTCCCCCAGGCAAGCAGGCACCCCGCCCTGCTGAGTCCACAGCCTATTCAAAGCCAGGTGTTAAAGGCAGCGGCCCCACAGCAGACAGAGGAGCTATGGTTCCAGAGACAGCTCAAGTCCCCATCTGCAGAGGACGCCCAAGGCCTCCCTGCAAGCTGTGTGAACCACAGAGACCCAGGATTGCACCAACAGGGGAGAAGGGTCAGAACAGAACCACCCCCTGCAAACTGAAATCAAGTCAAACCCAGCCAATCAGGAAAATAGACTGCAGACCATCACAAGGAAACCAGGGACTGGGGAAAGACCACCCAAACAAGGAGGACTCCATTTTTTTTTCTTTTCAATGTTTTTAAACTTTAAAAATTTTTTTTTCACTTCTGAAACATCGTTGGTTTTTTTTTCCATTTTTATCTGTTTGTTTTATCAAGTTTTTTTTCTCTTTTGTTTGTTTGAGTTGTTCCTTTTCTGTTTTTTTCCTTTTTATTTATTTATTTTTAAAAAATAATTTTTCTCTGTTTTGTGCATGTCTTCCACTATTGTTACTTTATTTCTCTCTTTGCGTTCTCTTTCTTTAAAAATTATGTTCCTATGTATAACACCTCCACTCTTCTCTGCTAACTGTCCATTGTCTATCATTTTAACCTTGTTCTTTCTACTGATTCTACTCTTCTCCACATTTCCACGTCACTGAAACTAAACCAAAATCACCCCCCCCCCCAATACGTTTTACTCTATTCTCTTTACTACCTCCAATTTACCCTCCTGACTTACTGCCTGGACCTCCAGTTTCCATTGACTCCTGGTTATTGGATAGAGGGTATCCCGGCTTAATCTGAGTGAATCAAAGGGGTTCATAGAGAAAGCCAGTCCTAAAAGAACTTAATATAAAAACAAGAATTGCTTATAGGGTTGTAACAGTAAATAAGTACCTACTGAATATAGGGCTCAGGATCAGTTGTTATATTGAAATTGTATTCTTTAGGAATACCAAATCTAATTTTATAGACAGGTATACAAGATATCTGTATATAATTGTGAACTAGTAAGATTTACACAACAGTGCTTGGTAAGGGCTGCTTTGGGCCTTAAACGGTGCTCACAGGTGCTGGTAGACTGGCATTCCCAATTCAAATGGGCAGAAGGAACACAAGAAAGATGGGAAACAATGAAGTCTTATCCCCCACTCAAAACAAGCGGGAAGCAGAGCACTCAATCAATGACATAGAAGAGATCCCCCAAAATGCTCTACAAAGTCTACTGATAAACATGATGAATGAAAAGTTTGAATCTCTTCAGTCAATTATTCTAGAGCATGAGGAGGCAAAGCAAAAATTAATGGAGAATTTTATGGCATGCACAAATAGAAAGATAAATGAACTTCAGGAGTCAAATGAAAAGATAGCTAACCAGCTTAAAGATTTGAGAGACAACAATCAAAACCAAAGTAATGAAGTTAATGAAGTAAAGAAGTCCATACAAGACCTAAGAAATGACATGGAAATCATCAGGGAAGACCAGTCAGAAGGAAAAGAGATTCGAAATCAAGTAGCTAGCCTACAGTCCTGACTAATTGAAGCAAAGGATTGAATTTCAGGAGCTGAAGATTCCTTTAGATTCTATGGAGAAAGATCAAAAATCAATATAAATCCAGTCCAATCAACAAAACAGATAGCTACAGGAGATTCAAGATGATCAGGAAGCCCAATTTAAGGATAATAGTTATTGAGGAAAACTTGGACAAAGAAGTTAATGGGATAGGCAACCTGTTTAACAGAATATTAGCTGAGAACTTCCCAAATATCCAGAAGGAAAGGCCTATACAGATACAAGAAGCATTTAGAACCCCAAACCGACCAGACCAGAATAGGACATCCCACTGACACATTGTGATCAAAACAGGATCAGTAGAGTCCAAGGAAATAATCCTTAAAGCTGTTAGGGAGAGGAAAACAATCACATATAAAGGAAAAGCAACCAGAATTACCCCAGACTTCTCAGCAGAGACCATGAAAGCAAGGAGAGCCTGGAATGAAGTACACCAAACACTAAATAAAAATAACTACCAACCAAGAATTCTGTACCCAGCCAAACTCTCATTCATAGCCAAAGGTCAAATAAAAGTTTCCACAGTAAGGAAAAACTGAAAAAATATATCTCCACCAAACCAGATTTACAGAAAATCCACAAAGATTTAATATACTGGGAAAATAATCAAGATCCCAATACAGACAGAGAAATGAACCCTAAATAGTAAACATCAGATCAAGAAATGGGAAGACACAGCTTTAAACAAGATAGTGATAATGAAAGGAACAAATGATCATCTCTCAATCCTAACTCTCAACATTAATGGACTTGATTCTCCAATCAAACGACATAGGCTCATAAGTTGGATCAAAAATCAAGATCCATCTTTCTGCTGCCTCCAAGAGACACATCTATCCAGCAAAAGTAAACATCTTCTAAAAGTGAAAGGCTGGAATCAAATATATCAAGCAAATGGCCCCCATAAGCAGGCTGGAATCGCAATCCTAGTATCAGAAAAAATTGACTTCAAATTAAAAAAGGTAAAAAGAGACAAAGAAGGTTACAACATACTAGTAATGGGATCTGTCCAACAGGAAGATATAACCATTCTAAATATCTACACACCAAATGCAGGAGCACCCAACTTCATCAAACAAACACTACTGACTCTAAAAACACTCCTAGACCCAAACACATTGATAGTTGGGGACTTTAATACTCCACTATCACCTCTGGACAGATCAACATGCCAAAAACTGAACAAAGAAACCACAGAACTAAATAATTGCATAGACCAACTACACTTAACCAACATCTACAGAATATTCCACTCAGCAACAACAGAATACACATTCTTCTCTGCAGCACATGGAACATTCTCCAAAATAGATCACATCTTAGGACACAAAGAAAATCTGTACAAATTCAGAAGTATCAAAACCATTATCTGCATTCTCTCAGACCACAATGTAATAAAATTAGAGCTCAACTCAATCAGCCACCACAGAAAATCCTACATTTCATGGAGACTAAACAACACACTGCTGAACCATCAGTGGGCCATTGAAGAAATTAAAACGGAAATTCAAATGTTTATGGACTTCAACCAAGTTGAGGACACAAAGTACCAGCTCCTTTGGGACACAGCAAAGGCAGTACTCAGAGGAAAATTTATATCTCTGAGTACACACATCAAGAAACTGGAGAAAGAGCAACTCAACAATTTAAGGAAGCACCTTAATTTCCTTGAGAGAGAACAGCAAGCCAAACCCCAAGTCAATAGATGGAATCAATTAATTAAAGTCAAATCAGAATTAAATTAATTAAAGATGAAAAAACCATCGAAAGAATCAACACAACAAAGAGTTGGTTCTTTGAAAAAATCAACAAGATAGACAGACCCCTGGCAAACCTGACCAAAAAACAAAGGCAGCACACTCAAATAAACAAGATAAGAGATAAAACAGGTAACATCACCCAGAAATAACTGAAATTAAGAAAATAATAAGGGACTATTTTGCAAACCTTTATGCAAACAAATTCGAGAACTTGGAAGAAATGGATGATTTCCTAGAAAAAATTCATATCCCCAAACTTAACCATGAAGATTTATACCTTGTAAACAGACCCATATCTAGTATTGTAATAGAAATGGCAATAAATGATCTCCAATCCCAGAAAAGCCCAGATCCAGACGGATTCACTGCAGAATTCTACAAGGCCTTCAAAACAGAACTCACACCAATATTTCTCCAACTCCTCAGTTAAATTGAAAGAGAACATTTAGTACCAGATTCATTCTATGAAGCCAGTATAACCCTCATCCCAAAACCAGGCAGGGACTCATCACAGAAAGAGAACTATAGACCTATTTCCCTGATGAACATAGACACAAAAATTCTGAACAAAATTCTGGCCAATTGACTTCAACAGTTCATAAAAAAAATCATACACCACGATCAAACTGGATTCATCCCAGGGATGCAAAGTTGGTTTAATACACGTAAGTCAATTAATGTAATCCACCACATCAACCGGAGCAAGGACAAGAACAACATGGTTTTATCTCTGGATGCGGAAAAAGCGTTCGATAAAATCCAGCACACATTTATGCTAAAAGCCCTGGAAAAACTGGGATTCCAGGGAACATTCCTGAATATAATCAAGGCAGTTTATGACAAACCAACAGCAAGCATAACTCTAAATGGTGAAAAACTAAAGCCATTCCCTTTAAAATCACAAACAAGGCAGGGGTGTCCACTCTCTCCCCTGCTCTTCAACATAGTACTAGAATTCCTAGCTAGAGCAATTAGGCAAGAAGAAAATATAAAGGGGATCCAAATAGGAAAAGATGTCCCTCAGTAGACGAATGGATCAGGAAAATGTGGTACATATACACAATGGAATTTTATGCCTCTATCAGAAAGAATTACATTGTCCCATTTGTACGTAAATGGAAGGTCTTGCAAAAAATTATACTAAGTGAGCCAGACCCAAAGGAACATGGACTCTATGGTCTCCCTTATTGGGAATAATTACTACAGGTTTAGGCAAGTCATAGCAGAGCATCACAAGAGCCCAATAGCTATACCCTTATGAACACATAAGATGATGCTAAGTGAAATGAACTCCATGTTATGGAAACAATTGTTGTATCACAATTGTAACTACTTTCAATGTCCCATGTGTATCTGTAGCTTCTATTATTGATGATGTTCTTGTATCACCTTCCTGTGGTTGTACCTACACTCTCTCTGTAATCTTATCTGAGTATATTTGAAACCGTGTATACTGGTATTAGAACTAGGAAATTGAAATGGAATACCAAAATTGAGAGACACAGGGTAAAAAAAAACAAACAACTACAAAAGCAATATTGCAAAACTGTTTGGTGTAAGGAAACTGGGGGGGAAAGGGAAAGGGGGAGGAGGGAGGGCGGTATGAGGGACAAGGTAACAAACAGTACAAGAAACGTATCCAATGCCTAACATATGAAACTGTAACCTCTCTGTACATCAGTTTGATAATAAAGATTTGAAACAAAAAAGAAATACTGCTGAGTTGTCTAGTAAATTTGTAAAGGTACAAATGATCTTTATCATTGGAACACTAGGTAAAAATTACTTAGATTTGGCAGGTGAACAAAAAAAGAGATCACTGAGGGTCATAAAATGTAGGGAGTCCAAGTCCAAGTCCAAATACATAAATATGAAAAGGAAATTTTTTAAAGGTGCTTAGCAAAATTATTCAGATTTATAAAGCAACTGTGTTTATTCCTGACAGAAAAATTAAATGTTTTCTTTGACTTAGTTTGACATTTAGGTAACTATGTAACTTCCAGAGACTTACCCTTACTTATCTGCAATTTAGACAGAAAAAATTATGTAAGAACTCTTTCTCTGCTTGTGACAAAAGAGCCATCGCTATAAAAATAAGATTATAATAAAATATAAGTTTGTAACTTCATCTATCCCTACTTTAAATTTGCAAATGTGTCCTGTTATTTGCAAGTCAATATAGCCATAAAACCAGTCTTGGGGCTTGAACTCAGGGCATGAGCACTGTAACACAGTACTACATGAGCCACAGTGCCACTTCTGGCTTTTTCTATATGTGTGGTGCTGAGGAATAGAACCCAGGGCTTCATGTGTATCAGGCAAGTACTCTATCACTAGGCCATATGCCCAGCCCTGACACTAAATATTTGTGTTAGTGTTTTCATATCTGACATCCTTCAATTCCTTCCATTCTCATATTTCCCTATGTCTCTCCACTGATCCACTATTAGGCCTCATTAATCTGCTGTATCACAATTGGAAACACCTTACCTTTGAGTCTGTTTCCCAGGCTTGAGCACAAGTGGCTTCATCCTGAGTGTGTACCTGGTCTTATTCATAGGGACCAAGATGCTTGGAAAATTGTAAAGAATTACACAAAATCACCTCTTTATTATTATCCTTGAGATAAGACTATTATAATTAGAATATCTTTCTGCTTTACAATTAATTAATACACAATGGAAAAGCCTGATTACTCAAAAGTATCATCATTTCAAGGTCAAAAAGTATTTTCAATTTCACATTACTGGAATTGTTGGAAGAAAATTATATAATTATTATACGTGCTTTGAAAAATTCTGAGAACTCATTTGGTGAAATTCAAAGTTAATATTCTTAGGATATTTTTTATTGAAGTGAAAGGCAATGTAAGTGAATAATAATTAATGGCAGACTTCTTCAAAGAAAAACAAAGTCGAAGAAATATAACAAAAGGTAGATGAAAAAAGTATTTATGGCAAAATTATGTACTAACCTTTAAGACTGGTGACATCATAGAAAAAAGTATCTATAGCCAGACTGTGGATTAGCCCTTAAGACTGGTGACATCATAAATGAAAACAGGAACTCTTTGGGTGTCACAACCCTTTCATCAGTGAAGATGTGTCTGTTTTGTGATTACTTTCCTTCCATCAAAAAGCCAGTAATGCCACTCCAAGTAAGTTACATTCTTGGTTCCTGAAAGAATGTATTAAGAGACTTGATGCACACTCAAATACATTTTTTCTGTATTTAATAAATGAAAATATTTAATGCATACTATGCATTATCATTTTAATGAAAATTACATGTGACATTAATCTCATTTTATTACAATACACAAATAAAACAGATCTCTTGAATAAGAATTCATATTCTGTAATTACACAAGACATCCATACATACACAAATCTCTCTCCATAGATATTTATTGCTCTACATAGAATCGTCAGAGGATCTAGGGTAGTTATTATTCTAAATAGTACTATCCATATCATTCTAAATAGCACTGATATAAAACTTCTATAACTAAGGTAGTTTTGGGTTTAAAATGCTAGCTATGTCAGTGTAGACTAAATACAGTTGGATGTAAATGGAGATTCCTGGCTCCATCCATAATGGATGTTCTAAGCTATAAATTTCTGAGTGAGCAATACTGAAGAAACACTCTTTCCTCTTTTACTACCTTTCGATTTTCCCTTTTATGGTAGAGACTATAGATTTTTATAGGTACATTTCCATATTCTCACATAAAATCATTGTTTTCTTAAACAAAGGTCAGTGATTTTCAAGAGTGAATGAATGAACACTATCACATTTTACTGTCAGCAAGATACAGAATTATTATATTTCTTTGCTGAATGTGAGTATTGAACAGCACACATATGGTAAAGTATAGTAGGAACTAGACTAAGCAACATCTAATAACTATATTAAATGTCCAGTTTCTGTTTTGTCTCAAAGAAACTGAACACCAATGTCAAAGAGCAGGTAAATGAAAAGCCTTCAGACTTCTTAGGAAATTTAATTCCTCACTCCATATTAACATTTGAAAAATTAATAGTAAATAAACATTATGCAGAAAATACACGAAAAAAAATACCTCCATTCATCCATTAAGAATGTGTTCTTTTCAGTCATTGTTACTGGAATTTTTTGAGACCTATGCTGCAAACACTTACATTCTTTTTCTCATGATTATCAACTAATGACTATGCTCACTTTGAAAGGTTTTTGGAGTTCTGATATACAAACTGCTCCCTAATTCATTTTAGCTGCTAATAATCCACACAAGAGTTTATCTGTCTTAGTTATGCTGATGCCAATAGCATGTCTTCAAGATGAGTGGCTTTTTTCACTATGCCTTCTTTTTTCTCAATTCTACAAGCAGCAATAAGCTATTAGAAATCTAAATTTTATTTATTATCTTTAAGTATTTGTACAAAGGAGTTGCTATTTAACAAAGCAGTTTATAGACACTATATATCTGATCAATGTCACCCCTTTCAACGTTCCCACTCACCTTCCCCTACCAACACCTTCCCTCTCTCTTCTTAATTTTGTAGGAAATACATTGGATTCTTGACTTCCCTTTCCCTGCTTCACCTCTTCATTTACTGACCCCGCTCTACTTTACCCACTTTTCAAGTATTTTATTTTGCTGAACTTTACCTTAACATTCTAATGACCTGCACTGCACTATGTTAGTTCTCCCATGAATATACCCTATTTCACTTAATATATTTGTTTACGTATACATAGGACCCAACATATTTACTTAGAATTTTATCAGCTAAATATAGCTTCCACATAGAAGGGAAAACAAGCATCCTTTGTCTTTCTGGGCCTAACTTACTTCACAGTTAGAATGACCATGGTGTAGAAATTAAACAACTTCTGCTGGAAAGGATGAAGCCCAAAAGAACCATAAATCGCGCGCGCGTGTGTGTGTGTGTGTGTGTGTGTGTGTGTGTGTGTGTGTGTGTAAATTTATATGCTTGATATGGGTACTGGTGGTCTAAGCCTGTAATCTAACTATTCATATGGCTGAGATCTGGAATATTAAGACTGGAAATCAGCCTAGGCAGAGAAGTCTAGAGACTCTATCCCCTATGAAACCAGCAAAAAGCCCCACAGGAAACATGGCTCAAGTTGTAGATCATCAACATAGTACGTAAACTGAGTAAGTGCAATGCTATGAGTTCTAATTCTAGGGCCATAAAAAAGAAGTTTGTGTGCTTGAAAAAAGTGTAAATGATATACTTTCATTGTTCAGGATGACTTTATTTTGTTTGAAAATATAAGATACTAAATTCAAATTACCTTGAACAAAAGAATAACTCGCTGAAATGCTATCAGAATATTTTTGAAATGAGGACAGGATATTTAGGTCTCAACCACAAATCTTTCTAGGATAATCACTGTCATTATGGTATATTATCCATTTCTTATTTTTGTTACTCTCTCATCATGTATAACATTCCTCATTGATGAAGACTGTGTATTTATAATCTCTAGTATAATGGCACCTAGATTTAAAGAGCATAATTTTATGTATATAGGGAGGATCTAATCCTATCTTCTATCACCTGGTATCTAGAGAAAGACAGTGTGGGCTGAAATGAGGTCAGGATCCTCTCTCTTAATCCCTCCTCCACCAGTCACCAATGGCTAGGAGTTCTGAGGGTGACCCACTGGATAATCTGGATTAATTCTTATCACAGGCACTTTTTCCAGCAGAAACACTGAGTGGGAAGGAATATGCCTTTGTGAAAAGAGTGACTCAGTGGGCAGGAAATCAGTTTCAGCCTCATTAATCCACTACTTCATACACTCCCATGTTTGTGTGAATTAAATACCTTCAATCTCACCTTTGATAACTTGATGTCTCCCATATACAGTTTAGCGAACAATTAAAACCTATGTCCCAAGCACAGTTAATCTCTTCTAAGTCATAAATATAACATTGAATGTGTTTTATTTATTTTTCTTTTTTGTGCTTCATCTATTTTCTTCTCTATATCTTTTTGAATTATTCTCTAGACTCTGGATTCAGCATTGATCCTCTGTGCCCCACATTATTTTGAATTATTTTAGTATCTCATATTATGTGGTAGTTATTTCTTTATGGGCATCTTGAGTTTATGTAATTCAGCTATGTCCTTTATATTCTCAGTCTCTGATGTTGAAATTATCCTATGAAATGAGACCTATTTTTCCTGGACTTCAAAACTCTACAGATATATGTGAAACCAAATCAGTAGTAATAGAATATCACTTGAAATTGTTTGTAATTACTCACTTAAAATTGTTTGTAATTTCTACTGAGCATTTGTGGGTGTCCCCAAAAGATGCCTTTGTGTATATGGGCCATATTCATGTCTGATGATAGTGGAAAGTGATGGTAATAAGTTAAGCAAGTGTTGAGCACTTAATGCAGGCCAGTCTCATTGGCCATTACATCCTGTATCTCTGATTGGTGATTAAAAGACAAATGTCCTTTTCTTTGCCATGTACCATTTTCTGTTCCCTCAAGACATAAAGATTTCAAGTTGTCCCTGAAGTCATGGCTACATCTGAATGGCACATTTATATATTTTTCTAGATAAAAGAGCATCTGTAATGTACCTTCAGCTCTGTGATCTCAGACCCCATTTATGGTATGTGGTACAAGGGAAACAGTACATTTCTCTGCACCATCCCAATCCCATTCTCAGTTTTTTGATGCCAGCATCCCCAAATTTCCTCTTTCCTCTTCTGCCAAAGTAAATACGTTTTCAAGTAAGCCACTCACTTAAAGATTGGCTTATCCATTTCCCAGGCATGCCCATGCAAGACTGAATCTCAATTTCTATGGAAAATCCAAGTCAAAGTGAGAGAATTTCTATATTATTCATTTCTTAAATAAATGACAAAACAAAGGAATGATTAAGAAGATTGTGATTGTTGCGCAGTTTTATTTTTGTTCTATATACCTATTTCATCCATTGCTTGAAACAAGAGCCTTAAGCTAGAAACTATATAATTCACCAGATTTGAATTATGAAAGTAAATGTGGAAGCAGAACATTGAGAAAATACATTTATGTTATATTTAAAAAATGACTACAGCAATAAAATCTTTTAACTTAAGTCAAGCATGTGCCTTCTTTTTCCCCCGCAATATCTGTTTTCAAAGGAAATCTCTCCTTTATGCATTCCTTTACTGTAACAGAAAGGAAAGAAACTAGCCTTCTGGACTGATCATGCTGAAGCAAATGAATTTTTTGTCAGTGCTGTGTTTTTTACTCAGGGCCTTGTACTTTGTAAACAAATTCCTGACCACCTAAGCCACATTTTTTTTTTTCTAAAATTACTTTTCAGGCATGGGCTCCCAATTTTATCCTATACTAGCTAAGATCATGACCTTCCTAATATTCTCTAGCACAGCAGGATCATAGGCAATTACCACGATACCTACATAGTTCAGATGGACTTTCTAACTTGTTTGCCTAGAATAGCCTCAAACCACAATCCTCCCTATCTCTGCCTCTATGATTATATGGACCGTGTCTTCTTGCTTATTTAATTTTAGTGTACAAATACTATGATGCAATGATAAAATATGCAGATTCATAAGAAATGTGAAAGTTTACCTCATATGGTACAGGCATGATATCTTGTAAATCATTTTTTAATCCTTCCTGTAAACTTCCATCTATTCTGTTTTTTTTTTTTTACCCTAGATAAATAGAATCATATATGATTAGATTAGGAAAATAAAAAAATTCTTCTTCTTTATTTCTGTTAACTTGTGGCCTCAAATTTCTTGTGATCAAGTAAGATTGAATTGTTTTTGCCTAAAATAGCCATCCAAATGGACCTTTTATCACTGCTTGGCAAAGACAGTTCACCCTGTAAAGGAGAGATTTTTTAAAAAATATTTTTTGCCAGTCCTGAGGCTTGGACTTAGGACCTGAGCATTGTCCCTTGCTTCTTTTTGCTCAAGTCTATCACTCTACCCCTTGAACCAGTGCACCACTTCTGGCTTTCTCTATATATGTGGTACGGAGGAATCAAACCCAGGGCTTCATGTATGTGAGGCAAGCATTCTACTCCTAGTCCAAATTCCCAGCCCAAGAACAGAAATTTGATTAGAAAAGTCATCATTTGATGAGAAAAACACAGTATGAACTAACCAGCCTGTGGTATGCTATTTTCAAATAAGTGGGGCAAGTGTTAATCAGACACAGGGCTTGAATTTTTGTTGTCAAATGCTTTTTCACACTATCTCCATGCTGGCTCAAGTGATATTTGTAAATAGCTACTTAACAAAAGTCACATAATTTACCAACCATAAGTGTCAACAAATGGGAAAAATGGATATTTTAAAAACTAAAAAAATAAAAAATTTCAAGCAATAGACACTAAAGAGCTTATTTTGTATAACTTGGATCAGCGTGTCATTCATGATTTTCTGACATTAAAGGATGAAATGGTATAAATAATGGCTCAAAGTAGTAAAAGGATAAAAACATGTGAACTTTTTAAACATTTGAAATACTTTGTTATTTATCCCCCAAAAGGTTTTTAGAATACTGAGTTTATAATAATATATCAGGCAATTCAGTCAACTTAACTCTTGTTAAAATGATTGATATTTCTCCCAGTCCTCATACTATTTATTGAAACAGATTATACTGTTCCAAATTCTACACTTATTAGTGACTGATTTATTTGGCTACAACTCGGTATTTCCCTTAGTTATTTTGTGTTGGGAATCAAATAGTAATTTTGTGCTGTTTTATTACAAGATTATAGCCACAGTGCAGATTTAGATCATACCATAAAATGTACCACATGTTACAATAATAATATAACCATTATTTTCAAATATTTCAGTGTTTTTTTATGATAAATTTTACAAGCTCAAAACCTGTTTTGTGCCAATTTCAGGATTAATAAACTTAAAATGTTCTTAAAATATGTTGCCATTTTTAATATTCAGGCATTTCAAAGAATCCATATATATATATATATACATACATACACACATAAACATATGTGTGTGTATGTGTCTGTCATGGCTTTCTCTCATATTAGAGCAAATAAATTAATAATAGTATGACATATAACTTGAAATCATGCATTAATATGAACAGATGTTGAAATATTTCTCTAAGAAAGTGAAAGTGAAAATTACTCTCAAGAACAGTGTTACTAGCAAGATGTCTTTTTCCCCCCAAAAAGAATACATTTTCCTCCATCTTGAAAATGTGAAAATTACAGGCACTATCAGTTTCATTTTTTTACCAAGAATACGGGTTTTATTGATGCTTTACTTAAGAAAAGGTGTTCAATTACATTAATCTCATGACATGTAATTTCAATGCTGAGAATTAGTAACAGAATGGCAAATGATGGACAGGGATTGACAGCTGTTGGTAATTGCATTTGATACTTTGGTTGTTCTGTTCCATCTAGACTTCTATATTTCATTTTATCATTCTTTATACATTAAGCTAACTCATCCATCTTCGTGAAAGATGGAAAATTGCATAAGTGGATTATTCAGTTGTATTACCACTGATAGAATAGAAATGAGTATAACTGTCAAAGTATATATTAGAGCTCATCAGAAGGACTACAATGTCCCTTCTCTCACAGGAAAGGCCATATTTTCCTGGGCCGCATCTTCCAAACACTGAGGAAGGGTTCTTTCTACCTGAAAACTTCAGAAAATGTGAGAAGTAAACAGCATGTCAGCTTTCAGAATATACACATCCACATAAGTATTTCCTATACTATAAAATAGGTGATTAAAATAATCATTAACTTAGGAATGTTAACAAAATGGACAAGAACTCTGCAATCTAATTCCCAGTGCAATCTCTACTTTCAAAACATTTAGTGATTGTAGAAATCACATTCTAATCCAGTTCTCTAGGCTACCAACTCTTTCATTGTCATTCATCAGAGTCTACCTGCAACCATCATCAGCATAACTCTTTTTTGCAATAAGAATAGAGTGTTTTCCACTAATTTTAGTGAGCCATTTTATTGTTTAGAATAGACAGTATTTCTATTTTAATCTGATCCAAAACCGAACAATTATTTGACATGTTCATAGAAAAAAATTTTCTGCACAATCTTCAACCTGTCTCGTGAAGAGATAAAGAAGAGGGAGTGCAGAATGAATTCTAGCATTATATATATATATATATATATATATATATTTACAATATGTGTGTATTACATAACTTTGTTTCTCAATTACTTCTTTGCCAGAGATGGTACAGTAAGTGACACAAAGCATGCCATCATGGATTGCAAACACATTAATTTAAAAGCAGTTTTATTTATGGATATGCTTAGACTACTGTCTTGCATACAAAAGGAGGTTGAAAGTTGTTCAGAAAAAGGATGAATTACAATATTCTCAAAGCACAGATTGACAGGTGGCTTTAAAGTACTACTTCAAAACAGAGTTTTGTCCATATTTGGCAGAAGCTATTTGTATTCTGCTGAGAGATGTTCCCCAAGTGTTTAGCATATTGCCATGTCCAGTTACTTTCTCTCTTCATCCTCCTCCATCCTTTGTCATCTAATTGCATGAGCAGAGTAGACCAGTGTTTCTGAGGGAAGTCTTACAGGGATTCTCTTCTTCATTGTTACTCCCTCTTCAGTGGATCTTCAGTTGAGAATGGCTGAAGTTTTCCAAGATGGGGATGAGTTATTTGAATACACAAAAATGATGGCCAAGACAGATGAATTTGACCCATTAATAGGGAGCTCCAAGGCGACTTAGAGGATAATCTCTATTTTTACCAGTCTATGTGATTATTATAGACATAAATACACTGTAAAGTACTAAAAGAAAACAATGATAGTTCTAAAATCACTGTTTGCATTCTTCTTCAGAATGATTTATAAGGTATAATATAAACAATATCCCCATGATCATCATTCTTTGTTTTACAGAAAAGTAAATAATCATTCAAACTTTTCATATATAATTTAAATATTACTGATTTTTTTCTTGTGTTGTTCTGTCTTGCATTTTGGAAAGGAATCAGGAGAGAATATTATTTTCTGTTTCTAATTTTGATTGTGAGTCAATCAAATTTTGAGAAAATAAAGACCACCAATTTATGACTGTAATTGTTAATACATTTAAATATAGTTAGTGTAATACAATTCTAACTATATTTTTAAACTCCATACTGACTGAATTCCAACATTTCTCCAATGAAAGGCCACCACTGACAGCTATTTGTTTCTTGGGATTGGACCCCTGCCCAAACTTGAGGCTGGAGCGTCACTGAGCCTTTGTAGGACAAAGTTGATTACCAGTGCATATGTCTCCTAACATCCCTGGTATCTTGATTTTCCTTCAAAATGTCCCTTATACAATTTAACACATGATACTCTACTTGTCTTATACTTACTCACACCCTGTCACCTAACTGTTGAAATCAGTGATTATTAAACTTGACTATGAATTTACACTTTCCTGGAGAGCTTCTCAGAGGACATAATTCCAAGGATCCAACTCATTTCCAGCTCTAATTTGGGTAAGATTGTCTGAGGAATGAGCAGCTACAATAAACACACAGATTGATCCTTATACAGGCATGGAGAACGTTTTGTATGTGGGATCTGTTTTATCACTCTGGAAAGACTATATGCATCAGGTGCAACTGAGTCTCATTCCAGCTCCAGCCTCAGCACAGTGAGAATGACTCACATCTCCATTTCAGGAATCTTAGTACCATTAAACTACCTGCTCACTTCAATACTTCTGGGAACTGACATTGTATTTTGTGTCCAATGGGCTTTGGAGACTGTGAGTACAGAAATAAGATCTAAAGAGCAAATGAACTCATGGTTTTGTGTCTTGTGGGCCCTTCAAATCTCAACATGGTATCTCCATACTGCTCCCATCTCTAAGCTATTGTCTAAAACTGAAAAATTAATTATAACTCAACTTCTTCAACACATAACTATGAAATATTATTATAATAGGCAAACTGTATTGTAAAACACTTTCCAGAGTAATTCACATATTCTGTTGTAATTTAGAAGCCTAATTACATTGCTATAGCCCTAGGCTATGAGGTTTAGTTTTATATGTTTTGGCAGAATATATGTGAAGATAGCATGAAATGCCTTCAGGGCATTTTCCTTTTGTAAAAATTATACACGTTTCATAATTCAAACAATTATCTTCCTGAGGTTATTAAAACAAAGGTAAAAATCACTGAACATTTATAATATTCATATGATCCAACGCAAAAATTGCTTGATCTATGTAACTTTTTGAGACAATAGCACATTGGTAGATTAATGATCCAAATATATAATGTTGTCATTTAATGAAAAATAAATGGATTAGGGGAATCTTGAGAAATTTGAAAATAGTTAAAAAGATTTTTTCACTATGCATTCCACTGTCATGGTGTGTGGGGGGATTAACACTTAAAACCTGCTTTGAAATACACCTGTGGAGTAACCATGGCTGCCTCACTTAACACTGAAAGTTCAATTTCCTTTGTCTAAAATGAAGGAGAGGGACAAGGTGACTGATAAAATCTTTTTAGGCTTAAAACTGCGTGGATGTGCTTATACTGTTCAGCAAAATAAAGGTTGTTCTCAAGACTTGAAGCTTTGCACCAACTATCAACTGTTTCTACTCCCCAGTTTGTTATTTCCTATCTTCCGTTTTCCTTGGAAAGCAAGTATTTATTCCAGCTCTTCTGGGTTTTGTGAGATTTAAAGAAAATAGCACAGATAAAAGTGGCAAGTGGTCCAAAATAAGTCTTGTGAATGCAAGAATGCCTAAGTGAATTATTAATAATATCATCATTGTTATCACTAGTAGTATTCTTCTTATTTTCTATTTGCTGTGGCATCTTGGCCTGTTTTTCTCAAAAATGAGGAGAGTAGTTTAAGTAGTAGATCCTCTGCTTAGCAAGCACAAAGCCATGAGTTCAAATACCATTATTGAAAAAACAAAAACACAGAAGAGTAGTATAGAATAATGTCCTGGCACAAGATAATCTCCCATGATAAGCTTTACAATGTGCAGCTATAATCCCAGCTACATGAGAAGCAAAGATTAAGATCAAGGTTTGAGTCCAGCCTGGGCAACAGTTAGTAATTCCGTATCTCAAATAGCAAGGTAGAAGCTGAGTACATCAACTATGTGAGAGTCAAGTGGATGGAGGATCATGTTCCAAGGCTAGCTTTGCACAAAGGCAAAATGCTTCCTGAAATAAAACAAAACAACAAAAACTAACTGAAGAAACAGAAAGGGGCGTGGATGAAAGGACAGAGTACTTTATGAAAATACTACCAAAACTTCACTATGACAGACTAAAGTAGGTTGTTTTCTGAATAACAAAGAAAAAGGAAAAGTCCTTGTCACCACTACTGTAGTAACTGTCTCGTTTTTACAAACTATCAGTTAGAAAGTAGTGAACTAAAGTCATGAAAAACGTTACTTTAAAGATAGGCCAAAAACTGTTCTTAAGTAAAAGAACAAATGCCTTCAACTTTATGAAGAGAAATTTGTAATAAGGCATTGGATGAACTACATCTAAGAGGGGGAGATCTTCTGGACAGCAAAAAGAACAGTGGTCTCTTTATGAATTAGGAAATGCTCAAGGACTGCAACATAACTGAGAGCTCCCAAGGCTCTGAGAAAGGAGTCAGGTTTTCATTTAATACATTGAAAACAAGGCTCTGGAAATGCAATGTCTTTTTCAAAGATGTCACATATCAATTAGAAGGGATATGTGCTTGAATGGTTTGCTGAGGAAAAGCCTTTGAACTTCCAAACTCTGGCCAGGGACCTGGAGTGATAGAAGGGCAGTTTCTCTGGGAGAGACTGTACCTGATGCCCAAGGATGTCTCAAGTGCCATGAGCATGTCCTTCACCTCTTATTCAGTAACTGTTTGTATTTTTCTCCTACTAAACAAGCATTCTTCTCTTCTGAGTATTCCAAAATAAAAGAGTCAGCAAGAGGGAAAATTGGCTAAGGATTAAAAGAAAGCTGTCAGGGAAGACTAGGCTGGCTGAGATGAGAATTTATTTTTGAAAATTTAAATTGCTATTGTTCTCTCAAATGTTAGAATATAAGTTCTCAGGTAATGGGGTTCGATGAACAGCAATATAGATAAATGTAGAAGTAGAAGAGAGAGACTGAGTACAAATGCCAAAGATCAAATAATTTCATTGTGGGCCTTTATTTTCATATTTTATTTGCCAGATGTGTCATGAGATTGTTAATTCATCTCAAGATCTATTTTTGCTCTTAACAAAGAAGTGCTAGTTTGTAATTTACAGTGATGTGATCATCATTACTAAATTAAGCAGTTTTTACATATGCTTCCCAAGCAACCTTTTTTCTCATGTTGGTGTTGCATAAATGAATGACTGACTAGGCACCATGTGATAGCATCAAATAGGACTGAATGGTCTAATTGAAATTTGTGTTCCTTTATTTGTTTACTTGCATCTCTAATGTTTACATTATCCACTTTTGCTTTATTAATAGAATAAATATATCAAGAAAAACAAGTGAAGCCTCAGTCAACATTTATTCATAATAACTGCAAAACTACATGCACCTGACCCTGAGGTAGTTACTTTGAACAAAGAGGCACTATGACCTATCAACTTTTCACTAGGAACCCCTTAATCAGGTGAAATGAGTATTACATCAGTATTCACAAGGGTTTATTAAAACAAAGGAAATGAAGCCTTGACAATTAGTAGGGTTTGGAAAAAATGTGTGGCTTAGGAAATACAGTAGCATAAAAAGAATAATCATGATGGCCCAAAATATAAGTTTTTATTAATATATCCAATTTGATGAATGCCAGTAGTAGAAGAGAAAACAGTTAATGCAAAGGTGATTTGTAAAGGACTTAGAAAAAGAGGTATATATCAGGTTAAAACTATTTATTAGCTGCGTTTTAACATTTAAAGATGAAAATTGATTCAGTAGGCATTAGAAACTTTATTAAATCCTGTTGGTTGTGATATGATGAAATTGCAATATGGATGACTCATACCATTGACTTATGCAAGCTGGACTGGTGGGCAGTCTAACATGTAGTCTTTCAGCCTGAAGTGATACTGACTGTGCACTTAGACGCAAATAGATCAGAGACCTACCAGGGGATAAAACCAAACTATTTTCTATTAATTGGATTTGGAGCTCAATTAAGACAGAGAAGTCTGGAACAGATTTCTTGTTATGGATTTAGTTAAATACATAGATGATTGTGCACCTGTTGAGTATACATACAGTGGAATGGCAGGTATTTCTTCTGAGACAAAACTGTTAGAATAAGCTGCAATAATCCCCAAACAGTAAGGCTGGTGGGGGCAAGAGACTCACAAATTATATACAATGGAAATTTTTACTAAGGCAGTAATTAATTAATTTTTAAATGAATTTAACTGATACACTAGTGAGGTGATATAGAATGTAAAAATAGAATTATATGGTTATTCAAAAATTATATGAGAACAAAAAAAGAGAGTGATGGATGGATATCTTGTAGAAAACATCTATCAATCTTAAGAGAATAAAAAAGCTAATGAAGGCAACATGGAAAGTTGTGAGATAGGTAGAAGGCAAACCAGGAGAGAACAATGTATTGGATTCCCTAGAAAATTAATCAACAGTGTCAAACACTTTAAATTGCTGTATCAAAATGGAAAAACTCTCACACTGGGAGTGTTCATGAAATTGTCATTAAAAGCCCCACACTACTATTTAGATAGAAGGGCTTTGATCAGGAAAAAATTACAATGCAATGTTCATGGAAGACAAGAAGTCAAAATTTTCTTCAACAAAATTAGTTATAAAGGAAGAAGAGAAACAACACAATCTCAAAAGGGGAAATTCAGTTGATGAATTTTCTTGCTGGTGTTCACTTTTGTAATGTGATAAAGTAAAGGAGACTATGCATGTATGAAAGCTTCTGAAATGTATTCAGTAAAGCTTTTTATTAACTCAGTGAACATTAAATACGAGAATACAATGTGTAGAAGAAAATCAAGTACAGACAATTGTTACATGAAAATAACCCATTCTCTTAAGATCCCTTTCCCATTGTCATCCTCCTGTTTCTCTGCCCCATTCATTGTACCTGATATTTCTGCTTTTTCCCCCTGGATTTTCATCTATCCTTTTTTTCCCTCTATTTTCTTTGCAATTGAATTATTTATTTGCTTGATTGTTTGTTTTGTGCTGGTCCTAGAGCTTGAATTCTGGACCTGGGCTCCTCTCTTGAGTATTTTTGCTAAAGGCTAGTACTCCATCACTTGAGCCACAGCTCTACTTTCAGCTTTTTTGTAGTTAACTGGAGGTTATTCATGGGCTTCCCTGATTGGGCTGGCTTTAAACCATATTACTCTGATCTCAGCTTTCTGAATAGCTATGATCGCAAGCATAAGCCACGACCGTGAGATTCAGTTGTTTCAGAGTTCAAAGTATTTCTTGCCATTGGATATAAAACATATTAAGAAGACTTGATTTTGGAATTTTCAGAATAAAAGTATACAAATCCTTATATGGATTTTAATTAAACTTCTTGAAATATATACTCAGACTTAGCTCTTGCCATTAGAGTACATGCTAGGAAATATCTCTCAAAGTTGCCTTGAAGATAGGTAATAGACACTTTGCTTCGATGATCCCCTCCAAAACATGAAGTATTAGGCATGGTCAAAGTCAATTTTAGATATTCTCTTCTTACTATATGCAATGGTAATAATTCAAACTTTAATTTTCATAGTTTAGTATTGTGTTCAAGAAAGAATAGTTTATGTAATGATGAAAACCTTTAACACATACTTTTACTTACATGATAATTTTTAATTTCAATACATTCACAACATGTTATATTATTTATTTGACAAGCTTAATAAAAAGGTTTAGTAGGGCCAATCATTACTCAAATTGTGAGCCAAGTCTCTGTTTAATATTATTTTAAATATGTGGCTCTGATAATTCTAAAATTGAATCTGCATTTATTTCAAGTTATGAAGTGGAGAAACATTTTTCATTACATGTTTCAAGATGAATTTTAAGAATAAAGGTTATTTCTGTCAATTGTTATGGTCATACAATTTTACCTCTTCATCTTTCTGGTATGGCCGAAGATATTAACTGGTTTTCCATTGTGAAATGAACATTTGATAGGTGAAGTAATTCCCACTTGATAATGCAAAGTAATTTTTGTACATACAATGTTGAATTTGGTATGATAATATTTTCTTGAGGGTGTGTGCACCAGTTTCTCTGAAGGATATTGATCTGACATTTCTTCTTTCTCTTATGTAACCCACTAATTTGTTTTTAGATATGCTGAGGTTGGAAATATTCTGTATATATCTATATTCTGAATTTTATTTTACCAATGAAATTAAGTTCAGTGCTTTATTTATTAGAAGGAAAATGTTGATTCATTTTCTTTAATGTAGATAGGTCAATTTGATTTATCTATGTCTCTTTGCTTGAATTTCGGTGATTTGCTTCTTTCGAATAATGGGTTCATTTCCACTAAGTAATCAGCTTTGCAGATACAGAGCTATTATAATGCCCTTTCATAATTATTTTAATGGCCATGGAAAAGTATTGAGGTCTCTTATTTATTTAGTTATTTGTTTGTATTTTTTCATTCTTTTCCCCACAATTTCTTTTCTCCTCTATCCTTCCCCCAAACAGATAAACTTACATATAAGACAAAATGTACAGAAATCAAAAACAGTGACAGAGGAGGGAAAAAAAGCAAATAAAAAAAAAGCAAAATAACAAAAAATCTCTTGTTTTCTTTCATTGGAGTTCATTTTGATGAATATCATTTATATGACCATATGCACATACCTATTGAGCCTTTGTGATTCTCCTTTGAGGATCCTCCTTTGGTCTCACTAAGTGAACGTTTTGAGTACTGTTTAATTCATCATGTCCAAGTATTTTTTTTTGTATTTTACCATCCATTGTGTTTACTCATAGATTCATAGGCAAATTCTAATTACCACAAATGAGGGAAACACGGACTATGTTTCTTTGGGCCTGGTTTCCTTGAATATGATCAAGGCAGTTTATGACAAACCAACAGCAAGCATAACTCTAAATGGTGAAAAACTAAAGCCATTCCCTTTAAAATCAGGAACAAGGCAGGGATGTCCACTCTCTCCCCTGCTCTTCAACATAGTACTAGAATTCCTAGCCAGAGCAATTAGGCAAGAAGAGAATATAAAGGGGATCCAAATAGGAAAAGATGAAGTTAAACTTTCTCTCTTCGCAGATGACATGATCCTATACCTAAAGAATCCCATAGACTCTACCCCCAAGCTACTAGAGCTGATACAAAACTTTGGCAAAGTTGCAGGATATAAAATAAACCTTCAAAAATCAACGGCCTTTCTCTATGCTAACAACCCGAAGACCGAGGCTGAAATCAGGAAAGCAACTCCTTTTGCAATAGCCCCCAAAAACATAAAATACCTAGGAATAACCTTAACCAAAGAAGTGACAGACCTCTTTGAAGAGAACTTTAAAAGCTTGAAAAATGAAATTAAGTCAGAACACAATATAACTTTTTTTCCAAATTTTTTCTATTTCCTTAGGAATGGTACAATATCTTTCATTCTAATGGAGGCATAGAATTCCATTGCATATATAGACCACTTTTTCTTGATCCATTTGTCCACCAAGGGGCATCTGCTGTGATTCCATATCTTGGCTAGGGTAAATAATGCTGCAGTGACCATGCTGTTACACTGTTTGTGGGAATGTAAACTTGTTCAGCCACTCTGGAAAGCAGTATGGAGGTTCCTTAAAAGACTGATAGAGGTTCCCTGTGACCTAGGAATTCTACTCCTTGGTATTTGTTCAATATGTTGCAAACAAAGCTACACTAGAGCTACCAGCACAACTATGTTTGATGCAATACTGAAGTCTCTTCTTTAGCTAGAAGATTATCAGCTTGATGGAGCTTTTCAAAGACCAGCTTTGGTTGAATTGATTCTCCTCAGTGCTTTTCTTTGTACAATTTTATGAATCTGTTTTAATTTTTTATTGTCTTTTTCTGTAAGAGGTATGTTAAACTACTCGCCTTTTTCTAGTTTCCAAAGGTAGAAACTTAATTTATAATTTTACATTATTCTTTCTAAGACTCACATTACATAAGGAATTCTAAAAGTGTAAATTTTAGCTTTCACTCTGTTATTTTCAATACATGAGAGATAGTAATGAAGCCATGGAGTTTTTTTATTTTTATTTAAACACATGGTTAAGCATGAACATACTTGTTGAAAGATGGTTTGCAATGATCACATGGATATGTCATATGCTCTGACCTTTTTTTTTTCTTTCACACTACTAGTAAGGAACTAGGTGTTTATAATGAGATGTTTGTAAAAATATCAGTCACATTTATACTGCCAGTTTCCATTGTGACCTTCCACAAACTGTTTATCACTTTATTCCTCAATTTGGTGATCTGTAAGCAAAGTTATAGCTGAGACTCCATTAGTTTATTACATAAATTTTAATTTCATCAGGTACATGTATATGTATAATTCATATACACATATACATCATACATATATGTTAATATACATTGGGTACATATATGACTGGTATTGAGAAGAGTATTTAAACCCGAGATTTATACCCATAGAGTGAAAGAATTCATTGAAGGAATTTCCAATTGTAAAGATGAATCAAATTTTAATGCAAGTTATTATTGTCTTTTCAATCAACCTTTAGCTTTAACAAAAGTTTCAGGAATCAGAATAGTAAATGAAAACACATTATTGTATTATGATTTGTTGAAACTGTGATTCACTTATATCTCTTATATTGAGGATAAATATATTTACCCTCATTTATTATAAATCCCTGTTTTAGAACAGAAGAAAATACTGACGATCAGAAATATGAGATGAATCCTTTAGTGTAAATTTATTGGTTAGTTTGAAGGCCTAGAATCTAGCATATTTTTTAATGTTGGTTCAATGGCTATTATACTTTTATAGGTCTCTCTATCCAGTTGCTTTTTATGCAGGGTGCCTCTTACCTGAGTTATTTGCTTAAAGATAAGTGAAGAAAATGTATATCAAAATTGTGAAACATCATTTAAGATAGCCAATGCTTATAAAGAATTCCTAGACTGGCAAAGACAAAGGTCTCAGATAACAGTTCATCTTTTTAGTTCATTTGCATTTTATTTTAACACAGCTTTAAGTAAACAACAAGGAAAGTGTACAATATGCAGCAACATGGATGAATATGGAGGACATTATAAAATTGATATAGGCAATCACAGGAGGAAAAACACTATAAAAGTCCACATATAGGTAAGATAACAAAACATATAAATAGCAAAAATAGTGTTACTTCATTCTGGAAGAAGTGAGAAATAGTTATTCAAGTGGTACAACTTTACAGTTACATAGGATGATTAAGTTCTATAAATCTAAAAATGTTACATTTAGCAGTAACATAATTATTTTAAAATGGTTAAAATGCTATATCTCATGTTGAATGTTCTTATTGAAGTTAAAAAATGGGTATTTGAGCTCTATTTTTTATCTGAATGTTTTAGGATACTGTGGCATTAGTTGGTAAGATGGAATTACAAAAATTCGAAAGAAAAATAGTTTCCTCAGCATCAAAGAGTATCTATTGATGTGAAAAGAGGACTTAACTAACTATATTTCACCTCCAAGGTCTTAAGCTTGTATTCACATTTCTACTCTTACCCCAAAGGAAGGTATGGACATTTTAAATCACATCCATTCATAAGAAAATGGAAAGACTTAGAAAAAAAATCATGCTAAATGAAGTGAGTCAGACCCAAAGAAAAATAAGCTCTATGGTCTCCCCTACTGGTAATAATTACTACATGTCTAGGATAGTCCTACCAGGTGATCACAATAGCTCAATAGCTATGTACACATGACCACAAGAGATGACACTAAGAGAAATGACCTCTAAAATATGGAAGCAAGTGGTTTATCACTGAGGTTATTATTTTCAACATACTATGTGAAATTATTTTTTTCTTTGTTCATTTTGCCTATGCTTTAGCCCCTGTTGTCACTGTATATGATTCTGGTACCTTGGATATTTTATATATGTCTGTCTGAATTAGGGAAGGCAAGGGGAACATTAAAATGGTGAAACAAAGGGTAAAGAGCAAAGCAATGCAACAACAATATTACAAGATCATATGTTGTAAACTAACTGTACAGCTGCGGGGAGAGGAGGGAAGGTGGGAGAAAAATGAGGGAAGGGGTATCAAGTTGGATAAGAAATGTACTCTCTTTTGGCCACATCCCCTCCAACACTTGTTATTGTTAGTTTTCTTGATAAAGGACATTCTTACTGGGGTGAGATGGAATCTCAATGCTGTTTTGATTTGCATTTCTTTTATGGCCAGTGATGTAGAGCACTTTTTCATAAGTCTCTTGGACATTCTCATTTCATCATCAGAGAAGTCTCTTAGTCTCTTTTTAAGTGTTTAGCCCACTTGTTGAGAAGGGTATTGGTTCTTTGTGGTTTTGTTTTGGAGAAATGTAATTTTTTTTAGTTTTGCATATATTTTAGATATGAGGCCTTTATCTGTTGTATGGCCGGTAAAGATCTTTTCCCAATCTGTGGGCTTTCTGTTTATCTTGTGAGCTATGTCCTTTGCTCTGCATTGTTGGTGGGAATGTAAACTGGTTCAGCCACTCTGGAAAGTGGTATAGAGAGTCCTCAGAAGGCTAAACATAGGGCTCCCCTATGACCCAGCAGCCCCACTTTTGGGCATCTACCCAAAAGACCACAAACAAGAGCACACTAAAGCCACCATCACAACAATGTTCATCGCAGCACAATTTGTCATAGCTAGAATATGGAACCAACCCAGATGCCCCTCAGTAGATGAATGGATCAGGAAAATGTGGTACATATATACAATGGAATTTTATGCCTCTATTAGAAAGAATGACAGTGCCCCATTTGTAAGGAAATGGAAGGACTTGGAAAAAAATTATACTAAGTGAAGTGAGCCAGACCCAAAGAAACATGGACTCTATGGTCTCCCTCATAGGGAATAATTAGCACAGGTTTAGGCTAGTCACAGAAGAGGATCACAAGGGCCCAATGGCTATACCCTTATAAACACATAAGATGATGCTAAGTGAAATGAACTCCATGTTATGGAAACGATTGTTATATCACTATTGTAACTACTTTCAATGTGCTATGTGTAGCTCTAGCTTCTATTATTGATGATGTTCTTGTATCCCCTTCCTGTGGTGTACCTGCACTATCTCTGTATCTTATCTGAGTACATTGGAAACCGTGTTTACTGGTATTAGAACTAGGAAACTGAAAGGGAATACCAAAATCGAGAGACACGGTAAAAAAGGACAAATGACTACAAAAGCAATACTTGCAAAAGTGGTTGGTGTAAATGAACTGAACTACTCATGGTGGGGAAAGGGAAAGGGGGAGGGGGGAGAGAGGAGGGGAGAATGAGGGAAGAGGTAACAAACAGTACAAGAAATGTATCCAATGCCTAATGTATGCAACTGTAACCTCTCTGTACATCAGTTTGCCAATCAAAATTTAAAAAAAGAAATGTACTCTCTTCTTAATTTATGTAACTCTAACCAATCTGTACTTTACCCTGACAATAAAAAATATAGAAATATTTTTTTTTTTTTTTTGCCAGTCCTGGGGCTTGGACTCCGGGCCTGAGTATTGTCCCTGGCTTCTTTTTGCTCAAGGCTAGCACTCTGCCACTTGAGCCACAGCGCCACTTCTGGCCATTTTCTGTATATGTGGTGCTGGGAATCGAACCCAGGGCCTCATGTATATGAGGCAGGCACTCTTGCCACTAGGCCATATCCCCAGCCCTAGAAATAATTTTTTAAAAAGCAGTTCTTTTTTTTATTTATAAAAATTTTGGCAAGCTAGAGACTTGTAAAATTCCATCTCTAATATTTCACCTATGTCATATTATAGAAATAGAGAGATTTAATACTTAGAAAACATGTATACAAGTTGTTCATGTTTGTACAGCATGTACTTCCAATGCCTAATTACTTCCAGTTATATTAAATAATATATTCAATCAAACAGCTAATTACTAATATAGCTTTACAATTTTAGATGTTCAGAATACATAATATTCATAATACAGTAAGATAAAATGTTTACATGGTGCTATATAATAAATACAAATGAACATAGTAAATTAACATATTTGCCTCATGGATGTTGATATGCTAAAAGTAAACAGGATTTTTCAATCCCTTATCTTCACCGTTATTGATTCCAAAATCAAATAGGAAAAATTATAAAATTTGCATGACTTATGAATAATTATTTTCATATTGATGCATAATGGATCAATAAAGTGGTAGTTTATAACACTTTAAATATATTTATTTTAAACCTCTTAAAGATGGTAGGAATTAAAATCCTGATTTATTTTCAACTAAGTGTTGCAGAATTTATCCAAACTTGGCCTGGGACTGGACCAGAATGTTGACTGTCCTTTCTGATACATGAAAGTCAGATGGAGGGATCTACACCAAGCTAAA
The DNA here is from genome assembly GCF_023159225.1 of Perognathus longimembris pacificus. Classification (NCBI taxonomy): domain Eukaryota; kingdom Metazoa; phylum Chordata; class Mammalia; order Rodentia; family Heteromyidae; genus Perognathus; species Perognathus longimembris. Next base: position 30,724,986 of record NC_063168.1, on the reverse strand, counting down.
GCCAAGTTCGGTCCTAGAGATCAAAGGGGTTGAACAGTATGATCAGAACCACATTAACCTCAACACGATCAACCAAGAGAAGTTAATGCAAGTGGGAGAAGTCATGGTGTTGTAAAGCTGAAAGAAGAAAGCAGGAGCAGCTGGGGTTGTGACTTAGTGGTAGAGTGCTTGCCTAGCATGCATGAAGCACTGGGTTTGATTCCTCAGTACTACGTACACAGAAAAGGAGAGGTGTGCTAGTCTTCAGCAAAAGAAGCTCAGGGACAGTGCTTAAGCCATGAGTTCAAGCCCCAGGACTGATCGAAAAAGGAAGGAAGGAACGAAGGAACGAAAGAACGAAGGAACGAAGGAGAGAGAGAAAGAAGGAAAGAAAGAAAGGAAGGAAGGAAGAAAGAAAGAAAGAAAGAAAGAAAGAAAGGAAGGAAGGAAGAAAGGAAGGAAGAAAGGAAGGAAGGAAGGAAGGAAGGAAGGAAGGAAGGAAGGAAGGAAGGAAGGAAGGAGAAGGAGCAATCTTTATGGGAGAGTCCTGCCTGTCACCTTCTTTAAGAAGCATGAAAGGAAGTGTGGATGGAGAAGCCCAGAGGAAAATGGACAAACTCCTTAGGTCTTGGTTCATATGGGCACAGGTGAGAGAATTTTCTCATTTTTTCAAAGACTGGTAGTTTGAAGCCAATAATATGTCCTCCTTTCCTTTCTTGTCCTTCAGATCCTCTAAGTAGCTACTTAAACACTAAATGATTTGGGGTTTTTCATTTTGTTTAGAAAGATGTTATATCAAAACTGTACATTTTAAACTATTTCCAAAGACAGTAATAGGACGGGGAAAAAAATCACTGACTTGTTGCCTTACAAGTCCCTGTAAAAAGGATAAAAGCCAGTTTTGTAAGGGAGAATATGGTATACATCTTGAGAAGATTGCTTTAGTAGGCCTGTACTTTTGGTCCATGGCCTCAACATTTACTAGAACCATTAATTAGGTCAAATATTGGATAGTCTTGTATACTCAGAAATGCTATAAGGAGTTCAGTATGTATAAACAAAAAAACACTGTTTTAAATTAATATTAAACTTAGTAATTTATGAAATTTCATGTCCAACTCTGCTGACGTTTTACCAGGACTTGGATTATTCTGACTCACATAAAGACTGTCCTACATGTCACAAGTGAGCCTTTGATGCCTTCCTTATAACTGATAGGGGGACAGTATTGCCATGGTGTAATTTATTAGCCCTCCTTTCTCATCTGCAGCAAGTACCCACAACAGGTTCTACAATTTTTTTTTAACTTAGAGACAGTATAGACTTATTTCTGACACCCCAGCCTCAATGTCACATTCTCTGGTAGCACAAACAGAGGGGTGCAATGCACAGAGGAAAACTAGAATAGAAAGTGCAGGAGAGGAGCCCCTCAGAGCTGTTTGGTGGTCAGATGTAGAGCTCTTGAAGAGCCTAAAATGTTTAAGTAACTCAAGAATGTGACGAATGCAAATTGAAACTTCAATTGCTGGCAGCACATGGGCACATCCATTACTGCTCACCGTGAATTCTAGTTTTAAACAATTCTTCTAAACATTTTCTTGAATATATTTTTTCATTTGGTCCTTATCACTGAATATTGGTATTCTTATCATTAGTAGAAGAAATATGATTTTTAGTTTATCTGTTAGAGTGTGCTCCTTCCTGGAGCCCACGGTAGTCTCTTGTCACCAAAATGGTCTATCTTCAATTTACATATAGCATTTGCACACATATAACAACATTCAATATGCTGTCTTGTCTTACTTGTGTAGCTCTGATTTTAGGTCTTCTGTATATATCATTGTAATATGGCAAGATTCATATTCTACAATAATCTGTGCTGAATTTCTCTCTTGAGTAAACTTCTTTATGATTGAAAAAAAAAGTATGTCATATGGGGCTGGGAATATGGCCTAGAGGTAGAGTCTTTGCCTTGCTTAAGTGAAGCCTTGGGTTCGATTCCTCCACACCACATATATAGAAAAAGCCAGAAGTGGTGCTGTGGCTCAAGAGGTAGAGTGCTAGCCTTGAGCAAAAAGAAGCCCAGGGGGCTGGGGTTATAGCCTAGTGGCAAGAGTGCCTGCCTCGGATACACAAGGCCCTAGGTTCGATTCCCCAGCACCACATATACAGAAAACGGCTAGAAGCGGCGCTGTGGCTCAAGTGGCAGAGTGCTAGCCTTGAGCGGGAAGAAGCCAGGGACAGTGCTCATGCCCTGAGTCCAAGGCCCAGGACTGGCCAAAAAAAAAAAAAAAAAAAGAAGCCCAGGGACAGTGCTTAGGCCCTGAGTCCACACCCCAGGACTGGCAACAAAAAAAAAGTATGTCATATGGCCCTTAGAGAGCCTTTTCCCTTTATTCAGTCTTGATCATCAAGAAATTATTATTGACTGAAAATATTAAAAAGCCTAATTTCTGGGTGTATTGGTGAGTAAGTATGCATGTTGTTGTAGTAGAATTTGAGCTCTTATGAGCATGATACACACAGTCATAAAGGGCTGGCAAGGGCCTTTAAGTGATATAACCTTTGAAAATATGAATCCTTAATAAAGATAATATTCATATGGTCCCAAATATTTATATAGTTCCAAAGGATATGATGTAGTTTCTGGCAAAGTTAGTTTTGAATGAGTATTTCATGTTAAGGTGAGAGTTTCCAAGGTGTGGTCTGTGAATCATTCTGACACCTTTAGATATCAAATTGCAATATCAGGGAAATGGAAGCCTTGTGGCTGCAGACATAGTAACATCTCAAGTAATTCACCATTTATTGTGTTTCTAGAACCATCTGTCTCAATTATCACATTGTGTGGATTTTTAACTCAGACATGTCAGATAGGTTGTGCAGTTCCTCAACTACAAGAAATCTCCTTACGTTACCTTCTGCTTCTGCTTTACTTACATAGACTGATCTAGTAGCAAATGAAGATATAAAACTGACAGCTCTGGAACCTTAGTACAAAACAGATTCTGAAAACTTTACAGGCTCAGGGCTCATGCTCTGAAATCCAGGGAGGAAAAAAATGGAGAGGAATTCATCCTGTGATTGAGTGGTAAGATTTCCTGAAATCCCATTAGCTGATCAAGAAAATACCAACAGACCTCTGAAGTCTCAATTTAACTCTCAGAAAACTACTCCCTGAAGGCCAAATCCATCCCCATTTTGCTCTGGTAAATACATTTTTTATTGTAACATAACCATACCCTGTCATTTATTTATTGCCCGTAGTTGTTTCTATAGCACAATGGCAGATAATAGTAGTTTTGACAGAAAATACCAACCCATGTAAATGAACTGAACAACTCATGGGGGAGAAAGGGAAGGGGGGAGAGGGGAGGGGGGAATGAGGGATGAGGTAATAAACAGTACAAGAAATGTATCCAATACCTAACTATGAAACTGTAACCTCTCTGTACATCAGTTTGATAATAAAAATTAAAAAAAGAAAATACCAACCCAGAGAAACCTAAAATATTTATTGATCCTACACACACACACACACACACACAAACAGAGAGAGAGAGAGAGAGAGAGAGAGAGAGAGAGAGAGAGAGAGTGTGTGAGACAGAGACAGAGACAGAAAGACAGAGAAAGACAGAGAGAGACAGAGGTTGCCTACCTTGACTTAGTATAGTTTTACCCACATGAAGTATCTTTTCAATGAGATAGCTCAATCTTGCATTTAGTATAAAATGAATGATACTCAAGATCATATTTGCTTAGCTCAGATGAAACAAACATGGGAGAGATTTGAGTATTCTAGAGGCTGACAATGAAGGCCAGTACAGGACTATAAAATTTCCTTAAAAACCAAAAGGGTCTTACATGAAGTGGTTCCAAATTTACCCTCTTAGGACATCCAGTTTTTAAACAACTATGAAAACAGTAGAACTAGAGTTAAAAATGTATTTTATGTAGAACATTATTCATCTCACTGTAGGTTTTCCTCTTATGGCTAGGGATTGCGTTCACTCTACTCATCCCTTCAGATGATATGAGACTCATCTTGCCACTTTTAAGTTGGAAAACCCAGTAGGCAGACAATCTAAAAACTTAGAGCAACTGAAAAAATATTATCAGGATTTTTCCTGGTTTTCATCTTACATGCCTTGAGACAGATTATGGCAAGGAAGCTGGCACTGTAGCAATAACAGGGATCTCTACTTTACCACTGGTTGTTTGTAAGTGGTTAGTTTCCTATAAGTATTTTGTGTCACATTGAGGGAAATATTAGAGAAATGTTTCATCCTATGGAATTTTGTGGTAAATAATATTTCTAAATACCAACTTGTGAGTCATATCAAATGTTAAAGCTTTGAGTTTGCTAATGGACTTAGTTTTATTATTAATTAATGCTTGTTAGATGACCTTAATTTTTTTTAAATAACATAAAGAATTTCTATTTGTTTTTTATGCCAGTAGAGTGTCTTTAGTTCAATGGCTATGAGGTCAGGGGGGTCTCACAATCTTGCTCAGTTGTATCACTAAAAGTTGTCTCTCTACACTTGAACTACAGCATTTCCAGATTTTTGCTGGTTACTTTGATATAGAACTCTCTTGGATTTTATCTGCCTGGACTGGCATTGAATGAAAGACATCAGATCTTCCTGAGTAGCTAGGATTACAAGAGTAAGCAACCATTACCCATCAAAGAAATTCCTTACGTGAATTTTTTTTTACTAAATTTTCCAAATGCTATTCAAAGTATTCATAATCTTTCATATGACTCTTATATGCAAAAAGAATCATTATTATGTTTATTTCTGAAAATATTAATATGCAGATTTCTTCTTCAATTTTATTGATTTATTCATGATCCACAGTGCTGAACTGGACTAGAACAGAATGCATGTGAATGCATCTGTTTGGTGTGTTGGGAGGCACATTGTCAGGAAAACAAATGAGTCTTTCCTGACATCTGGGAAACTCAAGTTCATTTTAGCTTCATTAAAGATGCACATTTAGATACTGGGAAAAATAGCTCCTGAGTACCTGAATTACATGATGCATTAATAGTCACATGGAGCTCTCTCTTTAGGAAGACAAGAGAATATGGCACTATTACCCAAGTAATGGCTTGAGTCTCTATGGTTTCCACTCAAATAGACTAATATACTCACAGTTATCATTTTATTAATTCTTGATCAATAATCTATTAACAATGCAGAAGACATCATTATTAATTTTGAATCTTATATTTTCATGGTATTTGTATTGCTTGTCTTTGTGATAAACTTTGCGAGTATCCAGAACTAAAAAGACTAACATAAACCTAATTAGATGAATAAAGATTGAAATATATAACTGAATCAACAAAGAAATAATTGCCTTTTCCATTCAAACTTGAACATAAACCTAGGAGTAATAAATTAATATTCTGTGTCTTTCGGTGTTGTGAGATCATCATATTGTTCTATCACCACAAGCTTATTATAGGAGACTGCAGCATCAGCATACTTAAAATAGTCTCTGTCTATTCTTTGCTTCAGTATAAGGACAGTTGATTCCCAGGCACAAATTATGGTCAAATTTAGGAATAGAATACAAAGAGATTTTTCAGAATTTGAAAGGAAGTCAAAGTATTCAGAAACTACTTCATTTTGAATAGTTATTTATTTGAAAATTACTTTTTCATGTGTTATTATTCCTAGAAATTTTTGCATACAATTATATCAATTCACCCAACATATATTTATTGGCCATGAAGAAATGAGAAGCTAAATAAGGTTTTTAATTTCATAGGCTTTAGAGACTTCTCTGGTAAGAAAATGTAACTTGCAACTGCTTTTTACAAATGTTTCCTTTTTTGTAAGAATTTGAACAAATTTCAACATATCTTCTTGTTAACATCAAAATACATATGTAAGTAGTCTAACTTATTCCTATGTGGAAGGTAGTATCCATTTACAATGAATCTACAGTATTCATTTACAATGTTTTGTAAAACGTGTTATTTAATGACATGAAAAATTATCTGTTCTGGTCAAGAAGAGATTAAACAGATGAGCCCCATTTTTTTCTAATCTTATCATTTCAAACACAAATTCTTCCCACCCCCCGCCCCGCTTAAGTGTTGATAGAATTTTTCTAACTAGTTCACATTAGTTGGCTTTAAACAAACTTTGGAAACTATAAGCCAAAATGATTTTCTGACATATGCTTGATTCAGATGAGCTGTGAGTGTGAGGTTCCAATGAATGTGTGACCAACTCCACTCCAGTACCTTAAGCGGCCCCACAGACATGCTTCCAGAGACACATGGGACGAAAAACAATGATATCATTGAGACATTTAAGATAAATGCTTAAAATATGCTTCTTTCCATTATGCAGAGTACAGGGTTGCTCTCCCTCATCCTTGGCGAAGCTGCTTAAGGGTTAGTGAGTTCCCATGCATAAGCTCTGAAATATGTTTGGGAGGATGTGACTATCATTTCTTCCTTTAGATCATATTTAATACCAATGTTTTCATCATATGTAAAGATGTCACTTTGTTTGAATCATGGTCCCAACTCCATTCAATTTAAATCCAAAATGAGACCTCTGTGTCTCCTTATAAAGCCTCATTTTAACTATTAAAATAAGATATATTCTGCATCATAAAATACTGACTAGGAAAAGTACTCAAAGCATGATTTTCTTTTCATGTGATTTTTATTAATTGAAGTAATTTATAATGAATTCACTTACCTTAATGTGCTAAGTTTGTGGATTTTTGTAGTAAGTGACAAACAATGGATAACAGAGAGGAAATGGTTGTAATCTGGCATATTAGTAGCTATTGAGGATTGGACTCACAGGGCTGAGTTTTGGAGGACAAATAGCCTTTCTATTCTGTTTTATACATAATGCCTACCTCACCATACTTGGCTTGCTCACAGGATTACAGGCATATGCTAAATAACATTGGCTGGGCACTGCTGGCTCATGCTTCACTCATCAAGAGCTGATATCTAAGGATCCTAGTTTGAAGCGAGCAGAGCAAAACAGTCTGTGGGACTTTCATCCCTCATTAACTAGTAAAAAGTAGAAAGTACAAGTGTGATTTAAGTGGTAAAGCTCCAGCCTTGGAAGAAATAGCCATATAAGAGCACAAGGCAGGTCCTGAATTCCAGTCCCAGTATGTGTGTGTGCATGTGCACACACACACAAACACACACTATTACAGGCAACTTACCTTAATGCTTAAAATCATAAATTCCAGTGTCTATAGTTATACTACCTTGAGTATCTGCGGTATACTTGTTTTTCTTAGTCATTCACTGTGCAATCCATCCATTCCTTTGAAATTTAATATAATTTCATTTTCTTAAGTAAAACTTGTTTGAGTTTACAAAATAGCATATATTGAATTTTGAGATAATTCTTGTTGGTTTTTTTTGTGGTTTTTTTTTTTTTTTTTTTTTTTTTTTTTGGCCAGTCCTGGTCCTTGGACTCAGGGCCTGAGCACTGTCCCTGGCTTCTTTTTTGCTTAAGGCTACTAGCACTCTGCCACTTGAGCCACAGCGCCACTTCTGGCCGTTTTCTGTATATGTGGTGCTGGGGAATCGAACCCAGGGCCTCATGTATACAAGGCAAGCATTCTTGCCACTAGGCCAAATCCCCAGCCCCTTGAGATAATTCTTATTGAAAAGAAATTCCTAAGATCATTTGCATTTGAAATTTCTTTCAAGAAAAGTCCCTGGCCTATTAAGACTGGATTCTGTGTCACATCAAATACTTAGTTGCTGAGGATCAAAAAATGTCTCTTGGTTTGAAAAGTTGGTTGAATCCCACCAATATGAAATTTTTCTCATTTTTCCTTCAAGTCTTATTTGGATATAATGGAACTCAACTACTATTCTTGATCAGTAAATAGTAATTATATTCACCATTCTGATGGAACAATCATTTGAATTTTCTAAATTTTCTTAGTATTATTAAACTTAGTTTTCTACTTAAATTAAGTACTAATGTGCTAAAAAAAAACCCATCACAGGCAGGTTTAAGCATTTTTCTTTATCAAATAATAAATCACATTGTCAAATTATCAAACATGAACAGGATTGTCACAATTACTAGTACTTTTACAAATTCATAAACTAAAATAAAGAAACTGTACAAGAGTAAACATCTAAGATATTTCTACTGCAAGTGTGGGTCACTGAACATGACCATCTCTGCTAATTTTTGGTACATATTTATTTCATGCCAAAATCCGCAGCTGAAACATCTCATTCATCAAGTCTAGCTGAAACACTGCTTTATGGAGCATCCTTAAAATTGTCCAAACAGAAACAATTATTTTTCCTTGAATTATTCTTTCCCTCCTCAGTAAATCAGGATTTACATTTTCCTGTATTGGATTGTACACGAATCTGTATCTACTTTCAGGGAATTCTATGATAACCATTAAGCCTGACGTCGCCATGATTGTATTCCCAGCATTAACACAGAGGTAAGGCATTTTTTATTTCTTCCCAAATTTTATTTTCTCTCTATTTTTCTTACTTTTATGAAGTGGTTGAATTTGAGTACAAATATGAGCCATTCACTAGGGTAAATTAAACCTATAAATGACTTAAAACAATCGATGTAAAGTCATAATCAGTCTAGGCTATAAATCTCATGCAAATTGCTTAATCAAATTCAGAAAATTATTTTAAAGTAAATAAGCCAGATGCAATAAATCCCTTACCATAAATGTGTAAAAATCAAGTTATGATTAATCGCATTATTATAAGTTCAAGATTTCATTACTGAGGACTGTTGAATTTACTTGAAGTTCAATGTTTAAATGTAGTAACACTAAAACTATTCAATGAGCTCTTATAACTGGTAGCAAATCATCATATCTGCTTCCAATTGTGATTGTAATATTATTAATCATAATGAATTCCTTTGAAATTCAATGGAGCAGCAATGTATTATTTCATACACATTTCAAGTCTGAATTAACTCCAGTAGTTTAACTGTATAAGAACTATGACTAAGTTACCACACAACACCTGGAGAATCATAATCAGTCCAAAAGTGTTGAGAGCAAATGAAATCACTCTGACCAGTTCTATTGCAAATGAAAAGCAGATGGATGAAAAAAAAATGAGACATCCAAAATACAGGATTTCTAAATAGCATAAGATTATTAAATTTCATTTCCAAATAGGTCCGATAGTCTTCAATGAAAAAAGATTAAAATGGAAAGGCATTTGTCTTCATGCAGCAAAACTCAAGTGAATTCAGTTATGTAGGTTACACATCAGTCTAATTAAATGGTAAGCAGGATTTATGAGAATAATAAGCTCATGGCCCCAAAGTATATTTGTCATCATCTCTGCACTGTTTCCAGTTCACAGTAATAACAGTAAAAAAGACAGGAAGAAACCAAAACAATCTAGCTCATTCTGTCAATAAATGGATTTTTTATTCTGCCAAATGAAATACTTGTGGATGTATTTCCATGCATTTTATAGCTCTCAACATATTTAGGGATCTCCATTTAAAATATTTTATTGTTATTATTATCAAGGTTATGTACAGACAGTTACAGTCTCATAAGTCAGGTAATGGGTACATTTCTATTTGAGGAATGCCATGCCTCCCTTGCTCTCTTCCAATTTTTTACCTTCCATTAGCATCCACAAGTTGTATAGTTATTTTCAATATAGTGTCTAGTGAGTACCATTGCTGTACTTGTTAACCCTTTGTTCTTCCATCTCTGTGCCACCTTGCCCCCACCAAAAAAAAAACAGATAAACAAGCAATCAAAACAAAAAAGTAAAGAAAAGGGAAAAAAAAAATCCGCTTGCATCCATTTGAGGATCTCCATTTTAAATCAGTTTTTCTTTTATATCCTATTGTGAATAAATTACAAAAGAAAGAAAGAAAACTTTGTGAGACTGTTATAGCATGAAATGATGCCCTAATTTGGTGTATAAGGTAGAAGATAAGGATATCTAGAACACTTCAAATTCCTTTTAATTCTTATTCCTTTTATTCAGTCTCTTAATATTTGGTTTAAATTTGGGTATTCCTTAAATTTAAGAATTAACATATATCAATATTCATGTGTAAATAATACTATAGTTAATTATGTTATGTTCATCATATTTTAACTCCTTTCCAAAAACTTATCTTAGGCAGAATGTTGATTGTATGCATGGATGTGAGCATGTGTCCATATCAGCATACACAGTTGTTTGAATATGTGTGCCTATTTTTCTATGTGTCTATGTAATATGACTTATCACTTTGTCATTTATCACTTTTAGTGATTCCTAAATATAATAAAATGAGTTAAAGTAGTTGATTATATATGTATATGCATACTAGGAAATATTCACATACTTTACCATATCACATTTTTAAGTCATTTGTGAGAGCTTTATAAGACAACTCATTCCCCTATCATTATACAATGTTTCTGATGACTATTCCTTAAATAAATTTGAATTTGTATTCATTCATACTAAGTTTACTGGCTTTACTTGATAAGATGTAAAGACTAGCTAAACCAGGTATCATCTTTCTGTGGCTGGGAATATGGCCTACTGGTAAAGTGCTCACCTCATATACATGAAGCCCTGGGTATGATTCCTCAGCACCACATATATAGAAAAAGCCAGAAGTGGCGCTGTGGCTCAAGTGGTAGAGTGCTAGCCTTGAGCAAAAAGTAACCAGGGACAGTGCTCAGGCCCTGAGTCCACGCCCCAGGACTGGCAACAAAAACAAAAAACAAATAAACATATCATCTTTCTCAGTTTCTCATAGAAAGAACTGTCAGCAAGCTATTATAAGATAAGATGTAAATGAAAGAAAGAATTTAACTTCTCAGTGTAACCTGAGTACACTGAAATATATGCAAATGAACATTGATTATTTTATTGTATTTCTCTGTGTTTTGCTTGTTTTTTGTTTGTTTGGTTTTGGGGTCATGGGGCATGAACTTGGCCTGGGTACTGTCTGAGCTCTTCACTCTTTAGCTCAAGGCTATAACTCTAACACTTTGGCCCACAGCACCACTTCCAGTTTTCTGGTGGTTAATTAGAGATAATTCTCACAGACTTTCCTGTCCAGACTGGCTTTGTACCATGATACTCAGATCTTGGCTTCCTGAGTAGCTAGGATTACAGGCATGCGCCAATGGCTCCCACTAATTCTACTCCTGTTGCTATATATTCTTATCAGCTTACCACAGTATTCTTTCTGTTGTTGATCTGCAGTGGACAAAGACAGTTAGCATTTTAATCATTCCTTTTCTCCCATATTGAAGCTCAACTCTTCCTTCATATTATAAGATCGTAAACAGAATTTAAAATATGTCCCTATCAACAACTGATGATTGTGATTTCTTTTTATTCTTGAATTAAGTCTTAGTTATCATTAAGTAATTTTTCTTTTCTGCTCTTCCTAGTTTTATTGAAATCTTTTTCAAGAAAGAAACTTGGTCCTTTGTTTTTTCCTTGCCTTTGAATAACAGGTGTGCCTTATTTAGCAGAAAGGACATATTTTGAATACTGGTGCATAAATCGATTCTTCTATATTTGAATAATGCTCCAAATTATATTTCCAAAGTTCATTAAAATTGTAATGGGACACATAACTTCATGTGTATGAAGAGGGGGTGTGGGTGTTGGGTAATTTAGGAAATAATAAAGCAAATTCTCTCTCTGCATGTGATTTGGGAAAACATTTAGCATTTTTTCTATGTCTATAAGCTTGCTGAAACTGACCATGCGTCATTATACAGATAAACCTATCTACTTCTTAAAGTAAGCTGTGCAGAAATTATTTTCCCAATGTTAAATGTGAAAGATTGAGTTTCAGAAATATTACATTAGTAACTTTGTTCACTATTTGGAAGGGAAAATTGTTCAATGTACATGTCCTTCTAGACTTTTGATAAATTTTTTTCAGGTTATAGAAGTCTAATATTCCTGATCTCCTATATAGATTAGAGCTATATTGCCAAGCATAAATAGGGACATTGGATCCTTTGTTCCAAACAAGTTAGAATAAATTTTGTATTGTTCTTATATTTGTTCTAAATTTTCCTTTACTGGTCCAATGACCATAGAAGAAACGTCCCTGACACAATACAGTAGGAGACTTCCAACTTCATGTTCCCAAACACAAAGCCAGAAATGTCTACTCATGATGAGTTCCCTCTAAAGACCCAGAGTATCTATGTCTATAGCTATATATCTATATCTATACACAAATATGTATATATACATATAGATATATCTATATGTGTATATATGTATACATGTGTGAGTGTATGAGTATATATGTATACGTCTATATATGTATATATGTGTATGCATATATGTATGTATATATATATACATATATATCTGTATACATTGATAAGTAATTAGAACTTTTTGGAATAGCAATATAAAATAACCCCTTGTTTGTTTTCAAGAGATAGTGAATGGAAACTAAGCAGAAATGACAATATGGATAGAAACAGGAAGCATGAATTCAAGGTTATACTCAGGTATCACTGTTGTGACTATAGAATTCTGTTGTCATTCGATGTTTTCCTTGTAGGTAGTTACATAGTAGTTACATGTTTCTTCCCCACTCTCTCAAACTGTGACTATTTGACCTGTTTAATCCTCCATTTTTTTCAACTCATACCAGTTAACATTTTATTGTTCCTTTCTTTTCTTTGTTGTTGATTTTCATTATAAAATCTTTTAATTAAGAAATCCATTGCAGGGGCTGGGAATACGGCCTAGTGGCCAGAGTGCTTGCCTTATATACATGAAGCCCAGGGTTCGATTCCCCAGCACCACATATATAGAAAACGGCCAGAAATTGTTGGGGATTCAGCTTGGCCTTGAGGAGGGAAGGGTGATGAGAGTGCTCCCACGACGCCACCCTTCCCCCAGCCCTGGGGCAGTGTGGAAGTAAGCCACACCTATCTCCTTCTGGGTCCGGAACCAGAAGGGGTAGCTTTGAGACCATCCCCCACCTTGTGCCAGCAACCATGTAACCAGAGGGCGGTACTATAGGAAGTGATGTTAGCCTATGAGAGAGGTCCTTGGGAGCTGCTCGTGGACCGACAAGCTTGCCAGCCTATCGCCAGCTCCTGCTCAATCCTCGTCATCATCACTATATTACTGTATGTCCCTCCTGAATAAACCAGATTGCTCCCCGAAGCATCTCCGAGATCCGTGTGCGCCTGACTTCCTTGGTGGGTAAGGAGGGAGGAAAAGGGAATCTCGTTCGGCCATGTGCACCTTAGGCTTGCCCGTGTCCCTTTGCTCCACCGTGGCTGCCTGCGGGTCAGGCGCCCAGGGGAGAGGGTGAAAAGGGGAGCACTGATAGGGAGTAAGCTTATCATCTCCGCACCAGGGGAGGTGATTCTAGCCCGGCAAGAAGTGGCGCTGTGGCTCAAGTGGCAGAGTGCTAGCCTTGAGCAAAAAGAAGCCAGGGACAGTGCTCAGGCCCTGAGTCCAAGGCCCAGGACTAGCAAAAAAAAAAAAGAAAAAAAAAAAAAAAGAAATCCATCGCAGATAATAAGGTCTTTTTCAAGTATCTAATACATACTGTGACTAAAACATGTTATAATCACAAATGCAGCCACTTATTTTATAACAGCCTATTCTTCCCTATACTAAAACCCTCCTCACTACCACACACACACACACACACACACACACACACACACAAAACATTTTTCTCTACTAGCTTGTTTTTCATATTCACCAAAATTGCCCCATACCTCATAGAGCCTTTTTCAATCTCCTAAAATAAAACATGATACATTTTATAGTAGTGGCATTTTGCAACAAATGTTTTTATGCTGAAAAAGCTGTTGCTTTGAGACCAATAAATATACATTAAAGTGAATCTCATTCTCTTCAGGAAAATATAAAAATGACATTTAAGTATCATAGTTGCTTTTTTTATGACCCATTTCCCAAGCGTAAAGGTTTCTTGACTACCTCCCCTTCTCTTTACAAAGATAAAAGGAGAACTCTTAAGTGATTACATTTGGTAACAGCCATTAGTTTCTTATATTTGTTTGTAATAATCAATGTGCTATTATATCCTGAGTTTTTCTGTATCCATGACATTGGCCAACATACAGCTCTGTTATTCTTGAATTACACCATTTATTTATTTTTTTATGGAAATAAGAGATTTATTTGTTGTTTACCTTTATTGTCACAGTGAATTACAGAGGGGTTACACTTTCATATGTAAGACAGTGAGTACATTCTTTGTTCAACTTGTTACCTCCTCCCTCATTTTTCCCCTCCTCTCTCCCCGTTTCCTTCTCCCCCATGAGTCGTACAGTTGATTTACACCAATTTATTTTCAACATTCCATGTGAAACTGTACCCTTTTTTTGTTTCTCTCATATTCCTTTACTGTGGTTATGCCACTGCTATCACTGTGTCTCATCTGAGTACCTTGGATACTGTGTGTGTGTGTGTGTGTGTGTGTGTGTGTGTGTGTGTGTGTGTATTAGAACTAGGGAAGCAAAAGGGAATATAAAAATCAAGAGACAAAGGATAAAAAGACTAATGACACCAAAAGCAGTACTTACAAATCCATTTGGTATAAACCCACTGTATGAATTACACCATTTAAATTCCTATTTCTGATCACAATTCCTCAAGAATCTCTACAGCCTACAACGGTATACTTATCACACCATCCATCACATAAAAGACTTTACAAGGAAGCTCTGTACAAATCTGTAATAGTCAACTTCCTTCTGAAAGACACTTGCACATATTCATCACTTTTGTTAAGATTATTCCAAATGATCATTAATTCTACAAGAGGACTGGTTTTACTTGGCCTTGGTAAAATTTCTGATCTTTCTTACAAAACAAATCCTGTGAATATCTGGAAGGGATTTCTGACTTTCTTAACTAAATACACTGCAATGAAATTTTTCATAAAATAAAACCATGGGATTTTGGACACAATGGGATGCAATAGCATTAAGCTTCTGTAATCTTTTGCCTCTAGCCTTCCCTACTAATTCTTATCCAGGAGTGGATCTACCCTTAGTTGTTCCTGATATGGTTTCTTTCCTCATAAGTAATACTATATTTACTTCTGCTCATGTACTGGAAACATATTGGTAGGGTTATTAGTACTTTTCTAGCAAAGAGGAAATCATTGGAAACAAAGCCATTATTTCCAGTCAAAGAACTATTATTATTTTTTACTAAATTAACAAGTAGTGAAGTATGAGGAAAGGATTAGAGTACCAAAAAACCCATATGAAAACCTGAGAATATGAATTAGGGTTATCAAGGTGGGGAGCTGATAAGTATGATTCCAAGTGTGGTGGCAGAAAATAGAATATTCAAAGATAATGATAATACAGTGCAAGTAAAATGTCCAACAAGAGGTGAGAAAGAACTAAAACCTGAGAGGTGAGTGCCAATTATGGAAAAGAGCAGAGGCCATATTTAAATTTTAGAATGGAGAATGATAAGATTGCATACTTGTTCTTTTGCTAGCTCCACATAAAAAATGGACTGATAAATTTGGTGCTGGTGGCTCACATCTATAATACTAGTTATTGAGGAAGCTGAGATCTGTGGATACTGGTTCAAAGTTAATTCAGGCAGGAAAGTCTATGAGATTCTTATTTTCCAATTAACCACCAGGAAACAAGAAGTAAAGCTGTGGCTCAAAGTGTTACAGCACTACTAACCTTGGGTAGAAAAGGCCAAGGACAACATAGAAACCCCAAGTTCAAAGCCCATGACAGCAAATAAAATGTCAATAGTAACAAATAAATTAAATTAAAGGGAAATTGGACTGATGCTGAGTGAGATGACAGGGAGACTTATCTTACTTGTGTAATTGTAACCCCTCTATATGTCTCCTTTACACGAAAATGAAACATTTTTAAAGAACTTATAGAACTGGTCTAGACAAAACACAATAACATTGGAGAAGTGGCCCTGGGTTTGGAAATCATAGAAAACATAGAAGATGTAGGTGGAAGAATGCAAGAGGCGTCTGGCATATAAGACCACATAAAGGAAGCGAATAAGTAAGACAGTCAGGTTGATACTCAGGTTTTTGACTGGGAAAATTAGTGGGTTGCAGCACCATTCATTGAAGTACACAAAACAAAGAAATAGCCACTTATTGGTATTCTGAAGCTTAGATTCATGCAGAATGCTCAACTAAAGCCATTTAGAAACAGTGGATATAGAGTCTGGAGCTCATGCAAGCAGCAGCTTGTAATGTCACTTTGCAGTTGATAGTGGGATGAACTATAAAAAGGAGGGACAAACTATAAAGAATGTCCCTGTAGAATATCTATTATTTACAGTGAATATTCAGACCAAGTGATGTCCAAACCAATCTGCACAGTAACTATTATGAGAGCTTTATGAAAGTAGTCCTAATCACAGAAGGATTATCCTCAGAATTTGAATAATTTGGAGATTTCAAGTTACAGGAATTGATTGTTTTCTTAAGAACTTTTGAGGAATTCTGATGTAAATGCAAGATTCACACATTTATGATGTAGAATTGATCTGTTTATGATCATTTAATAGAATCCCATGTGTATGTGTCTCTAGGAGTCTGAAGATCTAATTTTAAAAAGTATTGTAAAGCTGATGTACAGAGCGGTTACAATTACCTAAATCAGGTATTGAGTATTTCTTTTTGAACAGTGTCCCTTCTTCCCTCATTTTTTCCCATGTTTTCCCCCTGGCCCCACTCTTGGCAAGTTGTATAGCTCAGTTTCAATGTAGTGTCTAGTATGTGTATCAATACCTGCATTAGCTGATCTTTTGTTTTAAGTCTTACTGTTCACTTTAATTTTATATAAAAAGCAAAGGATCTGGACACATACAGTACAAGAAATAATAAGAAGTGATTTAGAATTATATTTTGCTACATAGTTATCATTGATTACTCAGACTCAATAGAATTTTGTATAAATTAATCATGTAATGAAATATTAAAGCCTTTTTGTCAACCCCATGTGGATGTGAAAATGTATATAAAACCTCTGGATCCTACAGTTGGTGGTAACTTACCCAATTTGCTATTGTAAATATAACATAAAAGTAGAGGTTAAACATTGGTGACATACAGGTTTTTATAATAAAAATTTAATACTTCTTTTTCTATCTGGCTGAAAAATCTGTGCTGAGAATGTTTATACTGAAAGGAATAGTTGCTGCTAAGCTTCAAGTATCATATATATATATGTATGTATGTATGTATACATATATAATATTTGTTCTCCTTGGGGATATAAACACCAGTTATCTCTAAATCATAATACTCTGCCTTCTAACTCCTACTTAGACCATTTGGAATGCCTTTAATGTAAATAGCCATCTTTGCTTTTGCATCAATTATATATGACTCATTGTATAAAAGGGATTGTAGTTTATGTGCATGCCACTAGTAAAAGCTGCTGTTATTGTAGCTTTTACTTCATTGCATGTTTTTACATTTACTTTAGTCTTACCTATGAAACAATATTTCCTAGGTAGTTCAACTTAGCTTCTCATTTAATTACATTTCTCATTCTTTTTCTTTCCCTTCTTAAAAACTTTCAGCAGACAAATCAAATCCATTCACCAAAACAACCAACAAAGATAGTAATTTGAGCCACATTTACTATGAAAATTAGCCAGAATTATAAAGAAAACAAAAATGGGGCTGGGGATATAGCCTAGTGGCAAGAGTGCCTGCCTCGGATACACGAGGCCCTAGGTTCGATTCCCCAGCACCACATATACAGAAAACGGCCAGAAGCGGCGCTGTGGCTCAAGTGGCAGAGTGCTAGCCTTGAGAGGGAAGAAGCCAGGGACAGTGCTCAGGCCCTGAGTCCAAGGCCCAGGACTGGCCAAAAAAAAAAAAAAACAAAAAAAAAAAATGGAAGTAAGCCGATAGATATTGAAATTCTGTATGAATCTTAATTTTTAACCATGCAGAAGAATAATAAAGGACTCTAAGAAAGGGATATTTGTCAGAAAGACATTGTTAGTTGCATTCTGGGCATAAGGAAGTAAATACACTGTAATGAGAGTGAATACATACCTCATCTATATACTTACCTCAATAACTCTTTGAGATTTTAATAGCTATCACATTCTCGTTAACATTTGAAAAAAAAACACTATTTGCATACCAACTATTTATATGCTTATCCATATCATGTCCTTTTGAGCACAGAAATAAGTAGAAGCAATCAAGTAATTCTGGGAAATCTCCGTAAGACTAAAAAAAAAAAAAAAAAATCTGCCAAAAGTAACTGTGAAAGTTCTATGTCCAGGTAGAAGACAATGAACATCCATTGCCCCAAAGGATGTAATTAAAAATCAGCTTAATTAAAAGTGGCTGAAGTAATAATTTGGGGTTAAATATACAGTCAGGAGGAAATAAAACATAATGATCAGAGGTGCTGAACATTTTCATAGTGATAAAATATTACTTTTGTTCTTACAATACCAAGACTAAGCTATTAAATATCTAGTAAAATTGTGTTCGTGTTTCCATAATGTGACCATATCACCAGGGTAGAACTGTCTAATCAGGGACTACATTCTTAGCTTCAGCACTCTGTGACTATTGTTCACCAATGGAATGTCACAGAAAGATGAACATGTTTGTCAGGCTGTTAAGAAGCCTGTCTTCACCACCACTTCTGTGATTTCATATTAAATATAGTGAATGCCAAGACCTTAGGGAATTTGGAACTACAAGGTTTGAGGCATCTGAGTTCAGGAATCTTCAGGAGATTTAGCATTTCAGTAAATTAAGATTAGCATTTTGGGGGAAATGAGGGAAAGGTAACAAACAGTACAAGAAATGTATCCAATGCCTAAGGTATGAAACTGTAAACTCCCTGTAATTCAGTGTGGTAATAATAATAAAAAAAGATTAGCATTTTGTAAATGCTAACATACAGCATTTGCTTATGACTGCCAAAGTCAACTTAAAAATTTGATTGCTGAATTTTATTTTATTATATTTGTTTATATTTTTCTTGGTTATGGGGCTTGAACTCAGGGCTTGGATACAGTCCCTGAGCTCTTTCACTCTCTACCACTTGAAATACAGTGCCAGTTTTGGTTTTCTAGTGGTTAATTACAGATAAGAGTCATTTCAGAGTTTCCTGTCTGGGCTGGTTCTGAACTGTAATCCTCAGAAATCAGCCTCCTGAGTAGCTAAAATCCTAGCTACTCATGAACCACCAGAGCCTGGTGCTAATTTTTATCTATAACAATTTATCAGTTAAAAATGAAAAAAAAATGAATTATTCTTTCTTTTAATAACTGTGTGATATTAGGTGTTGGTGTATTTATCTAGGAAGTGGGGGAAAAGTTATGGGATTTCTAGATTCTCCTAATTTATTCATGATCTGTTCCCATAACCTCAGAAATAATTTTTCAAAGACCAAATGTGTTTTCTAGTGACTTAGAATTCCTTACTTTTGTTTGTGATATATTGTTCCTATGTTATTAACTTTATTATTTGTAAGTGTACAGGTATGTTTTAATTTTCCTTTTAGTTTTTTTGTTTCTTTGGGGTTAGTTAACAAATGATACCAGTAGACTGAAATATTTAAAATATATAAATTGTTCAAGTGGGCGAATAATATGTGTGTTTGATACAAACTTTATTACAAAGCACAAATTTACAATCCTTGAAATATTGGTAAGTATATATAGATGTATCCTGTGAAGAGGAAAATCATAATAAATTAAAGCAGAACATTTTACTGTTTGTATCCATTACACTCTACTGAAATGATCTGAGCTGTACATAAAACACAGCACACATACTCACAGTTATGCAAAATATCTATTATGTTCAAAAGATTGGACTCCAACTGGATTAGGGCTATTCTTAGTTTTTATTTCTAATGTATTGTATCTATGATATTATCTCAGTATTTTGCTACCAGGAAGAAAGTTTAAGGAGAGAGGAAAGGAAATCAATGCATATTTTCTATGAATTTTAGTAAAAATAGATCTGAAAAATCTGCCTTTGTTTTTCTCTTACTTCAAATATCAGAGGAAGATCTGATACCAACTGAAGAGATTTAATATACCACAACCACACAAATGTTCAAATTAAAAGATCTCCACCCAGTAGTGGAATGAACTCGATGTCTTTGACCCAATATCATGACCCAGTGTTACTGATGTTTCTACTCTGGGATAGAGGACAATCAGGGAAATAATTGGCCAAGATTAAAGATCCTTGAGCTTTTCATAGGAGCCCAGGGGAAAAAGAGATTAAAGATAAAATGAGAATAAAACTGATGATAATGATGATTGTAATGATGAATAATCGTGCATATATTATTTATTATTTTCATGTATCAGACCCTACTGAAAATTATAAATACAATGCTTCTACATATAAACAGTGAATCAGTTTTCAAATGAAGAGACTTACTTTATAACGTAAAATATTTAAATTCATGAATGTGTGTGTGTGTGGTGTGTTTTGAGTTTGTGTGTTGGCCATGAGGCATAACTAGGCCTGGGCAATGTTCCTGAAATATTGTGTTCAAGGCTAGCACTGTATCACTTGAGCCACAGTTCCATTTGTAGTTTTGGGGTGGTTAATTGGAGATAAGAGTCTTAGGGACTTTATTGTCCAGCTTTGAACCATGATCAACAGATTTCAGCCTCTAAGTAGGTAGGATTACATGAATAAGCCAGTACTGCCTGGCTAAGAATTTTTTAACCCAGTTATTTGCAAAATATTTTATAATTTACATTTATAATAGCCTTAGTTGAACATGATTCCAAAAATCTGAAAATAAGAATGTGACCTCATGTTGTAAGTCTTGGTCTTGCTGTATATTACCAGATGCATACATTTACATGGACACAGTCATATTTATAGCATGATTTTCTAAAACTATTTGGTTACTTAACCTAATTCAAATTTAAATTAGATTCATGAAATAAAAGTTATGATCAAACAATGATTTACTCCTAGTGTTAATGAAATAATTTCCATACACACATTATATATTCCTGGTTTACAGATAAACAAAGTAAAGACAAGTAGTTAAATGTATGCAGGAAGATGTGACAAATACCCCAAGTCTCAAGTGTTTGTTCGACTACATTATACAGATATTCGAGATAAGCCAATTATTCTATGAAAATCATGGGAAGGTTAATTTGCCTTCATTCCTGGCCTAAGACAACTAAGTTTGACTTTTTCAATATCAAAAGTATGTCTATTAGGCATTTTTTGTAAAAAATAAGGTATAGTATATCTTTGTTTAAGTAAACACAATATGCAGTATTTTAATTTCAATTGTTTTTTTTTCTGCTTTTTGTCTTGTTTTGTTACTTTGAACATCTGTTTATCACAGAACTTGTGTGTTATCTCCATGCTAACTTAAGGAAGAAACCATATAACTATCCTAAACACACACACACACACACACACACACACACACACACTACATGGCATTATTTTTCTTTAAATAAAAAAAAAACACAACAATTGTAATTTACCTTGAATTTTTGGCAATATTTTTAGGAGTATAAGGGGTAATGAAAAGACCACAAAACTGTTTTTCTGTTAAGCTTAGCAGCATCTGCATACACATTTTAAATTACTTTCCTTCTTCCTTCATCTGTATCTGACTACTCTAACCCTTGTCTTCCTTCTGGCATCTCACCATCCTTTTTTCTCTATTTAGTTTTATTATTCTTTGAATATTCACCAAACTGCAAGTCCATTTTCATTCTAATGTTACACATTCTATGGCCAGATATGTGTTTGGAATGAACAATCTCTTGCTAACATGGATCATATGGTTTAATTTTAATGCATTGTTTTGCTCAAAACTCCATTAATATTAGAAGTGAGGTTGGAAAGTGCCATTAGAATTGGGAAGCTAAGAATGATTCCTATCTTTTTCCTTTATTAAAGAATATTTAAGTTGATTCCAAGTTTTCACTAAGATATACTTTGCTTCACTCTCAAAATAATAGAAATATGTAATATTTCCAGTGTCTATGCAAATGACACTATGTAGCACATCATCTTAATAATGATTACTAAAAGGAATATTACTAAGTTTTTAAAGCTAAACAATTTTTGAACATTCTGCTAAAATAAAAGGGAAAATATTTTGCACAAACTGTAATATCTCATTTTGTTCAATGAAACTCATTAGAGTCCAGATGATTCATCCACATAAATAAGATTCCCAAGAATCAATTCTAATCTACCAAAATGTAGCCACAGACAACTAAGAAGATGATATAAATAAGCCTTTCAAAACAAAAAATGTGAGCTAAGTCAGTTAAGCGGTTTTAAATTATTCTTATAATTATAGATAAAAATTGTACAATAATTGATATTCATTTGTTTGCAAAATTGTGTCACTAGCTTTATCACTATTTCTATAATATGATCCATATAACACTCTACCAGATTCTTAGTACAAAAGATAATTTGGTTTTGGAAGAATTTAATTTTTTTAGTTCTGCATATATATCAGATATGAGGCCTTTGTCCATTGTATGGATGGTAAAGATCTTTTCCCAATCTGTGGGCTTTCTGTTTATCTTGGAAGATATGTCCTTTGCCCTGTAGAAGCTTTGCAGTTTGATGGAGTCCTATTTGTCTATCCTTTCTTTGGTTTGTAGCATTTTCGGGTCTTTGTAAAGGAAGTTCCATCCTGTGCTAAGGAACCCAAGTGTTTCTCCTACTCTTTCTTTCAGTGTTTTCAGGGTATCTGTTTGAATTGTGAGGTCTTTGATCCATTTGGAATTGATTTTGGTGCAAGGTGATATATAAGCATCTAGTTTTAGTTTGTTGCAGGTGTTGAACCAGTTTTGCCAGCACCATTTGTTAAAGAGGCTATCTTGGGCTGGGGATATGGCCTAGTGGCAAGAGTGCTCGACTTTTATACATGAAGCCCTGGGTTCAATTCCCCAGCACCATGTATACAGAAAATGGCCAGAAGTGGTGCTGTGGCTCAAGTGGCAGAGTGCTAGCCTTGAGCAAAAGGAAGCCAGGGACAGTGCTCAGCCCCTGAGTCCAAGGCCCAGGACTGGCAAAAAAAAAAAAAAAAAAAAAAAAAAATATATATATATATATATATATATATATATATATATATATATATATATATATATGGGCTGGGGATATGGCCTAGTGGCAAGAGTGCTTGCCCAGTATACGTGAGGCCCTGGGTTCAATTCCCCAGCACCACATATATAGAAAATGGCCAGAAGTGGCACTGTGACTCAAGTGTCAGAGTGCTATGCTAGCCTTGAGCAAAAAGAAGCCAGGGACAGTGCTCAGGCCCTGAGTCCAAGCCCCAGGACTGGCCAAAAAAAAAAATAATAATAATAAAGGGGCTATCTTTCTTCCATCCTATTTTTTTTAGCTCCTTTATCCAAGATTACGTAGGGATAGTTCTGTGGGTTCATTTCTAGGTCTTCAATTCTGTTCCATTGATCTTCAGGCCTGTTCCCCTGCCAATACCAAACTGTTTTCATTACTATAGCTTTATAATACAGCTTGAAGTTTGGTATAGTAATTCCTCCATCACTGTTCTTCCTGTTTAAGATTGTTTTTGCTATTCGTGGTCTTCTATGGTTCCATATTAATTTGTGTATTGCTTCCTCTATTTCATTAAAAAATGGTGTTGGGATATTAATGGGTATTGCAATGAAATTGTAGATAGCCTTTTGCAATATTGCCATTTTGACTATATATTCCTCCCAATCCAGGAGAATGGAAGGTTTTTCCATTTCCTAAAAACCTTCAAAACAAAACTACAAGTGGGCTAAAGACTTAAAAGAGACTTAAAAAAGAGACTTCTCTGATGAGGAAATGAGAATGGCCAAGAGACATATGAAAAAGTGCTCTACATCACTGGCCATAAAAGAAATGCAAATCAAAACAACATTGAGATTCCACCTCACCCAGTAAGAATGTCCTTTATCAAGAAAACTAACAATAATAAATATTGGAAGGGATGTGTCCAAAAGGGAACCCTATTTCACTGTTGGTGGGAATGTAAACTGATTCAGCCAATCTGGAAAGCTGTATGGGTATCCTCAGAAGGCTAAATATAGAGCTCCCGTAAGACCCAGCAGCCCCACTTTTGGGCATCTACCCAAAAGACCACAAACAAGAACACACTAAAGCCACCAGCCCAACTATGTTCATTGCAGCATAATTTTTCATAGCTAAAATATGGAAGCAATCCAGATGCCCCTCAGTAGACGAATGGATCAGGAAAATGTAGTACATATGCACAATGGAATTTTATGTCTTTATCAGAAAGAATGACATTGCCCCATTCGTAAGGAAATGGAAAGACGGAAAAACTTATACTCAGTGAAGTGAGCCAGACCCAAAGAAACATGGACTCTGTGGTCTCCCTCATAGGGCATAATTAGCACACATTTAGGGTAGTAACAGCAGAGGATCACAAGAGACTAATAGCTATGCTCTTATGAATGCATAAGATGATGCTAAGTGAAATGAATTCCATGTTATGGAAACGAGTCTTTTATCACTGTTGTTATTACTTTCAATATGCCATGTGAAACCATAGCTTCTATTGTTGGTGATTCTTTTGTATCCACTTCCTGTGGTTGTACCCACACTATCACTCTATCTTATCGGAGTACATTGGAAGCTGTATATACTGGTATTAGAACTAGGGACATGAAAGGGAATATCGAAATCAAGAGACAAAGGGTAAAAATACAAACAACTCCAAAAGCAATACTTGCAAAACCATTTGGGGTAAACCAACTCAACAACTCATGGGGGGAGGGAGAAGGGGAAGGAGGGAATGAGGGAGGAGGTAACAAACAGTACAAGAAATGTACCCAAGGCCTAACATATGAAACTGTCACCTCTCAGTACATCACTTTGACAATAAATAGAAAAAAAAAGAAAATTTAGGGCAAATGATCAATTTTTTTAAAGGTATTCAGGAGTTCCTGATTGATCAATGTAAATTCTCCCTGTACTTGTCAATTAAATGGACTTACATCTGAGAAATGAATGAATCAATGATGTTGGAAGTTTACTGGTGAGTTTTTGCTAAGAATTAATAGAGAAACAGTATAGTAGCAAATTATATTAAATTAACGAAATAGTAATAAAATCCAAAATGAAAAGCAAACAAATATTAAACAAAATCAATATTTCTCTTAGCTCTTTGTTGCAAAAGTGGCCATTTGATTCAAACATTTAATATGAATTGGTGTTAAGTATTATTTCTTTTGTGTGTGTGTGTGTGTGTGTGTGTGTGTGTGTGTGTGTGTGTGTGTGTGTGTTTTCTTTTTTGGTACTGGGGATCGAACCCAGGATGTTGCACTTGCTAAGCAAGCGCTTTGCCACTGAGCTACATCCCAGCCCTTAAGTATTATTTCTAATTTTAGAGCTATCCAAAATATCAATATTTACTTATCTTCTTTCATAAAATGTAAGTCAAATATGAAAGAATTTCTTGATATATTAAAACAAGTTTGAAAACATGAGAATGTCTCATTAAAAATCAAAATCAATGATGCCAATGAATTGTGATGTCAACATTTTATGTCACATTATGATAGAAAAAAATTACCAAAATGCTATGCTGTTTTCAGGTGGAAAGATATAAATCTAAGCTTCCACCTTTATTGTTCTGGATAAACACTAATATTTTGATTTGTGTGAAATGATCATCTTCACAAATTAGTTTTCTTTCTAACATAAAATTACAAGTAAGAGCTAATGAGTTAAGTTTGGGTGGAGAATCAAGGCCCACCATTCATGTTTTATTTATTCATGAAAACTTCCAAGACAGTGAGGAATGTCCCAAACTGCAATTTGTGGGGGGGGGGGGTGCGTGTGGGGGGGTGGGTGTGCATGTTACTGGCGTTTGAATGCAGGGATCTGCCATTGCTAGGAAAATACTCTAACAAGTGAGCCAAACTGCCTACAACTTTTTGCTCTGAGCTAGGTTCTTAATATTCACTAGTCCCAATCTAGTCAAGAACCCACCTCTTTATGCATATATCACTGTAGCCAGGTTTTCTTGTTCAAGTATTATTTCATATACTTCCCAATCTTGGTCCCCTAAGCAGCTAGAATTTACAGGATTGAGCCCTTTCACCCAAGTAAATATTGTTTCAATGTGCCTTGGTTCAGCCTTCCCTGTTAGACTATACATAAGATTTTCTCTGGCCAAACTCACATGGTTTATGCTTATAATCCCACTTTCTCTGAGGAATATGTTTGGGGATATGCCTGAGCAGCCAAACTATAGAGCTTCTTATATCCACTAATAAGTAAAAAAATAGTGATTTTGGTGGGTCTCAAGTTAAGCAGCAGTACAAGATTTTGTGTTCAAGTTCCAATACCAACCCATGCATACACACACATACTCTCTCTCTCACACACACATACACACACACAAACACATACACGATTATTCTATAACTTACCCTTGCCATCGACATGCTAAGTTTACTGGTAAAATGATATTATCTGTATATTGAACTACATTCTTAATTTTTGTGCTAATGTATTCATTTTATTGTCAAGGTGATAGGAAAGGTAGTGAGTATATTTCTTGTCAAACTCATTACTTCTTCCCTCATTTTTCTCCCACCTTTGCTCTTCCCAAACTCCCCACCCCCAGCTGTACAGGTGGGTACATTTTGGCTTGTAAGTATTGCTGTTGCATTTGTTTGCCTTTTACCTATTGTCTCACCACTTTCATGTTCCCCTTCCCATGCTTAATTCAAGCAAACATATATACAATAGCCAAGATACCAAAATAAACTATAGTGACAACAGGAGCTGAAACATAGGGAAGATAAACAAAAGAAAAAAATAATTTCACAAGATATGGAAAGAAGTAAAGTAATTTATCACCATTGCTATTTTTTTAACATACTACGTGAATTATATACTTGTACTAGATATTTGCCTTGTAAAATTGTGGGAAAAATGTAACTACAAGCTCCTTACATACACAATATGTAATCAAAACCAAAAGAACTAGATTCTATTAGTTTTTTTCTGAATAATTATTTATTTATTGTCAAAGTGATGTACAGAGGGGTTACAGTTTCATATGTAAGGCAGTGGGTACATTTCTTGTATAATTTGTTAACTCCTCCCTCAATTCCCAATTCCCCCTCCCCATTTCCCTCTCCCTCCATAAGTTGTTCAGTTGGTTTACCCAAATGGTTTTGTCCTTACACTTTTTCTTGACATATCCCTGTAGAATTCTTGTAAGAATCCAACTTTATAAAATCCATAGAGTTCTATGGAGCTCAGGTTGAAAACCAGTGTGGTGGGTCAACTATCTTATCTATTTGAGCTTTTCAGTTAGCCTTAGGGTCTCTTTTTTAAAAACAATTATTTATTGTCAAAGTGATGTACAGAAAGGGTACAGTTTCATATGTAAGGCCATGGGTACATTTCTTGTAGTATTTGTTACCTCCTCCCTCATCCCCCCTTTTCCCTCTCCCTCCCTGAGTTGATATGGTCTTAAAAGGTCATGTATACTTTCTGATTGACTCTTTTTTCTTGTTGGGAAAGCAAATGTTATTTATTAACATTACCATCTCCTTATTATCATTTGGATTGTTACCTATTTTGTCTTTAATGGAGTTGACATTCTATTTTTCTTTTTTAACCTTAATTTTAAAAAAAATTATTGTTATGGTGAAGTACACAGAGGTTACAGTTGCATAGGTAAGGTAGTGAGTACATTTCTTTTTTTAATACTTATTTATTGTCAAAGTAACGTACAGAGAGGTTACAATTTCGTTCATTAGGCCTTGGGTACATTTCTTGAACTATTTGTTACCTCCTCCCTCATTTCCCCCTCCCCCCTCCCCCTTTCCCTCTACCCTCATGAGTTGTTCAGTTGTTTTACACCAAATGGTTTTACAAGTATTGCTTTTGGAGTTGTCTTTTTATCCTTTGTCTCTTGATTTTGATATTCCCTTTCACTTCCCTAGTTCTAATACCTGTATATACAGTATCCAGTGTACTCAGATGACATACAGTGATAGCGTGGGTACAACCACAGGAAGGGGATACAAGAGGATCATCAACAAAAGAAGTTATGGTTTCCATGGCATGTTGAAAGTAATTACAACAGTGATATAGCACTCATTTCCATAACATGGAGTTCATTTCACTTAGCATCATCTATGCATTCATAGGGGCATAGCTATTAGGCTCTTGTGATCCTCTGCTGTGACTAGACTAAACCTGTGCTAATTATTCCCTATGATTCTAATAATTGACATTTTACCCATCTTATTAAGCATCCAGTGTGTACTGAGGACATTAGGATGGTTATATTATTATCACTGCCATCCTTTTCTAATTTTAATGGTTTTGATTTCAGAATGCTTGAAAATAAACATAATTGAGTAAACTTTGGATCTAAGTTTTGTTTTCTTTCTAGATTTTTGATCGTTAGATTTGGTTTATAAACCATTTAATGTTCATTGGAAGCTTCCGCAGACGTATTCTTTCCATGAAGATTTAGTAGCATTTGCATCTTGTGACACCCAAAATGGAGTATTTTTGTTTTCCTGTAGGGATGTCAGTGTGCTAAAACTAGCTCGTGTCCATTCCTCAGTACTGAGTCTGCATTCCTTTTCCCAAATCCATAGTCAATGGCATCAAACAGACTCTATTGAAGTGATCACAGTGGTAATATTCACTACAGATTGACAACTATCTGGAGGGCACATTTTTCTTGGAAATGTGATTCTTACATATTTGCTTGTAAGTCAGTAAGCAAAACTCTTACAACAACGAAGGAACAGTTGTTTGAATCTTCATATCTGGATCTATAGTAATCTGAATTTTAGTACAAGTTCTATAAGTTTTGAAAATTTCCATTGTCATTTCTCTTGAACTCAATGGACAGCAATGTATTCCCTAATAAGGTATTGTTATTTTCTTGTACTATATCTATAACACCTCAGTAACATTCACCTTCCATAAGAGTTTGTCTTTCTGGTACTTAGGAGTTTGTTTGCTTGTGGGCCTATTTATATATACTCAGTTTCAACAATACACATAAGTTAATGAAGTGGTATGTCTGCAGAAATCCTGTTAGTGAAAAGGATAGGCTTATTTAAACTTTTGTGAGATTTTTCTGCAGAGGAAAGTTCACCACTTCTTTTTAGAGTCGACTCTTGCTTTGAGAACTGGAGTCCTGGAGCAAAGTGAACATTGCCAAATCAATGTGAACTTTATCAACATCTGGATCTTTGCTGGAAGATATGATTGCTGAGTATAGGAATGTCTGGGTAGAATGGAAGATTCCCAGTGTAATTTAAATATCTCCCTTTAATATTCATGTAAAGCAGGGTAAAGAAGAATGTGAATTTGGTGTGAAAGGTTAAAATTTTCATCAAGATTCCCAGAAATAGTACTGATACCTCAAAAGCTTGTATTTTTAAGTGCTAATAAATGCACAGCAGGGAGAATTCATTGATTCTTACACTAATGCTGTACTCAGATATTTCTCTCTCTCTAGTCATTTAAATCAGCAGTCACTGATCCAGGAGCACCTTGTAACTGAAGAGATTTATCTGGCAGCTTTTAATCAGTATAACAATCCTACTGATACACAAAAGTATGAATGCAGCATGTATTATTATGACAGAGCACAATATCCTAAAAGATATATAACAATTACTAAATGAGGCTAATTTTAATGATTTTCTTTTACAAATTAATGAGCACACCTCTTCATTTATAGATCTCAGTCTATTTATTTTTTAATTACTTCACATTTTCAAGGCTGTGAAAATTGATATTTATGGTGATACTACAAAATGATCAATGTCCAGGAGTAAGAAGCTCTTTGTCTAGCAGTATGAAGGAAAAACAAATGATTATTTTCTGATCTAACAGAATGATTTTAATAGTTGATAATCATCAGGGTGCATGGTAATAGAACGAGGCAACAATATATAACTATATTCTTTAAGAAAGCACATTTCTTTAATCGACTAACCACTAATTAAGAGCACAATAAAACGATTTGAACATAGTATGGATTTAAACATGATTTTTGTGTTTAAACAATGATTTACTGTCTTATTCTGTGTTATAATTCACATTATGCTTAAGGCTGTGCAGAAAATTAGGACTTGAGAAATTAATAATAGGTAGATAGCTGCATCAAAGCATTTTTCTGTGCAGACTACAATTGAATATACAAATTTCAAACCTTGAAATTAAGTTATTTGAGGTAAATATTTTCTTTTGGTATACATGGATATGTTTGTATACTAAGAATATTTGTGGGGTGGGGATATGGCCTAGTGAAAAGAGTGCTTACCTCGTATACATGAGGCCCTGGGTTTGATTCCCCAGCACCACATATACAGAAAATGGCCAGAAGTGGAGCTGTGGCTCAAGTGTCAGAGTGAAGAAGAAGCCAGGGACAGTGCTCAGGCCCTGAGTCCAAGCCCCAGGACTGGCCAAAAAAAAAAAAAAAAAAAAAAAAAGAATATTTGTAGCTTGGTGCCAGTGGCTCATGCTTGTAATTCTAGCTACTAAAGAGGCTGAAGTCTTGAGACTATGATTCAAAGCCACACCAGGCAGGAAAGTTCTTGGGATTCTTAAATACAATTAACTACTCAGGAAAAGCTATATGTTATGCTGTGGCCACAAAAAAACTCCGGGATAGTGCCCTGAGTTCAAGCTCCAGGACTGACCAAAAATAAACACTAAAGATATCTGTGTGTGTGTGTGTGTGTATGTGTGTATATATATAGATGTGTGTGTATATATGTGTGTGTTTGTATTTATGATATATAATATATATTGTATAAAAGTATTATAAGAATATAGTACCACATATAAAATATAATATACAATATACATATTATACATTAAATATATAAATTTATTATAAATAATATTATATGTAAAGTATCAGCAACATATAAAATATTTTATTACATATAAATATATTATACATTACATATAAATATTATATATATCATACTTATATATAACTGTATAGTACCAATTTACATATATACATTGTTATATTAAAACATAAAATTGTATGTATATATTACATTTATTTATGCATATTAATATCCATTTAATAATATAATATATATTAATATTTGTTGTATAATATAGTATAATAATATACAATAGTAATATAATAAATATTCTAATTTTTAATAAAATAAATTTGTAAGTTTACATATATTTACATATATAATAAATGTTTATAATATATATACTAACTGTTAAACACACTAAAAATGCTAACTCAATACATTCATAAAAGTAGCATAGTAGATATTTTAGTATGAATTAATTTCCTCTCTAACTCTGAATTTCCTTCAGACTTTCCTGTCTTGTGGCATACCTCTAGTTGAAATTCTATTTGTGACACACCACAAAAATAATTAAGCCAGAAGTTGAAAGTAAATGTCCTAAAAAGTCAGTTTATTGTCTTTCAATATTTATCAGTAGCCTCTGGCTATATCTATATGAGGGAGATTTACTAGGTCATACTAAATCTGATAATTAATTTTGATAATAGCTGAGAAATATCTCTATTTGTAAGGAAGAAACTGATATAATGAGTGGTAGACAGACCACGTTGTAGACTAAATATTAAGAGGGCGATCTTCCTTACAACAGCACCTCTTGCACTCATTCATGACTTCCACACAATACTGTTTTGCCAAACCTATAAAGAAAAAGAATGCCTTGATGGTAGCTGGTGGTATATTCATATGGAATTTAAAGATATTGTAATCCTAAGCAAGAAGGATATGAGTACACATAAAGAACTATATCTCCTGTGGTAACTGGTGCTAGGAACACTCAAATAATATTATAATTTCTCCTCATATGAAAAACTATTTTCTAATTTTTATCAAGCTAATTCAAAGTTTCAGTTAGTTCAGGTTTCCAGCTCAGATTAGCCACTGGTGATGTGGTTAATTCTCTGTGATGCTTTAATACTGGCCATATTTGTGTCAATCTCAGCGAGTACATAGAACAGCACAGGTATAAAATAAGCATGGGGTAATTCACTCTGACAAAGAGATGGAGCAGTAGGGACCATAAGATGTCCCCTGTGACTCTAGAGTTTGGTTCACAGGTAAAAGTACCTACAGTCCAACATCTTGATGTGATACATGTCTTGGAAACTTAGAACAGAAGAAAGTGCTGTTATTAGGAACAAAATAGATTCATAAGTGGGTAGTACAAGAGAAGCAGAGAGGACAGAGAGAAAGAGGGAAGCAAGGAAAAAGAAGAGAGACAGAGAAACAGAAAGAGACAGAGAGAGGGAGGGAGGGAGAGAAATCAAGCAAGTTATATTAATGTCTCACACCTGTGAATGAGTGACATCATGCTAAGAAGGATCTAGGATGGCAATACAAAAGAAAAAGAAAAAAGTAAAAGTTAAGCACTTATGTGCATAATAAGAAAATGGTTTCTCTTTTGTAAATTTCCCTTTATTTTTTGCCATAGGTGTTGATAATATAATGTTGATAATATCCATGGATATAATTCCTAGTGCTATACATTTCTCTTAATTTTTATTTTTAAAGACTCATGTCCCTCTGTTTTTCCTCTCTCCATTTCTTCTTTTGTTTTGTTTTCTGTAAATTTTTGCTTATAAGAAACAATGACAAAACAAATTTCAAAGAACAGTTTAATATGAGAAAAATCATACCTAGTCTTTATATCTTAAGCAATGCTAGTAAGTGTAGTATTCATATTACTAGGGCAGGGGTACAAAGATCCTTTAGGTACCAGAAAATGATTTGGCTACCATCACAAGTGTGGGGAAAGGTAATTACTATGATTTATGTTTCCATAGAGCTTCATCACATATTGAGTATATTTAATGTGTTACCATTCGTCACAACACTTCCTAGATATCTTTAATAATAATTTGTCATTATGATATAGAGTAGGAGACTGAGGGAGTTAGGATGCATGACTTTGTCTGGAAGCCACTCCAGGCTTTTAAATCTGGCCCTTTGATTCCATAGCCCTCGCTCTTTCCACTATAGCCTGCTGAAGTCACTAGTGAAAAAGTACTCCATATGTCACACAACATGCTGTAAGATTGTCCAACTCTTTTGAAGAAAATCTGTCAGAGAAATCAATGACCAAGAAAGAATTGCAGCAAGCAGATGGTGTCATCAGCTCATTTCTAGTGTGGCATCTGGGTTACTTCTGTGCCTCTAGATTGGCTTGTACTTGCATCCTAAGAGCCAACATGTGAAAGAGAAAGAAAATACTCAACAATTCAGAACAATGCCCACAGCACAGACAGTCCATGAAACTCTGGATGGGTATTTGTGGCATGGCATATGCCAATAGTTGTATACACATATGTGCACACATGTTTATACACACACACACACACACACACACACACACACACACACACACACACACACACTTGAGCATCTGTTCAGGCTCTCCTAATGCTCAGGGATTGACAAAAAGCCTGGAAGCCTAGAGGCCACAGTATCCCCAAGAGACTCACCTAGAAATCACAGTAATGGAGTTTCAGTGAAAACCCCCTACCTAATTACAGATGGTGCTCAAGGCAAAATCCCATTAAGACAAGTTTTATGGATTTGTTGTGGACTGTTAGAAATTATACTACTAGTATAAAAACCCTGAAGTCAAAATAGTGCTGATTCTCAGCTTTCTGCAGAGAAAATAAATGTAAACTAAGGCAGAGAAGAAAAACTACCTCACAATTTTCCAAGATAAGCTGGATTTCATTATAAGAGAACTTCTTGTGATAAATTGAACACATAAACATCCTAATTTAATTTCCTATTGTTAGAGTTTTACTATTAACTGTATTCTCCTATTTTATTTTTCTTTATTCTGTAAATATGGCATAATGCCAGGATATGTGACATAACTTGTACGTTCTCTTTTGAGCAATGTTAAGTCTGGCAAGGATCTGGTGGCTCACACCTGTAATCCTAGGTAACTCAGGAGACTGAGTTCTGAGGAATTTCAAGTAATCACCAAAAAGCTGGATGTAAAGCTGTATCTCAAGTGATCCAGTACTAGTCCTGAGCACAAAAGTCAGTAATAGGTATAATTATTTTAACTAATTACTCTTTAATAGTTTTCTGTCTAGGGCAGTCCTTGCTTAATATTTGATTGATAGTATACATCAAAAGACAGATGAGAGGGAAAAGTATCAATAATTGTGTATCATCTTCAACAAGACTTTTCTATTATTTGAAAAGATGAATACTATGCAGTTAGCTCAAAATAACTAAGAAGCCTATATGCTAGGCCATAGTTGTTTTTTGCTGTTCATCTACAGAATAGGTAAATCCAGATTCCCTAGCACCAAGAGAGGAAAAGGAATTCCATTGTCACCACTAGCATCAGCCTCCTTTCTTTGAAATTATTTAAGGCATGCTTTCCTTAAGATGCATGGACTCACATTTGCCCTCTGGGTTCCAGCCTTTCATCTGTCACCACTGATTGTTCTACATCATCAAAAATCCTCAAAGCTCCTCAGTGAACAGTGGTCAGGCCCATAGGCATACTCAACAAGTTTATCTTCAAACCACAAAATTGAATGTCTTTACATCACATTCTCTAGTCCTGTGCTTCCTTAAACCTATTCATAACACTTCAGAATGGTTTTTTTTTTGCTGTTATTTAGTCAATTTTACATGATTCTACTTTTAATGTTTTAAACTAGAGAACCGACTGTCAAAATAGAGAATTCCAATTAACACTGAATTTTTATTTTATCAATATTTTAAAGGGTTTTAAGCATCAGATATGAAGTGTGATTCTGAAGTGTGACTTTCATCACAAACCCAATTTTCTACAATCACTCGGCTCCTGTCCTTCTTTTCAATTAAACAAACATTTACTGTGTGACTATTTTATGTCTGTTGTAACCCTGTTCAAAACTTCGAAAGACATTTATCTGCCTTACAGGAGCATGAAATTTTAAAAAAAGCAATGCACTTTATAGTTTTATAAAGTTATTCAGCTTATTTGAATCATTTTACTGTCATTTCTCTTTGACACCAAGGTTGCTATCTGGAATGGGTTCTGCTAGTGCCAGTCTGTTTTCTCAGCACTCTGTAAGTTGAGGCAGGAGGATCCTAAGTTTTTAGTCAGGCTTGGCTGTGCACCAAGTTCAAATTCAACTGTTGATGCTGCATAGAAAGAGCCTGTCATTACCACCACCACCATGACAAATACAATAAAAGCCTGAGGTAGGCAGGAGAATAAGATAAGTGAGTTCACGGGCAGCATGGAAAAAAGAGATCATTTCTTTAAAAAGAGAATATGACAACATCTCTATAATAACAAGTCATATAAGTGAATGTTGCTTAACATCATGTTTTCATTTTCCTGTCTCCTGTCTGTTGAGCAACCTACCAAAAAACATTAGTGCTTTTAAACAGAGTGATCACTATGAGACCAGAACTTTAAAATTATAAACTAGGGGAACAGAAGGCAAAATTTAAGATGCTAAATTACATATATTCATTTATTAGCTTTGTTGCAAAGTTTATGAGATTTCTACAGAAATTCACGTAAATTGGTAGAAAAGAACATATTTTTTAAAATTGAAATCCAAATTAAGGTCGTGAAGTGTGGTCATGAAATATTTGTTGATGTTCCATCCTTTGTCTCTCTGTGTCATTGGTATTTACATTATTCTCTTGAATACTCTATATGTAGATCTCATGACTGGTCAAGACACACATCTTGCAATTCTGATGGAAATACCTTAATTCTCTGAAGTCCTAACATCTCAACATAGGAAAAATGGTCAAAATAATGGCAAGATATTACTACTGACCCCAAGACTCACTGATTAGGTTAAGCTCATTCAAATGATAAAGGAACTTAAGTATACCTTTAAATTCTCTTTATTGTATGATTGAAAGCTATATTCTGCCTGTTCCATTATTTAGAAACAAGTTACAAGTCTTCCCCATTCAAGAAAAGAGAAGATGAAAAAATCAGTCCCTGGATATTATGCTTCTGTTTAGGGTCACAACATTCCAACTTATAAGTTATCATAAAGAGATGGAAAAGGGTCATATGAATTTGGATGAGAATTTTAATTTGCAGTGTAGATGAATGGGCTACTAACATATGCAGTGTACTAACACCAGTAGTAATGTGAGAAGTGAGTGTTTGAATATATTTTATATCTTCTTACATCACAGTGCAATTCATTTGGGAGAAATGAGGAAAACATATTTAAGTATAATATGATGCAAGTTGGATATGTAGTTCTCATTTGAAGATTGTCCGTATAATGTCTAAGAAATATGTTTTACTTTGGTTTTAAAGTAAGTGTTTTAGACAAGTAAGTTTCCAAAGGTAGTTGAGTCTTCAATGGATCCATTAAAAATGGCATAAATAGATTTGTCTTTATATTTGAACTGTTCATAAAATACTGTCCAGATAATCAAGGTATCTTGATAATTGGAAATTTCTATATAAAGCCCCACTATAACTTCTCCCATAAGAAATAAAATATGAATAGGAAGCTAAATGCAAATAATGTAAACATCAAACTAGACCAGGAAAAAGATTACATATCTGCATCAGTGATATTAGGATGCAACATCATGAATGTATTACTTTATTTATTTCAAAACTGTGAAAAAAGCAATATAATACTGTCTTTGAAGATAATTATTTGTGACTTTATCCATCATTTATGTAACCACTTCAATAACTCCTGAAAGAACTGAAGATGCCAAAAGTGTTCTTATTGTCCAGTAGAATGCAGTAAGAAAGTGGCATCTGGAGATGATAATTGGAGAATTTTATGTGAAAGAGCAATTTAGTGCAACTTGACTACAGGAAAGTGCTATGCAAACCAAATTTCAGAAATGCAAAGTAAAAGTTTCCTATAACACATGGGACATGTGTGTGTAAGCACTAAATATTTTTAACATCACTGACAATAAAGAAATAAATAAGTTTAAAGAAAAATAAATGTTTTAAGTAGAAAAGGAAAACGCAGTGGAAAAAAATGTATGAAAATAAGGGAAATAATATTCTCAGTGACAGTGACTCTCAAACTGTTTCAGAAACCAATAAGAATGAATATTGTTTACAAAATCTATATCTTAAAGACAACTAAAGATAATAAAAGAGGATAGAAAAAGACAAACAAGAATAGTAGAAATATTAGTAATTAGGCAAAATAAAATTCTAGTGTCATTTATGGGATCCACTGAATGAGATTTGCATAGCATTTTTGAGAGACAGTAAGACTGCTTAGAGTTCATCAGTGAGGTTGACATAATGCATCTGATGATTTTACCAGTCTCTCAGGGATCTTACTCAGGGATCATGCAGCCTGGCTTTGTCTTCTCTGTCCAGGACATACATATTTCTGCCATACTGGTTGTAAAATTATACCTTAAGTGCTCCAGGTAAGTTCTACAGAGCAAGACAGGTAATGGGTTAATTTAGAAACCACAAGTTTCTTTAACAAACACCAAAAAAGTGAACTCCAATGCAGATATATGAAGCATCTATAGTTGTTGCTCTGCTGGCTCACATTCAAAGCTACTATGAAGTTCCATGATTTTTTTTAAAGAAAAGAATTGTTCAGAAAAGGAATGAATCGACTGTAAAATATAAGGAAAACCAGTAAAACAGAGACATAACTGAAAAGGAAAGGGAAATTAAAGACCTTTGAATGTTAATAAAACGTTGATTAAAAAAGAACTTTGATTAAATCCAAAGAATATTTTTGGTCAAAGTTTTATAATAGCATGGTGGTTGTGTTTTTGAAAGGGGTTTTACTTTTTGAGACTATATGGATGCAATAATTATGGATTGTGGAAAACTTTGGGAGAATGGAGCAGGAGAGTAGTTGAAACAAGGTTTCCCTGTTGGTAATAGTGAAAATTAAACAAAGGGTTTCAAATTGGTCAACAATTTTTCTATTTTTTTCTTTATTGTCAAAGTGAAGTATAGAGGGTTTAGTTTCATATTTAAGGTAAGGGAGTACATTTCTTATCCAACTTGTTACCTCCTCCCTCATTTTCCCCCATCTCTTACCTCCTCATTTCCCTCTCCCCCCATGAGTTGGGCAGTTGTTTTACACCATATAGTTTTGTAAGTATTGTTGTTGCATTGGTTTTTTTTTTTTATCCTTTTTCTCTTGATTTTGGTATTGCCTTTCCCTTCTGTAGTTCCAATACACTTATATACAATATCCATTGTACTAAAATCAGTTACAGTGATATCAGGGGTAAGACCATGGGAAGGAGATATGAAAAAAAAAAGGCATGGCAGGATGTTCACTGGCAGGATGCAAATAACAACAATGATGGTATAACACTTGTTTCCATAACCTGGAGTTCATTTTTCTTAGCATCATCTTATGTGTTCAAATGGGCATAGCTATTAAGCTATTGTGATCTTCTGCTAGGACTATCCTAGACAGGCACTAATTATTGCCAATGAAGGAAACCATAGAGTCCATGTTTCCTTGGGTATGACTTACTTCACTTAGTCTGATTTTTCCCAAGTTCTTCCATTTCCTTATGAATGGAGCAAGGTCATTCTTTCTGATAGAGGCACAGAATTCCATTGTGTATATGTAACACATTTTCTTGATCCACTCATCTACTGAGGTGATCTGGGTTGTTTCCATATTTTAGCTATGAAAAACTGCTATGATGAACATAGTTGTGCTGGTGGCATTAGTGTGGTCTTGCTTGTGATCTTTTGGGTAGATGCCCACAAGTGGGTCTGCTAGGTTGTAGGGGAGCTGTATGTTTAGCTTTCTCAGAAACCTCCATACTGCTTTCCAGAGAGGTTGAACAAGTTTACATTCCCAGCAACAATGTACTAGGGTTCCCTTTTGGCCACATTCCCTCCAGCATTTAGTTTTCCTAATAAAGGACATTCTTAGTGGGGTGAGGTGGAATCTCAGTATTGTTTTGACTTGCATTTCTTTTATGGTCAGTGATGTAGATCACTTCTTCATGTGTTTCTTGACCATTCTCATTCCTCTTCAGGGAAATCACTTTTTAGGCCTTTAGCCAATTGGTTGCGGGGGCAGGTGGTTCTTTGAGAAGTAGTTTTGGAGGAGTTTAATTTTTTGAGTAGAAGTAGTTTTGGAGGAAATTAATTTTTGAACTCTACATATATTTTAGATATGAGGCCTTGGTCAGCCATACAACATACAAAGGCCTCATATAAAAAATATATGTAGAATTTTTTTTCTAATTTTATATTCACTGATACCTTCAACATAAAAAGACCCTCTACCACCCAAATCTTATTTTCTTTGTTTTTTGTGTCAGTTTGTAATGCTCTTTTCCTTTGTCTCCTTTTCCATCTGTTATCATGTATGAATTTATTTTTATTTTTTACCAATGACTGTATAGCCACCAGCTTTCAGCCTACAAAAATGTATCTATTCCTTATCAGTTGATAAGATCTACCTTTAGAACACCATTGGGTTCAAGAAGTTCTATAAAGCTCTGATATAAAAGCTTACCATAGAAAATGAAATAAAAATTTGTAAATAGTAACAAAGTTTAAAATGTAGCTTTGCTTAGCTCTACTAACACTAACAAGTGTAAAGGTCCTGAAAGATATTACCTTCATTAATATATCAGTGCTTACATTTTCCTGAACATATCAACTTCAGAGCTGGCAGTTTCTCTTCACTTTGATGTACTGCTTTAAATACAGTGCTATCTGTGTTCCCTCAAAGAGGTCATATCAATGTTGATGGATAAATCAAAGGAAGTTATATTCATACTTTTCCAAAATTATTTAGTTTTAACCATAAGTTTTTTCATATTTTTCTACGTGAAGAGATGAATGTCATTCATACCTCTTTTTTTTTTTTTTTTTTTTTTGGCCAGTCCTGGGGCTTGTACTCAGGGCCCGAGCACTGTCCCTGGCTTCTTTTTGCTCAAGGCTAGCACTCTGCCACTTGAGCCACAGTGCCATTTCTGGGTATTTTATGTATATGTGGTGCTGGGGAATTGAACTAAGGGCCTCATGTATACGAAACAAGCACTCTTGCCACTAGGCCATATCTGCAGCCCCATATTCTTCTTTTGTTCTCCTTTTTCTCTATGTTTTCAGTCTAGTTACATCACAGGCGTATTGTACATAGATGCCAGTCCAACTCTAAAATATGCTTTTTTTAAAAAGACACATTTATTCAGCATCATGATCAGACTATTACATTTACCAATCAACAGCATGGGTACAAAAAAAGAAAATCTACATTAAAACTCTTTTGTTGGAATTCCTTACACTTTCCATAGAAAAGAAACTAAAATAACCGGTTATACATTTAACCACAAATACAGTCCTCAAGTTTATTTGCCCAGACACATGAGTATTGTCTAAGACATGTCTTCTTTGTACCAACTAGGCCCTGCTGCCTTTGTGCTTGGCTGAGTTCACACATCTGTTGTAACCTGTAGCTTCCCTGCCACTCTCTGACTCTTCTCTCCTCCTAAGCTTTGTTTCCTGGTAGCAATTAAAACCTTTTGCCACTGCCATAGATACTTCTGCTGCTGGAACTTCCATAGCCACCTTGGTTTCGTGGTTTTGTGAAGTATTGGCCTCCACCACCATAGGGGCTAGAGCTTCTGCCTCCAAAGTTTCCTCCCTTTATGGGTCCAAAATTTGAAGACTGTTGTAATTGCCAAAACCATTGTAGCTTCCACCACCTCCAAAATTGCTACCATCATTATCAAATCCATTGTAGCCATCCCCACTACTGCCAAATCCACCACTCCTATGCCTGCCACCAAAGACACCTCTACCACTGAAGTTTCCTCCATGACCAAAACTGTCATTGCCACCAAAACCACCTCCATGAATGCCACCAAAGTTTCCAGAACCACTTAGACCCCTGTGGCTGGACAAAGCACTAGCTACCTTTTGTTTTGATAAGGCTTTCCTTACTTCATACCTGTGGCCATTCACACTATGGTTCTTCTGAATGACAATCTTGTCCAAGGAGTCATGGTCGTCAAAGGTCACAAAGTCAATCACTTCAATTTTCCCATATTGTTCAAAGTAATCTTATAGGTTGTGTTCTTCAGTGTCTTTTTTAATGCCACCAACAAAAATCTTTTTCACGGTTAAGTGGGTACCTGGCTCTTTTTGGTTCCACGGCTCTTCCACCCACTTTGTGTGGCCTTGCATTCATAGCGGCATCTACTTCCTCCACAGTGG
Source organism: Perognathus longimembris pacificus (assembly GCF_023159225.1). NCBI lineage: Eukaryota > Metazoa > Chordata > Mammalia > Rodentia > Heteromyidae > Perognathus > Perognathus longimembris. Next base: position 30,683,749 of record NC_063168.1, on the reverse strand, counting down.
CATAAATTACAAACCGAAAGCCCCTGGAGCGCTTGGTGTTTGGACCGCTTATTACCATACAGTCCATGAGGGTTCCCCATCGCGCATGACTCTCATTGGTCATTTCAAAGCTCAGCCCTCCCAAAAAGAGCTTCTCCTGCTGTTCAGGCTCCTTAGAAGACCTGGGACTTAGACATGATGGCAACAGGAGGGTGGGAAGAGAGATTTGAGAGATGCTTCCTCAGTCGCGACCACGAAAAGAAAGGAGTAAGCAAAAGAGCATATCCTAAAATATGCTATTTCAACATGGTTCCTAAGGTTTATTCTAATTTGAGATATTTGAGCTATAGACTTGCTCCTGAAATTATGTATGAGGTCCTTCTTTCTTTTCCTTTCACTGAAATGCAGTTGAACATAAAAATGTATGTTCTTGTGGGATACAATGTGAAAACACACACACACACACACACACACATATACAAAATACTTGACATCAATGCATTCTACTCATCAAAAATAAGCAAGCTAGATAAACTTGTAAGAAAAAGCTAGGCTGGCACAGTAATCAAATTTAATGTTTTATTGATGCTTAGATGAATTCTGAAGCAATAAACCTTGATTTCTAGTAAAACTAGTAAGGAAAAAAGTATGGAGTGTAGTTCACAATACTATATCAACACTGGCTTCTTCATTTTGAAAAATAAATGAAACTAATGTGAGACACTATATAGAAGAAATCATATGAAGAGGGTATGGGAAGTCTGTAGGATAAATGCAACTTTTCTATGAATGTAAGAATATTCTGGATTTTTAAATGATTTTATAAATTGAAGAAACTGGATTGACTAGGAAGAACAATATGTTGAAGATGTTACTTAACTGGAAAAAAAAGTGTCTAGAGTAATGGCTCCTAATGAACGAAACATAAGACAAAGATTGTTGAAGTTCTACCATAAACTCAAGGCTTTACTGACTCTTCATTTTGCAAACCACATTTTGTTTATTGCTGTTGTATTGTTCTCTGTTTAGACATACATGGAAATAACAATGAACCACCTCCAAATATCTACCATCCCAGTCTCTGAAATTACAGATAAATCAAACTCATATCCATTGAATACCACTTGGGCCTATAAATTACTGGAAATGAACTGCTATGCAGGTTCTGACATGTGTTGACAGGAACTTGCATTTTAAACAAGTGCAAAACCTTCAGAATTACTTAGGAAATTATTCTTTTATTTAAAAATTTAAACTTTAAGTTTGAATAGTTCAAAAGAGGTAACAATAATCTAAAATTATGCCTAAGTACTCAACGCATTTTGGAAAGCTCTTCTGGAAATTACACAATTATTAATGAAGTTTATGTCAAATTTTACCCTTTTAGAGTTTTAATTCTATAGCTATAGAAAAGTAACAACAAAAATGAGCAAAATGAATATACCAATAATTTCTGCACACAGCATCATGCTAGGGAAACATAGTTTTGAAGGGAACTTGAGCTACTTAGTGAGACTTTGCATCAAAAACATAATAATAAAACACAAAAATAGAAAAGCACATTTTAAAAAAGCAAAGTTAAGAAATCAAATACAAAAATATACAATGGCTATCAACAATGTTCATTAAGGTTACAATATTATGACTATGTTCCTCAATGTGACTTTAATTACTTTAATCACCAATAGGTGTCAAAGATTATTACATTGTTGACCTAACAGATTCTCAGCCATTTCAGCTTTTAATATACTTTGTAGAATGTATTGTGGATCTAAAGCCTGACATTAGAGAGCAGATACATTAAGAGTAGCTGGCCTGAAATATTTTCAGGTTATTGGCTTTTTTTTTTTTTTTTGGCCAGTCCTGGGCCTTGGACTCAGGGCCTGAGCACTGTCCCTGGCTTCTTCCGGCTCAAGGCTAGCACTCTGCCACTTGAGCCACAGCGCCGCTTCTGGCCGTTTTCTGTATATGTGGTGCTGGGGAATCGAACCTAGGGCCTCGTGTATCCGAGGCAGGCACTCTTGCCACTAGGCTATATCCCCAGCCCCAGGTTATTGGCTTTTTACCTTGAGGTCTTTGATCCATTTGGGGTTGATTCTGGTGAGGGGTGATAGATATGGATCTAGCTTTAGTTTTCACAGGTGTTTAACCAAGTCTGTCAGCACCATTTGTTGAAGAGGCTGTCTTTCTTCCATCCTATATTTTTGGTTCCCTTATTGAAGATTAGGTGGCCGTAGGTTTGCAGGTTTATTTTTGGGTCTTCAGTTCTATTCCATTGGTCCTCATGCCTATTCTTGTGCCAGTACCAACTTGTTTTTATTACTATAGCTTTGTAATAGAGTTTGAAGTTTGGTATTGATATTCCTACAGCACTGTTCTTCCTGCTAAGGACTGTTTTTGCCTTTTAGGTTTTTTTTTTTATTATTCCTTCCTTTATTTCATTAAAGAATTATATTGGAATATTGATAGATATTGCATTAAATTTGTATATACCCCTTAGCAATATTTCCATTTCATGATGTTAATCCTCCCAGTCCAAGAGCATGTAAGGTTCCATTTTCTCAGTTCTCCTTTAATTTCCATTTCCAGGTTTTAAAGTTTTCATCATAAAAGTCTTTCACTACTTTGGTTAAGTTAACTCCTGTTTCATTTTTTTTAAATTATTTATTGTCAAAGTGATGTACAAAGAGGTTACAGTTTCATATGTTAGGCCTTGGGTACACTTCTTGTACTGCTTGTTTTGAGGCTATTACAAACGGAATCACTTTCCTCATTTCAGTTTTTCTCTTCTCATTGTTGGCACTCTCACCACAACATGTTCATTGTGGCACTACTTGCCATAGCTAAAATATGGAATCAACTCAGATGCTCCTCAGTAGATGAATAGATCAAGAAAATGTGATATATATATATATATATATATATATATATATATATATATTTACACAATAGAATTCTATACTTCCATCAGAAAGAATGTCTGCTCCATTCTTAAGGAAATGTAAAAACTTGGGAAAAAATCATATTAAGTGAAATAAGCCAGACCCAATGAAACATAGGCGCTATAGTTTCCCTCATTTGTAATAATTAGTATTTGTGTAGGATAGTCTTAGCAGAAGACCATAATAGCTCAATATCTATGTATATGTGAACATATAAAATGATGCTAAGTGAAATGGACTCCAAGATATGGAAACAAGATGATTTTTTTTTCTGGTTGTTTTTTGTAATGTGCTATGTGAAGTTATTTTTTTTTCCTTTCATTTTATTTCCAATATGGTTTATCTCCTGCTGCCACTTTATTTGATTTTGGTCCCCTACATAGTGTATATAGGTTTATATGAATTAGGGAAGGGAAAAGGAATAACAAAATCGTATGACAAAGGATGTAGGGTGAGCCAATGCAACAGTGATGCTTACAAGACAATATGTTGGAAATAACTTTAAAACTTGGCTGGGTGGATTGTGGGGAGAGGGAAAGTGAGAGATAAATCAAGGGAGCGAGTAACATTGTTCAACAAGAAGTTATTCATTACCTTACCCATGTAACTGCAACACCGTGTACGTCACCTTGACAAATTAACAAAAGAGTAGCTTGTATTACAGATATAAACCACTGTGCCTGGCTCTACATTATTTTCATTAAATATTTTGTTGAACCTCTTTGGAAAATAATCTAACTTGAATTCAAATTGAATATGTGCTATATTCACCAAAAATTCCTTGTGTCTTTCCACATAATTTAGTTGATTTTTTTTTAAATTTCAAGAATATATAAACAGGTTAATGATTGTGACGTTCTTAGTTTTCGATATTTCAGAGAGAATATTGGAACTACAACATGTGAACAGAGACTAGAGTATGACGGGACAAAACAATGGGACAACTGTCATTCCCAGATTGACTCTAAAGACAATTTCACCAGAAATTATGTTTTCAATCATCAAATGCTATTTATATATCAAAGTGTACATTACACAATTCATAAGATAAAGTTCCTTTAAACAAACAAGATAGCCAAATCAATTGATTTCAAACATAGTTTATCAATGCTTTTTTTTTTGCATAGGATATTCACAAATAATTGGTTCCGAAGATATTAATGCAAACTTTGAAGCTATTGAGGCTTGTCAGATTCTACAATCTTGTAAATTTCTCTTTAGAATCTCAAGATGGAGACCACAGTTCCAAAGAGCCTGTCTTCACATGATCATGCTTAAAGTGTTCAGGAAATTTCCCTCCTAAATGTTTGTCTGCCACTGCTCATTCACTTGGCTGCCTGCTGAAAGATGAGTGATTTATTCCTATGCTTTTCCTGTTTTCCTTTTTAATTTTGTTGCTTCGTTTTGAATATCCAAGTCTGGTGGTTGAAGCAAGTTACAGTAGTTTGATTACACAGTTACTGGTAGCAGGATGATTGCCAGGGAAAACTATTTTTAAAATTTTATTTCAGGGTTTATAGTCTGAATATCTGTGCTCAGTCAATGAGCTGTATGCCTACTTGTGTAACACTGTCCCCGCCCATACACAAACCTCAAGATGACAGTTCTGTAATCTGTCCTGGTTGGCAATATTTGGCATATGTGCTCTACACTGTGACAGGGAGCATTAGGCATGCCCATACTATTCCTCCTGAAAAGCTCTACTACAATATTACATCCAGTTTCTCCTGAATTTCACCTCACATAGCTTTGTTTCCGGTTGTTTTAATTTATTTCCCTTTTTGCAATGAGCCATAACCATGAGTATATGAGCTATGCAGAGTCCTGTCAGTTCTGATGAGTAATCATGAGATTTAGGGACACCCTTGTCAAGACTGTTGTCAGAATAAAAGGCAAGGGGAACCCAGTTCATAAGCATGATCTTCTTATGCAAAGGGGACTCTTTCCCAAAAGACTTCTTAATTTTCAGTGGTCAGACCCAGGTCACAGGGCAGCATTTACCTGCAATGAAGGTTAAAGAGTGTGACAAGTTAGCCTGTGTCACGTGAAGGGGATGGTTAATAAAGAATGTCAAGTAAGAAAATGGCAGCAAATGCGGCCACAGAATTGACTCAGAGGGCGACTTGTTGCTGTATTCCACATTGTTCCCTTAGCCCAGTCTCATTTACTCAAAATGCTTTTAATGCTTTTTTTCTTTTTCCCCCTTTATTGTCAAAATGAAGTACAGAGGGGTTACAGTTTCATATGTAAGGCAGTGAGTACATTTCTTATTCAACTTGTTACCTCCTCCCTCTTTTTCCCCTGCCTCCCCTTTCCCCCTTTTCTTCTCCCCCCATAGTTGTACAATTTGTTTAGACCAAATGGTTTTGTAAGTGTTACTTTTGGAATGGTTTGTCTTTTTATCCTTTGTCTTTCCATTTTGGTATTCCCTTTCCCTTCCCTAATTCTAATACACGTATATGCAGTATCCAGGGCACTAAGATGTGATACAGTGATAGCAAGGGTAAAACCACAGGAAGGGAATAGAAGAGAGAAATAAAGGGTATAGTTTCACATGGATGTTGAAAATAATTACAATGATATGACACTTGTTTCCATAATGTGTTCATTTCACTTAAAATCATCTTATGTGTTCATAAGGGCATAGATATTGGGCTATTATGATCTTCTGCTATGACTAGCCTAAATATACTAATAATTCCTTATGAGGGAAACCATAGAGTCCACTTTTCTTTGGGTCTAGCTCACTTCACGTAGTATATTTTTTTCCAAGTCCTTCCATTTCCTTACGAATGGGGCAATGTCTTCTTTCTGATGGATTTTGTGTGCATATATTCTTCATGGCCTACATATGGACAGTCCAATGCACTCATAAAAGAGTTTTTCAATCCAATGGGCAAATAGAATAATAATAAAATGCAGATTCATACTAAGAAATTTGCTCCACATTTGTATACAACTGTACATTGGAGATTACTCTGAAGTGATTTATATGATTATCTCATTGCCCCTCAAGGAAAAGCCTTTGCACATGAAATTATATTTTAAAACTTACTACTTATTTGCTGTAAAATCTTTGCTGGACCCATTTTAGGTCTTCTCTAGCAACAGGTAGAACTTTCTTAAATTAGGGGAATATGTATTTTTTTATATGGATGTGCTGTTACAGTCACTGGATTTCACTGATTCATTAATACGTCATTTACTGCTTTGTGAATTGATAGCATATGGGAAATTAATGTTGAAAAGACACTTAGCTAACAGAAGTAGTTAACTCACCTAATAGAAATGAAAATAAATGTCCCTCTGTTCAGAGTACAATGGTATATTTTGAACAATGACAATGCTGCCAAAATTAATGTAAAGAAAATATTTAATAAAAAATATTGTATAAATAGGTGTGAGGGGATACGTATAGTTCCCACATTTGAGAGAATGAATTGAAGCAGGGAAATCTTAAATTTGTAGTTATACTAGGCTGAAGGGCAAGATCTTCTCTCAATAACAAACAATAAAACAAAGCAAATTTTGAGGGAGAATGTCCAACAACATTGTGTCAGAGACCAAATAAGGTTCAGAAACCAAATGAGGCTTATTTTCTACTTTATTAATTAAGATCTAGTATGAGTTGTACATGCTTATTAAGTTTTATACTGTCTATGGATACTTACATAATACATTGGCAGACTTGTGGTATAGCAGCAAAAACCAAATGTCATAATGAATCCATCACTTGAACCTTTTCATAATTTCCTTTTTTTTCCCTCTTACATCTAAGAAGTGACAAAATTGTAATAGTTCTCTGGGGGCATGACATGCAGTACCTAGGAAATTTGAAATGAAAATGTTTAAATTCACTTGACGAACAGAGGTAGATTTACCTAAGCACATTCTCATTAGTCACAAAGTGCAGTAGAATGTTAGAATCTTGAGATTTGAGGTTAAATAGCACCACAATCTGAGGAATAAGGAAAAAAGTCTTATTAAAAAGGGTGACATTGACCAACACGTATTGTATTTATAAATGCTTTGTTGAATGACAATTTCTTTGTATAACTACCTATAGAATAAATTTTGAAAAATAAGTAAAATAAATATTCTATATATGTTTGCAGTTATATCTCAAAACTACTACAAGATTACCTGGACCTATTTCATTTTCAATTTTGAGTGTTAGGAACTTAATGCCATTTCATGGGTTCTTAGAGTTACCCAAGAACATTGAGAAATTATTTTTTAGAAGATTCTCCCCATAGACTCTTCACTAGCCCACCTGTTTTCTCTCCAGGACATAGCTCTTCAACCAAGATGGATTAATTCATCCTGTTCTCAGGCTCCACACCTTCTTTTTAAGTATTATTTTATTTGCAAATCACAATTCATGTATTGATAGTTTCCTGTCTTATTTAAATGTTTCTGAAACATTTAGACATTTTTGATCATTGTAAGATATTTTCTCTCAGATCTAGCACAGTGGATGAATTATCATCAATTTAGGAATTGAATTTCTCTAACTTCTGTTTTAAGCTCTGTGTCAATTTGATTTTATCATCAATGAAAGAAGATAAACAATTTTATTTCCTGAGCATAAGACAACTGATTAAAATGAAATGGTTTTACAAAATATATTTGTTTTTTATTGATAGTGTAAACATAGTCAGCATATAATAAAAAACCAAATGTGATGGCAAGAAAAAAAGAATAGTTGAACTTGGAAATATATTGTTTACAAGAAAGAGAATAAATTTCATATTAAGTAAATTGAGAAAATTGAATTAGGTAAAATGTAACACACTAATTAAGCCATCATATTTGACAATATTAAAGGAAAAATAAGTTTTGGTCATCAGGGAGATAAGAAAGAATATATTGTTCCATATGAATTTCTTAATTTCTTCCTCTATTTCATTGAAAAATGGTGTTAGGATATTGATGAGTATTGCATTGAATTTGTAGATAGCTTTTGGTAAAATTGACATTTTCATGATGTTAACCCTCCCAGTCCAGGAGCATGAAAGGTTTTTCCTTTTTCAAATATTCAAAGTTCTCATAATAGAGTTCTTTTACTTCTTTGGTTAAGGTTATACCTAGATATTATATTGTTTTTGAGGCTATTGCAAATGGTGTTACACTTCTGATTTCAGCCTCACTCTTCTGGTTGTTGGCGTATATAAAAGCCATTGATTTTTGAGGATTTATTTTATATTCTGCTACTTTGCCAAAGTTTTGGATCAGCTCTAGGAGCTTGGGAGTAGAGCCTATGGGGTATTTTTGGTATAGCATCATGTCATCTGCAAAGAGAGAATGTTTAACTTCATCTTTTCACTCTGGATCCCCTTTATGTTTTTCTCTTGCCTAATTGCTCTGGCTAGAAATTCTAATACTATGTTTAAGAGGAGAGGAGAGAGCGGACATCCTTGTCTTGCTCGTGATTTTAAAGGGAATGGACTTTATATGGAACAATTAAAAAACCCAAATAGCAAAAACAGTACTAAGTAGAAAGAACAGTGCAGGAGGAATATTAATACCAAACATTATGTTGTATTACAAAGCTATAGTAATAAAAACAGCTTGGTACTGGCACAAGAACAGACCCAAGGATCAGTGGAACAGAACTGAAGACGCAGAAATGAACCCACAGACCTACGGCTACCTAATCTTGGAAAAAAGAGCTAAAAATATAGATTGGAACAAAGACAAACTCTTCAACAAATGGTGCTGGCAAAACTTTCCAAATACCTGTAACAAACTAAAATTTGATCCGTATTTATCACCTTGCACCAAAATCAATGGTAAATGGATCAAATATCTAGAAATAAAATCAGATACCCTGAAAACAATACAAGAAGGAATAGGAGAAACTCTAACACTCTTTGGCACTGGAAGAAACTTCCTCAACAAAGGCCCAGAAATGCAACAAATCAAAGAAAAGTTAGACAAGTGGGACTGTATCAAACTGCAGAGCTTCTGCAGGGCAAAGGACATAGCTTCCAAGATAAACAGAAAACCCACAGATTGGGAAAAGATATTTAGCAGCCATACAACAAAGGCCTGCTATCTAAAATATACACGGAACTCAAAAATTAAATCCCCCCAAAACAATTAATCAAAGAACCAAGAGCCCTCTCAACAAATAGGCAAAATATCTAGAAAGAAACTTCTCTGAAAAGGAAATGAGAATGGCCAAGAGTCACATGAAAAAGTGCTATACATCACTGGCCATAAAAGAAATGCAAATCAAAACAACATTGAGATTCCACCTCACCTCATTAAAAATGTCCATTATCAGGAAATCCAACAATAACAAATGCTGGAGAGGATGTGGCCAAAAGGGAACTCTACTACATTGTTGGTGGGAATATAAACTTGTTCAAGCCTTCTGGAAAGCAGTGTGGAGCTTCCTAAGAAGGCTAAACATAGAGCTTCCCTATGACCTAGAAGCCCCACTTTTAGGTATCTACCCAAAAGACTACAAGCAAGAACACACTAAAGTCACCAGCACAACATGTCATTACTAAAACATGGAACCTAGCCAGATGCCCCTCAGTAGACAAAGGGATCAGGAAAATGTGGCACATATACAAAATGGAATTCTATGCCTCCATCAGAAGGAATGACACTGCCCCATTTGTAATGAAATGGAAGGACTTGGAAAAAATCATATTAAGCGAAGTGAACCAGACCCAAAGAAACATAAACCCTATGGTGTTCTTCATAGGGAATAGCTAGTAAATGATTAGGCTAGTCATGGTAGGAGATCAAAATACCCCAATAGCTACACCCATATGATCACATAAGATGATGCCAAGTGAAATGAACTTTATGTTACAGAAACAAGAGTTATACCACTGTTGAAATTATTATCAACATGCCATGTGAAACCGTACCTTTTGTATTTTTTTTCTTGTCTGTTTGTTTGTTTGATTGTTTTGTTTAATTTTTTTTCTCTTGTATTCACTTCCTGTGGTTGTACCCCCTCTACCACTATATCTCATCCGAATACCCTGGATACTGTTTATACGAGTATTAAAACTGGGGAAGGGAAAAGGGATATCAAAATAGAGAGATAAAGGACAAAAATACAAACCATTCCAAAAGCAATACTTACAAAACCTTTTGGTGTAAATCAACTGCACAACTCTTGGAGGGAGAGGGAAATGGGGAGGGGAGAGGGGGGAAGGGAGGGAGGAGGTAACAAGTTGAACAAGAAATGTACTCACTGCCTTATATATAAATCCGTAAAAGAAAAGAAAGGATATATTAAATCATGAAATTCTCAACTGCCATGCCAGCAGTATCCTACTCAGTGATACTTATTGGTGCATATATAATATAGCTTCAATAATATTTTTTTCGTCATGGGACTTAAACTCAGGGCCTGCGCATGGTTCTGAGTTTTATTTAATTTGCTCAAAGCTGGCACTCTACCACTTTGAGCCACAGCTATACTTCGTTTTCTTATTGTTGTGTGTGTGTGTGTGTATGTGTGTGTGTGTGTGTGTGTGTGTGTGTGTGTGTGTGTCTGTGTGTCTCTGTGTGTGGTAAATTGTAAATGCGTGTCTCATGGACTTACATGCCTGGACTGGCTGTGGACCATGATCCTTAGATCTTAGCCTATTGAATAGCTAGGGTTAGAGGTTAAAGACACCAGAGCCCAGTTTCAATAATTATTTAATGCTACAACCTAATAAATACAACTTATTTACCATATAAACAGAAAGTACTCAATAACCATTTAAGCATAATTATTTCATCATTGGTTATATAGCCAGGGCTTTAAAGAACTGTTTTCCAATTCATGAAACAATATTGAAGATAGCTTTCAGTAAAACAAAAAGGTAAAATGAATATATAGTGTCTTCTTTGCTCACAATACAGATCAGAAAAAAATAATAGAAGAGTAAAATGTAAAATTAACTTAAGTAAAAAAGATTGAAAATACCATAGCCACCGTTAAAGGAAAAATTAATTAAATAATAACATCCTACATGTCACTAATGGATAGTATATTATGGTAATGTAATTAATTTCAAAAAGAAAACTAGGGTGTATGAACAGAACATAAACAAAAGATTTAAAAAAGAAAAAGAATTAAAACTGAAATCAAGGACATAGTAAAAGATAGCTCTATGAATGAATATTTTCCAATTTTAGAAAATATTGTTATGCTAATTGCACTTTAAAAATACACTAAAAATGGGCTGGGAATATGGCCTAGTGGCAAGAGTGCTTGCCTCATATACCTGAAGCCCTGGGTTCAATTCCTCAGCACCACATATATACAAAATGGCCAGAAGTGGAGCTGTGACGCAAGTGGCAGAGTGCTAACCTTGAGCAAAAAGAAGCCAGGGACAGTGCTCCGGCCCTGAGTTCAAGCCCCAGGACTGGCAAAAGAAAAAAGAAAAAAAAAGTCCAACACCAGAGGCTTAAGTCTGTAATCATACATACTCACCAGGCTGGTTTAAACTTTAAGTCAAGCCCAGGCATGTAAATCTGAGAGAAATTTAACTCTAACCAGAACAAACAGGAAGTCGAGATATGACATATGGTAGAAAATAGCATTGACTAAACAAAAAAAGAGAAGAAAATAAAAGAAAAGCCAAGCCGCCAAGCAGAGTGTAAGGCCCTGATTTTGAGAATCAGTGTCAACACATACACGCACACTCACACACACACACACACAGAGCCAGAGAGAGAGAGAGAGAGAGAGAGGAACACAGAAATTTAAATGTACATGCACGTATTTAATATTACAGAAATAGGTGTTTCTAAACCATAAACTATGGGTATGGTTGCTTTCTATTACTGAGGAAAACTCCTGAAGGAAACAATTAATAGGAGAAAATATTCATTTTAGTTCACAGTCTCAGAGTTTTTGGTAGATGATCCTGCCATAGAACAACAAAATGGTGAGTCAAAGAAAAAATGGCAAAGCAAATGCAACCTCAATATTCACAAGACACTATGTTGGAAATAAACTTTACCACTTGGGGGTGGAGAAGAGATGTCAGGGTGGAGGAGGAAAAGTGGGAGAAAATATGGGAGAGGGTAACACTGTTCAACAACAAGTGTACTCATTACATTACTTATGTAACTGTAACTCCTCTGTACATCATCTTGATAGTAAAATTAAACTTAGAAAAAGAAAAAAAGGAAATTGGGGGAAGGGATCGAATTAAAACGGATGGGGGAGAATGATGAAAGGGGTAATACTGATCAAATGCATTATTTTCATAAACTATTTTGTTGGTGCCAATCCCTTGGTCAAACTACTTGAAAATCATAATGGGAAATAGTAAAGATAAAAATAATCCTTATATATACCAAGTAATATATTCAGATTTTCTTCAGTAATAGATCTTTAAAGATATTTCTGTGAGTTTCTTTCAAATCTTACTCTTCATTTTAATATTGGAATTTGATGTACTAATCCACATATATACTAAAGGTAACTCACTAATATTTCAATATTTATTTTAAAAATAAATTTGTTTTGGGGGCTGGGGATGTGGCCTCATGGTAGAGTGCTTGCCTAGCATGCATGGAGCCCTGGGTTTGATTCTCAGCACCATATAAGCAGAAAAATCCAGAAGTGGTGCTGTGGCTCAAGAGGTAGACTGCTACTCTTTATCAAAAAGAAGCCAGGCACAGAGCTCAGGCCCTGAGTTCCAAGCCCCAGGACTAACTGGCAAAAAATAAATAGACTTATTTTTAAGTTTGGAACTGCCTGTTTTATTGCATTTTGGGAAAAATTTATTACAATTAAATTTATATTCAAATTAATTCCATCATCAAAGATTTCCAGTAGGGATATCGTTTTAATATGCTAAACCATACATATATATATATATATATAAAATATATATATATATATTTCTTTGTAATATCATTAACTTATAGGTATATTGAAATGTCATTACAACAACAAAATGATCATTATGTGGTTTTTTTTTTTAATTATTGTCAAATTGATGCACAGAGACGTTAAAGTTTCATATGTTAGGTATTGGATACATTTTTTGTGCTGTTTGTTACTTCCTCCCTAATTCCCCACTACCCCCTTCCCATTCCCCTATCCTCCCATGAGTGGTTCAGTTGATTTACACCGAAGAGTTTTGCAAGTATTGCTTTTGTAGTCGTTAGTCTTTTTATCCTGTGTCTCTTGATTTTGATATTCCCTTTCAGTTTCCTAGTAATAATACCAGTATACATGGTTTCTAATGTACTCAGATAAGATACAGAGATAGTGCAGTTACAACCACAGGAAGGAGATACAAGAGGATCATCAACAAGAGAAGCTACGGTTTCACATGGCATGTTGAAAGTAATAACAACAGTGATAAAACAGTCGTTTCCAAAACATGGAGTTCATTTCACTTAGCATCATCTTATGTGTTCATAAGGGCATAGCTGTTGGGCTCTTGTAATCTTCTGCTGTGACTAGCCTAAACCTGTGCTAATTATTCCATATGAGGGAGACCATAGAGTCCATGTTTCTTTGGGTCTGGCTCACTTTACTGAGTATAATTTCTTCCAAGTCCTTCCATTTCCTTACAAATGGGGCAATGTCATTCTTTCTGATAGAAGCATAAAATTCCATTGTGTATATGTACCACATTTTTTCTGATCCATTTGTCTACTGAGGGGCATCTGGATTGCTTCCATATTTTAGCTATGACAAATTGTGCTGCGATGAACATTGTTGTGCTGGTGGCTTTAGTGTGTTCTTGTTTGTGGTCTTTTGGGTAGATGCCCAAAAGTGGGGCTGCTGCTTCATAGGGGAACTCTATGTTTAGCCTTCTGAGGAATCTTCATACCACTTGCCAGAGTGGCTGAACCAATTTACATTCCCACGAACAATGAAGTAGGGTTCCCTTTTGGCAACATCCCCTCCAACATTTGTTATTGTTAGTTTTCTTGATATAGGACATTCTTACTGGGGTGAGATAGAATGATCTGTGGAAGTATGGATAACTACAAAGACAGTAAGGAGGGGGGGAAGGACATGTGGCTCTGAGAGAAGACACGTGTTTATTTTTGGGGTGTCAGGGTTATATAGGGTTAGATTAATTCATAAATCCAAGAGCAAAACAGAACGATTTACAGCTCCATTCCCACCAAGGATGTTTTTGTAACAAAAGATCAGATTAGCAAAAGTAAAGATCTAATTAGATTCCAGAAAAACTTGTTTTAACAATGGAATTCCCTAATACTGTGAAAGCCCTTCTCCGGATTAGCTAGGGCAAACAATACAACCCAGGAAAGCCCTGCTCTGGAATAGTTGGGACAAACATTCCAAGCCAGGAAAGCCCTTCTCCTGAATAGTTGGGGAAATACAACCCAGGAACTTTCTATGGGAGGAGAATCTCATGACAAAAGTGGCTTTCTTTAGCCAATCAAACAGAGGAAATCCCTTAGTAGGAGTTTTCCCCCACTGGCCCTTAGGTGTTCCAGGAATGAAAGGCAGAATTTCGTGCTGAGGCCAAATTCCCCCACTGGTCAGAGGAATGTTGTCCTTCCACAATGATCATTATGTTTTTGAGAACCAGATAGTAATTTATTTTCATTTCATGGTCTATAATAGTATATTGTTTGTCTGAATGCTAAATGTTGAGCAGCTGACAGTATATAATCATAGACAACAATCTATATTCATCTCAGTTTTATCTGTTCTATCTTAATGAATCTAGGCAAGCATTTGAAACTATGAGCCTTATGTTGTTTTCCAATGCATTGTTTAGCTTGAGAATAGTACCTTTCAGTGTAAACATCAAGATACAGAAAATATGAAAATCTCAGCATTTGTTTTAATAATGTAAAAGCTCATTTTTTTTTATTCTATGCTGTTTTCCATTAATAAATGAGGCATCAGAGATTATTGTAAATCTGAGTTTTGGCATTATTTTGCTTTATTTTTATATTTTCTGGTTGTTATGCTTTTCATTTTTCATACTTTTTAACATTTATTCTGACCTCTGCATGAGCAACTATTTCTTCTTATAGTTTGTCCAATAAAACAAATCTTAATGAATTGTCAGATTTTTATTATGCAATTATTTGGTGTCACCTTATTAATTGGTAGATTTGCAAAGCCACCTTGATCATTCAACAGTAGACTTCCCATAAGGTTAAGTAAGTCACTGCTCTATCTGGATAATTGCAATAGAGTAGAAGGAGGACTGAACTTACACCATTATGCTCATTCCTAACTGTGGAGTACACTTGGGAAAGCTACTCCATAAATTTTCACTTCCTTCTTATTAGCATATGACAGTCATACCTATGGTTTTGTTTAACATTTGATGAAAGAATTTCTCAAACTTAATCTTCATTGAAGTCAAGTACTTCCTGTGATGTTTCAACAAATAGATACCCGAAGATATTTAAATATTTCACTGATTTTGTAAATGTGAGGCATTCTAACTTTTTTTTAACTTTTAAAATGATATTGGATTAAAACATTCATGTGTATAAATCTTAACTGCACTTTTTATTCCCATCAGATTATTTTGTATCATGTATTTAAGATATTTAAAGAAAACTTTGAGGTACCAAGAACTATTTTATGATAAGGCATTTAGGGAAGAACTTACTAGATACCATAGATTAAATTTGAGTACTCCTAATGTATATATTATATACATATATACACATATATATGTACATATACACATACATATACTTATATGCTAGGTGTATCATTTTAAAAATAATTACTGGAAATAGAAATATAGAAGTTAGAGGATCTCATTTTGAAACCATTTAAGGCAGAACATCTACTTGATCCCATCCTTTAAATAACCAGCATAAAGCAAGCCTACAAGGCATATCTCAAGTGGTAGAGATCCAGCCAAATGAGTATGAGGTCCTGAGTTGAACACTTATGCTGCCCCTCAATTAACTAAAAAGAAAAGGGCAGAGATAAAATTAATATAGAATGAAGTTACAAAACTTGTAATGTATATTGCTAACACTTTAAAGAAAATCACATTCTACGTGTGAAGAAACATGCAAATATATCTGTTTGCACAACTAATAGCAATCGTTGAAATATGCCTGAAGGCTTGCCTTTAAAACTTGAAGTTTCGCTTTTGTTTCATTTATGTCTAATATAGTTGGTACCAAAAAAATCATTCATTAAATGCAAGGTCTTAGGTTTATTTTTGATATAAAATTTAAATTATAGGATGTATGGGTATTGCTTGTTTCTTCTATCATGTGGTAGGTTTAAATTTAATAGTGCTAAGTTGTCTAAAGGCAACTTGGATTATTAGGCAATATTTGTTTTGTACTAGGTAAGGAACTAACATTCATCTCCAAGCTTGCACCCTTGTCTCATGTTCTGAAAACATGTGGGCAGCATTCTGACTTGCTATAGCAATAACAGCAGGGTTGTTTAGCAACCACAGCCTTTCTCATATTAAAACAACCTACAAATGTTCATTTTAGCTAAGTATGCTTGCATTTCTCACCCAAATACTCTTTTCCAAATCTAGAACAGATTATAGATTTCTTCTAAATGGATCTTTCAATAACATATAAATCATCCTTTTTCTATTTTCAATTAGTTTGGTAGAAATGGTTTATATATTTATTTAAATTATCTAATATGCATATTGTGTTGTAACCAAATAATGTTTCTAGCCCAGGGAATTAATCATTAAAATCTGTGCAGCCTTCTCAGCTCTTAATTTTGTACTGTGAGATGGTGTCAAAAAACATTAAGTTAAACGAAAAAATTAGATATCTGATTGGATCTTCAAATCTTGATTGGATGAGACCTTCACATACTGAAAATACAAAGGAAGATCATAGCTTTGAATAGAATCTTTCTCTTTTATCAAAACAGAACCAATATGTGGCCAATAAGTTTGAACCATCCAAACTTTTGTCCATTTAAGCTTTTGTACTTTTAGTTTTGAATATTTGCCATTCCACGAAAATTTGTCTCTGAGATAAGCATCATGGTGGTTAATTTTTGTCATAGCACAGGCAGAAATGGCATGGTGACCCTGTCTCATGAAAACTGTTCTACATTTTCTTTCAGGTTGTACACCTTTCCACTTTATTCCATTTTAATAACCCTAACTGTATATGTATACTGTTAAGTATCTAGATTATACTTTAAATGTCTTTTGGGCATGCCATACCCGAAGAATTTATTTAAAAAAACTGACATGTCCCTTTGTATGTATATAATGGAGAGTGATTTTAACTAATGTAAACAAGTAGTAGTACTCATTTATGAAAGACAGGATGGTAATTATCATCCTCAGGACAAGGGGAAGTGCTTTCCCAAGGACATAGACTTTGCTTGGCATGGCTTTGCACCTGATTCACACACACGGTTGCAACACATGCCTGCTGAGTGCTTTTATTCCCCCTGTGAACTTGACAGATGTGATCCCAGTGAGGTTCCACCATCTTCCACAACTGAGTGGAGCCCATAT
The DNA here is from genome assembly GCF_023159225.1 of Perognathus longimembris pacificus. Lineage (NCBI taxonomy): Eukaryota > Metazoa > Chordata > Mammalia > Rodentia > Heteromyidae > Perognathus > Perognathus longimembris. The sequence goes on along the minus strand of NC_063168.1, from coordinate 30,666,378 downwards.
GTTGTTGCGAAGAGAAAAAGAAAAGAAGAAGATTAATTCAGTTGTCAGTATAAGTAGTTGGGGTTGTATGGCCACCCTCTAGAGTCATCACGGAAGGTAACCATTTCCTTATTGATTTATATATTTGTAAAAAGGAGAGAGTATTGGGCTCACCACAACCATTATATATTTCCCAATATGTTTACCCCTGTAGCTCTTTGCATCCTTTTCAGATGGAGAGAAGACAGATTGTTTTCTTAATTGCTTAACCTAAAGAGTTTGCAGGATCTATGGGCAGGTAATGGAGAGACCTAGAGCTCAAAGGAAGAATAAAGAAATATTTAAATTTCTACCAGTTTGTTGTCTTCTTGTATTTCCTTTTAACTTTATTGTCAAAAGCCATGACTAAAAAGGATGAATCATTCTGAGGGCTGGTGTTTTCTTTTTTTTTTTTTTTATTGTACTCCTTGGAGGATGAATGATTATAGCTTACTATAACATCAAAATCTACCTTGGTCCTGAATGTGTATCAAATTCAGATAATACTTGTGAACTGAATGATAAGTACATCTGGTTACAAATCAAAGGAATTGTTTTTTATACTGACCACATTTACTCTTTCACTTTGAAAATAGTCTTAATTTCAAAGAATTTAAAGTAATGTGATGCCTATTTGTGTATGATCTATTTTTAGTAATAGAAAGTCTACCATCTTTCATGTTTTATATAAATTAACACACAACTCTATAAAAAGTAGATAAAATTCAAATTTAAATGCAGAGGGAAGGCTAAAAGTTTATAATGAGAAAATATCTATTTAGAATTATTCTATTTATTCTGGCTCTTTTATCTTTTTTAACAATTTCATTGCTTCTTACTATTTTTCTTTATTTTACTTTAGAATTAAATGACAGTTCTCAATATTTGATAAATGATTTTTCTAAGAATAAACAAAAGCTGTATAATTACAGTTCATTTTAACACATATTGCAATGTATAAATCAAGTTAATATTGGTTAAATTAACTGTATTGTTTGTGTGAGTATACACATACCTAGGGGCTGGGGATTTATAGTTCATTTTAACACATATTGCAATGTATAAATCAAGTTAATATTGGTTAAATTAACTGTATTGTTTGTGTGCGTATACACATACCTAGGGGCTGGGGATATGGCCTAGTGGCAAGAGTGCTTGCCTCCTATACATGAGGCCCTGGGTTCGATTCCCCAGCACCACATATACAGAAAATGGCCAGAAGTGGCGCTGTGGCTCAAGTGGTAGAGTGCTAGCCTTGAGCAAGAAGAAGCCAGGGACAGTGCTCAGGCCCTGAGTCCAAGCCCCAGGACTGGCCAAAAAAAAAAAAAAAAAAAAAGAAGAAGAAAAGAAAAGAGTATACACATACCTAAACCCAGTGTGTGAGGGCATACAAACAAAGATAATATGCATGAGTATCACACAATGACACACAAACATTTGTTCTCAGCTAGTTTAGAAACATGTATTAAAACTTTAAAGGTCAGTCCTGGGTCACCATTCATGTCATCCCAGATATTTAGGTGGTAGAATTAGAAGGATCACAATTTGAGGCCCTCCATGTTGACTCCCTTTCTGAAGGGAGGTGGTTAAAGAGGCCCTGTGCTCTATCACCAGGAGCATTGACAAAAAAAAAATGAATTATGCTTCACCATAAGGGTAGAACTTTGGGGACACAGTATCAAAATGACCAACATAATATCATTTGTTCTTGTGGTTAGAGATTTTACTTATGGGGTTTATAGTATCTCTGTACTAAAATTATCTTGTTCTTGGAATTAGAAGGAAGCCCTGGGCTTTAAATACCACTGATAGGCAACTGTCCATATGGCCTTTCAATATAATGAGTCTTCACCATCTCTAGACAAAATTATTGGATTGTCATGGTGACATGATGATCTCTAATTGAAAAACTCTAAGATTCTACCTGGCTTTTGATAACGTTTGTAGTATACTTATTTCCTTTCAATGATCCTGGATGAGACATTCACCAGAAAACCACCTCAGATCTCTTTTTTGTCTTGATAAAATGACAAAACTGTGAATATCCTGCAGTCTTCTCTCTAGGGCAAGTTTGCAGCACAGAATGACCTGTATTAACAGTGAGTGGGCAATAGGTCTAGCAGTAGCTTTCAAATGGGATTGCATAATTTCTTAATAATTTTATCTCAATTTTACGCTGTCTCTCATAGCTTTCTCTCTCTTTCTGCCTCCAGCCCTCTCCTTTTCTCTCCCTCTACATCTGTTAATTTTTTTCTCCTCCTCTCTTTTCCTCTCTTCTCTCCTTCATTCTTCTCTTGCATAAAATAAAATGTCAACAAAAATACAAACAATAACATGTCTTGATAAATTTAGAAACCACTGTGGTATCTCTGTTAGGAGCATAAACCTTTCTGGCATCCTACCCTCTTGACAATTGGTTCATCTACTATCTTCACCTTCCATTGGTTTTAATCCTTGCATTTGGATCTTTGGAGGTAAATTATTATTTTGTGTGTGTTGCCACCTTGTTATCCTCACGCTAATTGCTTAGTACATGTAGATACAATGGAATACACTAATAAACTTTAAAAATCATGTGACTCTCAAAGGAACTGATAAGCCAGTTTTTCACTTTAATTTCATCGAAAGTGAAAGATATTTTTTCTTTTTATTATTACTGTAAAGGTGATGTGCAGAGGGTTTATGGCTATGTACATAAGGTAATGAGTGCAGTTCTTTTTGAACAGTGTCACCTCTTCCTTAGTTTTCTCCTTGGATTTTCCCTTCAGATTCTTCTTGATCACACATATAGTCCATTTTTAACATCTAGTGAGTATCACCGCTTCCTATTCTTCGAGCAATGGAACTTTTCATATCTACTCAATAAGACCACACAAACAGAAAAAAAGTTTTGAAGTCTGAATAAACCAATTACCCCTGATAGCCAACTCCTGTTTACTTTTAAGTGTAAGATGCCTATAGCTAGAGTTTTGTGAAGAAGCACAATTATCCCTGATAGCCAACTCCTGTTTACTTTTAAGTGTAAGATGCCTATAGCTAGAGTTTTGTGAAGAAGCATTTCAGAACATTTATCAAGGCTACAAAATAAAATAATGATGAAGAAAATGCCATTAAGTTTATACAACTACAATTATTCTAGTCATACCAAAAAGCATATAAACTTACCCTTCTCTATGAGAAATTTAAAACAACCCTGACAAATAAGCAAGAGTTTCAAATACAATTTATCTAAAAGTTGTTTTCATTAGTATGTTAATTTCATTTTAGGTCAGAGTTTCAATGGCAATATTATCATAGCTTATTTAGTATGTAATTTCTCTAGGCAAAAAGGAAAAAAAAGTGTGTTTTATATAGAAATATTAAGCTTTAAAATTCCCTAAATAAGAATTTAGAGTCCTATGCTTGCTTTCTCTCTCTTTTCTAGAGGAGAGGGGCTTGCTTGAACTCAAGGCTTTGTGGTCTCATTGTTTATTCTGAAAACCTGGTTTGTTGTCACATGACCCAGAACTTGACTGGAGGGTTTTTGTTTTGTTTTGTTTTGTTGCTAGTTAATTGGAACTAGGTTTTCTGCCTGGCCTGGCATGTCAACCCTCAGTTCTCAATATCCTGAGAAGCTAGAATTACATGTATGCATTTTCCCCAAACAGAAAGCACAATGGGTTAAATAAGGTAAATAAGCATTAGATAACTGGCAATTGCTAATGTGCGTTAATCAACAGTCAAGCATAAAAGTAAATATTTTATATGGTGACATTAGATGCAAAAATATCATACTGAATGTCTACAGCAGCAAACAAAAAAAGGCACTGACCACAATAAATTCTGTAAAAGAAGAACAAAAAGGCAAGAATTAAAATAGCCCAAATTTAACTTTAGAACAAACTCTGAAATTAAAAATAATTTCAGTATAAACTAAAATTAATGTGATATTTGTGATCAATAAGAATACATTTGGAATTCAATTATTTTCTCTGCTCTAATTCTGGCTACTTTTAAAAAATTTTGTTTAACATTGAAAGATAAAAATGAATAATTTTAAGCAGAAAATTTATAACTAAATAAATAAATACCACACTTTTCAGTTTTGCTAGAGTAAGGATACAAAATTTTAACACATTTTACATTATATGTGTAGATACACACGTCTATATAATTATTCCATGTAAACAAACATGAAATCCATGAATTAAAGTTATATGTCAGCATGAAATCATACACATTATTATTTATTTCTATAATTTCTCCCATCTAACTTCAAAATTTTGAACTCTTTATTATTTCCAAACTATGACAATTTGTAAATTATTTCCTGTCAAAGCATGTATTAATATACTCAAATACAACTATTTGTATACATGCAAAATACAAAAATACAAGTGAACCAATACCTATATTGTGTGTTGCCATGCCTATTACATAATTTTGGTTCTATATGTTGAAGACTTCTATTTATTTATATTTTTAGATTAGTTTTTAAAAATTATTTTTATTGTCACAGAGGGGTATTGTACAGAGGGGTTACAGTTACATACTTGATAGTGAGTACATTTCTTGTCAAACTTGTTACCTCTTCCCTCATTTTCCTCCCACCTTTCCTCCTCTCCAACCTTCCCCAAGTTGTACAGTTTACAACATATTGTCTTGTAAGTATGGCTGTTGCATTTGTTCACCTTTTACCCATTGTCTAACAATTTTAATGCTCCCCTTCCCTTCCCTGATTCAGACAGACATATCCAGAGTACCAGAATCAAATACAGTGACAAGAGGGGATAACTTCTCCTTTGGAAAGTATTTTTTTGATAGCTTATTCTTTTGAGCTTTTTCTACCTTACTCAAATGCATTCTAAAGTTTTCTGTATGTTCTTCTAATCTTAAAAATTTTACATATAGAAATTTCTTGGGCTCATGGAAAATTTTTGGCTTTTTAAGACTGCATGGTTGTGAAAGTTTCTTCATTCCTTCTCATCCAATCATCTGAAATCTTGTACATCTTTAGGTGGTGGTTTTCATTCAGTGAGCATTTATTGAGCCCAGAATTATAGGCTATATGAATAGAAAGGTAATGAAGATCCTATCTCTGACTTTTATAGCTTGTAGTCTAGTAGAGAAAATTCTTATGCTGCAAGTCATCATTCAAATTATCTTTGAAAAGTGTTTTTTCTTTATAAAAATAATCATGCTTTTTACAGAAACTTAAGAAGTTGAAATGTTTTAAGCAAAAATAATATAGAGTGCTTGTAGAAAAATAACAAAAAGTCATTCCTAATCACTAATAATAGTCATAATGTATTCCTGAAGGAAAATCACTAGTAATGTTTTAACTTATATATTTAAAGCATTTTTATCTTTGCTTGTATTTCAGGATCATACCACACATGTAATTTACATAATGCAATTCTTCTTTGTATTATATTGCAAGCACCTTTCCTCCTCGTTAAAAACACTTTGAAGTGATAATACTTTCATAAGATTACATAGTATATGTATAATAATTTTCTTCAAAATGCCCACTTAGATCTTTAAGTCGTTTATAGTTTTCCTTTGGATGGAATTTTTATCCATATGTGTTTATTCACTTTTTGATTACCTTTTAAGAAGAGATGATAGGAAATGGAGTTACTGAGTTCAAAGTGTCAACAATTTAAAAGCTTTTGGTTTAAATTGTCAAAGACCAGAACAATTTTACTGGTTCCTTTTTCCTTTTATGATTCCTAATGCCTAATTTGCGTTCTACTTTTGGCTTACAATTATGAACATATAATTTTATAAATACATATCTTTATGTAAATTATATGTCATATATACAATTTAAGTATGTTTTAATATATGTTGATCTTTTACAACTATATTGTAATGTACATATTATTAATAATTTATATACAAGTTTATATTTATTTGGGGCAGAAATGGGATTTGAACTCAGGGCCTTGTGCTGACTCAGCAGATCCTTTTACTTCTCAGCTAATCCAGTACTTTTTTTGCACCAATAATTTTTCTTTTTTAAAAAAATCTCTTGTGTAGCTATGCCAGTATATTTGACCAGACTGTGATACACTTATATTTTGGCTTCCAGCAGAGATGAAATGACAGGCTGTCAGCATCAAGTCTAGGTTCTTATGTTGAGACTGAATATCATTATCTTCTCTGTCTAATCCATTCTCTAATGGCAATTCAACCAAGTCATTTTCAGCCTTCCAAGCTATCCTAATTTCAGTATAACAAGGTATGTTTTTTGTATTTATGCATACATTCTATATAACTCTTTTAATAAATATACAACAATCATTGGGCATAGTAATAGATTTAGCCATTTCCAATTTTGAATTATGCACTGGTAATTTTTGTTCATTAAACCTAAACTGCATAAGTATTTATCATTTCACCCTCAATAGGTGGCCTTACATTCTTTGCTTATTTCTGAATAGCTCTATGACTTGGGAAAATCACTTAACATCATTAAACCTCTTTTTTTAATTTCCAGAGATGGTTAAATGTTTGGCAAAATCTATGTGAATTTATGAAAATTCATTAAATTAATGAAAAATGCATCTAAGATAGTCAGTTACAAAATACTCAATAAAATGTAATTAATTCATCTATAATATTAAAAAAAAAGTTCTAATATTTGACTGGCTGAGTTTCAGTAAGTCACCAATAGAACATCCTAATCCTGGCTAGGTTAAAATCAGTATAAAAGACCTTGATTCCTAGTATTCTATTGGTATTGTGTGAATTAGCTGAGAATAGTTACTGTAGGGTTTAAAGGACAATTCTTTTTTTTTTTTTTTTTTTGCCAGTCCTGGGGCTTGGACTCTGGGCCTGAGCACTGTCCCTGGCTTCTTTTTGCTCAAGGCTAGCACTCTGCCACTTGAGCCACAGTGCCACTTCTGGCCATTTTCTGTATATGTGGTGCTGGGGAATCAAACCCAGGGCCTCACGTATATGAGGCAGGCACTCTTGCCACTAGGCCATATCCCCAGCCCCTGGACAATTCTTATCCTAATACTGAGATCAGATCTCTGAGTCTCATACTGCTCAGTTTGTTTAGCTGTCCATTTAAACCATGTCACCAAGCCTACCTTTTGCTGGTTATTTGGGAATGGAGTCTCAAATGGGATAACCTTTCTTTCCTGGGCTAGGCTTTGAATTGCCATCCTCTAGATCTCAGTCTCCCAAGTAGTTAGGGTTTACAAGCATAAGTCATCAGCAACAGAAATAAGAAGGTTCTAAATCCTCTTCAATACCCTAAAGATAAAGTACAAAAGCCAGTTTCACAATAAATGGAGCCAACCATTAGGTCAACAACTGTTTATCAGACGCGAACCATGTGCTAGAACTCTTCAGAAGGGAGGTGACACTGACTTTGCAATAGTCTGCTTGAAGATGGACTGTGTGCATGTGAGGCCCAGTCTTGGGTACAGATAGACCCATAACATTCAGGAGTGTGGAAACAGCCTTTAGAGTTGTCAGTTATTTCATCTCTCTGGCCACGATAAACACATGTGACTTTACTAAGACAATATGTATAGGAGTGTAAGCTTGTCTGGTAGCGGGTAGATTGAAGCGTTGGTATTGGAAGCAAGAAACTCACACAGGGATATAAAAAATAGTCCAAGAAATAGACTGAAACTGCCACAAGAGCTTGGCAAACAGACTTGTGCAAACAGTAAGTCAGCACAGACAGCACTTCTGCTTCCAGAGTGGAGATTCTTCACTGTTTCTTGTTTTGAGAGATGTGATGGTTCACAAAGCCATTAAGTGGTGTGAGAAAAGATACTTCCCATCCCTCCTGGAATGTTTATTAAAGGTTTTCACTAAGAATGAAGTGGAAATGATGTAAGAATTTAGGCAACTACTACTCAGACCAAAAAAAAATGACAATAATTTTCATAGAAAACCCCAAATCACACATACAAGCAATAGAAAATAGAAAATATTGATATCTGAGATAGAAAATTTTGACTTAATTCAGACTTCTTTATCTCATACTCTGAGGCACAGCAATGCATGCTAAGTACAATTGACTTTAAGTGCTTGATATTCAATTTCAAACCAAGTTATGAATTACAGGTAATATCTGTAAAAAGATTTAGCCAATGAATATGGACTTAATTGAGCAACTCTTTCACCAAGCAGAGGACTGTTGAAGTACTCATAATGTGTTTTGGCATAATAGTATAGTGAAATTTTGCAGTCATTTCCAATTAGAAAGTGTATATTGTTAAAATACTATATTTTAAGGAACTAAGGATCTGAAAAAATTTTATGTATCCTGGAATAAAAATCAGATCCAATGGAAAAAAAATGTAATATATGACATTTTTACTATGTTTATCCTATTTTCCCTCTTGGGACCAAATAGGTTCTATTTCATTTTTTGACTATGGTTATTCAAAAATGTAGCTTTACACCCCAACTCAAATTTACTTAAACAATAATATTAACACAAGATCAGTATCTGTGGTAAAATGAAAAGAAAGAGTAAAGCAGAAGAGACGACAAAAAAACAATTAAAATAATGATTCATGTATCTCAACTCATCCAAGTCACATTCTTGGGTAATAGCTATAATTCCAAACATACATTTTCATGTATGTAAATGACATTACACTAGTAAAAACATTGACTTGATAGACCATATGCAAACAGTAATCCAAATTGTTGAATATTTAGAAATATTTCATTTTACCTTTACCTTAATTATTAATTAAAATGATTTAAAAGTAAACCATTGGAATTTAGAATGCATAAACCTTGGTTTTATAATTTACCTTTAGGTCACAGGAAATTACAGATATATTAACTATGAAAGAATGATTTTGCAATGATATTTTCATGTTATTCAACTTAGACATTAATAAAGCAATTAAGCCCATTAAGATGATATAAGAAAGATACTGTTGAAAAGACTATAGAATTTATTATATGTGTGTGTTTGTGTGTGTGTGTGTGTGTATATATGTGTGCTACTGAGTCTTGAACTTAAGACCTTGTGCTTTCTTACAAATTTTTTCCCTCAGGATCAATACTCCATCACTACTTATCACTTGAATCACACTTCCAGTCTTAATTACACTTAATTGTATTCATTATACACACTTTCAGTCTAGTTATATTATATAAATAATATGCATAGTTACCATACCATCATTATATCTTTTAATTGTTTTTTTTTTTTTGTCGTCTCTTCTGCTTTACACTTTCTTTTCATTTTACCACAGATATTTCTTTTGTGTTCATTTTATTGTTTTAGTCTGGTAACTATAATGTCTGGTTTTTGTTTTTGGTTTTTATTTTGTACTAGTCCTGGCACTTGTATTCTGGGCATAGGTATGGTCTCTGATTTCTTCACAGGGTGGCTTGCTTCTCGCACCACAGGCTTTCAGATTATTTAGTATTACAGATATGAGCTTCCCCAGCTGAGAAATACTTTTTTTTTTTTTTGCCAGTTCTGGGCCTTGGACTCAGGGCCTGAGCACTGTCCCTGGCTTCTTTTTGCTCAAGGCTAGCTAGCACTCTGCCACCTGAGCCACAGCGCCACTTCTGGCCGTTTTCTGTATATGTAGTGCTGGGGAATCGAACCCAGGGCCTCATGTATACGAGGCAAGCTCTCTCACCACTAGGCCATATCCCCAGCCCTGAGAATTACTTTTAACACATAAAACTTATTTAAATGTTGAAGTATGGTTTTTATAGTCACTCAAACACGTGATTTAAAAAATATTCAAATTCATAAAGTTATACTAGGCATGTGCAAAGCTATGAGACTAGTGTTAAATTTGGAAAGTTAGACATTGGAAGTTTTTATTTCAAACACTGTGATATCAACCTCAATGTAAAATCATCTCCTTTGTGTGCTTGTGGGTATATGTCTTACTAGTTATCAAGTTTTAGAGTATTTTTTCTGTTTATGAAAAACAAAATGACTGACATGTAAGTGTACATACATGTGTGCATACACATGGTTTAAACAGCACCAAAATAAAATCAGCTCAGTAAAAATACTAAATGTGGGTTCTAGAAGCATGCAAAAACTTTAATATTTAAAATATGGAGCAAAATTATCTAAAATTTATGAAACAAAGGCTGTCAATTATGAGGAAAATAAATAGAAGGGAATAGATCATTAAATCAAAAAAAGAATGGCAATAGAACATACACACAATGGAATTCTATGCCTCTATCAGAAAGAATGACATTGCCCCATTTGTAAGAAAATGGAAGGACTTGGAAGAACTTATACTAAGTGAAGTGAGCCAGACCCCTAAAAAAATGTACTCTATGGTTTCCCTCATAGGGAAACAAGTTATGGAAACAAGTGCTATATCATTGTTACAATTATATTCAACACACCATGTGAAACCACACCCTTTTTTTCTCTTGTATTCCCTTCCTGTGGCTATAGACCACCCCCACCCCCATCACTGTATCTGATCTGAGTACCCTGGATATTGTATATTAGTGTATTAGAACTAAGGAAGGGAAAGGGAATACCAAAATCGAGAGAGAAAGGATAAAAAGACAAACGATTCCAAAGCAATATTTACAAAACCATTTGGTGTAAACCAACTGTACAACTTATGGGGGAAGAGGAAAAAGGGGAAGGAGGAAGTGGGGACAAATGAGGGAGGAGGTAAAAAGTTGAACAAGAAATGTACTCACTGCCTTACATAAGAAACTGTAACCCCTCTGTACTTCACTTTGACAATACAGGGGAAAAAAAGAAAGTAATAGTTTTTAGTTTTTTTTTTATTATTCATTTCTTTATTGTTAAAGTGATGTACAGAGGGGTTACAGTTTCATACATAAGGCAGTACATACATTTCCAACTTGTTACATCCCCCTTATTTTCCTCTGCCTTCCCCCATTCCTGTTTCCCTCCTCCTCATGAGTTGAACAGTTGGTTTACACCATATAGTTTTGTAAGTATTGCTGTTGCATTGGTTTGTCTTTTTAACTTTTGTCTCTCAATTTTGATATTCCCTTTTCTTTCCCTAGTTCTAATACACGTATATACAATATCCAGGGCAGCAAAATCTATTTTATATAAGAATTTTTTTAATAAATAATGTCTGAGGCCAACATTAAAAGCATAGGTATCATATATTAATTTGAGGTAGCAGATATATAGTTCTTCATTAGACTATCACTTTCATTTTCTATAATTTTTCTAAGAATAATGAAATTAAATTTGTTTTACAATGTCTTAAAAGTTTCATTAATAACAATATTCACATATATATGCTGATTGTAATGTATATGTATGTTCATATATGTATATATACATATATATGTATGTACATATGCTAGATTTTTAAGGTAGCCAAACTTACATAACAATTTCCATATCTCAAAGCAATAATGTAGAAATTTAAGGCAAGTTTATACTAGTCTAGACCAATATTTTATCTGGTTCTTTATTAGCTTTTAGTTTGCATCTTCTGAATAAGAAATGTTGTCCAAAACTATTTCTACCTAAACTATAAACATGTAATTTGATATAAAATTTAATTCAATTATTATTCAATTAGAGCAAAATCTCTGTCTTCTAAACTCTTTCTGTGTACCAAGTACAATACTGTGTCTGAATAAATCTTAACTCCTGAGGAAATAGCAATTAGACTTGATGAGAGAATAAGTTCCTTTGAGACAAATGGAGAGAAGCTCATTAAATTCAATTGTTGTTCGGTAATGAGTTACATGATCGTTACTTCCATAAGGGGTATTCCAAGTTGGTAAATACTTCCACTTGCTATGGGTTCCTGTGTTAGTGCTCCTCTAATGAAAGATGCCTTTTTTAATCCACACTCAAGACAAAAATCTTTCCCAAGTAAGAGTCCACTGTGGCAGTTTCCCACAATCCCCCAAATATGCTATCTTTAAATGTACTGATATCTTTGGAAAATGGTTTTAGTTAGTATTTGATAAATAATGAACTATTCTTCTGCTCAGATATTATTCTGTTATTCAAACCATGTCATACATACATACATGTATATATGTAATATATGCATATATATACATGAAACATATATGTATGTATATGTGTGTACATATATATACACATATGTATATACGTATACATACATTGGCAGTACTGGAATTGGCACTCCAAGTCTCATGCTTGTGTAGCACTGTCGCATGCATTCAGATCCACTCCTGGCTTTTTATTTCTGGGATAGAGTCTCATTTCCAAAACATAAAGGCAGGCACCTGGGCCCCCCATCACTTTCTTAATGCCTCCCATGGCTTCTACCATCACAGAGATGCACTGGCACATTCAACATCCCTTAGCTGAGGTGGAATCTCGTGGACTTCTTTTTTTCTTTCTGGATTGAATTCAAACACGATTTTTCTATTCTCTACTTCATAAGTGGGAAAGATTGCAATCATGAGTAACTTTCAACTGACCTATGTTTTGAGTACTATACACATTTATACTTAATAAATAACAATAATATTCAGAAATCAAATCAATCTATTAATTTATCCAGTTATTTACTGATTATTTCTATTTTACCATATATTATATATGATTCTTTTCATGCTATGTGAGTATGACACTATGTATATTGTCATTAGGATGGTAATCTAGCCTCAAAATAAAGAAACTAATGCAAGGTGTGTGTGTGTGTGTGTGTGTCTGTGTGTCTGTGTGTGTCTGTGTGTCTGTGTCTGTGTCTGTGTCTGTGTCTGTGTCTCTGTGTGTGTGCCTTTGTGTGTGTGTGTGTCTGTTTCTGTATTTTGAAAGAAAGTTACTCAGGGAACATATAGTAAGTTTCACAAAGTTAAGCTTGTATAATCAAAATAAAAAATATCTTAAGTATTCTTTAAGATAAGACATTAAGGCTGAGAAGAATTTAGGCAGACAGAATGTCCAGAAATCTGCATGTAAAACATAAGCATACATATTGCCAGTACAGTGTGCCATACATTTTTTGTAAAGTACTCCAACATAACAAGAACAATGCACTGTGGGAATTAGACTTTTAATTTATACCAATAACTGTTTTCTAGCTTCTAAATTTTTTATTAAATTTTATTTTTATTAACACGATCTCCTTTTAAGTTTGGAAAGATTAACCGTATAAAATTTTCCAGAGAGTTAACTGTTCAGAGAAGACTGACCTTCAAAGGAAACAATCAATAGTTAAATTTATTCTGTACACTATTCGTGTTTCTCTTGTGTTTAAGTACATTAGCATCAGAATGGGGATAACTACCTTTCACCTTGTTCCACATGCTCTAATTATTACCATTTCTGTCTTACAGCAGCAGAACATGATAATTAACAATAAGGTCATACAATAAGATGTTACTCCAAAACATATATTTATCTCACATATTCTAGGGTCACAAAGTGATCACAGATTTTAAACATTGGGCATAGTATTAGTCTAATTACCTGGCTGAATATCAAATGAGAAATCAATAGTTGCTAAGGGGATCTAGCTTCTCATTCAAAACTGCTTGTATATATGTGTATGCAGGTTCTTGTGACTGACCAGGTGATTGGGAATTAAGTTGTAACAAGATTTTCATTTTTTCCAGTCCTGGGCTTGAAGTCTGGGCCTGGGTACTATCCCTGAGTTTCTTTTGCTCAAGGCCAGCACTTTACCAAATGAGCTACAACGCCATTTCTGGATTTTCTGAGTGGTTTGTCAGAGATAAGAGTCTCCTAGATGGCATGTTGAAAGTAATCACAACAGTGATATAACACTTGTTTCCATAACATGGAGTTCATTTCACTTAACATCACCTTATGTGTTCATAATGAAAGAGGCCATACCAACCCCCTTGAGTAGGAAGTTACCCGAGCCCCTCTCCCTCCAGGACATGAGGACAAACCCACATCCTGTTATCTACTGTTATCTAAACCTTGCAGCCTGCAAGCAGGGAACAAACAAAAGGCACCAGCCCTGTCCAAAAGGTCACTTCCCCATTCCAAGGATCCACGCGCACATGCAGCTTGGCACGTATCCCTTACCATCCCAAATTAGGATTCCTTAAAATGATTGGTAAACGTATGTGACTCAGTGTAAAATGATTGGCTGCCTGCGTGCAGACCAGATGTGTTACTTTAAATCTATTGGTTACAAATGCGCGGGCTTTACCCTAACGGATAATAGAGTCCTATATAAGGTCCCCCTCAGAAAAGCTCGGGGCTCTCAGTTGCTGACTGGTTTATGGTCATGCTGTGAGCCCGAGCTTGCTCAAATAAACCCTTTGCTTTTGCATGAGAACGTCTCTTGGTGTCCTCCATTCCGTGGATGCGCTTCTCGACCCTTTCAATAAAGGCATAGCTATTGGGCTCTTGTGATCCTCTGCTGTGACTAGCCTAAACCTGTACTAATTCAACATGCCATGTAAAACCATAGCTTTTTTTGTTGTTGATTATCCTCTTGTATCCCTTCCTGTGGTTGTCCCCGTGCTATCACTGAATCTCATCTGAGTACTGTATATACTGTATACTGTATATACTGGTATTAAAACTAGGGAAGAGAAAGAGAATATCAAAATCGAGAGACAAAGGATAAAAAGACAAACAACTCCAAAAGCAATACTTAAAAAACCATTTGGTGTAAACCAACTGAACAACTCATGGGGAAGAGGGAAAGGGGAGAGGGAATGGGGGGAAATGAGGGAGGAGATAAACAAGAAATGTACCCACAGCTTTATGTATGAAACTGTAACCCCTCTGTACATCACTTTGACAATAAATAAGTAATTAATCAGAAAAAAACAACAACAGTCTCCTAGAGTTTCCTGCCTGGACTGACTTCAAATCAAGATCCTCAGATCTTAGCCTCCCTGAGGTAGGATTATCTGTATTAACCACTGGCTCCTGGATAACAAGGAATTTTTAACAGTAGTGCTTGCAAATAAAACTTAACCACATAACTACATTTTTCCAATTTATTGTTCTGTTTACAAAACTTAAATTTTGCATTTCTGTCTTCATCAGAAAGTACGTAATCATTTGTAAGGTCACCATCTTACACAAAATAAGGTTTGTGCACTTTTTATCTGTCATTGATTTTTGTCTATTATGCTGGTATTAGAGAGAGATGAATGATATTGGAGTAGAGATATTTCTGTGCACTTATTACTGGTAATAAAATCATACATGATGTGTAGTAATTGACACAAAATTTATTAAGGAGAAGAAAACTATTGGCAAACAGGGTAGAAACATTCAGAAAACAACTTCAAGGAGAACAAAGACACTTTGCTTTATAATTTCATTTTCTCCTGTTATTCATGCTGTTTTCATCTTTGCTCTTACATGTTCACTATTTGCAGTGTTGATTTGCTCTATTTTTAAGAGAGATTCCACAAATTTTCAGCTATTAGGAAATTTTAATGTTCCATTCTGTCAGTTACAATCCCTTGATTCATTTATTCTGAACATTGCTATTTGTTGAGAAATAAATTTGTATTCTTTTTCCATTGACACATAACAAATTGCAACAAATTTAAGGGTATAGATTAATTACTTCACAGTTTCTGTGAGTCGGGAGTTGGAGTATGGCTCAGCTTTACCTTCTGTTGCCATGAAATAGTGGTCAATACTGAAGTACATCTGAGCATTCTGACAGAAAGAGTGTTCAATATCACTCATTTAGTTACTACTAGGAATCATTTCCTTTTGGGCTATATGACTGAGAAATAGATTCCTTGCTGATTGGTAGTTACCTCAGTTTCCTTTCATGCATGTCTCTACAGCATAGAGCTTGATTAAAGACAGGAAGGAAGATCCTGAGAGCAAAGCCTAAGCTACATTTGCATATTTCAATATGTGAGGGAAACCTACTAACTTTACCAACTTCCCTTAGAAGCAAGTGATTCAAATGATTGGCCCCTAACTTTAAAGGGAATAAAGCAGATTATGAGTGCCAGGAATTAGGGATAACTCAGAATTGTATCTGCATCTGTCAAGCATACATACAAATTTGTTATCTCAGGATACATAATTTATGATAAAAAACTTTGTTAAGGTTGATATATATTATTATAAAATATAGCTTTAATTAAAATTATAAGATGCTCTGGACATGTATGTTTGTTCTTGGTTGAACCAAATGTAGTTTATACTTTGAAATATTTGCCAGATGCTCTGTCATACTGATGCCTAGATCCAATGTCTGTAATATCATAACATTGGACAGTAATCTTCTAAAGGTAATTTCTTATTGACATTTATAAGCACAGTAACTTAAAGCCTTAAGTCTCTTTGTTTTTACTTGCAAGTAGAAAAGGCTTGCTTTTTGTCCCCTGTATGCAAACCTGTATATTCATGAGTATTGAGATAATATTCCCTATGGAAAAGAATGTGCCATTATGAAATATAGATAACTATGCTAATGTATTGATTTTGCCCACAGATATTATAATTGTTATATTTCTGTGTTACCACCCAATTGCATAATCAATGAGATATAGAACTATGACAACAATAGTCAGTAGCAGGGGCCTTGGATACACTCAGAGAACAAATCTTATTACAAAGGAGGGAAGACTAACTTGTGGGGTTGTAGGGACCAGCTGATTAAATGCGTATCTATATGCATTTTCCTGACTTGCCACCATTTAACTGTCTGCATTCATGTGAGCCTTGTGTATGATGGTGGGTCTTGGGACACAGTAAATACAGGTTTTTCTTAAGAGTGTGGGATTTCTATGGTATTACAAGTTATATTGCCATCCTCTCAGTGGATTTTTTTGTTTTCTAACAACAACAAAAAAAAACACAAAAACACTTCAAAAGGGTGAAATGCTTAGTTTCCTGAAAAATTGACATGGGCAAGTGGAGAGCAAAGTAAGAGTTCTAGAGAAAGTAGGAAATGGATATCCTGTTATTCTGTCAAAGAGTTAAAATAATAGGCAACATAAAGAGTAATCTAAAGAAAATTTATTCAACAGCCCTTGCCCCTATTTACTTACTAAGTAGGGTCTTTTTTCCTTTCTACTCTTTTCTCTTCCCCTCCTCTTCCTCTTCCTCTTTTCCCCTCATCTTCCTCTTTGTTCATCACTTACTTCTGTCTCTTTTAAGGTTTTGTAGAAGAAGAAAAACTACAGTTCATACTTTTGGAAACTCCCAGCCCCACCCCAAAGTGGCAGTTAGGGTGGAAGGTTGTATGACTATACCCAACTAGTTACATTTTACTAGTGCAGAGTTTAGTGAAAAATGTCAGGGTGCATTGCCTGTTATTGTGCACAGCATATGTACCTGTTGAACAGGACAATATCAGAGGAATTTGCTAGCAATGGTGCATGCAGTCCTACATGCAAGTTGGTGAAGTTACCACTAGTATGCAGAAATGCTGAACAAACAGGAAACCCACCAGTACTCCAGTGGAGTAAAAGATAATACGTCTTTCTGGTAAGAAATAAAAGAAGGAACTTAACTGTTGTTGAGTATTAAGACCCTGGATGCTCTTTAGGAAATGGGACTATTAATCTATAGGCTTTGACACTATTCCAATCCTAGTAATAGTTTTCTGCCATTCAGAATCTCTTTCCTTTACATTTATGTTGCAAATGCCTTACTTTCTATCTTACATAAATTATACGATCTTTCTCACAGAAGGATGTATTAACAAGAATGCAAGTGTAAATTTGTTGTGTCAAGTACTGCAAGATATTTTTAAAAAAAATAAATGCTACACCTTTTAATTTGTATGTAGATTTTTTCCCTTAGAATATTGCATCTTGAGATTTTTTTTCTTTCTGGGAGATTTCTTTCAACTTCCGTTACAATTTTATAATATAAACTTTCCACCCTATTTCCTAGGTTGAATAAATTCATTTTGCCTCGGGTTATATTGTAGTTTGATTTTGAACAGAATAAGTTAACTTCTGTCGCACAAAATAAGGACCATGTTTTTAAGTACATATCTGGAGTTGGCAGGCATTTTTAGAAATTTCCCCTAAAGATACGACCTTTTTAAAAAATAAATCAATTGTCTATCCTGGCCTACCTCTCCATCATTTTTCAGAATCAGCCTCGGAATAACCTAAACATAATCCTGTGAGATCTGTTAGTTTTGCCAGTCTGAATTTATAAATTTAAGGTAAGCCTAGTAAAAGAAGTATAATATAAGAGATAACCAGCCCTGCTTTACAACCTGAAAGGTGAAAGGAAAGCTTAGCACTTTCAGCCTGTCACTTAAACCGGCTTACCTTCAGGTTAGACTCGCTTTCAAGCATAAAGCCCAAGGGAGGTAAAATAACATTCCTAACAATTGGTCATGCCATAGGGTTAAGTGAATTCTCTATCCTTTCCTGAAAACAATCTAATAGGATGGTTAGGGAAGGCATAATGAGAACACAGTTGGTTGAGAAGTGCCAGGGAGAAAGGGCAATTTAATGGGGAGTAAAATATTGAATAGACTGTCCAGAAAAGTCCCCAGAATGATCATACACCTACTTCATTGTCTTTCATCTTAGTCTGATTCAATTGCAGGTTTTTATACTTCATTTTATTTAAGTGACCAACCTCCCACCTACATGTTGCCTACTGCAAATCCACTGGATATTTTTATTCTACATAGAACTAGACAGTACAAAAATAGCCGATCTTCCTTAACTTGAAGGAAGGCTCCAGAAGGCCTTTTTATTCAGCTAAATCGTTTCTCTAATACAATCTTAAAATAGCCCCATGTAATTGCTGTTAGATCTGTGGGACTTTAACATGTGTATTCAAGAGAAAAAAATTAACCATATGAAGCTATATAGCACAATCTGATTGAAAGAGTCTATGTAAATGGGCAATGTGATTTTTTTCTCTTCACACTCAAAAATTTTGTTAAAAACTGACCATAATATGCCTATAGATAGAAGATTTTGAAATTTTAATGAATGTAGGTGTATAGGTTTGGATTTTAAATCTGAAACATTCATGTGCTCTAACATTTAGCAAGAAATAATAGTTCTTTTTAAAAAATGCATACCTGCTTTAGAGGGAATGTCCTTCTTTAATCTTACTAGGTATAGACTATGTTCCTCTAAAAATATTCTTAAATTTCATCATATGACTTCATAGTATTTTTCTGACTCAGCCCATGAAAGCTTATATTAGCCAGGATCCTGAGATCCTGCAAAAGACAGAAGATCTGAGTCAACAGGAAATGTCTCTACAGCTGGATTGATTTAATAGGGCTTTTTGAGTTGACATGGGAGTAAGAATCAATATGTAGTTCCCATGGAGCTAAACCACTCCAGGAAATTTCAAAGGGTTTTTCAGCCAATAAAACCTTAATCATGGGTGTGAGTGGACTTTGCTAAGTGGAATGAGATAGATTATAAATACATAGACATATTAATAAGAAAGGGTTTGTCTGATAGAAAATATATTCTGTTTTTAACAATACAACTATAATAGTGCTACCACCAGTAATAGAATTTCCTGTTGATGCTCCCTGAGGGCAGAACCCACACAAAACCCTTCTGACTCAGCACCCAGTAATCTTATAGCAGATAGTGCCTGCTTAGTGTTGTTGGCTTCCAGTGTTTCAATGCTACTTCCAGTGTGAAGGGGGCTTCCTTGAGGTACATGTCTTGGGACCAGAAGAATGAGGTCCAGAACAACAGACAATTCATGTGAAGAATTTTATTCGTAAGATGTATGTAGCTCCAAGGATCCTGCTAGCAGCCACAAGTTACTTACTATGTCTTCATGTGGGTGTCTCTGTGTCACTGACTCGTTCCATGTCTCTGTAAAACTCGGAGCCTAAGTGTCTGTATACCTTGGGATTTGGTCTGATTGGTTGTCCTTATTAAAATTAGTTGTTTTGGATAGAAACACTTTATGGGCCAGATCCCACAGTGTTCTGATTTTCTGCTATTGCCTAACGGATCCCTTCGGCAAACCTCCTACTCAAGATTATGGGAAGATTGCGGAAGCTGTCAGGTTCTAAGAATGGGAAGAGAGACACCATATTCTGAAACAATTTCTCTATTGTACATCTGTTTTTAGCCTGCTAAGCCAAGAAGTTGTCCCTGAAGCCCGGTTATTAACTAATTTTCTCCTTCAGAATCTATAAATGTACATGTGTAACAAAGCTCAGGGTAAGCAAAGTGGTTGCATATTAAAATAATACCTGCGAATTGGGGAAAATCGATGCATTGTGATGATAGAGTGTATTGTGCTTTTATCACTGTAGCATCTATTGTACCTTAAGTTAATGGTAATTATATGTCTTCAAGTGAAAAGTCCCTGAAGGAGTTATTGTAGCATTCTAACATTCCTAAGAAGAAATAAATAATAACAACTGCAAATAAACACACTTAGCATTCAAACCAAATGCACCCAAAGGTAATCAACAGCTCAGGTATTTCCAAGGTTTGGGCTACCTTCCAAGTGTTTTATTTTTAAACCTTTTAGACTTGGACTTGGGTGTGTCATGATTGGTTTGTAAACATGATTTGAAGTCATTCATATTTGTATTCTGTGGGAGAATTTCTTATAAAGCCTTAAAAAAACTATCCAGCAAACGTGACATAGAATGTTAATTCCTCTTGCTCAGTTCAGTGCATCATCGCAACCCCCTTCCCCCCAGCTTGTTGACTGGTAAAATGGAAGGAGACAAGAGTTACCTAGTGTAATGTGACACCTCATGACACATCAATAAAGGGTTGTTTGGAAAAGGATGCAATTCGGAAATTTAAAGTGTTACATTAGAAATAATAAGACAAAGATCCAATACAAAAGTGAGTGAAGGAAAATGAAAGCGTGTGTGTGTGTGTGTGTGTGTGTGTGTGTGTGTTGATCAAAAGCTGCTTGCTGAATCATAAGAAAACTGGAATTGCTCCGAAGGAAGACCAGTAATAAGCAAAATTGATGAAAACCCTGAGGAAAATGTTCAAAATGAGTTTAGTGCACCACCATCTTTTCTTACCAGAGAGCTTGTCAAGCTATTAGAAGAGAAAGATGGTGAGAAGTGAGTTTGCTCCTCCAATGAAAGAGCATAGAGAGAGGTTTAATTCAACTTCTAAAAGGCTTAGTGACCAACAAAGAGGTTTATTTCTCTTACTTAGGATTAATCTGTCATGGAGGTAGATAATTTGAGTTCCTCTAGGGCCATTGTATCCTCCTGTTGATGACACCATAGTGAGACTAGTTTATATGGGTATGAAGCATTACTAAGGCTCATTCATCTCGCTGTTTTCAACCTAGTAAATTCAATCATTTGGAGAGATTCAACTGGTCATCAGACAGTAATATGTATTGATGTTAAAATAATTTAAATTATTTCCATTTGGAGGAAATTGACATTCAAAATATTTGTTGTAATATCTATTTATTTTCAGAATTGAGAGGTACATTTACAGATCTAAAATTCCTTTAATCTTTTAAATGGGGCCATCTGATGAAAGTAGCTCTCCTTGAATTGTTTAAATACACAGACTTTACATACTATTTGGTCAATATTTATGTCCAAGAAAGTGTATCCCTGCCTGATTTATTACGTTGAATTAGCAAAGATTCTTAGCTTGGTTGGGATAAGGGATTGATAAAGAATAATATCTCCTGTGTTTAAGTGATGAGGAGTCACTGCATAAGTTGTAAGAAAAAAATTACATTGGAAGGTCTTTCATATAATTTTATAAAGTTTATTCAAGATGATCACTGAGCTGAGTGAGTCATAAGGGAGTTGGAGAATCAGTGCTAAATTGGCCTCTATTCTTTTGTCATTTTCCTAGAATATGCAAAAATGGTTTGTGAAAAGGACCATTTATTGAATTATTGCTAGGTATGAAAAGTTATGTTCAATGCATACAACATAGGATAAGCAAATCTATAACAGGTAGCTAGTTTTTACATCTCAAATGCCATAATTAACATTATTGTTGTAATATAATTTGTTGAAATGATGGAGAAAGTCCTAGCATATTCCTACTTTTTAACTCTTAACTTTCATGAAGGTTAGTGGACAACGGCTAGTAAGAGGAAAATTGTTCCCTGCCAATAAAGCTCAGAAGGAACAAACAGAAAGCAAGAAATTAACAACAAAATCTAAATAACTTCTTGGAACAATGAATGTAGAAAACATTCTTAAGCATCCCAGGGAAGAGTATGTTGGCTTAATCTACCAGTCAGAATTGAGGGTAGGGAATATTTTTCTGGGACTGCATAATAATTCATATTGCATGAAGAGGATAATTATGTAAGAATGGAGTTTTGAATAGAATCATGAGCATCATTTGAGAATTTAATTTGTTCTTTAAAATTTCCAAAAATTGTTTTTAAATATTTAACATGAACAATTTCAGGTAGAAGTGCATTTTAATTGCCTGAGTATTTTATTCTGTTTTTTGATCTTTTAAACCTAGAGAACATGATGCAACAGGGCATTCTACACTTTGGCCTGAATTCCATCACTTTAAAAACAAGTACCAGATTAAGTTCAAATCTCATTCCTCATAGCCATATTAAAATACTAGATAAAACCTTTCCCTGTGCTTTTCTTCTTTAAGTAAACATCTCCAGGTTCTTTGATAAAATATTCTTGTTATTTAGCAACCCTGATCATCATCATCTAACTGGGACATCAATTGTTGGTTTCCTCTGTAGAATATGGTGACCTACTTAAAACCTAAATCTGTTTAAGCCTTTAAGCTTTTTCTAAAAACCAAAAGGCATGATTAACATTTATTCATATTAATTTATTTTTTAGGTACTATATAATAGCCCAACTACAGAATAACTTTCTGCATTACATACAAGCCTTAATATATTTCAGGTCCTCGAGTGTCGGTAATGTACGACAATAAGATTGCTTTGAAAGGTAGATCATGAAAAAAATGTTAGAAATCACATTATAAGTAATATGTAAGGAGAAATACTATTTTCCTTCTCACCACTGACTAATATCCATGGAATTATTTATTATATATAACAGGAATCTGTTCAGTATTCTTATTTGAAAGTTTCTGTACCTGACTTCAGACACTGAAAAGAGAAAATCTAAGATAAATAAATATAAAACTCTCTCACCTGGAAAAATATGTTTAAAAAGTCAAATTTAGAGTCAACCAGTAAAGGATTCATATCCTCTGTCTATGATAATAGCTGTGCAAACTTGAGGACCTTACTCACCTCTGAATTTAGATTTTCTGACATATTTAATTATACCTATTTGATAGGATATTACTGTGAGAATTGAATTATATACAAGGACCTGACTCTTGGTATCTAGATTTTTCTCTCTTCCCAGAATTTTATCATAGCCTGGGAAGATGGGCAAGCCAAGTAATAGAAAAATATGAATGAAAGCAGTATGCACAAAGGAGGCAGAAATATCCAATGCTAGACATGTGTAAGTCACTAACTATATGTTCTGGCTTTTGAATGTTGGTATGGTGGTATGTGATTATAAATAGTTGCTGGGCAAAGGAGATAATTGGAAGAACAAAAGTAATTCTGGAAATACAGTGTGTATTGGATTACAAAATTAATGTACAGATGTTATGCTATCTTTAACAAATAGATGTTTCTTAAATACAGGAATGCATCTTGCCCATTAGGTATCTTCATTTATTAAGCTACATTTTCCCATTTGGCTCTAATTCTTCTTCAAACTCAACACACACACACACACACACACACACACACAAACACACACTCACACATGCTTAAGCTCAGCATTTCAATTCTTGGATAACTCAAAAGTCATTCGAAAGTGTTCAGTTTATGGGAGAAATTGAATTTTCAAAATGTACATTGGGGGCTGGGGATATAGCCTAGTGGCAAGAGTGCCTGCCTCGGATACCCGAGGCCCTAGGTTCGATTCCCCAGCACCACATATACAGAAAACGGCCAGAAGCGGCGCTGTGGCTCAAGTGGCAGAGTGCTAGCCTTGAGCGGGAAGAAGCCAGGGACAGTGCTTAGGCCCTGAGTCCAAGGCCCAGGACTGGCCAAAAAAAAAATGTACATTGGTATTAATACTGCTTTATTTTGTTCATCCATATATTCACATATTTATATTTATTATATGTATAACATTTCCCCTCTGCCTCCATGAAGAGCAATATTCTTTTTCTTTTAGTGAACAAGGTCATACTGCTACCATCATTGTTATGCCTAATGGAGAGCAATGCCCTTCAGAATGATCCTTTCAAGCAAAATGCATTTGGCATTTGTTTCTCATCTGAGCAGTGACAGCTTGCTTTATCACCCTCTCTAGGCATCTTCCTGAATAAAGAACAAAGGTCCTGGAAATTTTAGGAAAAGTCAACAAATTACAAGTGATTGCTAGGTCTTGAAGAAATTATTTGTGAGGGATGTTATGAACTGTCATTTATTGCAAGTTTTCCTTTGTTTCCAGAACAAGAGCTCATCCAAGACTGTTCCAGGAATACAAACACCTACCACCACTATATCTTACCAGTGCTTAAAGGGTCCAGTAATGGCAAATGCTCACTTAAATTTGGAATTTGTAATCCCATTGTCGATGATTTTATTTTATTTTATTGTCAAAGTAATGTACAGAGAGGTTACAGTTACATACATAAGGCAGTGAGTATAAAACTTTAGCACCTCCTTCATTTTTCTCCCAACTTCCCCCTCCCTTGTTCTCTCTCCATCTCCCCCACCACCAACTTGTACAGTTTGTTTACAGTATATTGTCTTTAAGTATTGTTGTTGTATTGGTTCTCCTTTTATCCTTTTTCTCTCCAAGTTTGTGTTCCCATTCCCTAGTTCTGAGGAGTATGCATACAATATCCATTGTACCAAAGTCAGTTACAGTAAGTTGGGTATAACCATGTGGAATAAAAGACAAAAGAAAAAGGCATAACTTCATAGGATACAGTGGGAATAACAACAACAAAGATAAACCACTTATTTCTAAATCTTGTAGTTTGTTTCCCTTAAAATCATCATATGTGATTAAATTTACATTGCTATTCAGTTATTGTGCTCCTTTGCTAAGAGTGTGTATTTTATATTGTTTAAACAATAGTTTAAACAATTGTGTCACTGTATGCAGCAATGTAAAAATTAAAAGCCTATTTTGTTGTTCTGGTTGTTTGTTTTCTTGGTACTGGTCCTCAAGCTTGAATTCGGGACTCAGGACCAGGGCACTGCCGCACTAACATTCTACTTCTTGATCCAGACCTTCACTTGTGACTTTTTCGGTGGTTAATTCTAGATAAGATACTCATTGGACTTTTCTGTCCAGGCTGGCTTCAAACTGTATTCCTTAGCTTGAATCTTCTGGAGTAGCTAGGATTACAGGTATGAGCCCACAGGCAAAATGTCTGCTTCAATTTTAAATGTGAAGTGCAAGTGCATACACCTGAGTTTCAGTAATAACACACATGCACCAAAGCAAAAAAAAAAAAAAAAAAAAAAAAGCTTTGAAATCCTCATAAACTGAATTCCAGTCAAATAACGTCTTATTTAACAACAGTGCTTTAACTAAATTTTTATTCTAAAAATCTACAAGACCACTGACTTTGTTGGTGCATTTTAGTATATTATATATGGTAATTTTATAAATATATATATATATATGTATGGAGAGAGAGAGGGAGAGAAAGGGAGAGAGACAGAGAAAGAGAGAGAGAGAGAGAAAAAGCACATAATGTCTTACATTATGGGAAATTCAAAGTGAGTGTCATTCTTGCCTCAAGTGCTCATCCCATTCTCTAGTTTGGAACTGAAGACTTCTAAAACCATTATTACCATGGATTAATGTGAATTGCTGTATTATATTGAGAATCCTAAATAGAAGATAGTTAAGAAATGCTTTTCTCAAGTAATAAATTGAATATTCTATCAATTTGGCAGGTCTCAAAGCTTATGTCAAAATTAAGCCTAAGACTAATACAAGTTTTCCAAGAAAATAGAGAGATTATGTCTGTTGAAAAGATTGCTTTGGCACATTAGTTGAGAAAAACAAACAACAATATCCTATAAACCACTAGCAAAATGATTGAAACTGTGAATGAACCAGACCCCACTGATGAGGATGCCTCTTGTAACGAAATGACTTTCAGTTAGATTTGGCAAAAATATATAGGTCAGTTATTAAAGAAACATTCTTGGTGACTCTTATGAAAAATAGAA
Source organism: Perognathus longimembris pacificus (assembly GCF_023159225.1). NCBI lineage: Eukaryota > Metazoa > Chordata > Mammalia > Rodentia > Heteromyidae > Perognathus > Perognathus longimembris. The sequence continues at coordinate 30,640,286 of NC_063168.1, read as the reverse complement.
TGTAATAAAAGGTGGTAACTTCATGTGCTAAATAATCTCTTATATTCTTGGAATTTTATAACAAGAGTAAAACACAAATTAATCAAATCATTCAATTGTTAAGGTTGTTTGGACTAAACTAAGCTTACTGTTGAAGCATAAAACCTTTCTGAATTGAATCATCAGAAATTTAACAAATAAAAAGGGTGAAAAAATTCTCAAAAATATAAATTAAGCAAATGATAGTATTTTTTAATCTGAGAAAAATAAAAATTTCTGTTGGAAAACTATATCAATCATGTTCTCAGCCAACTCCCTTAATTGGTTTTCATTGTACACTTCAGTGTTGCTGTAATATGTGGTATTATTACCAGGCCTTTCTTCAGAATGAAAGCTTTTTCTTTACTTACTGGAATTTTATTGTTGTTGTTGTATGCTTGATTGTTTTGCTGGCATCCAGGTTTAAACTCAGTGTTTTGTGCTCTGACTTAGCTCAGCATTCTTGCTTAAAGCTGACATTCTACCACTTGAGTCACAACCCCAGTACAGCATTGTTATCATTAATTAAAAAGTATGTTTTAAAGATTTTTTTCCCCTGAGCTGGCATAGAACCATATTCTGCCAAGTCTAAACCTGCAGAGCAATTAGTATTATATGCATGAGCCAAAGACATTCAGTTTCTATTCTTGATCTACATTCATTTCAATATTAATATATGTTTGCTTCTTGTCTCTAACTCTTTTTAATCACAATATTCTAAAATCAGGATGATGTGATTTTAACTCTGAAGGGTTTTATGTGTTTTCACAAACCAAGATGATCTATTCTCTTAGAAGCTAACTAAGTTAACTTTCAGTGACACAGGCAAACATAAAAAAAATTCTGTAAATTAGTCATACATTTTTATATTAAAGCAGTGGTGAAATGTTCTATTATTCATCACAGTCCTAGAGGAATATTTTGTAAGATGGCCTAAGTTTCATGATCTTGTCCTTGCTTTCAGCCGTGTGAATCTACTCCACATGTGAACACACAAAGTTGTGATCACTATGGATGCTTAGACATTATCTCATACTAAATTAATAAAACATGGTTCTGATGCCTTCTTTTCATTTTCAACTAAACTCATAATATCTTCTTCCACAACGTAGTGTAGTAACATGTCTTTGACACCTTTTCTGATACATGTAGCAGTATGCTAGTTTAGGTGGATAAATTTTAAAGTTATGCTTCAGATTATTGTATATATGATATTAGCACATATTATCATTTTGACAAACAGCTACCATCTCTTGAGAATACCTCTAATATCTCATACTTCTAATATCTCATAAAGCATTGGTTTGGAATGAATTGTCATGTCTTTATTGAATGGAAAAGATAGAGGATAACAAGTGATTACCCATAATGAAACAAATGGCACATTATGTATCACATATTTACATTTCATGGCTTTAATTTGGTTTTAGGTTTGAAATTCAAGTTGTTCAATTTATATGGCATAGTTTATGAAAGAAGAAGCCATACATCAATTTATGTATAAATAAACTATTCAAGACCAAAGTGTTTATGCTCACTAAGCCCAAAGTAATCTTGGTGGTAATGTATTTTCTTTTCCTTCTGTCTTTTTTTTTATGGAAAAGAAGGAAAGGGATCCAGGGAACATTCCTGAATATAATCAAGGCACTTTATGACAAACCAACAGCAAGCATAACTCTAAATGGTGAAAAACTAAAGCCATTCCCTTTAAAATCAGGAACAAGGCAGGGATGTCCACTCTCTCCCCTGCTCTTCAACATAGTACTAGAATTCCTAGCCAGAGTAATCAGGCAAGAAGAAAATATAAAGGGGATCCAAATAGGAAAAGATGAAGTTAAACTTTCTCTCTTCGCAGATGACATGATCCTATACCTAAAGAATCCCATAGACTCTACCCCCAAGCTACTAGAGCTGATGCAAAACTTGGACAAAGTTGCAGGATATAAAATAAACCCTCAAAAATCAATGGCCTTTCTCTATGCTAATGACCTGAAGACCGAGGCTGAAATCAGGAAAGCAACTCCTTTTGCAATAGCCCCCCAAAACATAAAATACCTAGGAATCACCTTAACTAAAGAAGTGAAAGACCTCTTTGAGGAGAACTTTAAAAGCTTGAAAAATGAAATTATGTTAGAACTAGGGAAATGGAAAAACCTCCCATGCTCCTGGATTGGAAGGATTAATATAATCAAAATGGCAATATTGCCAAAGGCTATCTACAAATTCAATGCAATACCCATTAATAACCCAACCCCTTTTTTTAATGAAATAGAGGAAGCAATCCAGAAATTCATATGGAACAATAAAAGACCTAGAATAGCAAAAACAATCCTGAGCAGAAAGAACACTGCTGGAGGAATTACAATACCCAACTTCAAGCTGTATTATAAAGCTATAGTAATAAAAACAGCTTGGTATTGGCACCGGAACAGGCCTGAAGACCAATGGAACAGAACTGAAGACCCAGAAATGAACCCACAGAATTACGCCTACTTAATCTTTGATTAAGGAGCTAAAACAATAGCTTGGAAGAAAGATAGCCTCTTTAACAAATGGTGCTGGAAAAACAGGCTCAACACATGCAACAAACTAAAACTAGATCCTTATATATCACCCTGCACCAAAATCAATTCCAAATGGATTAAAGACCTCAAAATCAAAACAGACACCTTGAAAACACTAAAGGAAGGAGTAGGAGAAACACTTGGGCTCCTTGGCGCAGGACGGAACTTCCTTAACAATGACCCAGAAAGGCTACAAATCAAAGAAAGGTTGGACAAATGGTACTGCATCAAACTGCAGAGCTTCTGCACAGCAAAGGACATAGCTCACAAGATAAACAGAAAGCCCACAGACTGGGAGAAGATCTTTACCAGGCTTTCAACAGACAAAGCCCTCATCTCTAAAATATATGCAGAACTAAAAAAATTACCCTCTTCCAAAACAAAACCGCAAAGAACCAATAGCCCCCTCATCAAGTGGGCTAAAGACTTGCAAAGAGCCTTCTCTGATGAAGAAATGAGAATGGCCAACAGACATATGAAAAAGTGCTCTACATCACTGGCCATAAAAGAAATGCAAATCAAAACAACATTGAGATTCCATCTCACCCCACTAAGAATGTCCTTTATCAAGAAAACTAACAATAACAATTGTTGGAGGGGATGTGTCCAAAAGGGAACCCTATTTCATTGTTGGTGGGAATGTAAACTGGTTCAGCCACTCTGGAAAGCAGTATGGAGATTCCTTAGAAGGCTAAATATAGAACTCCCCTATGACCCAGCAGCCCCACTTTTGGGTATTTATCCAAAAGACCACAAACAAAATCACAGTAATGCCATCAGCACAACGATGTTCATCGCAGCACAATTTGTCATAGCTAGAATCTGGAACCAACCCAGATGCCCCTCAGTAGACGAATGGATCAGGAAAATATGGTATATATACACAATGGAATTTTATGCCTCTATCAGGAAGAATGGCATTGCCCCATTTGTAAGGAAATGGAAGGACTTGGAAAAAAATTGTACTAAGTGAAGTGAGCCAGACCCAAAGAAACATGGACTCTATGGTCTCCCTTATTTGGAATAATTAGTACAGGTTTAGGCAAGTCATAGCAGAGCATCACAAGAGCCCAATAGCTATACCCTTATGAACACCTAAGATGATTCTAAGTGAAATGAACTCCGTGTTATGGAGACAATTGTTATATCACAGTTCTAACTACTTTCAATGTCCTATGTGTATCTGTAGCTTCTATTATTGATGATGTTCTTGTATCACCTTCCAGTGGTTGAACCTACACTATCTCTGTAATCTTATCTGAGTATTTTGGAAACCGTGTATACTGGCATTAGAAGTATGAAATTGAAAGGGAATACCAAAATTGAGAGACACAAGGTAAAAAAAGACAAACAACTACAAAAGCAATACTTGCAGAATGGTTGGTGAAAGTGAACTGAACACCTCAGGGGGGGAAAGAGAAAGGGGGGGGGGAGGAGGGACAGGGTAACAAACAATACAAGAAAGGTATCCAATGCCTATTGTATGAAACTGTAACCTCTCTGTATATCACTTTGATAATAAAAATTTGAAAGAAAAAAAAAAAAAAAAGAAGGAAAGGGAGCCAGGTACTCCTGGCTCATACTTGTAATCCTAGGTAAACATGAGATTGAAGCTAAGGATCATAGTCTTAAATCAGCATAGGAGAGTGTTTTTTTTTTCTTCAATTAATTTCTCAGAAGCCAGAGAACAATAGCTGAAATGGTAGAGTGATAGCCTGAAACATAAAAGCTCAGAATCAGCTACCTGGCCTTGAGTTCAAGACCTAGGATTAACACACACACACAAAAGGAGGGGGTATCATATTAAAATCTTGGAAGGATGAGTTAGATAATTGACTTTTCTAATCGGCAACATAATATTTGTTATCTAATAAGTTGCTTCTGGAGTTAGGAAATTCCAACTTAGAATTTTATTGGCTTTCAAAAATAGATGATTGGGCATTTGGGATGAAGATTTGTTTTGATTAATCTATCATTGTTCTGAAGTTATGCGGTTCTAAATTATTCAGTACATGCCAAGGCTTTGGGGAAATTTAAAGTTGACTCATAAATTAGCAAAAATCCAAACTATCAATGATTCAAATATTGTAAAAATTGCACTATACGATATATTTCAAATGTACTTATCCATATCTGCTGGCCGGTACAGTCATTATAACTTGAAATTTCCAAATATATTCCAGAATAGCTGAGAGTACAAGATGTCAGTACATTGATTTATGCATTTTAAAGAATGATTCTGCCACTGTGACAACACTGCTTTACCTGTTGTGAAATAGTACAATAGTATGAGTCAAGGTTCTCCAGAGAAATAGAACCTCAGAGCCAATACTACAATAAATTGGCTCAGACACAAGAAGTTGACTTCGGTAGCTGTAAGGGCTGAGTCAATTCCTAAGCCTAAGATGAGTCAATAGTCTGGAGTCCCATGAAAACCAATCGTATGAAGTTGGCACCAATGGCTCAGGCCTGTAATCCTAACTATTGAAGATACTAAGATCTGAGGATCTTGGTGTTTCAAAGCCAGCCTAGGCAGAAAAGTTCCCAGGAGACTCTTATCTCCAGTTAGCCACTCAAAAACCAGAAGTGGTTCTGTGGCTCAAGTAGTAGAGCCAGCTGGCCTTGGGCAAAAGAAGTTCAGGGACAGCACCCAGGCCCTAAGCTCAAGCCCCACAACTGGAAAACAAACAAAAACCTGACAGTATGAATGTTTATATTAGCAGTTCAAAGACCTCAAATTCAAGAGAACCTGTGATGTCATTTCAGTTCATTTTTCCTGGTTTATAGAGACTCAGGAAAACCCAAAATTTCTTTCAGCTTTACCCCTGTTACAGTGGAGTCACTTCACATAAAGAAGACTAATTCTGTTTCACTCAGCCTACCAACTTAAATATTAATTCCACCCAAGAACAGCTTCTTAGAAACATTCAGAATCATATCTGAACAAAGATATGGACAACTTTTGGTCTAGTAAAATTGACAGGTAAAATCACATAACAGATATAAATTGCTCATTTCCTTTTCCACATGAATGTCATTAATGTTTTTCTTTTAAAAAAGTCACTTGATGAGGGCTGGGGATATGGCCTAGTGGCAAGAGTGCTTGCCTCGTATACATGAGGCCCTGGGTTCGACTCCTCAGCACCACATATACAGAAAATGGCCAGAAGTGGCGCTGTGGCTCAAGTGGCAGAGTGCTAGCCTTGAGCAGAAAAGAAGCCAGGGACCGTGCTCAGGCCCTGAGTTCACGGCCTAGGACTGGCCAAAAAAAATAAAATAAAATAAAAAAAAATTCACTTGATGAAAAGATAGGATATGCCAGTATTCTATGAATCACACGAGGCCATACTCCAGCGTTTTGTTGGAGAAAGTGACTCAAGTGGTCAATTATACTTTGTCTTTTCATAATATTATACTTGGCAAGTAATTTAGTTCTTATTTTTTTTGTTATATTACCAGTCAGTCTGTTGCTCTTGTAGTCCTTAAAGTGCATGATTATTTTCCTATCAGAGAAGATCAGATAATATTATTATTATTATTTTTTTTTTTTTGGCCAGTCCTGGGCCTTGGACTCAGGGCCTGAGCACTGTCCCTGGCTTCCTTTTTGCTCAAGGCTAGCACTCTGCCACTTGAGCCACAGTGCCACTTCTGGCCATTTTCTGTATATGTGGTGCTGGGGAATCGAACCTAGGGCCTCATGTATACGAGGCAAGTTCTCTCGCCACTAGGCCATATCCCCAGCCCCCAGATAATATTATTATAGGAAAAAGAATCAATTAAAACATGTTTACAAAAACTTAATTTCATAAAAGGCAAAAAGCATTTCTGATATAAATATGTATTGCTATAAAGTCTCTTTATGGATGCAAACAAAAAAGGCAGGACTTTCAACTGTTAATTAAGGAAGAAATATTATTATGCCATTCTTCCCAAACAAAATCCCATCTATTATACCTCCAAACAAAATGTTTCAAACAAAAGAAAATAAAATCCAGTGACAGTGACTGACATCTCTAATCCAAACTACTTAGGAAGTTGAGATCTGGAAGACTGAGATTCAAAGCCAGATGGGAAAGAAAATTCCAAAGAATGCATCTCCAGAAAGAGGCAAAATACTGAATTGGAGGTGTGGCTTAATTGGTAAAATGTCAATTATGAGTAAGCAAGCTGAGCATTGTGAATTTGAGATCTAACCCTTTTGTTCTAGGAAAATAACACACCCAACAAACCAAAACCAATAAAACAAATAAAAATGTTGATGTACCAAAACATTGCATAGCTTATTTTTAACAGCTTGCAAATTTTAATACATTTTCTTTTAATTCACCTATTTTAATCATCTTTAAATAGTTGTACATAGGGATTTCCATTCAACAAAGTAGCTTATGAATACAATGGATCTTGATCAATGTCATGCCTTTCAACATTCATACCAGTCCCTCCCAAGCCACCACTTATTGCACATCTTTTTTGTTTCTGCATAATATACATTGAATTATTAACTGCATTCTCTCCTGTACCACTCCATCCCTCTTCCCTTCATTCCTCTATGTATTGTCCCTTGATCACACCCCATCCATTTCTGGTACTCATTTCCTGATGTCTGTGTTGTTGGAGAAATTCCACTATTTGCGTTCTCTCCTGAATCTACCATATTTCAGCTAATTTGCTTACAAACCACCCAACATACTTACTTATATGTTTATAAACTAATTCTAGTTTTCGCACATGAGAGAAAACATGCAACATTTGTTTCTCTAGGCCTGCCCCTTCTTCAGTTAGTATAATTTTCCAGACTTTCTATTTCTAAACAAATGATATAACATCATTTTTAAAATATAATTAAAGTTCTATTGTGTATATAAACCATATTTTCTTGATCCATTTGTGCATTTTGGAGCATATGGGCAGATTCAATACCTTGACAATGGTAAAGATCCAGAAACCCAGCAAATAAAAAGAAAGACTTCATAAATGGATTTGCATCAAACAAAAAAGTTTCTGTGTGGCAAAGGATATAACCAATATGCTAAAGAGATAGGTACATAATGGAAGATTTTTGCCAGCTGCATAATTGTTAATATTCAGAATATCCATAAACCTTAAAATCCTAAACCCCCAAAGAAATCACAACTTAATTAATAAATGGGTTAATGAGCTGGAAAGACTTATCAGAAAAAGTAAAGAATGGCCAATAGAAACATGAAGAAATGTTCAACAACTCTGGTCCTGAGGTTTTTTGTTATTGTTATCATAAAGCTGATATGTAGAGGGGATGTAGAACATAAGTTAGGGAATGAGTATATTTCTTTTGGAACAGTATCACCTCTTCCTTTGTTTTCTCCTAGTTTTTCCCTCCTGACACCCATCTCCCACAAATCGCATAGTTTATTTTCAACACAGTATCTAGTGAGTACGACTGTCGCATTTTTTCACCCTTTGTCCCACCATTTCTATGCTCCTACTTTCCCTCCTCAAAACAGATCAACAAGACAACAGATCAACAAGACAGAAGGTACAGAAATTAAAAGCTGTGACAAAGGAGAGAAAAAGTAACAATAAGCTTCTTATTTCCATTTCTTAGAATTCATTTCCATAAATATCATACATGTGATCATACTTTCCTAAGAATATCTGCCCTTGGTTTCATTGTTTGAATATTTAGATTCCCGTATAATTGATGATGTCTAAGTGTACTTTTTTAGTTTTACTATCCAATGTTCCAATGTGTTTACTTGTACCTATACTAAGGGGCAGCTGGATTGGTTCCATGTATGGTAAGGAATGCTTCAGTGTATATGGTTGTGCCAGTAGCTTTAATGTGGCCTTGATTGTGACCATTTGGATAAATGTCCGGGAGTAGGCTTGATGGATCATAGGGAAGCTCCATATTTATTCTTTTCTTTTCTTTTTTTACCAGTCCTGGAGCATGGGACTCAGGGCCTGAGTACTGTCCCTGGCTTCTTTTTGCTCAAGGCTGGCACTCTGCCACTTGAGCCACAGCGCCACTTCTGGCCGTTTTCTGTACATGTGGTGCTAGGGAATCGAACCCAGGGCTTCATGTATACGCGGCAAGCACTCTTGCCACTAGGTTATAGCTCCAGCCCTCCATATTTATTCTTTTGAGGAAATTCCATGCTGCTTTTCAGAGTGTTTCAACAAGTTTACATTCCCACCAACATTGTGGTAGGGTTCCCTTTTGGCCACATCCCCTCAAGCATTTGTTAATTTTCTTTTTCTTTCTTTTTTTTAATTTTTTTTTGCCAGTCCTGGGCCTTGGACTCAGGGCCTGAGCACTGTCCCTGGCTTCCCTTTGCTCAAGGCTAGCACTCTGCCACCTGAGCCACAGCGCCACTTCTGGCCATTTTCTATATATGTGGTGCTGGGGAATTGAACCCAGGGCTTCATGTATACGAGTCAAGCACTCTTGCCACTAGGTCATATTCCCAGCCCCTTTTTCTTTTTTTAATTAAATTTTATTGATAAGGTGATGTGCAGAGAAGGTGTAGTTGCATAATAAGGTAGTGAGTACATTTCTTGTCATATTTTTACACCCTCCTTCATTTTTCTTTCCCTGCCCCAGTTCAGATAAGCATATATACAATATCCAGTGTACCAGAATCATATACAGTGACCACAGGGGGTACGTCAAAGGAAATTCACATAGTACTTTAAACATTGACGACAATAAAATCCTCCTGTTTCCATCTCTTGGAGTTCATTTTGCTTAGCCTCATCTTATATAAGCATATGTATGCAGCTGTTGAGCTATTGTGCTCCTGGCAGTTCTATCCTAGACCTTTTTATGTTTATTTAATAATTGTTTGGTTTTAGAGAGATGATGTAAAGTCGCTGACCAAAATATGTAATACCATTTGAAAAGAAGTTTGTTGCTTTACAGCCATGATCTCTACTGTTTTCCCCTCCCCCTCCAACAACCACATATCAGGGAGACCATGCGCCTTTGTCCTCCGTGCTCTAGGCTTGTCTTGTTCAATATTATTCATTCAAGATCTGACCATTTCCCTGTGAATGCCATTATTTTATCATTTCTTTTTTTGCCATTAAGATTACCTTTATTTTAAGTACACATTAAACAAAAGATTATCTAAAGTCAAATGTAACACTTTTGAAAGAGACATATTCTAAAATAACTGATTTCAATGACAAATTAAAAATTTACTGAGTAGTCTGATTTCTAAGTTTATCTTGCTGTTAATTTCATTAAACATATTGACTATTTTTTCAGTAGGCAGACAATTATGTTTACTTTAGAGACAATATTTTTTGTTGATTATTCAGTAGAATTCATTATGTTATCTAATATGCACAGAATGGACTTTTCTATGAAATTATGTAGGACGTCATGTTATTTTTTCCATATTAATAACCTAATAGTATTTTCATATGTGCAAGTAAACTTTATGAGCAATATTCTTTGTTAGCTCTCTCTACTCTAGTTGCTGCTCACCACACAATCTGAGCCTGTTTTAAGAGTTATTTTGTAAAAATCGATTTACATTCACAAGGCTTTTATCCTGTTTGGGTTCTACAATGCAAACTGAGTTTTCTTCCAGGTGAAAGACATTCCACATATATTACATTCCTAACAGTTCTCATATGTGTGAATTCTCTTAGGCCTGCTGAAGTGAGTTTTGGTTGAAAGACTTTCTATGTTTACAAGGTTTCTCACCTGTGTGAATTCTATTATCCATGCCAAAGTCTGTCCACATTTGTTGTATTCATAAGGTTTCTCTCCTATGTGTTCTCTGATGAACATGAAGGTCTGTCCCACATCTAGGTGAAAGAATTTCCCCATTTATTACATTCAAATTTGCGGCTTTTGTCCATCGTTCCTCCTCCAGGCTGGGAATCGGCTGAAATGATCCCAGGGTATTGCCGACACCAGAAATCTAGGCCATACTAGTAATGATAATATTTTCCCATGAGCTCCGTGTGCACCTTGGACGCCATAGATGGTACTGGGTCTCTGAATACAGAGATCTGGGGTTCGGTTCTGGGGAGTCCTCCTCAGATGACCAGTTGGGCTCCTCAAATGACCTGCGGGCGCAGCCGCCCAGGATGCAGAGACTGGACGCGGAGCTGGGGAGATCTGGGGTGAGGTGAAATATCAATGTTATTTTGATTTTCATTTCTTTTATAGCCCGAGATGTTAAATATTTCTTCATGTGGCTATTAACCATTCTTACTTCTTGTTCTGTGACGTTCTCTCTTTTAGTCTTTAGTGCATTTATCAATTCAATTGTTGTTGTTTGAAAGTTTATTTTTGAGTTTTATTTTTTGAGTTCTAAGTATGAATAGCTAGTAAAAATCTCCAATTCTATGGTTCTCTTTATCTTGCTAGCTATGTCCTTTACCATGAAGAAATTCTTCAGTTTTAAGCAATCTTATTTATTCAGTAGTTCTTTGTTGTGATGCTGGATCTTAGGAAATTTCAATCTGTGCCCAAGTGCACTAGTGTTTCCCCTATCTCTTCGTAATAATATTTTCATGGTCTCTGTTCATACATTGTGGTCTGTGATTCATTTGGAACTGATTCTGGTGCAAGGTGATAGTTAAGGTTTTAGCTTCAGTTTCTTTCATGTGTATAAACAGTTCTGCGAACACCATTTTAAATGATGTCTTTCTTATATCCTGAGGTTTTCCCATTCAATGCTAGGTTTCTACTGCATAAACTCTATGTCCACTTACAGGTTTTCATTGATAAATTGGAGCTAAAAACTTTACAAACTTTCTTGCCTGGTATTGTTTCTATTTTTGGTCCTTTGATTTCAGCCTCTTGAGTAGCTAGGATTACCAGTATGAGCCACTGGTACTCTGCTGTATATTGATTTTGATAGCATTAAAATATGGATGTATTTTAAATGTCAACAAAAATTCAATCTTTCTAGTTTTTTCTTCATTTCCTGTTACTAAGTATGAAGATTTTTGATTTAACACTAAGATCGAATAAATCCTGCAATTTAAATTCCCAGAAACCATACACCTGGAGAAAAGTATAAAATGTGAGACCGGTGAGTTACTATTTCATAGTCTTAATTGATACATAATAGATGTACCTGTTTTAATGTTTACATTTTTATATATAGATATTTGATCACAGTATACACTTTAGTCAACATTATATTAATTGGATATTGAAAAGCTGATAAAAGATAACAACTTACATTCTTTTAACATATTTCTTCAGTGGCCAGTATTAAAGTACATATTGACAATTCTTTTTAATTACTTGGTTGAATTCTCTGTTAAACCCCCTATGAAGGAGATATACAATATCTTCTTACTTAGAAAGAAATTGATTTGCATGTGTTTTCTCTTGGCAACATACACCCCACTGTTCCACTTGCTTAGCAGAAGGTACTAGTAGGAAGGTTTCATAGATCCACAAAACAGTACAGAATCCTGACAGCATAGAAGGCAATTTTACTTCCTCTAGGCCCAGTCCAATACTCATTGTAGACTTGCAGAAAATATTTTTACCTCTTGGGCATGTTAATGCTTTTACTGTATGATTTTATATTTAATTTTTATTAAAGTTACATGAGTTTTTATACTCTTCATCTTTTTATTAGATACAGGGTGAAGAGGAAAACTCAGGCTGGCAGTGTACGTGAAGTGTGAAATATATTTTCCCTACTACAAATATGTTTCCAGAATGTGTCTTGTACTTTAGTTTTCTCTTAAAGGAAACTTGATAAGTTTCTTGATAGTATCCTATTATTTATCAAACAAGAAAAAAACTTGGAGTTTTCTTTATAACAATGTAGAAAAAATTATTGTTTTAGTAGCTTTTACTATCATATAAAGAGAAATATGTTTTCTTCTAGAGTAATTTAAGTCCTAAGGGGAAATTGACCTCAGAGCAGATGTTACGTTAAATTGTCAAATTGTCAAAGTGCTGAGTTTTCACAATTGTTAACATTTGTCCTAGATATGAGTCAATTAATTCTTCCAACTATTTCAGTCTTAACAATGGCTAATTTTCTGTGCTCCTATAACTTGTGACTGTTACTTCTTTCCTCCCTTAAATTATTCACTCTGTTCTTTCAAGAAAAATTCTCCATAGCATCTACTCTAGCAGTTTTCTGGGCTTGCCTCTTCTTCCTATTAACTATGTAGCTAAGTATTGCCTCTCTTTCAAATGTTTTTGTTAAATGTCATTACATTGCCATATCTTTTCTGGAATGTCCCATGTATTACTGTAATCATTTTCTTCCTCAGACCACTAGGTTGTCTTCTTTCTATGCCTAGATCCAAGTTTTCTTTTCAATTAATCACCTTTATCAACTTCTAGATCATTGTGTAACATAGTTGCATAGTTACTACATAATGATAATTCAAAATAGCATTAAATAATATGTAAAACAATTATATAATATTCATATTATTTATTGGACTTATTTTCTGAAATACAACTTTATGAAAACAAACTATATTTTATAAATTAGGTCTCAAATGCTTCAAGTAGTTCTATGATATACAATAAATACTTTATGGTTAAATGAATTGAGAATATGTTAAGGTAGATAATTTATAACAAACACAGTCACTGATTATTTCAACAAGTACTTAAGCAGTAGTGTGCTAGATGTTCAGTGATTGGTAGATTTAAATACGCTAAAATAAAAGTATTTATTTCTTTATTATTGGAAATTTCTAATAAGGCAGAACTTTTTTGTATTTTGCTTTACTTCTTAAAAATTGTGTTGCTTTTTGCAGATTTGTCTACACATCATTAGACCAAAGATTACATTCCTGCTTTAAAACTTATCTGCAGAATTTGGGTTATTGCCCAGGTCATGTCACATTGAAATGTAATTTCCATTGAGGGGATGTCATGCATATTAACCCTTTTAATAGCTAAAATCCTCCCAAGAACTTCCTAATTATTAATACTCATTTCTCATTGTCTCATGCTTGTCACATAACAATCTGTTAACTGCACAAATAACTATAAATATAGTAAGATGTGTTCTTCCACTATTGTCTTGGAGTAATCCTAGTTCACCTCCTGGGAATGGAATTACAACCCAGAATGTAAACAAGGAGTAATTGCAAAGAAAAAGGGGGCCATAAGTATTGCCTGGTGGCTGCTTCTAAATATAAAATTGATGGAAGATTTCTTTAAGCATTAAAAACACTTAAGAAACTGTAACAAGTATGTAAATACTGAGCCAAAGCACATATATATGAACTTTAAACAATATTCCCAGCTTGAAGAAAAATACCGGTCAAATTTTTTGACAATGAGGAAATAAAATTTGTTGAAATTAATCAGTGGCAGGTTAACATCACATACAATCACATATATCATGATTTATAGTGTGTCCTTGCAACAGTCATTATGTATCTTTTGGTATCTGCTCTAGAAAAGATCTAATCTGAAATTTATCTTAATATTTACTGTAATATATTGAACACCATAAAAAAATTAAAATACTATGTACATTCATAGTCTTTCTTTTTAGAGATTAATGTATTAATTTTTATATGCAAACGTCCTTGCAGCATAGAGAAGTAGATTTAAAAACATCTCTTGAGTAATATTTCACACATAAATCAACTGCTATTTATCAATGCCCTTAATCAATGATAACTTAAACATCGAAAAGGCAGGATAAGTGTTTTGTTATGTATAGAAAAGAAAAAAAGCACTTGAGGTCAGTTTATATGGTGGCAAGTGCTCTCAATATTTGGATGTTTAAAGAAAGGCAGACTTGAATTAAAAATAACAATAGAAAAAAGAAAAGTTGAAAATATCTAGAATGGAGTGAGCTGGGAAGTCCAACACCCAACACCCCATCAAGAACCCAGCAAAACCAGCAGCCAGAAGCAGTGGAGAAACGCAGGAAAAAAAAAAGGAGCAAAAAAGAAGAACTGAAAACCTACACGGAGCCGGAGATTCACCGGGGCACCCTCCCCCCACCAGCCGACCCTGACCCAAACAGGGTCAGGCTGGGAAAGGGGAACCCGGCGATCGGCAGACAGGCTGCCAGGAGCACAGAATTCATATAGCGGGAGACCCCACGGACACAAGGCAGGGTGCGGACCAAGACACACACCGGCAGCGACGAGAAGTTCGGGTCCACACTGGGTCCGGACAAAGGAACCCAGCAAGGCAGAAATCGGGAACCAGGGAAGCCACCACGACACATAGCCAACCCCTGGAGGGCCAACGGCTGTGTGGGACACACACACAAAGCAGGAAAAGTGAGTGCCCTCCCTCCCCCACCCCCACCCCTGAGGGAACAAAGAACCCCCAAATCAGGCGGGGAAGCTCCCATCAGGCGCTGGGAAGTCAGTTTAGCAGGGGAAGGGCGGAGCAGCCCCAAGGCCCCACAGGTTCCTGAACTGGCAGAACCGACCCCGCCCCCTTCCCAACAGGGGCCGGGAGACAGCCGGTTGTGCAAACCCCACCCGAGGCGCCTGGACCTCGCAGACTCTTACAACTAAAACCACAGGTGTTGGTGGGCAATACCAGCCCAGCAGGGTCACCTGAGCCTGATCACGTCCCCCACTCACAGCAGAGGTGAGGACTGAAGGTGCCAAGCCACACCCGGACAGTCGATCCCACTGGACCCCACACATACCGCCCCTCCCACAACGGACTCGTGGGAGGGCACAAGCACAACCCAACAACCCAGGACTTGCTCTGGGAGGCATATCCCGCCGAAGTGCCTGTTGCAGTGGACGCACAGCGCACAGGAGGGCGGGGCCCCCGGTGACAGCGCCCGCTCTGGTAGGCGTACCCTGCACTGGTGGGCGGAGCCACAGCAGCAGCACCTGCTGCCGTAGACAGGCCTACCCAGGAGAGAGGGAAGAACCAAACCTGAGAAGCCATCCAGATCTCCAGATGCGCAAATCACAAAGAAACATAACTCAGTTCATCAAAGGGCAAGCCAACTCGCCAGCTCCAAAAAGCAGCACGACTGAAGAGGAGATGGAGAATAAAAAAGCAAATGAGGCCATGTTAACAGGAATGATCGAAAGCGTCAGAAATGAAATCAGAAAACAATTCCAGGAATTTAGAGTGGAAATCTGGAAGGACACCCAGGAAGCCAAGAAAGAAATGGAAGCAAAACTGGATACAATGCAAGCCTGCTTTAAAGAAATGGAAGCAAAAATGGATACAATGCAAGCTGCCTTTAAAGAAAATCTCCACATCCTGAGAATTGAAATGCATGAAAAAATAGATTTAAAATACAACTCTTTAAAAGAAGAAATCTCCACGATCAGAGCTGATATGACAACCATAAATAGCTCTCTGACATCCATAAACTCCGCAATTGAAACCATAAGACAAAGAGTAGACCACATAGAATCCAGAATCTCTCGCCTGGACGATGAAGCAGCTGACAACAACCAGAAAATGACCACACTCCAAGAAAAGGTGAAGCTTCAGGGAAGACTAATCCAGGAACTAATGGACAAAGACAAGAGATATAATCTGCACATAATTGGAATAGAAGAAGGAGCCGAATATCAGAGCAGAGGGCTTAATCATGTTCTCAATAAAGTTATTGCAGAAAACTTCCCCAATCTCACAGGGGACCCCATCCAGGTAACCAAAGCCTATAGGACACCTGGCAGGCCAGAACCCAGGAAAGCCACCCCAAGGCACATAATATTCAAGACTACAGACCTCAAGATTAAAGAGCAAATTCTGAATTCAGCCAAAGCGAAGAAGGAAACTTTTTTCAATGGGAAGAGGATTCGAATAACATCCGACTTATCCACACAAACTTACCAAGCTCGAAGTGAGTGGAAGAACACCATCCAAGTACTCCAGAATAACAATTTACAACCTCGGATCAAATATCCAGCGAAATTGGAGTTCACATTCGAAGGGAGAACCAGATCTTTCCACACCAAAGAGGAGTTAAAGGAGTATGTGAATAAAAAACCAGCCCTACAGCGAATATTAAGAGGGGATCCCCACCCAACAGAGATCGTAAAAGACACACAGACAGAATCAGAAAGAAACTTCAATAGCCAAAGTCCAGCAGAAACACAAGCTCACTAAAGAGAAGAAAAAAAAAAAAAGAAGAAAAAACAGCCCACCAAGAAAATGGAAGGAGAAAAAACACCCTTATCCTTGATCTCTTTAAATATAAATGGTTTAAACTCCCCGATAAAGAGGAGCAGACTGGCAGAATGGATTCGCAAACAAAAAGTTGACATCTGCTGTCTACAAGAGACCCACCTTACAGCAAGGGACAAAAACAGGCTTCGAGTGAAAGGATGGAGCAAGATCTACCAAGCAAACGCATCCACCAAAACGGGAGGTGTAGCCATTCTGATCTCAGACAAGCTGGACTTCTCTTTAAAGTCCACTCAAAAAGACAAAGAAGGACACTACATATTAATACAAGGAAAAATCCAGAATCAAGAAATCACGGTGATAAATGTATACTCACCAAACAAAAGAGGCCCGACATATGTCAAGCAAATTCTCAAAGAATTACAGAGCAAGATAGATGCAAACACAATCATAGTGGGTGACTTTAATACTCCTCTCTCTCCAAGAGACAGATCCAACACCCAGAGGATTAGTAAGGGAGCTGAGGACCTAAATAACACCATTTCCCAAATGGATCTAATAGACCTATACAGAACCTTTCACCCTACAGAGACCCAATACACCTTCTTTTCAGCAGCCCATGGATCATATTCCAAAATAGACCACGTCATAGCCCACACAAAGAACCTCAGCAAATACAAAAGTATTGACGTCATCCCATGTATTATATCTGATCACAGTGGATTAAAGGTAACCCTCAACAACAAAGGATACCACAGAGCCTATACACACTCTTGGAGGCTAAACCCCACGCTGCTATCCAACACTTGGGCCACAGATCAAATTAAAGATGAAATCAACGAATTCATAAGCCACAATGACAAAGAAAACACATCACAAAGAAACCTATGAGACACAGCTAAGGCAGTACTGAGGGGCAAGATCATTGCACTCAGCACCCACATTAAAAGAATGGAAGCAGAGCAGGTGAATACCCTCACGATGAAACTAAAACAACTGGAGAAACAAGAAATGACAGAATCTAAAACGACTAGGAGGGGAGAGATCACAAAGATTAAAGAAGAGATAAATCTGATTGAAAATAGAAAGACCATTCAACAAATAAATAAGACTAAAAGCTGGTTCTTTGAGAAAATAAACAAAATTGACAGACCCCTTGCAAGACTTACAAAAAAAAGAAGAGAAGAGATTCATATTCGTAAAATCAGGGACTCCACAGGAAAAATTATAACAAGTACACACGATATTCAAACAATCATAAGGAGCTATTTCCAAAACCTCTACTCAGCAAAAAACAATAATTTTACAGAAATGGATCAATTCTTAGAGAAGTACAAACTGCCCAAACTGAACCAAGAAGAAATAAATCAACTAAATAAACCAATAACTTATGGTGAGATACAGGAGGTAATCAAGAACCTCCCTACTAAGAAAAGCCCAGGCCCAGATGGATTCACCAACGAATTCTACAAAACCTTTAGTGAGGAGCTAATTCCAATACTCCTCAAACTCTTCCACGAAATAGAAACGGAGGGAGAAATCCCAAACTCATTCTACGAAGCTAATATCATACTCATTCCCAAACCAGGCAAAGATCCAACAAAAAAAGAGAACTACAGACCAGTATCACTAATGAACACAGATGCAAAGCTCCTCAATAAAATATTAGCTAATAGGATCCAGAAACTGATCAAGAATATCATACATCATGACCAAGTAGGCTTCATCCCTCAGTCACAAGGATGGTTCAACATCCGTAAATCAATCAACGTAATTCACCACATAAACAGAACTAAAATCAAGAATCACATTGTTATCTCAGTCGATGCCCAAAAAGCCTTTGACAAAATACAACATCCATACCTATTAAAAGCTTTGGAGAGAACAGGAATAGATGGAACATTCCTCAAAACAATAAAAGCCATATACAACAGACCAACTGCTAATATCATATTAAATGGAGAGAAACTTAAATCATTCCCCCTAAACTCAGGAACAAGACAAGGATGCCCACTCTCCCCACTTCTGTTCAACATAGTGCTGGAATCCCTAGCCATAGCAATAAGGCAAGAGGAGGACATCAAAGGGATCCACATCGGCAAGGAAGAAATCAAGTTATCCCTATTCGCAGATGACATGATCTTATATCTGATGGACCCAAAAAACTCAGTACCCAAACTCCTTCACCTAATAAACCAATTTGGCAAAGTAGCAGGATACAAAATCAACCCACAAACGTCAGCAGCTTTTCTGTACACCAGCAATAGACAAACAGAAAAGGAAATTATGGAAACAATTCCATTTACAGTAGCCAAAAAAAGAATAAAGTACCTAGGGATCAGCTTAACCAAGGACGTGACAGAACTATTTAATGAAAACTACAAAAATCTAATAAGGGAAATCAAAGAAGACACAAGGAGATGGAAAGACCTCCCATGCTCATGTGTAGGCAGAATCAATATAGTGAAAATGGCCATATTGCCCAAATTGTTATACAAATTCAATGCAATACCTATCAAAATCCCAGCCACATTCTTCACTGAAATAGAGAAACCAATCCATAAATTCATATGGAACAGCAAAAAACCTAGAATAGCCAAAGCAATTCTAGGCAAAAAAAGCAGTGCAAGAGGTATCACAATACCTGACTTCAAGCTCTACTACAAGGCCATCATAACAAAAACAGCATGGTATTGGTATAAAAACAGATCGGAAGACCAATGGATTAGAACTGAAGACCCAGAAATAAAACTGTACTCTTACAGCCAACTGATATTCGACAAAGGAGCTAAAGACATACAATGGAATAAACATAGCCTCTTCAACTACTGGTGCTGGGAGAACTGGGCAGCCATATGCAGAAAACTCAAAGTAGACCCAAGCCTATCACCATGCACCAAGATCAACTAAAAATGGATCAAGGACCTCAACATCAGACCTGAATCCTTGAAACTACTGAAGGACAGAGTAGGAAAGACACTAGAACTTATAGGCACAGGAAGGAACTTCCTGAATAGAGTCCCAGGGGCACAACAAATAGGGGAAAGACTCGACAAATGGGACTACTACAAATTAAAAAGTTTCTGCACAGCTAAGGACATAGCCACCAAAATAGAAAGACAACCAACGATATGGGAAAGGATATTTACCAGCACAGCAACAGACAAAGGCCTGATATCTGTCATCTACAGAGAACTCAAAAAACTAAGCCACTGCAAGCCCAATAAACCTATTAGGAAATGGGCAAAAGAGCTAAAGAGACACTTCACAAGAGAAGATATAAAAATGGCAAAGAAACATATGAGGAAATGCTCAACATCCCTGCTAGTAAAGGAAATGCAAATAAAAACAACCCTGAGATACCACCTCACCCCAGTTAGAATGGCCTATACTCTGAACTCAGGAAACAACAAATGCTGGAGGGGCTGTGGGGAAACAGGAACCCTTCTCCATTGTTGGTGGGAGGGCAAATTAGTACAACCACTTTGGAGAACAGTATGGAGGTTTCTCAAAAAGCTCAATATAGACCTACCCTATGACCCAGCCATACCACTCCTAGGCATCTATCCTAAACAGAAAAATCCAAGATATCAAAAAGGCATTTGTACTTCCATGTTTATCGTGGCACAATTCACAATAGCTAAAATATGGAAACAACCCAGATGCCCCTCCACAGACGAATGGATCCAAAAAATATGGTACTTATACACAATGGAATACTACATAGCGATTAGGAATGGTGAAATACTGTTATTCGCAGGGAAATGGTCAGAACTCGAACAAATAATGTTGAGTGAGACAAGCCTAGAACACAGAAAACAAAGGGGCATGATCTCCCTGATATATGACTGTTAACAAAGGGAGACGGAGAGACAGTAGAGACCAAGTCTGTGAATACTGTATATGTTCTTGATACATTGTATATTGCATATATGTCAACCTGACCTAGACAAGGGATAGAAAAACAGGTCGTAAGATATCATAAGAAATGTACACACTGCCCTACTATGTAACTGCACCCTCTTTGCACAACACCTTGTAAAAAAATTTATGTCCAATTAATAAAAAAAAAAATAAAAAAATAATAATAAAAATGCTAATGAAATTTACTTAAATATAAGTAACCAAGAATAAAATGTCCGTAGAGATTGTCACAAAGTTTATGAGGAATGAATTTTTCCTATAATTACAACAGAGAGAAATGTCTTTCACAGAAAAGTTATATTGTTAAAATACAGTATGATATCATGATAAAAATATTGGTTACTGCCTCACTTTTTAGAGCAAGATAAATGTAAACCTCGCAAGTGAAAGTTAACAATACAATTTCAAATCTGATTTTTTTTCTATTTCTGTTCAATATCGGTTTTAGTTGTCGAAACTTTAGGTAAAGCTTTCAGTACCAAACTTGTGGCTTTATGTTTTTCCTGTAGATTTTTCAAGTATTTTAAGTTGCCATCACTTGCTTTCTACATAAAACAGTGTACAAAATAAAAATTATTTTTTATGTTAAAAAAAAAGAAAATATCTAGAATGACCAAAAGACTATTTAAATTCAATTCAATTTTGCTGATTATATTTCTGAATATCACTTGAATCAATAGCTCCCTCTCTTTTCAAAGCTCTGATAGCCTCCTCTCAATTCATCTGTCACACTGTACTCATTCTTACCTCACTGGCACTAATCTGATAATATCAAAACAAATCTGAAAAATCTGTAAAATTTCCCAATATCAAACTCATTTTTTATTTAATTTTACTGTCAAGGTGATGTACAGAGGAGTTACAATTACATACATCAGCAAGTAAGTACATTTCTTGCTATATTTGTTACCCGCTC
The DNA here is from genome assembly GCF_023159225.1 of Perognathus longimembris pacificus. Classification (NCBI taxonomy): domain Eukaryota; kingdom Metazoa; phylum Chordata; class Mammalia; order Rodentia; family Heteromyidae; genus Perognathus; species Perognathus longimembris. Next base: position 30,618,799 of record NC_063168.1, on the reverse strand, counting down.
CTTTGTCATTTTTCTCCCTTCCCTTTCCCAACCCCACCTCCCTAAATTGTGCAGTTAATTCCCAACACATTGTCTTCTGAGTACTGCTATTGCATTTGTTCATCCATTATTATCCTTTATCTCACCATTCTTTTGTTCCTCTTCCCTTCCCTAGTATTCAACTTATGACAGACAAGTTATGACTCTCATCTCCTCTCTAACCATTCAACTTCCTTTTCTTCTTTCTTTCTTTCTCTCTTTCTTTCTTTCTTTCATTCTTTCTTTCTTTCTTCCTTCCTTTCTTCCTTCCTTCCTTCTTTGTTTCTTTCTTTCTTTCTTTCTTTCGTTCTTTCTTTCTTCCTTTCTTCCTTCCTTCCTTCCTTCCTTCCTTCCTTCCTTCCTTCCTTCCTTCCTTCTTTCTTTCTTTCTTTCTTTCTTTCTTTCTTTCTTATTTCTTTCATTTTTCTCTCTCTTCTTTCTTATTTATTCATTTCTTCTTTTCTTCCCTATTTTATGACAGTACAGAGGCTTGTACTCTAAACCTCTTGCTCTCACATGACTTTTTAAGGATGGCAAACTATCACATGAGTTGCTCTTCTAGTCTGGCATTTTACTGGTTGATTGGAGAGAGTTTTTGGACTTTTCTTCATGAGCTAACTTAAATGTTTATGCTCACATCTCACATCAGATCTCACACGTCTGAGTAGCTAAGATTAGAATCATTGGCCACTGGCAACAGACTATCATTCCTTCTAATATCAAAATTTTTCTTTGTCTGAATAGTCTCACACTATGTTTTATGAAATTCTAGCTTTATCATTGCTGAGGCATGCCTTGACCTCTACAATAACCACACCACATTTTTTTTTTTTTTAGAACCTGGGGTTTGTATTCAGGTTTCGGGTGCTTTCCTTAAGCCTCTTTGTGTTCAAGGCTAGTGCTCTATGTTGTAGAACTGACTCCATCTTGATTAGGGAAACATAGATAGAAATGTTGAGGGAAGTAGAGTTGACTCCATCTTGATTATTAGGTCAACCTAACCCCAAAATTCTGCTTGTGCAAATGATTTGCTTGTTTGTTATTTGCTCTACCCCCTGCATCAACACCCTACATCTGTGAACTTGTTTATTGTGTGCTCTACCCCCTGCGTCCACACAGAGATAAGAAAACAGAGAATTGCATCTGACTTTTTCAGACCAATGCACTAAAATATTTAACAAATTGAATGAGTAATAATTGATTATTTTTACTGAGACTTACTGATTGGAGTTGAGATTTACTTGGACCTTGAGGTGGTACAGTTTCAATGGGACATGAGAGAATGTCTAGAAGAGAAAGACGGTGCAAGGGGGTAGGTGGGGGGAAGATGACTTCGAGGATACAGAAAAAGCTGCAATGATAGTAGAAGCCTCAACTGAAGTGACACTTCCAGTGTGTGCTGGGTGGTAATGAAATATGGATTCAAGAAAAAAAAAGGTGTTATGGAATGTTCATCCATTTAGAATTAGAGTTGGAATGTACATCTTGCTTCCTCTCTGTGACCTTCACTAAGGCGGCTGTGATAACATTCAATAATGCAGGCAAAATTCCACTGCACATTGGGTAGGAGCTCAAAATGATTAGTTATATCTGACGAGGATCTGGAAACATAAAGTTTCCTTTATGAGAATTCAATATGATGCAGTCTTTTTGAAAAAGTGAGCTGTATTAAAACTTTAGAATCATAAAGGTAATGTCTTTCTTTCTTTTTATTTTGGAATCCTAGATTTTGTTTCAGGGTTGAGATAGTGTCAAAAATTGTCCCCAATCCAGGATCTAAACCCTCTGTTTAAATTGCTTCACCTCAGGAAGACTGCCACTTTGGAGTCAAGGACTTAGAAGAACACTGAAAACTGTGTCAAAGATGAAGTAGTCAGTTAATTAAAAACCTAAGCTTACAAGAGACATATCTGCTTACAAGAGACATATCTAGTTTTTGAAAGGACATAAAGATCCCCTACTAACACTGTGTCATATTAATGATAAGAAAACTGGGCCCCCGGAAGGTCAAGCAACTGTCTCAATCTATACTTTTGTAGCAAGTATTCTCTATTGTGACAGCCTCCATGATCTCTAAACCACAACTTCCTTCTCAGTGGGTCAAGGTGGGCCTCTGTTGGCAAAAGTTAGATCAAGTCTGTTTCTTGATCTTCAGATATTTTAGGTAATTCACTGTGTTCAATATAAACCCAATTTTAAGGCATGAAGAGATGCCCAGACAAAAAGCCAAATTACATTTACAGCAAAAAAAAAAAAAAAAAAAAAAAAAAAACCCTGCTATTTCAGTACATTAGGTACAGATTCAATAAAGGTAAAGTGGTTGTTAAGCTTTTCAGTTTCAATGGCATCATTTTTTTATTGCACTTGGAAGAAAAATGAGGTGGCACCGACCCAAAATCATAAACCCAGAGAATCTAACAAAAGATGCTGAGAGCCTTGAGCTCCATTATAATTTCAGATTTGGTGTGCTTCCCACTCGGTAAATCACCTGAAATTTACAGCTGCACCTGCAAGCCCAAGCATGTAACTGAACTCTTAGATAAATAGAATTTCTCACAGTGTTCCCTGAATATGCATTTGTAGCAAAACTGGGCCCTCAGCCCAAGGGAGCGGGCCTTAGATTTACCCAGACTGGTTGCTCTATTTAGCTAAAATCAATGGAAGCATTCGGGATTAAATATCTTTAGAAACAATCTCAATCTTTTTAGATGTCCTACAGGAAGCTATACTAAGACAAGCAGTGACATTAATTGTTAATGCTATTAATTTCAGTTGTTATTTTCAACAATTTCTAACTTTCTGTGAGATTTCCAACTTCCCTATAATTATTAAGGATTAACAAATTTTAAGATTCAGCCAATTCTAACATAATATTAATGATGGTGGAGCAGGTGCTAGATAGTGTGTGCATAAACACACCTATGACATGACACAGAATCCCTTCAAATGAGCAGAGGGAAGAGCAGGGTGACGGTTACTAGGAGTCTACTATATCCAGAGTGCTTTACAAATAATGTTGGGTTATGCATAAATAATTTCTATTTCATAGTATCATATGTCATTTTTCAAAATGTAGCATGCAATCCTGACTGTGATGTTCGTTAGAAGTTATTTTCAGTCCCATTGTCAAATGGCCAAGTGGAAGATAAGAACTATTCCTTAGTTTGTAAACATCAATGAATTGTTAAGGAGACAGAAATTTGCAGGTTCTTAGTTCTCATCCTAAATCTTCTTTCTTTCTCATATTCTGTTATGTTTAGCCCATAGAATCCACATTGCATTCTTGGGAATTCCGAATTTTTTCCAGAACAGAAAATGTAGAAAAAAAGGCAAACAAGTGAAGGAGGAAAAATACAAGGTCAGAGCATGTATCTGAGCAAAGAAGGTTTTTACAGCAAGAAAAGCTTAATTTGAAGACATTGGTACATCTGTCAAACTTGAGCAGTTGTATGGAAGAAAATTGAAAATATGAATTTAAATTGAAAAGGTTCTAAAATGAAGGAGGCTTCAAAATTCTGAAACTGATAGTCTTTTCTTAGAATTCAATTTCTATCATCTACAGACATGATAAATAAATTTTCTCATTATTCACCAACACTCATCAAGTCTATTGTTCTCATGAGAACCCACCAGGTAATTACACTTCCTGTTCCTTTTGAACATATAGTGGAAAACTACAAAACGAGTTCTCCAATAAAAGAGATTTGTTATTAACAACTCATGAAAATAATACTTCCTAGAGCTAGCATGATGTTACACATCTGTAACTCCAAATACACAGAGGTAGGAAGATCAACCTTCCAAATAAATAGTCCAGGGAATGTTAAGAAAATTCCATACGCAAAAACCAACAACAAAATCAATGGGGCCATGGCTTAAGGGATAGAGTGACAAAAATGATACCCTGAATTCCTTTCCTTGTACCTACCTACAAACAAACAAAAAAGTCTTCAACTAATCTTAACAGATTGCTTAGTAGTATTCTAGCTATTGTGAGAGAACTTGGATAATAAAACACACACTCAAATATAAAAGGAATATAAAGTTGCAAGCACTTGTTATTAAAGTATTAGACTTTGGCATGAAAATTACACAAGCAATATCTTTTTTCATATTTTTATTATCAAACTGATGAACGGAGAGGTTACAGTTTCATACGTTAGACATTGGATACATTTCTTGTACTGTTGGTTACCTCGTCCCTAATACCCCCCTCCCCTTTCCCCCTTACCCTTTCCCTCCCTGAGGTGTTCAGTTCACTTACACCAAACAGTTTTTGCAAGTATTGCTTTTGTAGTTGTTTGTCTTTTTTTATCCTGTGTCTCTCAAGTTTGGTATTCCCATTCAATTTCCTAGTTCAAAAACCAGGATACCCGGTTTCCAAAATACTCAGATAAGATTACAGACATAGTGTAGGTACAACCACAGGAAGGTGATACAAGGACATCATCAATAATAGAAGCTACAGACACACATGGGACGTTGAAAGTAGTTACAACTGTGATATAACAATTGTCTCCATAACATGGAGTTCATTTCACTTAGCATCATCTTAGGTGTTCATAAGGATATAGCTATTGGGCCTTGTGATGCTCTGCTATGACTTGCCTAAACCTGTACTAATTATTCCCAATAAGGGAGATCATAGAGTCCATGTTTCTTTGGGTCTGGCTCACTTCACTTAGTATAATTTTTTCCAAGTCCTTCCATTTCCTTACAAATGGGACAATGTCATTCTTTCTGATAGAGGCATAAAATTCCATTGTGTATATCTACCACATTTTCCTGATCCATTCGTCTACTGAGGGACATCTGGGTTGGTTCCAGATTCTAGCTATGACAAATTGTGCTGCAAGGAACATTGTTGTGCTGGTGGCATTATTGTGATTTTGTTTGTGGTCTTTTGGATAGATACCCAAAAGTGGGGCTGCTGGGTCATAGGGGAGTTCTATATTTAGCCTTCTGAGGAATCTCCATACTGCTTTCCAGAGTGGCTGAACCAGTTTACATTCACACCAACAATGAAGAAGGGTTCCCTTTTGGCCACATCCCCTCCAACAATTGTTATTGTTAGTTTTCTTGATATATGACATTCTTCTCAATGTTGTTTTGATTTGCATTTCTTTTATGGCCAGTGATGTAGAGCACTTTTTCATATGTCTGTTGGCCATTCTCATTTCTTCATCAGAGAAGTCCCTTTGTAACTCTTTAGCCCACTTGAAGAGGGCGCTATTGGTTCTTTGCGGTTTTGTTTTGGAAGAAGGTAATTTTTTTAGTGCCACATATATTTTAGAGATGAGGCCTTTGTCCGTTGAATGGCCAGTAAAGATCTTCTCCCAGTCTGTGTGGGGGCTTTCTGTTTATCTTGCGAGCTATGTCCTTTGCTGTGCAGAAGCTCTGCAGTTTGATGCAGTCCCATTTGTCCAACCCTTCTTTGATTTGTAGCCTTTCTGGGTCATTGTTAAGGAAGTTCCGTCCTGTGCCAAGGAGCCCAAGTTTTTCTCCTACTCCTTCCTTTAGTGTTTTCAGGGTGTCTGTTTTGATTTTGAGGTCTTTAATCCATTTGGAATTGATTTTGGTGCAGGGTGATATATAAGGATCTAGTTTTAGTTTGTTGCATGTGTTGAGCCAGTTTTGCCAGCACCATTTGTTAAAGAGGCTATCTTTCTTCCAAACTATTGTTTTAGCTCCTTTATCAAAGATTAAGTAGGCATAGTTCTGTGGATTCATTTCTGGGTCTTCAGTTCTGTTCCATTGGTCTTCAGGCCTGTTCCGGTGCCAATACCAAGCTGTTTTTATTACTATAGCTTTATAATACAGCTTGATGTTGGGAATTGTAATTCCTGCAGTACTGTTCTTTCTGCTTAGGATTGTTTTTGCTATTCTAGGTCTTTTATTGTTCCATATGAATTTCTGGATTGCTTCCTCTATTTCATTAAAAAATGGTGTTGTGATATTCATGGGTATTGCATTGAATATGTAGATAGCCTTTGGCAATATTGTCATTTTGATTATATTAATCCTCCAATCCAGGAGCATGGAAGGTTTTTCCATTTCCTTAGTTCTGACATAATTTCGTTTTTCAAGCTTTTAAAGTTCTCATCAAAGAGGTCTTTCACTTCTTTAGTTAAGGTTATTCCTAGGTATTTTATGTTTTGGGGGGCTATTGCAAAAGGAGTTGCTTTCCTGATTTCAGCCTCGGTCTTCGGGTCGTTAGCATAGAGAAAGGCTGTTGATTTCTGAGGGTTTATTTTATATCCTGCAACTTTGCCAAAGTTTTGGATCAGCTCTAGAGACTTGGGGGTAGAGTCTATGGGATTCTTTAGGTATAGGATCATGTCATCTTTTTTAATTTGAAGTCAATTTTGTCTGATACTAGGATTGCAACTCCAGCCTGCTTATGGGGGCCATTTGCTTGATAGATTTGATTCCAGCCTTTCACTTTTAGAAGATGTTTACTTTTGCTGGATAGATGTGTCTCTTGGAGGCAGCAGAAAGATGGATCTTGATATTTGATCCAACTTATGAGCCTATGTCGTTGGATTGGAGAATTAAGTCCATTAATGTTGAGAGTTAGGATTAAGAGATGATCATTTGTTCCTTTCATTATCACTATCTTGCTTAAAGCTGTGTCTTCCCATTTCTTGATCTGATGTTTACTATTTAGGGTTCATTTCTCTGTCTGTAGTGGGATCTTGATTATTTTCCCTGTATAGTACATCTTTGAAGATTTTTTGTAAATCTGGTTTGGTGGAGATATATTGTTTCAGTTTTTCCTTACTGTGGAAGACTTTTCTTTGACCTTTGGCTATGAATGAGAGTTCTGCTGGGTATAGAATTCTTGGTTGGTATTTATTTTTATTTAGTGTTTGGTATACTTCATTCCAGGATCTCCTTGCTTTCATGGTCTCTGCTGAGATGTCTGGGGTAATTCTGATTGCTTTTCCTTTATATGTGATTGTTTTCCTCTCCCTAACAGCTTTAAGGATTCTTTCCTTGTACTCTACTGATCCTGTTTTGATCACAATGTGTCAGTGGGATGTCCTATTCTGGTCTGGTCGGTATGGGGTTCTAAATGCTTCTTGTATCGGTATAGGCCTTTCCTTCTCGATATTTGGGAAGTTCTCAGCTAATATTCCATTAAATAGGTTGCCTATCCCATTAACCTCTTTCTCCAAGTTTTCCTCAATACCTATTATCCTTAAATTGGGTTTTCTGATAGTGTCTAGAATCTCCTGTAGTGATCTGTTTTGTTGATTGGACTAGATTTGTATTGATTTTTGATCTTTCTCCATAGAATCTAAGGAATCTTCAGCACCTGAAATTCGATCCTCTGCTTCAGTTATTCAGGACTGTATGCTTGCTACTTGATTTTGAATCTCTTTTCCATCTGACTGGTCTTTCCTGATGATTTCCATGTCATTTCTTAGGTCTTGTATTGACTTCTTTACTTCATTAACTTCATTACTTTGGTTTTGAGTGGTGTCTCTCAAATCTTTAAGCTGGTTAGCTATCTTTTCATTTGACTCTTGAAGTTCATTTATCTTTCTATTTGTGGATGCCATGAAGTTCTCCATTAATTTTTGCTTTGCCTCCTCACGCTCTAGAATAATTGACTGAAGAGATTCAAACGTTTCATTTATCATGTTTATCAGTAGACTTTGTAGAGCATTTTGGGGGTTCTCTTCTATGTCTTTGATTGACTGCTCTGCTTCCTGCTTGTTTTGAGTGTGGGATAAGACTTCATTTTTTGCCATCTTTCTTGTGGTCCTTCTGCCCATTTGAATTGGGGAATGCCAGTCTACCAGCACCTGTGAGCATTGTTTAAGACCCAAAGCAGCCCTTACCAAGCACTGTTGTATAAATCTTACAAGTTCACAATTATATACAGATACCCTATATACCTGTCTATAAAATCATATTTGGTGTTCCTACAGAATACAATTTCAATATAACAACTGATCCTGGGCCCTGTATTCAGTAGTTACTTATTTATTGTTACAACCCCATAAGCAATTCTTGTTTTTATATTAAGTTCTTTTAGGACTGGCTTTCTCTATGAACCCCTTTGATTCACTCGGATTAAGGTGGGATACCCTCTATCGAATAACCAGGAGTCAATGGAAACTGGAGGTCCAGGCAATAAGTCAGGAGGGTAAGTTGGAGGTAGTAAAGAGAATAGATTAAAATGTATTGGGGAGTGGGGGTGGTGATTTTGGTTTAGTTTCAGTGACGTGGAAATGTGGAGAAGAGTAGAATAAGTAGAAAGAGCAAGGTTAAAATGATAGACAATGGAGAGTTAGCAGAAAAGAGTGGAGGTGTCATTCATAGGAAAGTAATTTTTAAAGAAGGAGAACACAAAAAGAGAAATAAAGTAAACATAGTGGAAGACAGATACACAAAACAGAGAAAAATTATTTAAAAAGGAAAATAAAATAAAAAGGAAAAAAAAAAAAACAGAAAAGGAACAACCCAAACAAACAGAAAAGAACAAAAACACTTGATAAAACAAACAGGTAAAAATAGAAAAAGAAAAAAACGATGACGTTTCAGAAGTGAAAAAAAAAATTTTTTTTAAAGTTTAAAAAATGTTTGAAAAAAAAAAAGAAAAAGGAAAAACAAAATGGAGTCATCCTTTTTTGTTGGTCTTTTCCCAGTCTCTGGTTTCCTTGTGATGGTCTGCAGTCTATTTTCCTGATTGGCTGTGTTGGACTTGATTTCAGTTTGCAGGGGATGGTTCTGTTCTGACCCTTCTCCCCTGTTGGTGAAATCCTGTGTCTCTGTGGTTCACACAACTTGCATATAGGCCTTGGGCGGCCTCTGTAGATGGGGACTTGAGCAGTCTCAGGAACTGTGGCTCCTCTGTCTGCTGTGGGGCCGCTGCCTTTAATGCCTGGCTTTGAATAGGATGTGGACTCAGTAGGGTGGGGCACCTCTGGCCTGTTTTACCCAGCTGAGAGTTGCTTGCCTGGAGCAGGCTTCTCCCTCCTGGGCGGGGCGGCCTCCTTGGCGGAGGTGGCTATGGAATGCAGCTCCGTTTGGGGCTGGGAATTGGGCTTCCTCTGTGATGGGACTGTTTAACTGTCTCAGGAACTCTTGGTTCCCCTGTCTGGTGTTTCCGTGCAGCCAGGAGCTGCTCGCCGCTTTCGCTTTAAATTTAGAAATTCCGGTGGGCAGGGCGAAGCACCTCTGTCTAAGCTGAGGCCCAGGACACGCCTTCCGCCTGGGCAGGGGGCGTTCTCCTCGGCGGAGCTGGCTCTCACTAGTCGGACCCTCTTGCCCTTTTCAAAGATGGCTCCTTTGACCTCACTTTCCCCAGGCCCGCTTTAGTTCCAATCTGGTCTGACCCTATGCCAGTGGCAAAGATGGCACTTTGCTCTGGAAGTGGGGGAAGGGCTGCCTTCCAGAAGCTGCTCTGTGGGTGCAAGTGAGAATATCTTTCATGGGGTACTCACGCTATCTCTGTGATTTCAGGTTGTCCGTGCTTAGCCACTGTCTGGAGTATTTCTCCCTGGTCTCCGCTGTGTGCTTTAGCTGCGCAGAGTACGGGTTGCTGTGCTGGGCGCTGTGCTGGGTGCTGTGCCCGCACCGGCACTGGCACGGTGGCTGGATGCCGCCCAGAGCTCAAATCTGTGTTTTCAGACGAGCAAAGTCGATTTTTCCTTCCTGGCCAGAATCCCTGTACTGTTAGAACTTACTCTAGCTGTCTTTCTAGGAGTAAAAGTTTCTATGGGGTGAGAAAACTGCAATGTCGGAGGGAGCTCAGCTAGTGCTCTGCAGCTCCTCTGCTGTCTTCCCAGAAGTCTCCTAATTTTAGTTTATTTTTATTTTTTAGAGTGCTGGCAACAGATGAAACAAGACAGGATCTCATATGTTATTGAAACACACTACCATTAACTATTTCTTCTACCTATAATTAAGTTTTATTTGGTAAATAAAGTTCAGTTGTCCATAAGCAATGTATGGACCAGCATACTTCACCAAAATAGGACAAACAGATAATATCTCTATGCAACTAATACACAAATATATAGTGCATCGACTCACTTTCAGAGTAGTTCCACTATCTTTCACTGTCTACCACCTTTAAGTAGAGAGCAATATAAGCCAATGCTCTAATGTGAGGCTGAGAACCCCCACAGTTAATGACATAAGACCAAGTTTGATTTGTTACATTGTAAGAAACAGGAGCACACTTAGGCATTCAGGCAGAGTTAACTCTACTTCCCTCCAATTTCTGTTCTACTCAGGCTCTTTACTGATTGGATAGTACTCACCCACACAGGGAAGAGACATTTGCTTTTCTCAGTGCATCAAATTAAAATACTAATCTCTTCTAGAAAGATTATCAAACTATAGTTGCTATGATCAGCACTTGCTTGAGACTGTCCTCCCACAATCATAATAACACCTTTCTTTGCCATTGTTCACCATTTGTTCTGTGAAAGTGATGTGTAGGTTGCATTGCTCTGGATTCTTTTATTTTTTCTATCTTTTCTTTCATTCTCTCATTCTTTCTTTCTTTCTCTCTGTTTTTCTTTGTCTTCCTCTCCTTCCTTCCTTCCTTCATTCCCTTCCCTTCCTTCTTTCCTTCATTACTTCTTTCCCCTCCTTCCTTCTTTCTGTTTTTTGCTTTATGCCAGTACTGGGGCTTGAACTCAGGGCCTAACACCCTATCACTAGAGCTATGTCTTTGGTTCCTGCTTTGATTTCCAATGTAGTTAAACATCTGATACATAACTGGACATTTCATTTGCTTTTTATTATTTAGTTGCATATACATTTTACATGTTTCCACTCAAATATACTTTCAGTTTGGATGCTATTTTTCACATGCTTGCAGCTCAGTTTGTGGTATGTTCCCAGGATACCAAAGTGACCCTGAACTTCCTATAACTGTGATATGTACAGTGGGTCTTGAATACTAATTATCATTGGAATTATATGGCATTACAATGTTTGAGATTTCAAAATATTTCATGATTAAGAACTGCCTTCTTACAGTAGCAACTTTAAAGGGACATTTTCCTGAATAGATTGTGCTAAATTTGTGATTAGAGATCATAAGTCCAGACATTCAAATTAAATTGATTCTCTCTCACTGACACTTTTTCCCTGTTTACATTATAAAACAGAGAAACCATATTTACTCAGAGTTTCTGTTAAAATGTACCCAGTTTGAGAATTTTATTTGTTTGATTTGTCATGCTTTTCTTGGGGTGTTTGTTTTATGATCATGTCATTGATAATTCAGAATCAGCATGTGGAACTTAGGCAACCTCTGATGTGGCTACATGATCCTCTCAGATGAGAGATAAAATTCCAGCAAGGACACTTAGACACCTGTTAGGTGCTAAAAAGTATGTTTTGGCAATCCAAGAGAAGTGAAGAAAACAGCTTTCTGACTGTAGGCTGACTCTGTAAACGATAATTTCTTAGAGAATGCTTTTGCCTCAGAAATTTTGAAGTTAGTTTTGAAATTATCTTCTGCAATGATTCAGATTTTATCTTTTGTTTAAACTAGGCTTAGTGGAGAAAATATGAATACTAATATGATCATTTTTGTGCTCTACAAAAAGTTAATGCAAAACCAGTTCTGTTCAATCTTCATATCATGCCACTTTATAGGGAATTTTACTTTAAAGGAAAAGTAATGCTTTATTGTGAATAATGATTTTTAATAAAATATTGTGATTAAGACCCACAAACCAAAGTAGAGGAGAGTCCTTCTGTAATAGTAGTAGTGTTTGGGCAAAGAAAATCAGCCTCCTATGTCTACAGGGCTGGTTAAGTGCCTGACAGAGAATAAACACTAAATGACAGGGGAAGAAATTCTAGAAACAATGAATGAGAAAAGAATTTATTTATTTGATCCAGACTTTGAATTCATTCCCTATACCCAAGGCACTAAGACTTTCTTGCTATACATTTTTAATATTCATTCTTTTAAAATATAATTGTATTTTGAATTTACCTGATCTCTTCAAAAATATTCAGATTTATATAGAAAAGATTATTTTATTTTATTTTTTTGAAAAGATTATTTTCGATAGAAAAAAGTTTTGGTATATATCATATCCAAAAGTATGATCACCTACTTCTTAATATGAAGAGATTTGTGTTGGAATGTTATTTTAGCACCACAGTAGTATTTTCACAACACTTTTCTAGGATAACTGTGCTCCATGATCAAGCATGATTAACTGGAAATGCAGGACTTTAATCAAGAGGATGTCTTTGTAGACAACAGAATAGCCATATATTCAAGAATATAATTATGTGATTCAAAAGAAAATGAATATAATTTATTAGGTATTTATACAATATTATCCAATCATGGAATGGTAAAAGAAGTCTATTGTTTTCTCTAGTTCTTTCAAAAGAAATTTAAGGGGTGTAAAATGTTTTCAGATATAAAACTTAAAATGGAGGTTTTACTTTTTTTATCTGTGAATAATGTATTTACTGACACCTGACGCAGACAGTTTACACAATCTGTATTTAAGCTTCAGAGAGCTTCCCTTCCAGAAATTGTGTCATTTGAAGATCTCATTCCTTCCCCTGTACTGTCCACCATAATCAGAAAGAGGTTCTTATTTTCTACATGTAGGCTTTTGGTTTTTCTCCATTTTTAACTGTTTCATAATGAATACTCTCACTCTGTTGTGTGAAACGTTCTTAGGAAAATGTCACAAATATATTTCAGTATACTTACTTCACACAAGCCTGGGAGGTATCTGGCTCTCATAATGGTTCCCAGATTTCCTGTAGCATTTCACAACAACAATTTTTTACTCAGTATTAAACAATTACATGAATTAAAACAGGTTGGGGAAATTTTGTTTCCCAAACAAGGGCTTGTATATCCTTAAGTAGCTGATTATTCATTTAGTATCAATCTCCAAAAGGGTTTCTATCAATTTCCAAAGTGATATCTAGTCTACCTAGATTTTCCTTCCATCCTTGAATTCTTATTAGCATTTACCATATTCATTGTCAAAAATCAAGAATGCACATTCACTCAACTAACACCGATTCTTCCAAGATGCACTTTTATATAATTCTGGATGTTATGCCAGGTGTGATTTAAAGAAGTAACAGGCTGTAATGTCTCAGAACTCAGTACGTGTTAATAGGAGCTGACGCTAAAAAGCATATTTCAGCTTCTCCAGTGATAGATTAGAAGTGGGATGGGGGAGACAAAAGTCAACCTAACCTAGGAGGAAAGAAAGTCAGAATAAATTCCCAGAAGTTCAAATTATTTTATTTTGTCATTAAGCATAGTAGGATCTAGGGGCTGAAATGTTCACATTATTTGTTGCTGATGAATAATTTATCATTATTGATTTAGTAGTATACATTAAACTTATTGCTGAGAGCATTTCTAACTGAACTAATTGCAATCCTGGAGGTAGGAAAATAACTATTATAAATATTCTACAGAGTAAATGTGTTCAAAGATATGATTTGGGATGACTCAGCCAAAATCATTTCTTATAGTGACATAAATTGCATGAAAAGGAGATCAGGTGCCTCTTGCATATTAATTACCTGACTCACTCACCCAGGTTCCAAATTCATATTTCAATCTCAATCCCATATAAGTACCACGGCTCCTTCCTCACAAACAGGTGTGACCTACCACTTCAGTTTTCCTAATGGAGTCAAGCTGCTGTGTGTCTTATCCTCCTGCATTTCTCAGCATTAACATCATGTCTCAACATTCCTGCATCTTTCACTTCTGGTTTTATCAGTCAGTGTGCTCTCTTAATCTTATTTCCTAATCCTCTATAAACCCCATTGCAATCCTTGTACCCTAAAGTAGCTTCAACATACCGTACATAGACAGGCTGAAGATGTCTTTGTCTCAGATGACTCTGTATATAACAGAGATGTTGCAGCAGGCCTTTATTTTTATTTAATTTTATTGTCAAGGTGGTGACAGAGGGGTAACAGTTACATACATAAAGTAGTGAGTACAGGTACTGCCAAACTTGTTACCTCCCTCATTTTTCTCCCACCTTCCCTCCTCCCCAATTACCCCATCCCTCACAGTTATACAGTTATAAGTATTGCTGTTGCATTGGTTCTCCCTTTGTCTCACCAGTTTGATGTTCCCTTCCCTTCCTTGATTTAGATAAACATGTATACAATACTCAGGGTATCAAAAATCAAATAGCACTAGTGACAACAGGGCTAAACCATAAGGAAGAAATACGCAAGAAAAAAGAAGAAATAACTTCATATTGTACATTAAGATTAACAACAATAATAATAAAAATTATTTTTGTTAAAGATCTTCGCCGTCTCAACTCACAATCTGGTTATACCTGAAAAGCATTTCAGACTTTGGAAATTTGATGGACTAGTGTCCATGTATTGAGGAAATTCTTCTTATCACATCTTTATATAGTAAACTGGATACATGTCCTGGTAATTTAAACTTTAATAAGAGAGGTAAGGATATTCCTTCATATTTTAACAAATATTCTCTGGAACTAAAGAGAATATTATCTCCTCTAACCTGTAAGCAGTATGGAAAGCGAAGAACTGTCACTTCAAGAGTGAATTGAAACAGGTAGAAACTGAATTACACTGTCAGGCGACAGGTAATCTACTTGGCGGTTGGGGACAATTGTGTGTTTGTGTGTGTGTGTGTCTGTGTGTGTATGAGAGAGTAAGAGGGTGTATGTGAGAGAAAAATATGTTCATTTGAACAAGTGGCTTTTATCAACCTGAATACACATAAATTATATTTCTTCACATTTAACATATGATAAACTCTAAAAGAAAGCTAGAGAGCCTAAGATAAATAAACTTCCAAATTGCTTATAATTAAATTGGTTATAGGAAATTTAAGCATAGTAAACAAAGGCAAATAAAACAAAAGAGAACACAGACATCTCTAAGCATCAAAACATAATTTATCTGTGTGTGTTGTAAAACCACTGTTCAGAAAGTGAAAGTTTACATTACATTATTCTGAATGGAGGCAAATCATGGATTGTCTATGTAAACCAAGCCTTTCCCGTCTTCCTGTAAATCATTAAAACTTATTTTACTCACTTGCACAACAATTCACTGAATGTTCCTATGAATATTAATGCTTTCAAGATGTTAATTCTCAAATGATCTACTACTTGGTTAGCCAAATTGGCCTGTTTATATGCAGGAAATAAAGATAGTCTACCAAATCAGATGTTGACTACATTTGTTTTCTGCACTGCAACAAACATAAAACAGCATACAGTTATTTTAAAAGTGTAAAATGGTGAAAATACTAAAGATACAATCTAATTTGCACCAGCTTGATTCAACTCACAGATGCATGGTAGATGCAACTGCAGGAATTAGAATGGGCCAAATTCTAAGGACTGATGGGGAAGAGTTTAATGACAACCACCAAATTCCATAAGATAGGGTAAACTGAGATGTTAGCATTTTAATTGGCTTCTCCCAGATTTCAATGTGTTCATTGGTGTGTGAACATATTCATTAGAGCAAGATTTCAATTTATATTGTCAATTTAGGATAAACCACTTTTCCAGTCATTTTAGTAAATGTTAAAATATTGAATGATCAGATATCAAGGGATTCATCATATTATTAGCTCCTAAATTGTGTTTGGAATTACATATTCTATAGAATTAAACAATAATATAATCAACTACAAATGTTTATATGCAAGAAAGGAGGGGATATTGCATGGTTATTAAAAATAAAACATTACTAGGTATGTACAGTACAGACAGGGAAAATGTGGCTTTTATGAATATAGGTTCATTTAAATGACAGTTTGAAGGAAACACATACACACCTCAATGAAAATATACAGGAAGCAATATCAAATTTACAAATAGTATTTTGTAATCTCAAAACACCAGAAAGACAATATATATTACTATAATTGGCATATACACTCCACATGCTCACTCTCTCTGTATATTATATGTACCATGCAATCATGTTGTGTATACTTGTTTGAATCCTCAATTTACTATATTATGTACTATGTAGCTGGGATTTAAGATATATCCAAGTTTAAAAAATTTTTCCTGAGGGAAGAAAGATGGCGCCGATGGAATAGGGAGGCACCCCGACTCGCTCCAACGGCATAGTGAGCTGGGAACCCCAACACCCAACACCCCATCAAGAACCCAGCAAAACCAGCAGCCAGAAGCAGTGGAGAAACGCAGGAAAACAAAAAGGAGCAAAAAAGAAGAACCGAAAACCTACACGGAGCCGGAGATTCACCGGGGCACCCTCCCCCCTCCAGCTGACCCTGGCCCAAACAGGGTCAGGCTGGGAAAGGGGAACCCGGCGATCGGCAGACAGGCTGCCAGGAGCGCAGAATTCATATAGGGGGAGACCCCACGGACACAAGGCAGGGTGCGGACCAAGACACACCAGCAGCGACGAGAAGTTCGGGTCCACACCGGGTTTGGACAAGGGAACCCAGCGCGGCAGAAATCGGGAACCAGGGAAGCCACCACGACACTTAGCCAACCCCTGGAGGGCCAACGGCTGCGAGGGACACACACACAAAGCAGCAAAAGTGAGTGCCCTCCCTCCCCCCTCCCCCACCCCTGAGGGAACAAAGAACCCACAAATCAGGCGGGGAAGCTTCCATCAGGCGCTGGGAAGTCAGTTTAGCAGGGGAAGGGCTCAGCAGCACCAACACCCCACAGGTTCCTGAACTGGCAGAACCGGCCCCGCCCCCTTCCCAACAGGGGCCGGGAGACAGCCGGTTGTGCAAACCCCACCTGAGGCGCCTGGATCTCGCAGACTCTTCCAACTAAAACCACAGGCGCTGGTGGGCAATACCAGCCCGGCAGGGTCACTTGAGCCTGATCACGTCCCCCCTCCTCACAGCGGAGGTGAGGTCTGAAGGTGCCAAGCCACACCCGGACAGTCGATCCCACTGGGCCCCACACGTACCCCCACCAACGGACTCGTGGGAGGGCGCAAGCACAACCAAACAACCCAGGACTTGCTCTGGGAGGCATATCCCGCCGAAGTGCCTGTTGCACTGAACGCACAGCGCACAGGAGGGCGGGGCCCCCGGCTACAGCGCCCGCTCTGGTAGGCGTACCCTGCACTGGTGGGAGGGGACACAGCGACAGCACCTGCTGCCGTAGACACGTCTACACAGGAGGGAGGGTGGAGCTACAAACCAAACCTGAGAAGCCATCCAGATCTCCAGATGCGCAAATCACAAAGAAACATAACTCAGTTCATCAAAGGGCAAGCCAACTCGCCAACTCCAAAAAGCAGCACGACTGAAGAGGAGATGGAGAATAAAAAAGCAAATGAGGCCATGTTAACAGGAATGATCGAAAGCGTCAGAAATGAAATCAGAAAACAATTCCAGGAATTTAGAGCGGAAATCTGGAAGGACACCCAGGAAGCCAAGAAAGAAATGGAAGCAAAACTGGATACAATGCAAACCTGCTTTAAAGAAATGGAAGCAAAAATGGATACAATGCAAGCTGCCTTTAAAGAAAATCTCCACATCCTAAGAATTGAAATGCATGAAAAAATAGATTTAAAATACAACTCTTCAAAGGAAGAAATCTCCACGATCAGAGCTGATATGACAACCATAAATAGCTCTCTGACATCCATAAACTCCGCAATTGAAACCATGACACAAAGAGTAGACCATATAGAATCCAGAATCTCTCGCCTGGACGATGAAGCAGCTGACAACAACCAGAAAATGACCACACTCCAAGAAAAGGTGAAGCTTCAGGGAAGACTAATCCAGGAACTAATGGACAAAGACAAGAGATATAATCTGCGCATAATTGGAATAGAAGAAGGAGCCGAATACCAGAGCAGAGGGCTTAATCATGTTCTCAATAAAGTTATTGCAGAAAACTTCCCCAATCTCACAGGGGACCCCATCCAGGTAACCGAAGCCTATAGGACACCTGGCAGGCCAGACCCCAGGAAAGCCACCCCAAGGCACATAATATTCAAGACTACAGACCTCAAGATTAAAGAGCAAATTCTGAATTCAGCCAAAGCGAAGAAGGAGACTTTTTTCAATGGGAAGAGGATTCGAATAACATCCGACTTATCCACACAAACTTACCAAGCTCGAAGCGAGTGGAAGAACACCATCCAAGTACTCCAGAATAACAATTTACAACCTCGGATCAAATATCCAGCGAAATTGGAGTTCACATTCGAAGGGAGAACCAGATCTTTCCACACCAAAGAGGAGTTAAAGGAGTATGTGAATAAAAAACCAGCCCTACAGCGAATATTAAGAGGGGAACCCCACCCAACAGAGATCGTAAAAGACACACAGACAGAATCAGAAAGAAACTTCAATAGCCAAAGTCCAGCAGAAACACAAGCTCACTAAAGACAAGAAGAAAAAAAAAAAAAAGAAGAAGAAAAAACAGCCCACCAAGAAAATGGAAGGAGAAAAAACACCCTTATCCTTGATCTCTTTAAATATAAATGGTTTAAACTCCCCGATAAAGAGGAGCAGACTGGCAGAATGGATTCGCAAACAAAAAGTTGACATCTGCTGTCTACAAGAGACCCACCTTACAGCAAGGGACAAAAACAGGCTTCGAGTGAAAGGATGGAGCAAGATCTACCAAGCAAATGCATCCACCAAAACGGCAGGTGTAGCCATCCTGATCTCAGACAAGCTTGACTTCTCTTTAAAGTCCACTCAAAAAGACAAAGAAGGACACTACATATTAATACAAGGAAAAATACAGAATCAAGAAATCACGGTGATAAATGTATACTCACCAAACAAAAGAGGCCCGACATATGTCAAGCAAATTCTCAAAGAATTACAGAGCAAGATAGACGCAAACACAATCATAGTGGGTGACTTTAATACTCCTCTCTCTCCAAGAGACAGATCCAACACCCAGAGGATTAGTAAGGGAGCTGAGGACCTAAATAACACCATTTCCCAAATGGATCTAACAGACCTATATAGAACCTTTCACCCCACAGAGACCCAATACACCTTCTTTTCAGCAGCCCATGGATCATATTCCAAAATAGACCACGTCATAGCCCACACAAAGAACCTCAGCAAATACAAAAGTATTGACGTCATCCCATGTATTATATCTGATCACAGTGGATTAAAGGTAACCCTCAACAACAAAGGATACCACAGAGCCTATACACACTCTTGGAGGCTAAACCCCACGCTGCTATCCAACACTTGGGCCACAGATCAAATTAAAGATGAAATCAACGAATTCATAAGCCACAATGACAAAGAAAACACATCACAAAGAAACCTATGGGATACAGCTAAGGCAGTACTGAGGGGCAAGATCATTGCACTCAGCACCCACATTAAAAGAATGGAAGCAGAGCAGGTGAATACCCTCACGATGAAACTAAAACAACTGGAGAAACAAGAAATGACAGAATCTAAAACGACTAGGAGGGGAGAGATCACAAAGATTAAAGAAGAGATAAATCTGATTGAAAATAGAAAGACCATTCAACAAATAAATAAGACTAAAAGCTGGTTCTTTGAGAAAATAAACAAAATTGACAGACCCCTTGCAAGACTTACAAAAAAAAGAAGAGAAGAGACTCATATTCATAAAATCAGGGACTCCACAGGAAAAATTACAAGTACACACGATATTCAAACAATCATAAGGAGCTATTTCCAAAACCTCTACTCAGCAAAAAACAATAATTCTACAGAAATGGATCAATTCTTAGAGAAGTACAAACTGCCCAAACTGAACCAAGAAGAAATAAATCAGCTAAATAAACCAATAACTTACGGTGAGATACAGGAGGTAATCAAGAACCTCCCTACTAAGAAAAGCCCAGGCCCAGATGGATTCACCAACGAATTCTACAAAACCTTTAGTGAGGAGCTAATTCCAATACTCCTCAAACTCTTCCGCAAAATAGAAATGGAGGGAGAAATCCCAAACTCATTCTACGAAGCTAATATCATACTAATTCCCAAACCAGGCAAAGACCCAAAAAAAAAGAGAACTACAGACCAATATCACTAATGAACACAGATGCAAAGCTCCTCAATAAAATATTAGCTAATAGGATCCAGAAAGTGATCAGGAATATTATACATCATGACCAAGTAGTCTTCATCCCTCAGTCACAAGGATGGTTCAACATCCGTAAATCAATCAACGTAATTCACCACATAAACAGAACTAAAATCAAGAATCACATTGTTATCTCAGTCGATGCCCAAAAAGCCTTTGACAAAATACAACATCCATACCTATTAAAAGCTTTGGAGAGAACAGGAATAGATGGAACATTCCTCAAAACAATAAAAGCCATATACAACAGACCAACTGCTAATATCATATTAAATGGAGAGAAACTTAAGTCATTCCCCCTAAAATCAGGAACAAGACAACGGATGCCCACTCTCCCCACTTCTGTTCAACATAGTGCTGGAATCCCTAGCCATAGCAATAAGGCAAGAGGAGGACATCAAAGGGATCCACATCGGCAAGGAAGAAATCAAGTTATCCCTATTCGCAGACAACATGATCTTGTATCTGAAGGACCCAAAAACCTCAGTACCCAAACTCCTACACCTAATAAACCAATTTGGCAAAGTAGCAGGATACAAAATCAACCCACAAAAGTCAGCAGCTTTTCTGTACACCAGCAATAGACAAACAGAAAAGGAAATTATGGAAACAATTCCATTTACAGTAGCCAAAAAAAGAATAAAGTACCTAGGGATCAACTTAACCAAGGACGTGACGGACCTATTCAATGAAAACTACAAAAATCTAATAAGGGAAATCAAAGAAGACACAAGGAGATGGAAAGACCTCCCATGCTCTAGGGTAGGCAGAATCAATATAGTGAAAATGGCCATATTGCCCAAATTGTTATACAAATTCAATGCAATACCTATCAAAATCCCAGCCACATTCTTCACTGAAATAGAGAAACCAATCCATAAATTCATATGGAACAGCAAAAAACCTAGAATAGCCAAAGCAATTCTAGGCAAAAAAAGCAATGCAGGAGGTATCACAATACCTGACTTCAAGATCTACTACAAGGCCATCATAACAAAAACAGCATGGTATTGGTATAAAAACAGATCGGAAGACCAATGGATTAGAGCTGAAGACCCAGAAATAAAACCGCACTCTTACAGCCAACTGATATTCGACAAAGGAGCTAAAGATATACAATGGAATAAACATAGCCTCTTCAACTACTGGTGCTGGGAGAACTGGGCAGCCATATGCAGAAAACTCAAAGTAGACCCAAGCCTATCACCATGCACCAAGATCAACTAAAAATGGATCAAGGACCTCAACATCAGACCTGAATCCTTGAAACTACTGAAGGACAGAGTAGGAAAGACACTAGAACTTATAGGCACAGGAAGGAACTTCCTGAATAGAGTCCCAGGGGCACAACAAATAGGAGAAAGACTCGACAAATGGGACCACTACAAATTAAAAAGTTTCTGCACAGCTAAGGACATAGCCACCAAAATAGAAAGACAGCCAACGATATGGGAAAGGATATTTACCAGCACAGCAACAGACAAAGGCCTGATATCGGTCATTTACAGAGAACTCAAAAAACTAAGCCACTGCAAGCCCAATAAACCTATTAGGGAATGGGCAAAAGAGCTAAAGAGAGACTTCACAAGAGAAGATATAAAAATGGCAAAGAAACATATGAGGAAATGCTCAACATCCCTGCTAGTAAAGGAAATGCAAATAAAAACTACCTGAGATACCACCTCACCCCAGTTAGAATGGCCTATACTCTGAACTCAGGAAACACCAAATGCTGGAGGGGCTGTGGGGAAAGAGGAACCCTTCTTCATTGTTGGTGGGAGTGCAAATTAGTACAACCACTTTGGATAACAGTATGGAGGTTTCCCAAGAAGCTCAATATAGACCTACCCTATGACCCAGCCATACCACTCCTAGGCATCTATCCTAAACAGAAAAATCCAAGATATCAAAAAGGCATTTGTACTACCATGTTTATCGCGGCACAATTCACAATAGCTAAAATATGGAAACAACCCAGATGCCCCTCCACAGACGAATGGATCCAAAAAATATGGTACTTATACACAATGGAATACTACATAGCGATTAGGAATTGTGAAATATTGTTATTTGCAGGGAAATGGTCAGAACTCGAACAAATAATGTTGAGTGAGACAAGCCTAGAACACAGAAAACAAAGGGGCATGATCTCCCTGATATATGACTGTTAACAAAGGGAGACGGAGAGACAGTAGAGACCAAGTCTGTGAATACTGTATATGTTCTTGATACATTGTATATTGCATATATGTCAACCTGACCTAGACAAGGGATAGAAAAACAGGTCGTAAGATATCATAAGAAATGTACACACTGCCCTACTATGTAACTGCACCCTCTTTGCACAACACCATGTAAAAATTTTATGTCCAATTAATAAAAAATTAAAAAAAAATATTTTTCCTGCAGTAACATTACCTTTAAAATGGAGTAGAGGCAAAGTGTTATCAATTTTGTCAAAGCAAGATAATATGTTCTTAAAAGTAATCAATTCAGGATAGATGTCCAGGAGTGGCATAGCTGGAATATAGGGAAGGTCTATGTTTAGTTATTTGAGGAACCGCCAGGCTGCAATCCAGAGTGGTTGTACTACATTTTATGAGGCAAGCAATTTTTTCTTTTCTTTTTTTTTTTTGGCCAGTCCTGGGGCTTGAATCAGGGCCTGAGCACTGTCCCTGGCTTCTTTTTGCTCAAGGCTAGCACTCTGCCACTTGAGCCACAGCGCCACTTCTGGCCATTTTCTGTATATGTGGTGCTGGGGAATTGAACCCAGGGCCTCATGTATACGAGGCAAGCACTCTTGCCACTAGGCCATAACCCCAGCCCTGTACTACATTTTACATTCCCATCGACAGTTCAATCGGGTTCCTTTTCCTCCATATCTCCACAAACATTTGTTGTTTTTTGAATTCACTATTTCGGTCAATATAACTGGAGTGAAATGGAATCTCAGAGTTGTTTTGATTTTTATTTGATTTATGGACAGGAATGCTGAGAATTTCCTCATGTGTTTCATTGCTATTCTTACATCTGAGAAGTCTATGTTTAGCTCCCTTGCCTATTTAATGATTGGTTTATTGAGCTCCATGTATATACTGGATAGCACAGATTTACATGATATATTGCAGCTTCTTCCAGCTTGCTGGTTTTCTTTCTGGTTTGGCACCTATGTCCTTAGCTATGTAGAGATACACTACAGTGAACACCATAAGCCAGAATATGATAAAGAAACAGGCACATCTATATTCTTTGCAGCACTATTCACAGTATCCAAGATATGGAAACAGCTAAGATGCCGCACAATAGGTGAGTGGATCCCAAAATGTGGTACCTCCATACAATGGAATTTTATACAGCCAGGAGAAAGAATAAAATGATATTATTTGTAGGGAAATGGATGGAACTAGAACAAATCATGGTAAGTGAGACAAGCCAAACCCAGAGAGACAAATGTTGCATATTCTCTCTGATATGTGGAAATTAGATCTAAAATACATTGGAATATGATTAATTATACAAGATTTATATACTCACATGTAGTTAGACCAAAAATAGATACTCTTAGGAGAAAAACACAAAGGTGCAATGACCAAGTGCCTCTTTATCTTTATCTAAAATAATAAGCATACTGAAACAATTTCCAAGATATGGAAACAAAAGGCCTCCTTCATTTTTCTCTTCCTTTCCTTTTAATTTTTGTTATAGTAGCTTGTAGTTTTTGATGAGTCTGTCTTCTTGACCTTATATATGGTGCATTCTAGTGCACACATTTGCAAAGGAGAGGAGGAGTGTATAGAACTTAAGGGAAAAGAGGTGAGAAGTACAGCAGGGGAACTCACTGGACATTTACAAAAGTCAACTGTATAGCTCTTGAGTGGAAATGGGAGAGAGGGACTGGGAGAGAATGAGGGAACAAATGACACTATACAAAAGGAAATGTACTCTATGTATTTTTAATACCTCTGTACATCACATTAATTACAATACAGTCAATTAATAATAAAAAATTCAAACAGGAAAAAGTCATAATTTGATTGAAAAGTAAACCAAGTGGTAGCTGAGCATTTGTAACTGAAGCCTACAATTTAAACTACTAAAGAGGCTGAAATTTAGAAGATCAATTTTCATGAATAGCTTCTATAGAAAAGTCTTGGAGATCCTTTCAATCAAGTAACTAACAAATGCTGAGCTAGAAATGTGTCTTAAGTGATAGATTTCTAACCAAGTAATCACAATGCCCTGAGTTCAAGTCCTAGTACTAGCAAATAAAGTCCTAAACTTTAACAATTCTGTATGTTCTCAAGAATGTTATTATAGTGGTACATAGGTTCTCCCCCTGCTTTCTACTTCTTGCTGTCTCTTTCTTTCTTTCTCTTGTCTCTCTCTCTCTCTCTCTCTCTCTCTCTCTCCCCACGCAAAAAATACACTAGAATAAATCAAGTTAAACGAAGTAAACCAAGAGCAGAAAGACAACAGAGCAGACTTTCTTTCATATGCAGAAGGTAAATCTAAACTGCACCACAAAATAAATTATACGGATTTCTAGGCACTCACACACAATGAGACCAAGGGGACACTCTTAGGTTAGGAACAGAAAGTAATACAGTCTATGTGCATTTGATGATACAAAATAATAACTAAATTAACTCCAGGAAATGGAAACAAGAGTTTTTTTTCTTTAAAAAATGAATAAAATATAAGAATACAAAACTAAAGCCAGACAGAAAACATCAATTTCTAGTTTTATTATATTGCTATTATAAAAATAACCTCCCAGAAGTTTGTAATTGGTAGAAAAATTGTCTAAAAATTGAAATTAGTTTGAGATATTTAAAGTTGAAACATACAAGGAAAAAGAAAAATAACAGTAGAAATAGTTGGCATTAAATATAAATGCTCATAGTCGTGTAGGATCTGAAAAATGGAATGTTGGTAAGAAAACTACAGCATACTGTACACCCAATGTGCAATAGTCACTTAGTTTTCTTATTAAACTATGGCAGTCTTAGTAATCATAATGGTTAATTATGATGTGTAAAATAGATTTGTTTTATTCTGGGAGATTTATATATTAAATCAGTCTTATTAAAGCTGCTCAGAGTTCTGTGATGCATGATGTTTAAAGTATAAGGTTAATTAGAGAGACAATTACTCTTTTATCATCTGTCAAGAGTGCTGTTTAATTCTACCAAAAGAAGTGGATTAACTTAAATGACCATTCACATTTCTTCATTCTTTATAATCCTGTTATTTTAAAAATAATTTTGCTTAAATATATGGGTAAAAGCTATGAAGTTTACAATCTTGACAATTAAAATGCAAAGCAGAAATTCTCTTTGGGAGAACCAAAAGCAAGAAATTGTTACAATATTAGAATATATCACTCTCACATTTGAAGACATAAATAATACCAATAACCCAAGGAAAAATGAGAAAGAATTCAATTCATTGCAATGTAAGACTTTTCTACATGCATTAACTTTTATTGAAACAAAAATGCACTGAGTAATTATTCTATGCATGTAATGAACTTTACAAAAAAGAAGTTCTAGTCTACATGTAATTACACAGGATCAAGACGGGTCTAGCCATTTAAATATTTATATGGTACTGAATGATCAAAGGCCAGATTATGGTACAGCTACTTAGAGCTCTGGGTCCATATATGAATATCCTTGCTAAGAATTGTAAGGGTCAATACAGATTGCTAATGGTGTTATAGAAGTGAATTCTGAGTAATTATGGAGTTGTAGCAATAATGCAAAGTATATAGCTTGTATCTCTATCTCTATTTAATACTTCTAATTCTTCCTGCCCTCAAGCCACTCTGTGCATGTATGAGTGTGTATATGTGTGTGCATGTGCATACACACACACACACACGTATGAAGATACCCTCAAGCTAAAATGTAAAGTCTGTATCACTACAGTTTGACACATCCTATGGCTACTCCTTGTGTATATCTTAGGTTTGGGCAGCCAATCTCCAATGGAAATGGACGTTGGGGATCATTTGAGTAGGAATATAATATCCTCATCTCTAAGAATGTCAACTAGAATAACAACCCAGGTTTTTTTTCCCCATAGATACTTGTTTGCATATGCACAGTCAAAACTGGGATAAATATTAGGCTAGGGTCTTCAAAGCTAAGAGTCTGCACAAAATATATCTTTTGTGGCACAAAATTAGAGTATGTATTTTCAGATGTAAATACAGATCCAAAATTAGATGAGGAATTTAAACGAAAATGCATTCAGGTTAGAATTATGAATGGTTAAGGAAGGCTGTAAGGTGAGTTGAGGTAATCTGTGGGTCCAATGCTATGATTTGAAGTGTGTACTGAGCATCTTACAGAGACAGAGGGAACGAAAATTAGAAGGCAAGTTTGCTTTCAGTTGCTATGGAGAGGCAGAAAGTGCCATACCCACATGACTTCAAATTAAAATCTAAATTAAGAAACAAAAGTATGTTTATTTAACAATAAAATTAAATGTAAAATAAAGTATGTCTGGCACTAGAGGCCCACTTCTACAATCCTTGCTATTCAGGAGATAGATCTGAGGATTACTGTTTGAAGCCAGGTAACACAGGAAAATCTGTCTCAAATTAACCACCAATAATCCAGAAATGGAGCTGTGGCTCAAGTGTCAGAGCACCAGCTTTGAATGTAAAAGGTAAGGAACAATATCCAGGCTCTAAGTTCAAGCCCCAGGACCAGCATACACACATACACAAAAAGTTATAACCTGTTTTGAAATAGAAAGAAAAATTCAATCATACCTATCATTATGTCACCACAGTTTGATAGCTGTGTCAGAAATTCTTAACTCTCTAATAGAGCTGGGCACTTTTCCCTGTCCTCTCTCAAAGAGTAGCATTACACTAACATTTGAGAATAAATCTTTAGCTTCTTCCTAAGTGTCATCATTTCATTCTCTGAACACTTCAAAGCATATGAATGAAGTTTAAAGGACTAGCACTGAGTCCCTTTGAATAGTGCATTAGGATGATATTGCTTCCACTTCATATTACTGCTCCATTTTCAGAAACTGTACATATAAAGCTTGAGCCCAAATATGCAATTAAGAAAGAATTCTAATGGGTGTTTTTGCTCTTGAATTTTGAAGAGCTTTTCTACTTTATTGGAATCATGCAGTGAAAAGCAAATCTTGAGAATCCAATGGTCTCCTGACACTGTGTACGTAGTCAGGCTGTCCCTAAATATCAGGTCACTGGAGGTTAAAAGGAAATGCAAGAAAGATATTTCCAACTTAAACTTTGGTAGTAACAATGATAATCAAAGAAATAATTCTTCTTTTCATTAAATACAAATTCAATGTGTAAACACTTAAAGCGGAACTACATTTTTTCCTCACATAGGAGCAAATGTAAATGTCATTTTCTTGTGTATCCTGAAAATAACATTTCATTTGTCTATTATCATCCCAAAGTACACAGTTATTTTTAGAATCAATAAATGTGCACGATGGAAATTACAAACACCAAGGAACAGAAACAACATAAATAATATTATTATAGCTATCTATTTCCCCATAGAGAGATGGCTTTAAATCATACATGACAAGGGAAGAGACAGCAAGCATAAGTCTCTGGAATCAGGATAGGAAATAGTATTCTCTTAGACTAAAGCAATGTATTTGTAATCTTATCATCGCCCAATATATTAATGCTAAATAAAGAATTTAAGAAATAAAAAAGGTAATTGAATTCATTAGCCTCATATAAAGCTCTTCACAGTGAAAATGAAAATGGATTGATTTATTGCAGTTTTACTGAAAGCTTTGGTGTTGGACGCAATTCCACCTGCTTTATGCAAAGACTTCATATAGATTGAGACACATACACAACCCTTTGCTCTTTTAATTACTGTGGAGATAAGGTTATGCCCTGGAGGCCTGCTTTATACTCTTAATTTGTTTGTAATAATTACTTATTTATTTTCAAAGTTAAGTACAGAGGGGTTATAGTTTCATACATAAGGCCATGGGTACATTTCTTTTACTATTTGTTACCTCCTCCTTCATGCCCCTCACCCCAACCCCAGTTTCCGTCTCCCAACATGAGTTGTTCAGTTGGTTTAAACCAAATGGTTTTACAAGTATTGCTTTTGTAGTCCTTTGTCTCTCGATTTTGATATTCCCTTTCACTTCCCTAGTTCTAATACCAGTATATACATTATCCAGGGTACTCAGATGAAATACAGTGATAGCACGGGGACAACCAAAGGAAGGGGACACAAGAGGATCAAAAACAAAAGAAGCTACTGTTTCACATGGCATGTTGAGAGTAATTACAGCAGTGATATAACACTCATTTCCATAACATGGAGTTCATTTCACGTAACATCATCTTACGTGCTCATAAGAGCATAGCTATTGGGATCTTGTGATCCTCCACTGTGACTAGCCTAAACCTGTGCTAATTATTCCCTATGAGCGAAACCATGGAGTCCATGTTTCTTTGTGTCTGGCTCACTTCACTTAGTATAATTTTTTCCTAGTCTTTCCATTTCCTTATAAATGGGGCAATGAAGTTCTTTCTGATAGAGCCATAAAATTCCATTGTTTATATGTACCACATTTTCCTGATCCATTCATCTGCTGAGGCCATCTGGTTTGGTTCCATATTTTAGCAATGAGAAATTGTGCTGTGATGAATATTGTTGTGATGGTGGTTTTAGTATGTTCTTGTTTGTAATCTTTTGGTTAGGTGACCAAAAGTGTGGCTGCTGGATCATAGGGGAGCGCTATGTTTAGCCTTTTGAGGAATCTCCATACTGCTTTCCAGAGTGGCTAAACAAGTTTACATTCACACCAACAATGAAGTAGGGTTCCCTTTGGCCACATCCCCTCCAACATTTGTTATTGTTAGTTTTCCTGATAATGGGCATTCTTATTGAGGTGAGGTGGAATGTCAATGCTGTTTTGATTTTCATTTCTTTTATGGCCAGTGATGTAGAGCACTTCTTCATGTGTCTCTTCACCATTCGCATTTCCTCTAGCCTACTTGATGGGGGGGCTGTTGGTACTTGGAGGTTTTCTTTCAGAGGAATTTATTTTTTTTTATTTCTGCATATGTATTAGATATAAGACCTGTGTCCACTCTATGGCTGGTAAATATCTTCTCCCAATCTATGGGCTTTCTGTTTATCTTGCAAGCTATGTCCTTTGCCCTGCAGAATCTCTACAGTTTGATGCAGTCCCATTTGTCCAACCTTTCTTTGATTTGCTGCATTTTGGGGCCTTTGTTATGAAGTTTCATCCTGTGCCAAGGAGACCAAGTGTTTCTCCTACTAATTCTTGCAGTGTTTGCAGGCTATCTGTTTTTATTTCAAGGTTTTTCATCCATTTGGAATTGATTTTGGTGCAGGGTGATAAATAGGGATCAAGTTTTATTTTATTACAAGTGTTGACCCAGTTTTGCCAGCACCATTTGTTGAAGAGGCTGTCTTTGTTCCAACCTATATTTTTTATCTCCTTTATGAAAGATTAGGTAGCCACAGGTCTGTGGGTTCATTTCTGGGTCTACATTTCCATTCCATTGGTCCTCAGGCCTGTTCTTGTGCCAGTACCAATCTGTTTTTATTACTGTAGCTTTGTAATACAGCTTGAAGTTTGGTATTTTACTTCCTCTAGCACTGTTCTTTCTACTTAGAATTGTTTTGTTTTTTTATATTCAGGGTCTTTTCTTGTTCCAAATGAATTTGGCAATACTGCCATTTTGACAATACTAATCCTCCCAATATATGAGCATGGGAGGTTTTTCCATTTCCTTAATTTCGTTTTTCATGTTTTTTTTAAAGTTCTCATCATAGAGGTATTTCACTACTTTGGTTAAGATTATTCCTAGGTATTTTATGTTTTGTGAGGCTATTGCAACAGGACTTGCTTTGCTGATTTCGGCCATGGTCTTCAGGTCTTTGGCATATAGAAAAGTCATTAATTTTTCAGGGTTTATATATGTCCTGCGACTTTGCCAAAGTTTTGGATCAGCTCAATTAGCTTGGGAGTAGAGTCTATGGGGTTCTTTAGGTGCAAGATCATGTTGTTTGCAAATAGAGAGACTTTGACTTAATTTTTTTCTATTTGTATCCGCTTTATGTCTTCCTCTTGCTTATTGCTCTGACTAGGAAATCTAGTACTATGTTGAAGAGGAGAGGAGAGAGCAGACAACCTTGTCTTGCTCCTGATTTTAGAGGAAATGGCTTTAGCTTTTCCCCATTAAGAGTAATATTCACTGTGGTTTTGTTGTAGACAGCCTTAATTACATTCAGGAATGTTCCCTGGAATCCTAGTTTCTCCAATGCTATTATCATAAGTAGGTGCTGGATTTCATCAAATGCTTTTTTCTGTATCTAGCAAAATAATCATGGGATTCTTGATCTTGCTCCCCTTGATGTGGTGGATTATGGTAATTGACTTACGTACATTGAACCAGCTCTGAATACCTGGGATGAATTCAGTTTGGTCATACTGTATGATCTTTTTGATGACCTGTTGATGAAGTTGATTGGCCAGAATTTTTTTGAGAATTTTTGCATCAATGTTCATCAGGGAAATCAGTCTATAGTTCTCTGTCCTTGATGAGTCCTGCTGGTTTTGGGGGTGAGTGTTATACTGGCATCATAGAATGTGTTTGGTAGCGAAGTTTCTGTTTCAATTTCATTTAAGAGTTTGAGAAATATTAGTGTGAGTTCTCTTTTGAAGGCCTTGTTGAATACTGCTATGACTATGTCTGGACCTGAACTCTTCTTGAATGGGAGATCCCTTATTGCAGTTTCTACTTTAGTGCTGGATATGGGTCTGTTTAGAAGGCTTAAATCTTCATGGTTAAGTTTCAGGATATCAGTTTTTGCTAGGAAATCATCCATTTCTTACAGGTTCTCGAATATGTTGGCATAAAGGTTTGCAAAGTCGTCCCTTATTGTGTTGTGAATTTTGGTTGTTTCTGTGGTGATGTTACCTGTTTGACTCTGATCTTGTTTATTTGGGTGTGCTGCCTTTGCTTTTTGGTCATATTTGCTAGGGGGTCTGTCTATCTTGTTAATTTTTTCAAAGAACCACCTCTTCATTTCCTTGATTCTATGATTTTTTTTCTTCTAAGTCATTTAATTCTGATTTGATTTTAATTATTCCCTTCCATCTATTGGCTGGGGATTTGGCTTGTTCTTCTTTTTCAAGGAGCTTAAGGTGCTTCCTTAAGTTGTTGAATGCTGTTTCTCCACTTTGTTAATGGAGGCGCTCCGAAATATAAATTTTCCTCTAATAACTGCTTTTGCTGTGTCCCAAAGGAGCTAGTAGTTTGTGTGCTTCAATTCCATAAACATTTGAGTTTCCGTTCTAATTTCTTCATTGACCCAATGGTGGTTCAGCACTGTGTTGTTTAGTCTCCATGAATTGTAGGATTTTCTGCGGTAGCAGTTTGAGTTGAGCTCTAGTTATATTCCATTGTCATCTGAGAGAATGCAGAGAATGATTTTGATAGTTCTGAATTTGTACAGATTTTCTTTGTGCCTTAAGATGTGATCTATTTTGGAGAATGTTTGATGTGCTGCTGAAAAGAATGTGTAACCCTGAGTTCCTGAATGGAATATTCTGTAGTTGTCGGTTAAGTCTAGTTGGTCTATGCGACTGTTTAGTTCTGAGGTTTCTTTCTTCAGTCTTTGGTGTGTTGATCTGTCCAGAGGTGACAGCTGAGTGTTAAAGTCTCTAACTATGAATGAGTTTGGATCTATGATTGATTTTAGAGATAGTAGTGTTTGTTTGATGAAGTTGGGTGCTCCTGTATTTGGGGTGTAGATATTTAGGGTGGTTATATTCTGCTGTAGGAGAGATACCTTTTTAGTATGTAGTAACCTTCTTTGTCCTTCTAACCATTTTTAACTTGAAGTCAATTTTATCTGCTACTAGGATTGCAACTCCAGCCTGCTTATGGGGGAATTTTACTTGGTAGATTTTAGTCCAGCCTTTCACTTTTAGAAGATGTTTTGTTTTGCTGGAAAGATGTGTCTCTTGGAGGCAGCAGAAAGATGGATCATGATTTTTGATCCAACTGACAATCCTATGTCTTTTAATTGGATAATTATGTCCATTAATGTTGAGAGTTCGGATTGAGAGATGATTGTTTTTTCCTTTCATTTTAGCAATCTTTTTATAGGCTGTGTCTTCCCAATTCTTGATCTAATATTTTGGTTTTCTATTTAGGGTTCATTTCTCTGTCTGTATTGTGATCTTGATTATTTTCCATGTGTAGTACATCCTTCAGGATTTTCTGTAAAGTTGGTTTGGTGGAGATACGTTGTTTCAGTTTTTCCTTACTGTGGAAGACTTTTATTTGACCTTCAGCTATGAATGAGAGTTTATCTGGGTACAGTATTCTTGTTTGATAGTTGTTTTTCTTTAGGGTTTAGCATACCTCATTCCAGGCTGTCCTTGCTTTCATGGTCTCTGCTGAGAAGTCTGGGGTAATTCTGATTGGGTTTCCTTTATATGGTATTATATTCTTCTCCCTAGCAGCTTTAAGGATTTGTTCCTTGGACTCCATTGATCCTGTTTTGATCATACTGTGTCGGTGGGCTGTCCTTTTCTAGTCTGGTTGGTTTGGGGTTCGTAAATGCTTCCTATATCTGGATAGGCCTATCCTTCTGGATATTTGGGAAGTTCTCAGCTAATATTCTGTTAAATAGGTTGCCTATTCCATTGACTTCTTTCTCTAGGTTTTCCTTGATACCTATTATCCTCAAATTGGGCTTTCTGATTGTATATTGAAGCCTGTGGAGTGATCTGTTTCCCCAATGTATTGGTTTTGTATTGTTTTTTGTTCTTCTCCATAGATTTCAAGGAATCTCCAGTTCCTGAGATTCTGTCTCTGCTTCATCTACTGTGCTCTGTTGGCTAGCAACTTGATTTTGAATCTCCCTTCCTTTTGACTGGTCTTTCTTGATGGTTTCCATGTCTTTGCTGTAATTTTTTCTTTGGTCCTGTATGCACCTCTTTACTTCATTAATTTGGTTCTGAGTGTTGTCTCTCAAATCTTTTAGCTGGGTAGGCTGTCTTTTCATTGTACTTTTCATTGGCCTCTTGAAGTTCATTTCTCTTTCTATTGTGTAGGCCATGAAATCCTCTATTAATTTTTGGTTTGCCTCCTCATGCTCTAGAATAGTTGTCTGAAGAGATTCAAACTTTTCATTTAACATTTTTATCAGTAGAGTTTGCAGAGAATTATGATTGCGGTCTTCTAGGTATTTGACTGACTGCTCTGCCTCCTGCTTTTTTTGAGTGGGAGATGAGATTTTTCTGGCTTGCCATCTTTCTTGGGCTTCTTCTGCCCATTTGGATTGGAAATGTCAATCTACAAGCACCTATGAGCACTGTTTAAGACCCAAAATAGACCTTACCACGCACTGTTTTATAAATCTTGGAAGTTCATAATCATATACAGATACCTTCCCTCTCTTTTTGTATATAAAAGCAGATTTGGTGTCCCCAAAGAATACAATTTCAATATAACAACCAACCCTGAGGCCTGTATTCAGTAGGTACTTATTTACTGTTATAACCAAATGAGCAATTTTGTTCTTACATTTAGTTCTTTTTGGACTGGTGGAATTTCTCTATGAACCCCTTTGATTCACTCGAATTGAACAGGGTTTCCCTCTAGTCTGACGATAACCAGACGTCAATGGACTCTGGGTGTCCTGGGAATAAATTTAGTAAGCTAAAGTAGGAGTAGTGAAGAGAATGGAATAAAGTGAACGGGTGATGATGATTTTTGTTTATTTTCAGTGAAGTGGAAAGGTGGAGAAGAGTAGAATCTATAGAAAGACAAGGTTAAAATGATAGACAATGGAGAGTCAGCAGAAAAGTGTAAAGATATTAGTCAAAGGAAAGTAATCTTAAAGAAAGAAAATGGGAAAAGAGAAACAAAGAAAAATACAGAAAAACACAAACACACAAAAAAAGATAGATATAACCAAAAACATGGGAACAAACAAAAAAAACAAAAAAATGACAACTCAAAAATGAAAAATAGAAAATAAAAATGTTTTTAAAATGTTTAAAAAATGGAGTTTTCCTTGTTTGGGTGGGCTGTTTCCTGTCTCTGGTTTGCTTGTGATGGTCTGTAGTCTATTTTTCTGTTGCTTGGCTGGTTTTACTTGCTTTCAGCTTGCAGGGTGTGAATTTGCTCTGACCCTCCTCCCCTGTTAGTTAAATCCTGTTGCTCTGTGGTTTGCACAGCTTGCATGTAGGACTTAGGTGTCTTCTGTAGTTGGGAGACACTGAACAGTCTGGAGAACCATGGCTTCTGCTGTCTGCTGTGGGGATGCTGCCTTTAATGCCTGGTATTGACTAGGCCGTGGACTCAGCAGGGCGGGGTGCATTGGGCCTGGTTTACCTGGATGAGAGCTGCTTGCCCCAGGCGAGGTTCCTCCTTCCTGGGCAGGGCGACCTTTTCCCAGGCTCAGCTGGCTGTGGAATTCAGCTCAATTTGGTGGTAGGAATTGGGCATCGTCTGTAATGGGGCCATTTATCTGTCTCAGGAACTGTTTACTCTCCCATCTGTATTTGTTCCATACTGCTAGTAGCTACTTGTCACTTTTGGTTTGATTTTAGAAATTCTGGTTGCTGAGCAGCTGAAGTAATGGTGGGGCAGGGCAGGGTGGGGCACCTCTGGCTGAGTTTACCTGAGTCTGTGAGCCACAGCCCAGGAATGAGCCTCCCGCCTGGGCTGGATCTCACCATTCTGTCACTCTTGCCCTTTTCAAAGATGGCCCCTTCATCATCCTTACTTTCCCCTGGCCTGCTTCAGTTCCAGTCTGGTCTGAGAGTCTATGCAAGAGTCAAACATGGTGCTTCCCTCTGGTGGTGGGGAAAGGGCTACCTTCCAGATGCTGCTCTGTGGGTATGACTGAGAATATCTTTTGTGGGGTACTCATGCTTTCTCTGCGATTTCAGTCTATCTATGCTCAGCCTGTGATTCATGTCTTTCTGCTACCATCTGTAGGATTTCTTCCTGGTCATCACTGCATGCTTTAGGTGCAGAGAATGCTGGGTGCTGTGCTGGTGCAGGTGCCAGCGGGGTGAGGGAGAGCCGCCTGAAACTCAAATCTGTGTTTTCAGTTCAGCAAAGTCAAATTTTCTTTTCTGGCCAGAATCTCTATGCTGTTATAACTTACTTTGTCTGTCTTTATAGGAGTTAAAAGTTTCTCTGGAGTGAC
Source organism: Perognathus longimembris pacificus (assembly GCF_023159225.1). NCBI lineage: Eukaryota > Metazoa > Chordata > Mammalia > Rodentia > Heteromyidae > Perognathus > Perognathus longimembris. The sequence continues at coordinate 30,583,464 of NC_063168.1, read as the reverse complement.
AAAACTGGGATGTCGGAGGGAGCTTAGCTAGGGCTCCACTGCTCCTCTGCTGTGTTCCTGGAAGTCAAGTTATAGTCTTCTTAACCTTGAATTCCCAAGCAGCCTCTGCCAGAGTCCCATGTTTTATTTTTTCCATCTTAATAATTGAACTGGGGTCTTAACTTTGTCCCTAGCATATATATATATAATCTCTGATATATATAATCTCAGATATATAAAATCTCTGATAAATATAATCTCTGATATAGATATCATATATTATATAGTGTATCGTATATAATATAATTATAATATATTTTACATAATGTTATATATGTATTATATAATATATTATTAAATGTATATTATATATTATATGTAATGTATGTTATATAATAATATATACTAGTATATCATATAGTATGTAGTATATGATATAATTATAATATAGATAATATAAAATGTGATATATGTATTATATAACATATATTATATATTTTTATATGTATAATATATATATATAATCTCTGATTGGATCTTGTTTTTTAAGCCTCCCAAAGATTTTTTCCCCCAAGTACTCATAAATAATCAGAGTCTGAAAGACTAATTCTTGCTAAGTGAAATGCTCAGAGACAGAGTCAAAGTATATACTAGCTTTCTCATTTACTATGTTATAATGGAAAATAATGCCCCCCCAAACTGGAAATCTTGATATCAGTGAGAGACTAGCATTATTTCTGCTGAGGTCCAGCACCATGGGAAGCCAAATCAAAATCAGAAGGCACTTTACTGATTTATCATGTGTCTTAATGGTCTCAGGTGGTAGAAATACTTGAAAGTCCATTACATCAGTACATTCTCTTCATAGGATGTACGTGCACAAGGCTCTGAAGGTGGCTTGGTGAGTGTTAAAACAAAACAGAGCACCTGATTGAATCAGAGCTTAGGGCACTTGTATGAGATGCCTAGAAGCCACTCATGACAATGATGAGTTCCTTTCAAGAATGGAAATTGCCTTCCCTATGGCTATAAAACTTTACACTTATATCTACTCCTGAGATAGAATTCCCTTAGCAGACATTTATGTTGAAGTGATGGTTAATGCATACTCTTTACTAAATGGTTCTTGAGTCAGTGTGATGAACATCTTCCCTGGTGACTTTTCCTTTTATCTTTTAGAGCTGACAGCACCAGATATTGAGTTTAGGCCCCAGGACCCATACAAAAAAATAAATAAAGCAAACTAAGAAGTTTGCATAACTTATTATATATTACAATCTGATGTGTAATGATGTTTAGATGTAAAACTATCTGTTTCTTATTCCTAATACTATTCTTTTCTTGTTTCTTGGTTAATGTTTTATCTGGCTTATATATTTCTTTAGGTTTTCTAACTTCTTTTTATTTAAGCAAATAAAAATATTCTTTTATTTGACAGTAAAAAAAAAATAAAATTTTGTGACAACTTATAAATAAGTTTCTTTTATAATAATTTGAGTGTTGGATATAGCAAATAACATAACCACTAAGAAATACAAAGCAATATACTTTGTTTAGGATTAGTTCTTTTTATGCAAAATTTCACTTAAAAAAATATGATTGTTACAATCAGGCAGATAACCACTTAGTTATGCCTAAGTTCTGTTCCTTAGTATGTTTGTTGCTAGTTGTTGTGGTACACATCTGTAATCCCAGCACTTGGGAGGTTGAGGCAGAAGAAACACAATTCCAGGCCAGCCTGGACTACATAGTGAGACTCTTGTCTCAAAAAAAAAAAAAGAAAGAAAGAAAGAAAGAAAGAAAGAAAGAAAGAAAGAAAGAAAGAAAAGCTTTCAGAGAATTCAATGTAATCATCTTATACATTTTTTTCAGATATTTTCTTTTTGTTTCCTAAACAGGGCAGAAGTACTCCTTGAAGGGACAGTGATATCCAAAATAAAAACTTGCTTTTAAGAGTGCCCAGGATCATCTAACTGTAAAGCAGGTCCAGGATGGGAAGTAACCATGAGGTGGCAATTAACAACAGTACTAATATTTAATAAAGTTAACGACTTTTGGTATTTTTGTTTTAGGTTTCTGTGGTTTAGGGACATCCGACATTTCTTCGTAGTCTGCACTCATCCCTTTTGCCCAGTGATCAACCGTAAGCACTCATCTGGATTCTGACTCTCAGGGCAATCTTTCTTAAAATGTTCCACAGAGCCACAGAGTTTGCAACCACCACCATCAGCATAGACTCCTTTGGGATTATCAGGACAGGATCTGGACAGGTGCCCCATTTCTCCACAAACAAAACATTTTGCAAATGGAAACTCGCCCAGAGCAGGGTCAACTTTAGCTCTGCACTTGGTTATTTCATGTTCCATGGACCCACACCGATAGCATATTCCAGTGCCCATATCTTGATTTTCAAGAGCAGCTGGGCAATCTGCAACTCCGTGGCCAGGTTTCCTACAATGGAAGCATACCACTGCATTTTTCTTTGCTTCTTGTCTTTTTAATCGTCTTTCTTCCCGCCGACTGTCTTTCTTTAAGGCAACTGCAATTTCTTCTCTAACTTCCTGGATGTTTGTTGCTATTATCTCTCCATTGTGAACCATCTGGGAGTTCTGTCTTAGGTATTCCATGAACCCATTCACATCTTCATTTAAGTACTCCTTTTTCTTTTTGTTCTTTTTTTTTTTTTTTTTTCAAATTTTTATTATCAAACTTATGTACAGAGAGGTTACAGTTTCATACATTAGGCATTGGATACGTTACTTGTACTGTTTGTTCTTTTTATGCTTGGCCTGGTGTATATCATTCTTAAGGGACAACCTACTGGCTTCAGGTTGTTGATGTTTTGGAAGGTTCTGGCTCCTTCCTTCTAAGGATCCTTTCTTCATGTCCTCCCATGATGTTGAAGACAAGGGCTTCTTATTATGGGTGGTGCTAACTCTTGCCCACCTGGTCATGATGTCATCAGAGGTTCCTTAATGATCGCACGTGCAGCCTCCGGAACAGCGGAGTCCACGGAGCAAAGCAGCCACGCCTTCCCTCCAGAGGGAGGCGGGCTGTCAATAGGTTTTCTAACTTCTAAGTGTCATTACTCATTTGATTTTACAATGATCTGTATTATCAATGTGAAGGAAAGAAGCTTCCATTTAGGCAATGGGACATTACTCTGGTCCTCTGCAAAACAAACTGAGAACACACTCTGCCACATGCAATATCCTCTTCTTTACTTCTCATTGTCTCAGCTATTCTAAATATGCTCCCAAGCACTCAGATATGATGAAACCACCTTGATTAAGGTCATCCATCACTTCAGGTTAGAAGATTCTCTGAATTATTTTTTTAACAATTTGGAAAACTTGAATACTTTGCTTATACAAAATAATTTCTGACTTTGGGTGATTGCACTTCCAAAATCTTGACTTTTACTTATTAAATTTGGTCTAGAATTTTCCATGGCTTAATCTCTCATCATTCTAGTACTCCAGGCACTAGGTCAGATGGGTCAACCTCTATGGTCTCTCCTTCTGTAGTCTCATCAAGTCTCATAAATTTAAGCACTAGGTATTTGCTACCGGAATGTTCAAATCTCTAATTGACATCTATTATATGCACAAAATGTTTCTTCAATTGCTTCCTAAAAATCACCCCAGAACCCTCACTTCTATATATGTCTTACACATTTACACTTCAGAATGAGTCACCCCCCTCCACACAACTGCTCAAGTGACTATTTAGAAGATATCAACCATGCTTTTTCCCATTGCATGCAATGTACCAGTAGGTCCATTCACTCAATAGTTAAACCCTGAGTCAGACAACTACTTGCTCATATCCATTATATCCTTACTATTTTCAGGATACTTCAATAAACTATGATTTCCAGCTTATCATATTAATACAGAATCTTAACAATCTTGTCTAGTTTAATGTCTAATCCTACAATCCAGGTCTCAGCATAGCAAATATGATAACTTGAAAAAATGGAAAATACAGCATATACTTTCCTGCCTAATCTTTTCTGTTTCCTCCCATTGTCCTTGTCATAAAATTTATCTCTAAATGCAAATGTTTAGCCTCTTGTCTCTTTTTTTGTTTTCAGTGATAGGACTTAAAAGAAGAGCTGTGTATTCACTTGGCTTTCTTGCTAATGGTTTGTAGTCTTTCTCTTGAACCATGTCTCCAGCCAGGCTTCTTGCTGGTTAATTGGAGCTGATGTCTCAAAAACTTCTCTGACCAGGTTAGAACCTAGATTCTCTCAGCCTACTGAGTAAATATGATTTTAGGCAAAAATAGCTGATGTCTAGAACTATTGATCCTTTACTAGAGTTATCAGAGCCTCTATAGTTCACACCACTTATATACTTGCACATTAGTTATATACTCAGTTCACATTACTTATATTTGCCTGCAGAAAATTTTCTTAGAATGCTAGTGATGCTTAGCCAAAATTTCTACATAAAAGATATTATAGGCAATACTTCAGTTGGACAAATTGAGTTTATATATTCTCACTTGTTGATTGCTAGCAAGAGCATTCTGTGAAATTTTTCCTAGTTAGTTTTGTTCCCTTTACTCTCCTACTTTGGAATCATGTCACCCTCCTCTCCATCCATTCAAACTCTATTGCTTCAAGTCAATTAAAGCTACTCCTGACTTCTGCCTGCCCTGAAATTAGATACTTCTTATGAACACCTCTATTTACCTCTCTGAACTGGTTTTTGAAGTCTTTGGATATATTTGAGTAGTATTTATTGTTCATTCAGCAATTACTTACAGTCAAATATGTACATATAATCATGTATAATAAGTTCCCCCTAAGTATGGGATTTTAACTTTTCATAGGCCAAGTACTTTTGACTGTGTCATCATCACAAGCAGTTCTTAAAAGATGATTAGCTTAATAGACTGCATGTGAGGGTATCCATTAAAATAACAATTTATCTCATATCTTATAATTTATTGACCAAACAAGTAGATACCCTAAGGAGAATCTTAAAATAGCATATTTAATCTATGACAACCATGCATATATGAAATAAACACCAGGTAAAATTTGTATTCTGTCTAGTAACTTATGAAGGAACTAAGTAAGTATGATAAGTGCTCATGAGAGAATATAAAGAACACATATAATTACAGATCAGTAACAGTGAATAGAGGCAAATGGGCTTTTTATTAGAAGAAGGTAGTTGAAAAATTCAACTGAACTTTTACTACATAAGATAAAATTTGCATGTCTATGGAAAAGAATTCTTTTTGAATTATTAAGAGCCACATATAATTCTCCTAATTGTGAAAGAGCTCAAAGACAATGAAAGATGAGAATCAGATATCCCCAAGGTATGTCCTCTAGATAGTACAACGCACACTAATCTATTATATTACTATAATGAAATTCCTGAAGCAGACTAACTTTATTAAGAAAAAGATCCGAGTGCCAGTGGCTCACCTGTGTAATCCTAGGTATTCAGGAGGCTGAGATAATGGTTGGAAGACAGCCTGCCCATAAAAGTCCCTGTGAGACTCCTATCTTCAATGAAACATTCAGAAACAGGAAGTGTCTCTTTGGCTCAAGAGAGATGCTCCTGGGACAGCATCCAGGCCCTGAGTTCAAGCCCCACAACTGACAAAAAGAAGTTTATTTAGCACAATGCTTTCTGAAGAAAGTCTAATATCATGGCACTAAGTGCAGTGGGTGTCCCTCGGCTGAAAAGTTATGATTAATGGAAATTGTAGGAATAAGTGTCATAGGAAGTGACCACATGTAGAAACAGGAAATAAGAGAGTGGAGTCCCACAGTTCTTTCAGAAGGCACAGTTCCAATTGGCCTAATGATACCTCAATGGGCTCCATCTCTTGAAGACCTTACCTCCGTAGAGATATATGCGAGAGGTCAAAGTATCACATCAAAATGAATAGTTTACATGGGCAAACCTCAATATTCTGACCTACGGACATGGCTCCTTACTAAATAGGAAAACTAATCAGGTGCTGGTGGCTCACCCCTGTAACCCTAGTTACTCAGGAGACTGAGATCTGAGAATTACAGTTCAAAGCCAACACAAGCAGGAAATTTATTGCGATTCTTTAACTCCAGTTAACCACCAGAAAACAGAAGTGAAGCTGTGGCTCAAAGTGGTAGTGTACAAGCAAAAAAGTTCAGGGACATTACCCAAGTCCTGAGTTCCAACTATGACCTGCCTTTAACAAATATATATATGAAACCAAAGCTCAGAGTTTACCACTGGTGGACACATCCTTCTTATTTGCTAAATTCAAGTTTTATGTATTGATTAAATAATCTGAAGTAGAGCAGTTAACAGAAATTTATTAAAGTAATAAATTCACCATGAGTTACATCCTATTTTGTAAGATTTGCATGTTTGTATGTTGTTGTATCTGATAAATATTATTTATATTTAATTAAATCAATCCCCTCTTTATGCATTTATTTTGTATATGATTATGTTTTTGAAGCATTTGGCACCAATTTCCAACAAACAGGACAGTTAACAGAATGTCTTTAGTTTGCTAAATGTTTTACTGTATTACATATAATAATATAATTAATTTGTGACTTACTCAGAGTAAGAACTGATATAATGCCTAATTGTATATTTTGTTGATAGTTAACTCTGTTCTCCAACAAATGATTTTTTATCCTTTCCACTTTAATAAAACATAATGTTACATTAATATTTACATGAAGGGTTTGCTGATTTAGTGTGTTTGTGTATTTGTTTACTGTATGATGTGTAGATGTGTAGCTTTTTTTCATATATTCCATATATTTCCATATGACTATGTGTTCATATCTGTTTACACATAAATTCACTTCCATAATTATTTAAAGAAGTTAAATATTTATCATCATTAAATTCTCATCATAGGAAAGTAAATTTTTCTTGTTATGTAAAATACTG